>NC_071575.1:3037500-3733272 GCF_024509145.1 Vidua macroura
CCGAGATGGTTTTGCCAAGATGGTTTTGCTGAGATGGTTTTGCCAAGATGGTTTTGCCAAGATGGTTTTGCCAAGATGGTTTTGCTAAGATGGTTTTGCTAAGATGGTTTTGCCGAGATGATTTTGCCGAGATGGTTTTGCTAAGATGGTTTTGCTAAGATGGTTTTGCTAAGATGGTTTTGCTAAGATGGTTTTGCCAAGATGGTTTTGCCAAGATGGTTTTGCTAAGATGGTTTTGCTAAGATGGTTTTGCCGAGATGATTTTGCCGAGATGGTTTTGCCGAGATGATTTTGCTAAGATGGTTTTGCCAAGATGGTTTTGCCAAGATATTCCTCAGCTGCCCCTTGCCCGTGTTGCTTCCACAGGCGGTGCTGTACAACGACCGCTCCGTGCTGGAGAACCACCACGCTGCTGCTGCCTGGAACCTCTTCATGTCCAGGCCAGAGTACAACTTCCTGGTCAACCTGGACCACGTGGAGTTCAAGCATTTCCGCTTCCTCGTCATCGAGGCCATTCTGGCTACTGACCTGAAGAAGCACTTTGATTTCGTTGCCAAGTTCAACGCCAAGGTGAGATCAGTTTGGGTTTCTGGGGAACGGTCAGAAAAGATTGTGGGCCTTGGTAGCATCCAGCAAAAAAGGGTTTCTATTTCCTCTGAATGTCCTTTTGGCTGCTGTAAAATGTTGAATAATAATCTGGCCTTTCTGATGGGTTTTTACTCATTTAAAGTTAGTGACACAGCTTCTCTTCTCATATATATATTTACTTTTTTTTCAGAAAGTGGTTTAAGGCTAAAAATATCGCAAACTGTTTTTACATTCTACTTTTCAAGATTGCTTTCTTGTTCACTGGCACTTTAGACCTATTAGAAAAGCACTCAGGGGAAAAAATCAATGGTGTTATTACCCAGTTTCCATAATGGCCACTTTAAGTGAATTTTTACTGATTTAGTTGTACTATTGCATTATGAAAGCATAAATCAGAGCAGTTTTGTCATTCTAATTTCAAATGCAGTGAAAGCGTGGTCACTAAACATCTTTCCTGCATGCTCCATTCAGTGAGCCATAAAATCACAACCCTGGGAAACCATTCCTAAAAACTGTTTACAGTTTCAACCTAACTTATTGGGAATCACCTCCTATTAAGATATTTTAATAAACTCCATCACCCATCAAAGCTTTTGGCCTGTTAACTAGATACCTGCCTTTGGAGCTGGTACTGCTTTCTTGTTCCTTGTGAGAAACCCCCAAAACCAGTGTGTTTTGTATCTGGGACCTCCTAGCTGTTTTGGTGGCACGGATAAAATGTTTTTATCAATCTGGCATTACTTAGGATGGATCTGTATGCTGACACTTCGAAGCCTCCACGTGTACAACTCATTTTATTTTCCATTTCCCTGTAACATCTCTCCATGGCAGGCTTTAAGAAGTTGTGGAGAAAGGCCCTAGATATGGTCCAGGGTAGAAAGAGAACTGATCTGTAGATCCATAAAAGTCTGAGCTCCTTCTGCACCCCTGCTAGTCATGTCCCCTCCAACCTTAACCTTGCTGCTTTTATTTTAGAGCAGCTGACAGTATGTATCACTTTTTTTTGTGAGAGGTATGGGAAAAATAGAGAAAAGGAAAAAAGGGAGGAAATAGTTTCAGCCATGCTGATGTCAAACAGGAAAATAAGCTCAATTCACACATCTTCATGCTGCAATCAAGCCATCATGATATTTTATAGTAATTTGTATTTATACACCAGTAGGGATCAACTTCTTGAAAAATGTCATGGAAAGATTGCATTTCTTTGTTTTCCTAGTAAATGCTTTCAAACAGGTGCATAATGTGCACTTCGAATAGATAACATTATACTATATATATATAATGCATAATATTGTTATATATAATATAATATTATATATTATATTATATTATTATATACAGTATATATTATAATATAATATTATATAATATATAATATATTATATATCATATATATTTTATATTATATATTATATTATATATTATAATATATTATATTTTCGATCTATAACATATTTTCTATATATATTTTCTATGTATACTATATTATTCATTATATATAGTATACATATAATATTATTCTTTTTATATATAGTATATATATTATATATTATACTATATATATAATATATAATAATGATATTGACTTCTCATTATTCATCTCAGTGTTCCTTGGTCTTCACTTATTTTTCCCTTTCCATATTGTTAATTCCAGCCTGGGGTTAGCTCACCTGCTTATGCTAGTGATTTTATCAAATAGCTAAATATCTTCCTCTTTTGCCTGGGATGACCACGTTGGTTTCCTTTTCCCTGTCTCCTAGGTGAACGACGATGTTGGAATTGACTGGACCAACGAGAACGACCGCTTGCTGGTTTGTCAGATGTGCATCAAACTGGCTGACATCAACGGGCCTGCCAAGTGCAAGGACTTGCACCTGCAGTGGACAGAAGGCATCGTCAATGAGTTTTATGAACAGGTAAAGGCATTCCAAAGCTGCCTGCCTGGTGTTCTGGAGCATGACAGTGCTGGTGGCCAGCGGAAAATCACAGAGAGTAGGGGCAAAGAGGTTGGCTAGAGTCACATTAATCCATTTTTTTTTGCTGGACCAGTAAAAGTCCTTTTTCCACTAAAGTTTCTGGTGTGTCCTCAGAAATGTGTTTCTGCAGGCTGAACTGTTCAAGGCTGGCACTGTGGACAAGCACTGGCATGGTGAACAAGTGTTCCTTTCCTCTTTTTTTTTCCCTGTTGTCAGTCATCATAGCTGTCATTTCCCTCTTCTTGAGTGCAAACTGTGTTTTCATCCTTCCTTCTGTGTTCTCTCAGGACATCAGCTGGTTCTCATGGCTCTTCTCTGCAGCCTCACACTTTTATTGACATGTAGTCTCCAAAAGTGGACACAACATCCTTGTTGAGATGGTCTAAACAGAGCAGTGGGATAGTTTTAGCTCCTCTGCAGGCCACACCTCTGTTCACACAACCAGAACCTTTATGTGCAGAGCAGGACTCCAGCACTGGCTTTCAGTGCATCACAGACCAACCACAGCTGCTCCCTACACATTGATCCTGACCCACATTTCAGTTTTAAGACAGCCCTTGCAGCTCTCAGAGGTTGGTCAGTACAACTGCACTAATTACTCAAGGCCATGCTGGTGGCACAAGGGAGGAGGACAGGCACAGGAATTTCCCAGGAAAGCCCTGGGAATTCAGCCAGGCACTGCTCCTCTCTTTCTAGGTGTAAGGGAGCCCTTAATTGAACCTAATTTTCTCATTTTAACCTATTTAGCCCTGCTGAGTGCAAGGATCAGGGCTGTTCCTCTGTTTCCTGAGCGGGAGCATTTTGAATGTTCTGGTCAGATTAAACTCCACATCCTTTCTTTTCCAGAAGCAAGCAGGCTAAATCACTGAACAAGACAACTCACAGGCTTCTCAGGCAGGCTGAGCAGTAACTTGGACTCACAGCCTAATCCCTTTTAAAGCTTTTTCAACTTCCCTTAAATTTACTGCACTCACAGTTTGGAAAAAAAAAACCAACCAGGATTTGCTGCTGCCTTCTGGAGTATGTAAAGAGACAGGGAAAGGGACATAATTCAGGCATTGACCTGAGGCTTCATCATTTCCTTCAAATCTCCCAAGAAAAAGAAACTACGATGAACCTTACCTATAGTATGAATATAGCTGGTTCCATTTTTGTTTTCTTTTTTTTTTATTAAACAAAGACAGTATGTCTCAAAACAACCTTCATGCCCCAAATTTTCTTTCAGGAAATGCTTTTCTTCTTCCTTACAACTGTTCCAACAAACTGTACTTCACAGTTCTGATGATGATCATAGCTTATGTGGATGACTAGTGCATGCAGACAGAAGCAGTTCAACAGATGGAGAATATGACTTTCCTTTTCTCCAATAAAAGTTATATCAGCCCAAATATATTCATATCAGCAAAGCCTTGGAGAGTGAATCAAGCTTGTGAGGATACAGATGTGGGAAGATATTATCTGTTCCACAGTATGACCCTGTGTTATTTTCCATCATTTAGAAATGAGATCCAGAACAGAGAACATTTTCTTTCTTGGACTTGCTTTTGGCATTAAGGAGGATAAGTTAAACTCTCACTTTCTTTTATCTCTATTAAAAGCTGCTTTTCTTTAATGTAATATGCTACAAGAGGTGTACAGACCATCTTCACCAAGCTTTTGAGCATTAGATTTTTTCTGTGACTGGAAAAGTCTTCATATTCTCATTTCCAAAAAGGAGAAATTTATGGGAAGTTTGTATTTCCCTGGAAGTATTGTCAAAAAGCACACATATGTGAATTCAACCTATGCTGTGAAAATCATGAAATATCTTTGTTACAATAAACACCAAGTCCATTCAAGAATTTCACTCCCATATAAATAAAAACTGCTTATTAAAAATATGTTGTATCAAAATATTAAAAGTTCTGTGTCATATTGTTGCAGGATGTTCCCTCCTTTTCACATGTCCAGCATAATTATTTGAAGACAGAATAGACATATTAGAATAAAAAGCAACACACTGCAAGACATTTTCACATAATAAATCATGTTTTAACAGAACGATAAAAAAAGAATTTGTAAACATTTCAAAAGTCAGCATTTCTCCCCGTTCACAGCTGGGAAATCTCAGATATGTTTCTGTAAAGAAGAGCAAGGTGTCACCTCTTCTTAATTTGCTTGCTATTTCAAGAATGGATGGCATGTTTCAGTGTTTTGTCAACACAAATATTTTGTTTTTTAATGATTGCACATAACATTTCAGGGTTGGTTATTATAAAATTAGCAAACAAAACACAAGGAAATGAGATATTTGTTGTACATACTCCAAAATTTAGCTCTCTTTTTTTGGCCTTCACCAAATACAGATACAGGCAGGGTGCTGGTCAGCTGTGAAGACCATTACTTTTCAAAAATTTACATTATAAGGAGATAAATATAAGCAAACATAATGGAAACTGAAAATGCATCTCCAAATTCTAACATATATCCCATAATAGAGAACTCTGTACTGTATTACAGTGTTCAGTTATATATCAGGCTTGATTAGGGAAGTTGGATATTTTTTGGGGGGCGGAGATGGCATCTGGTCTTGTCATGTCTGCTCAGCTGAAAGCTCACTGGTATCACCAGAAGCTTTGGCTCTGCAGTGAAGTTTTACTTTATAGCATGAGAAGAGAGGAAAAAAACTCATCTCATGCCTCCCTCTCTCCCCTAAAAAAGCTTCATGGGAAAGATTTACTGGTTTTGAGCAAATGGATGTCATACATTGCTTTAATTGGGATCATTCTAATAATAGTCACAGGAAACAAATATGCCAAAAGGACATCTCCAGGTTACTTTTAATAAGGATGAAATTAATAACAAAGCTAGTCTGGTGAGATAGCCCTGTCTTGTAGATATTGTCTTATTCCCTGTAAACAAGGTTGTTGTGATTTAGCAATCACGCAGTCAGAAGGGATTTTTTTTTTTGAAATATGGTGAAGAAAGAAATGAAATAACAATTTTCAAGTTTTCACACAGTGTAAAGTTCAGGGCTAGGGGCATCCTTCTGCAGAGTCATTGTTAAATTCTTCCTTGTTAAATTCACACTATTGCTAGTG
The DNA here is from genome assembly GCF_024509145.1 of Vidua macroura. Lineage (NCBI taxonomy): Eukaryota > Metazoa > Chordata > Aves > Passeriformes > Viduidae > Vidua > Vidua macroura. The sequence continues at coordinate 3,043,145 of NC_071575.1, forward strand.
GGCTGGTATCAGCTCCTACAAGGAAAGAGCTGTAACTCTGCCCATCTGACACGATGGCACTGTGGCAATGCCACGATGGAAGAGCCAGGCTGGCATTTAGATGTTGTCCTCCCAGCATTTTTAATTGGCTGGGTATGCTTTACAGCTTTCTGTGGCATGGCTTTGTTTCATTTAGCTCAGAGGAATTATGGCTGTTTTTCCTCTCCAGGGTGATGAAGAGGCCAGCCTGGGCCTGCCCATCAGCCCTTTCATGGACCGCTCCGCTCCTCAGCTGGCACACCTCCAGGAATCCTTCATCACTCACATCGTGGGACCACTCTGCAACTCCTACGACTCAGCAGGGCTGATGCCAGGAAAATGGATAGAAGAGAGTGACGAGTCAGGAGACACTGATGAGCAAGAAGAGGAGGAAACGGCAGAAATGGAAACTTGTGAAAACGCCGAATCCAGTAAGTGGTTGACGCTTCCATTTTCCAGCGAAACAAGCTCTGTGTTGTGGCCAAAACACTAAGCAGAGAGAGGCTGTGAGCTGGCCAGCTTCAGCATGGGCCTCCTCCAGAGTGACAGTGAGCCCTTGGTGTCCTTGGTGAAGCTGTAGCCACTTACATTGTGAATGGAGATGCTCCATGGTTTCAGCACCAATGTGGTTCATATCTACCACTTATTTCTACCTTAGTTGGGGTTTCTGGTGGTGGATCACCTGTCTGTGCCATGAGGGTTTTCTAGACTCTTTCAGGACTGGTGTTGATAGACTACAAGAATTTCAGTTGAAAAAAGGCTGTTTGGGAGAAGATTTTTCAAGGAAAACACTCATCATATCCATGAGTTAACATGACAAACAGGAATAAGAGAATGAGGATCTGAAATGCTGATGCAGTAAAGGAGTTTTTAACAATGAAATCATTTTAATGCAAATCTCTTTAAGGTAACATGGAGAAGAGTGGGAAGAGAATTGGCACTGAGCATTCATTGCTGTGTTGTGTGCTGGGAGCTGCATCACTTGGTTAACCAGTAACTAAAGCTCATATTCTCCTGTTTCTCCTCTAGAAAAGCAGCACTGCCAATGTTTGGGTACTGAGATGAAAGCTTTTTACCTTGAAAGGAGATTTCAGGCACTTGTGGGAAGTGATTTTTAAGAGAAAATACTGCAGCTGTAATACTGACCTCTTCCTTTTATCAGTTTAATTTTGCATTACCTTTTCCTTTCTTTCATGTTCTTTCTCCCTCTGAATTTTCTACTACTGTTCCTTTATTTCCCTCTTCTGAGTCATCTTTCTCTCTCTCCTCTGTATCCAGAAGTTTTAGGAAACAGCAGCCTAAAGTGCACTCATGAAATACTAATACTTTTTTCCTCAACAGCCTCACTTTTTCTGTTCTTTCCCACACATATTCTTTCATGCCCTGCCTGGGTATCATCCCTGTATCCTGTTGGGAAAGCTGACAAAGGTTTGATGAGTGCAGTAAGTCACATATGGATGTGGAGCTAAAATCTATGTCTCCTGATGTGCAGAGTTAACCTTTTATCTCTAGTAAGATCCAGAGGTAAACAGTTTGTGTCTAAGAAATCATTGCTATTTTTCACACACACACCCTTGTACATATTTTAGGTTTAGAACGTTCACACGCACAAAAAAAATCTTGTAGAGAACAGTAAACATCAAGTAATGTAACACACATGGGTTAATTTGATCCTTATGATCACCTTTTGATCTGTCAGTTCTGTAACAGGCAGAGCCACATGTTTGTGGCAGATTGGCCTTCATGGAAGTGCCTGCAACTGGTAATTAACACAGACCCAAAACCTGAAACTGATACTGCTGTATTAAAAAAAAAAATATGAAGGATGTTCTCTTATATCCATGATGTCTGTAATCTTACTCTGAAATCCTTGGTTTCCTTTCATTTAATATCTCTATTCACTTATCTTCTGTATCACCATTAGTGGAGTCAAATAATGCTGTTTTCAGGTTAAAAGCACTGATAATTATTAACCCTTTTCACATTGCAAACAGACTGATTTTAGTGATCTTCTGTTTCCTTTTTTACCCTGTTATAGTACCTTAATATTCAGCCTGGTGTTTTTACTATGGTTTTCAAAGCTTTAAAAATTAATGTATCAGAAGTTTTGAAATATTCAACAAATTCTTTCTACTTCCTTGGTACCAAAAGGGGAATGCTTCTCTTCTCCATCATACTAATGTGTGGTAAATGGTTGTCTTCAGGTCCCCTAAATTCTCTGTGGCTGTGTGGACCTTACTCAGGATTCTGTGACATCTTTTGTGTCAATATAGGGGCCTCATAGAAATGTGTACCTGTGACCAACACAGTTTTGTACTTTATAAACTTTCTCAGTGAAGCAATAAAAGGTTGAGATGTCAGATGCACAGACCTTAAGACTGGTATAGATGGTGGTAAAGATCTTTTGTTGACAATGCCTTTGAGGCAGATAGAAATATAATTGTGGTGGAAAACACTTCATCTAGTTCCTGATAATTCACTGAAGCAGTTGAGATCAGTTTAAGAGTTATAACCTTGAAGTAGCCTTAAGTAATTTTTTTTTTTTTACTATACAGGAGCATATACTTTCCCTGAAGGTTTTATGCAAGTATAAGAATTAAACAGACTCAGTCTTTAGTGATTCAGACAAATTTTAACACCACAGCAAGTGTCTGCAGAGAGCAGCAAGATGTGGGGTCGCCTGGGAAACCCAGGAGGGAATGTCCTGCTGTAGCATTGGCAGCATAGGGGCTTCTTATTAGTGCTAAACCTGAAGGTTTCCTACAGGGAACCAAGGGCTTTCTAATGAAGGATTGAATTGGATTTGGTCTGTTCCCAGTGAAAAGCTCTTTGTTTCCAGTTCAAAAGCTTCAAGGGCTAAACATTTTGGATCCTGACACAGACATACTTCAGGCAACCTGCAAATACTAATCCACGCAAATTTATCTGGTACAAAACATTCCTCTACGTCACCTTCTTTAAGGAAAAATCAGCAGTTGTCTTTGGAGGGGCTATTATTTCAGTTCTGTGACGGCCATTGTCACTGCTAATGACCAGGAAAATTTTTCAAACTTTGTACTGCTAAGGAGTTAGGAATCTGTATTGGACAGAGTATATTGACAGGGGAAAAACCACCCTTCAGACAGCAAAACATTGTAGTGTCAGCTGTGTCAGGAGCTGTGAGAACCACCAGGGACAAAACCACTTTGTAGGCTGAGAGCAGGGGCCTGGTGCTCCAAAACCAAAGAGAAGCAAGCTCCCTGTGATAGCATTTGGGTGTATGAGTGCTTCTTTAGTGCTCAGGCTGATGCCAGAGCAATGTTGTGCTTAAGCTTTAAGGTAACCTCCACCACAATGGTGGTTCCATTTTCCTTGAAAATGGAACATAGGAAAATGATCAGGATTATTTTTTTTTCCATAGGACAATCAGCAGGGATCTACTGGGGGTGAGGAGAGTGCAGAATTGAATGTGTGTTGATCAGAGTCTTTAAGAACTTGATGTAAAATGAGCAGAAACAGCTCAGTGATGTGTTTTATGCATAGTCATTCAAAGGTTAGATACCTCTGTAAGCAGCTGACACAGGCACAGCATGCAGCCTTGGGATAGGATGAAGCTAGGGCTCAAACTGTGCAGGAAACCAGTTTGCTTTCCCCAAAATCTGGAGAGGCACAGCTTTCTGAATTTTTAACACTGTTCAAATGTTGGGGTTTAAAAATCTGTCATAGTACACTCTGTCTGCTTCCTGTGCCTTCAGTTGCTTTTCCTTCTCCAATAGAAACCAGTACATTCATGTCACATGGTGTTTTACAGGAAAGAAGAAGTTCAAGAGGAGGAAAATCTACTGTCAGATCACTCAGCACCTGCTTCAGAACCACAAGATGTGGCAGAAAGTGATTGAGGATGAGGAGAGGTTAGCTGGGTCAGAGAAGCAAGGCACGGAGCAATCCCCACTGCACCAATCTTCAGAACAAATCCAGGCCATCAGGGAAGAGGAGGAAGAGAAAGGGAAGGCCAAGAAGGATGAAGAGGAGAACACAACTGTAGAACCAAACCAATGACAATATTTACAGCAGTATTTTAAGACAGATTGACTCGTGCACAGACTCTTTCTCAAGCCAGCACAGCATTTAGACACAACACTGTAGAAGTATGGGATAATGCGCCTACAGCTGTTTAATTTGTTTCTCTTTCCTTTTTATGGTGAGGTACATTGTTTAAACTCCTATGCTCAAGGAAGCTTTCACACTGCAACACCGGCTTTACAGACTTTCTTTGAAGAGATTTGGGGGTGGGTGGAATTATATAAATATATATATATATACTTAGCCAGGGTTATTGGCTGCACACTTCAGCAAAATACATTTAATGATATATTATGGTCACTGTGATATTTACAGGAGAAAGTTATCTGAGGAAATGCTGCTTCTGAAGCACATTTGCAGTTAACAGTAAGGTACCAGTTAAGTAGCTTTTTGCTCTTAATGCTGAGGGATAAAAGTTCCAAAGCTTTATATGAATGCTGATATATCCTGCCAAACACATATGTGTGAGCGAGGGGGTGTTTGCAAGTGTGAGTGGATGTGAGGAAATACAGCATGGTCTGAGTTCTTACCACACCAGCTGTAGCACACGTCCCAGCACACCACAACAAACAGAAGGCCAGAACTGTAGAGAATTCGTGCCTGCAAGGGAACAATTTTGAGGAGCTTTGCTTTCCCACAGCCCTCCAATCCCAGTTTGCACTCCAGCTGCGGGCAGCCTCCATTCAGCAGCAGCCCAGGCGCTGCTCTGGCCCTACCCAGCTGCGCTGGCATCACCTCCTCCTCCTCCTCCTCGGCACCTCCCGGACTGCTGGCGAAAGGGATGTGCCAGGAGGGTTTTTGGCAAAGGGGGGAAGTGCATGGCACAGCAATCTGTGCCCCTGGAGAAGGCTGGCCCTGCCTGCACTCGTGCAGGGTGGACGGCAGCGCGGGGCCCTCTTCTGCCCTCACCCCCTGCCTCTGGGCATCTCTGACCAAATGTGTCATTGGAGAACAAAGCTAAACTGCTGGGAGGCAAAAGAAGGGAGTGTGGGGGCCAGGGCCTTCCCCAGAAGAAGGCAAAGGGTGCATTAGGAGCTGCAGGGGACAGGAGCCAGTCCTGCGTGGGCTGGGCACTCAGTGTCCCAGGACCTCACATGGGCTTCAGAGAACCTGGGTTTTCAGTGTGAGGTGCTGCATGGGAGCAGTTTGTTGCTGGCATTCTGCTTAGGAGCAGCATGTTTGATCCCACCAATATATTTTTCCTTCTTTCTTTTCTTTTCTTTTCTTTTTTTTTTTTTTAACAGAAAGAAAAAGATCGGGCCTGTAAGAACAGCAGATCTTTTTTGTTGTTGTTGTTCTGTTCATTTGTTTTCTCTGTTGTTTATGCTGTGAGCCAAATGTCTATTTAAAAGGTTGGATATTCACTTTCAATATTTTATTTCACGATATATTTGTCAATGATTAGCTATCTAGATGTAAATATGGAAAAATTTTTATGGGTTCCTGTAGATAATGATATCTTTAAGAAAACAAAAAGAAAAAGAAAAAAAGGGAAAAGTTGTTTTGTAAAGATAATTTTTTAAGAAATAAATACAAAAACATTTTTATACAGTGTAGCCATTTCCAAACCCCACAAACAAAGTCTTGATAAATCTGTACAGACCCTTCTGGGAAGCCAGCGGTCTACAGGATCAAGGCTTTAAAATATTAATGCTCTTGGGGACTGGCAGCACCAAGCAGTACCCCACAATTCAGAGATTTGTTCCTACAGAAAGAGTTATACATATAAACTTCAGTATCTCTCAGAACTCCTTTGACTATGTATGCTTTTTCTATTTTGATTCTGCAATCAGTTGAAGAGGGTTGCTTGTGAGAGTGAGATTCCTTGTGAAAGGCAGAGTTTGTAGAAGTCATTTCTGTGTTGGATTTCTGACATTGCACCCATCGCTTTTTGCTATTGTTACACGTTCACCAAATTTCATGATCCTGTTGACACCTCCCCAAAATGTTGGAAAACATTCTCTGTCAAAGCCAATCACAGGTGTGCTGTCACTTCAGAGTTCCCCCTTGCTTTGCATTTCTGTCAGAATGAGGTTTTGCTCAAAAGAGGATTTGGGGTTTTTGCTGATTGCATTTTCCTGATATTGTCCTGTCCTCCTCTTGCCAGTGGAAAATGTGTTTGCCTTTCAGCAGAGTGACTGGGCAGGTTCTGAATGCTCTCATCAGCAGGAATATTTAGGAAGTGTTTTCCAGTGAAATCAGGAATGCAAAGATCCAAATCGCACTGCTTTTTTAAAGGGAGAGGACAAGGCAGAATTCATTCAAAAGAAAAAAGTTGGCTCCAAGACCTCAGCAAGTCTCCACCAATACCAGCTTGCATTGTTTTCATATCTCTTCAGTCACTTTGATCATTTTATTTGGGCTTTTCTTGTATAAGTAAAATGCATACCTTATAGTATGAGAAGGCTTTATTATGCCTCATTCTATCCTTTAAAAATGAAATTTACAGAGATGCTTTAAAATGTCACATCTCCAAGCACTTCTTTCTCAATTTTCAGTGCATAATCACTGCAATTGGATTTTAATATTGGGGTTTATATTGCTTTTGCTGAAAGAGGAAAAAAATTCTATTGCAGCAAGTGTTAGTGGGTGCCCAGTTGGTAAAATTATGAAGAAGCATTCAAGAATGAGGCAAAATCCTGTAAGCAGAGTTTCACATATTCCTCTAAACTGGCATACATAGGGTTGAAAACAACTAAGAGTAACTAAGAAAAGTTACCTAAAAATGTGCTGAAATGAAACCATTATATTTTTCTAGTCATCATTTTTGGTTGCCATTAAGTAAAATTAGTGTCAGCTTCTAATTTCTTTTTCTGCATTGCCAAGGCAGGTGTTAGAAATTGATACACCATTGCTACCCCAGCCTGTTCATGGGAACAGTCATTGAACTGGACCTTTATGGTGAAGAAATTGCTGACAGAATTAAAATGATTGTTGTTTTTACCCAAACTAGAAAGAAATTCCAGTGAAGAAGCTCAAGTGGCTGCAAGTGCTCAGCTTGGTAAGAGGTGATTTTTTTTTCCCCACTTCAAGTTGTTAGTAATCCAGTTCCTGCAGGTGGTCCCTCCTTAAGAATCTGATTCTCAGTCTTTGAAGTGCATGTTTGGCACGCAATGATCAGGAAATCTCCAGGTTGGCTTAGATATAACAAAAGAAAATACCAGAGAGATTTTATGTCAATAATGTGACAATTTTCCTTTTTTTTCTTTTTGTACTTTGGGGTTCATAGATAAAGAAGCAGGTAGAGGACTTTATAATATTTTCTAGTCCAAAGGAGGCAAAACTTTTCACCTGCAGTTACAGCAGCCTTTTGGAGGCAGAAGGTTTTCCACTTTGTGCAGTCCTTTGGTGTTGCAATCACCAAATAATCCACAGCCTAAGAAATATTTTTAGGAAGAAAAACCAAATAATAGAAAATTAATTGTATTCAATCAGCAAAATGTTCTTGTTTTAGGTGGGCTGTTTACAGTGTTGATATGAATTCCTGGTACCTACCATATGTAAAGCAGTGTGGTAGACACTAAAGAAAGCAACCCCCATTTAAACAGTGTTTTGCAGTGGCAAACCCAAAGTACTTTAGTTTTCTGTTCTTTAAAAACAAGAGGAGGAAGACCAGATGATTTTCTTCCATTTGGATATTTTGTTTTCCCCACTATAATGGCACTTGGTGTCTGATCCTGTTCCCTTCTAGTCCAGAAGTTTCCCTGAAATACTTTTGCAGTGCTTGCAGCTCCCAGTGCAGTGACAGAAGGACTCTGTGTGTCACACAGCAATCACATGTAAACACTTTTGTCCCTATATTGGCACTTTTGTTGATAGCTACATGGTGTTTACCATGGACTACAACTTTTCTCCTTACTCTTGTGTTGCAGAGGAAACACGTGGAAGTAGAGAGTGTGAAAGCCCCAAACAATTTAATTACCTTTTCTTTTAGAGGGAGTGTAAGACATTAGCTTCTAAAGAAACTAAAAATACTGTGTCTAAAAACAATAGTTTCAAATTTTCAAAGGGACATAGTTTACTAGGCTCTATATTGATGCTCTGATTCTAAAATCTTGGTTTGGTTTTAGCTAATGAGCAGAGCAGTTTGACACTTGTCTCTGAAAATCTACTCCCTCCAGTAGGAAGATGGTGTTTGATGAGATGTTGCAAGCTGTGCATCAGAAGTGAGTTGCAACAATCTAGGGAAAAGGGATTTTACTGTGCTTTTGGCAGGATTTTGGATGGCCTTCATCTGTGAATGAAATCTTTTACTTGGAGCTGTGTGTCACCAAAGCCCTCCCCTGTGACATCATGCAGGTTCTCCTAGCAAACATGGTCATATTTATGGCAGAAATGGTTCCCAGGGAAGGTGTAATTTGAGAAAGCTTTTGTTAGTAATTCAAGGATAGTTTTCATCAGTTTTTATTCTGACATCACGTGTGAACTTCTCTCTGCATCATCATCAGCCTAAAGATGGATTTAGGTCTTTACCATTAGTATACCATTGTCAGAATTTCTTAAGATCGTGGTGGTCTTAATCTGGAAGAAAGTTAAGGCTACAGAGGTTCAAATAGATGCTTTTAAAGGTACCATTTGGCATCTAAGCAAATTTCCCTCCCAAGTCCCATTCTATGCATTCCATGCTGGACATAAAGTTCATTTGTTTCCTTTAAAAATTCTGAATTTCTGTCACAACCTGACTTGGAATGCTAGAGGATTTTGTCAGTTTTCCAAAACGAACCCTAAGCATTTTTGAGAGCTTAGCCATGAGTCAAATGCAGCACAAGCTTTGTGGTTGGTGCTGGTTGTTAATGAAGTACTTGTGCAAAGTCCGTGCAAGTCCTGCCACAGCTGAGATGTTCCAGCATCACCTGGAAGGAGGGAAGGTTTCAATTTAAGGATGAGAAGTTGCTGAGCATCCCACGGCCTCGTGGGCAGAAGATGAGACAGAAGCACGTTCCCAGAGTGAAGGATGCACCTCTCTGCAGGCACTAAGGGCTGCCTGCTCTGCCCAGCCTCAGCCCTGCACATTGGCCTTGGAACTTGGGAATTCCTCAGCTGGCAGCTCAGAGCTGGGGTAATCAGTCCTCGAGTTGATGGGGCTGGCAGGAAGGAAGTGAAACCTGCATTTTGTGGGAAGGAGGAAAGGAAATCATAGTCCATTATCAAATAGATTTTATAAAACAAAATTTATTTTCCTTTTCTTTCAAAAGCAAATGTAATCTTGCTGAAATGGAGTAAGCATAGGGTTTCTGGGAGGTTAATTTATGTTTGATGTCGCAGTATTAGTCAAAATGATGGCAATGTTAAAGAGAAGATAATAATTCCCATTAATTAAAGCAGGAGAGTCTTCTTTTTTTCCTATTTTTTCAGTGAATCAACAAGTAAGAACGTCCAGGGATCTTGGAGAACAATACATGTTAAGTGATTTTGAACAGATGAAAGAATAAAAGAAATTAAGTGACAGCTGTGTTAAGAAACACTGGAAGAGCTTGCAAAATTATTGATTATTGAAGTCAAACTTTGATTTAGAGCAAAATAGCACCAGTACTTTTGAGAGCAATTTAGTGTGATAGATCTTTCTTTGAATTTCATCACTTTCTTTTAGCAAAACAACATTCCTCTGCAGGTAAATCAAAGCAGGGTTTAGCCCCTGCTGTGGTAGATATTGAGTCCCAGTGTTGGAGGGAGCAGTGTGAGAATTATTCTCCATTTACAACCTAATTATGATTTATTCAGAGGCCATTAGTGGGATTTTCCTGGCAGGCAGGTGTCCTTTTGATGAAAAACGCATCTCACCACCTCAGCAGGATGCAGATGTCACCTGAGTGAGCACCCACCTGAGCCCTTAGGGCGAGCTCCTCAGGAGCCTGGGGGCAGAACAGGGCTGGTGTATTTCTGGAGAGGTGACAAGAGGCAAGAGCTCGAGCTAGTTCACAATACTGCTTTGGTAAACCTGAAACAGGAGGCGTTGTGCAGTCTGAAACCCTGCCAGTGTCACTGAGGTGTATGCAGGCATTCCCCTGAGTGCTTCAGGTAAAACCAGCTGGCCTTGCCTGTGGTCTGTCAAGCTGAAGGGTGAAGAATTTTTGATTGAAGTTGTTTAATTCTCCTTCGTCAAGGAAAGCTTTGCCTGGTGCAAGAGGAGGGGAAAAAAAAAAAAAAAAAAAAGAATATTTCATTTGAGCTTTTCAGGTCACTAGTCCGTGCCAGTGGTTTCTTGTTTCCAAAGCTGTGTGTGCAGTATGTCTGAGATGTGGGAATGGGGCAGCAGAGGGGAATTGATCTGCCCTGGATGCCACAGGGAGTCTCTGCTCTGGGGAGCACCACTGAAACCTGCAGGTGTGGAAAGAGCAGTGAATTAGTTGGGGAAACCCAAATATTCCTGTTTTCTGTGTGGAAGCATAAGGGCAGGTATGCAGGACTTTGCCACAGCTGCAAGCCATGTGTCCTTTTATGACTGAATTTTCTTGTCCTGAGGCAAAACCATGGAAATGAGATCAAATAATAGCTCAAATTTCAACGCTGTCTTCCTCTACTGCAGCGAACGCTTATAAACAATTGGTGTGAATTAGCAACTGCTCTTTGCTCTTAAGTATTTATTTAAAGGATTTGGGAGGTTTTGGTGGTGCTTTTCATTTTCCTTCTCTGACCCTAGTCATTTACACCCAAGGCTTTCCCAAAAAAGAATAAGAAATAAAAAAAGCTCTGTGATCTGGTCAGAGGGAAAACAGTGAGGGGTTTGCCGTGTGTGTACATACTGCTCTAGGTAGAAAGGCTGCTAAAGCTGACTTTCCTTTTCAAAATTCCTGCCTGATCCTGAAACACAACCAAAACCTGTATTTGAATGCAAAATGTTGATTTGTAGGTGTTTGTAAGCCTTGATACAGTACTGCAGATGGTGTCCCAAAAGATCAAAGACAACGTTAATAACTGCTCTGTGATGTTGATGATATCTTTAATATTTCTACCATGTCAGCGTACTTTTGATCATTACTTTTCTAAAGTTAAGTCTTCTTCTCTTGAATAGTCAATATCAGATGTTTGCATGATGGAAAGTAATTTAATTTCACTTTTAAAAATGCCGTGATTCATACTGTGGGTTACGTTTGTTTAACAGATTAACATTTTCACTGATGGGTGGCAGTTTTTTTTTGGTTTTTTTTTCTTTTTAGTGCTTTTGATAGAAGAACATCTAGGATATTTTCCAACAAAACCACATTTTTTCACCTTTGCCTCCAGTTGTGGAAGAAATACCTTCCAAAAAGAATTCTTTTCCAATACAGTTTGGCCTGTCTGGGTAACGATGTGCAAGTATGTATATCGTGTAGAAGATGTGATTGAAAAAATTAAAAATCCCATTTTGGTAAAGTAATCAAGAAATTAACCTAGCAAGATTACAACCCTTTGTCAATTAAAATCTTGGGTGTGCCAATATAATTGAAGCACCAGATTTGAGGGCAAAATTATACAAATTTTTTATTTTAAAATTGACAACAGGCCAGACTTTTTTTTTTTTTTTTTTTTTTTTTACTTCAGGAAACACTGAGAAATTTGGTCATCTTGCATCCTATCCTGTGAGGGTTGACTCCTGGTCTGGGACCTTGGGGCAAAATTATTTTAATGATGCTTATTCAGACTCAGCTATAGTAGCAAGTTTCCACAAATCACTCGTGTACTACAAATTCAATCCCTCCTTGATTTTTTTTTCACTTCTAAAGGTGAGAAAAAGCATGGGGGGAAGTGTAATTTTATACGGCTCTATTTGAAGAAGGGTTTTGTGTACCTTTGTAATTCTTTTGAAGCAATATTTTAAAAAATAACTGCCAGCCAAAGTGGCAATGCAGAAAAGTGCCATCTTGTTTAGGATTTGTACACACCAGTTTTTAACACAGTGTTCTTTTCACTAAGTACTACATACGTTAATTTATATTTATATATTGTCAATATTGTTGTAACCAAGCTTCTCCTTTCTAAACACTTCAGGAACAAGGCCTTGTATTTTTAGGTGATTTTCATAAACAGAATAATTCTTTTCCTTTCACTAGTATCTTGCACTCGATACATGTAGCAATACTTAATATATTCTCTTCACAAGTATTTGTTAAGTGATTTAGTTAATGGCTGATAAATGTTTTGTACAAAATAGATTCTGTACAGGAAAAAAAAATCTTTTAGATAAACATTATTTATTTTTACTGTTTTGTAAGTTAGACACTATAATGAAGCTCCTTTTTGCCAGAATTACTGGAAGTGCCTCTTGGTAAAATGTATTATACAGTAAATATGTATTCAAAATTATTAGAAATACTTGTCACAAAATGAACAATGTGGATGTTGCAATGTGAAGACAAATGTACAACATAAATATAATTCTGTGGTATCCTGTTGGCTGTGTTTCTTTTTCCTTTATTGAACAAAATTGCTTTCGGTGCCCAGCTTTCAGTTTAAGCATCAGACTACAAATGACTTGTACCCTCTTTAGACTCTGATTCAAATCCAGTGAAAGCTTGTATATATTGAATTACCATTTTAGCTGCCAGCCCTGCTTGGTATGTGTTACTGACCCAAGCTCATGTTTATTGGTATCTGATTCCATGAGATTTTTACCTGCAGAGTTCTGCACTTTGCTTCAGATTACTAATAAATGCCATGTTAAATCCTTTCTGACTCAACCAATCTGTGGAAAGCCTCATTTTAACCATTCTTCTTTAATGATGACCAGTGTTTCAGCATCCATCATCAGTGTACTACTCAATCCAATTAATATGGACCATGCAGATGGAATGTGGTCAGTATGCCATGGCAGCATCCAGCCACAGCAATGCACAGTGACTGATGCTTCCAGAGAACATGAAATGTCTTACCTTAACAGTTTCCCTTCTTAATCATAGAAATAATCTGTCAAAGTGGGACATCAGTGAGTGAAATCCATTTTCTTGCCATTATATTGGTAAGTATGCTGTCATTTTTCAGTGTAAAATTTTACTAGTCTTTTATGTGGGCTAGAATTGACATCTAGCTACTGTCTTTGCTCACTGGTTATAATTTCAAAAAAGTGTGTCTCACGGCTGTCAAACATTTTACCCATTTTTAAAGTTTTATTACCTACTTTCATCAAAGACCTGGAAGCTCTTCAGCTAATTGACTTGAAATGGTTGCATAAAAATTACCTAGATCAGCCATGTGTTCGAAGCCTCTTTTCCTATAGTGAAAAATTAACAGATTTCAAAATCCTCAGGAGTATCAGCCACATATCTGGCTGTCAGTTTTCAAATGCCCCCAGTTGGTTTGTCCTCTGGCTAAAATTCTGAATGGAAAAAATGTAAGGAAATTTGCAGCAGGCAGTGATTAGGAAGATACAAGTCAGAACCATTGCCAGTAGGAAAGTAAAATATGTTTTTACCTGTTCCAAGGGAGCTGCTTCTAAGCCAGCAGCTGGTCTGTCCCAAACACTTAATATCTCAAGAGCACTTAATTAATTACTTGATGCTAAAATTCACAGAGAGGAATACAACTGGAGTAGCAAAGAAAAAACTTTTGCCTCACTACTTGTCACCACAAAGAGCAGGGGCTGCCAAGGTAAGGAATGCACTTGTCTGAAAATCACCAAACTCTCTCTGGAGCTCTTCAAACAGCGCGAGGTTCCCATGGGAAGAGCTGAGCAGTAGAGCACAGGGCAGAAGCAGTGAATCTGCTAATGAGACCACACAGGAGCCTGCCTCTCCTGGGCTTCTGCTGAAGCACAAAGGAGGCCGTGACGCACAGCCCCTCGCAGCTCAGTTAAATGGTGCATTTTCCAGGTGTTCAAACTACTCTCAATGGCTTGGGCAAATCCAGTTGCCTAAAAGCACTTGAAGTGTTTCACTGCAAACACAATTCTCAGAGAGCTACTGGGGCTTTGTTTAGCGACGCTTTCTTTCAATGTGTCGTCAGTTATCTCATCAAAATCTCGTGGAAATCAACCTAGTGCCACCACGGGCTCCCCAGACACTGTCAGTGAATAATGTGGGGATGGAAGAGCAAACAACTGTGACAGGAGGGTAACTTGCAGGTGCTACCCTGGCTGATGGGGTCTGTAGCTCTGGGGTTGCCATCCCACACCATCCAAAGGAGATTTTTTAACCATTCCACACTGAATTCCCAGAGACCTGGCGTGCTGCAGTGGGAGCACTAACTAACTAACACAACAAAGCTGTTTTGTTGAACAGCTTCACTGCCAAGAGGTGATAGGAACCTTGCATCAATTAATGAGGAAACACGCAAGTTTCAAGTTTAAGTGAAAGTTCTGATGGGTTGCCAGTTATAATCACTGAACAGCCTGGGATAGGCACAGGGAGAATGGTTTGGAAGTCTGATACAGATGAAAGGTTGCTGCAGCACCTGCTTGTCTTCAGCCAGGAAATACACAGCAGAAGGTTCCTGTTTGATCTGCACAATGGCTTCATTTAATGTGCCTTTTGCTGTTGTTGCTGATAAATTACTTCCCTTCACAATCCACATGGTGATTGTTTATTACTGCTCTTGCCAAAGGCATCATATTCTACAAATTCAACACCTTCAGTGTAATCAGCTCTTCTGCTCAATTCTTGGTACCTTCTCTCTCTACATTTCTAGGCAAAATCTTTGAGTTTAAACCTACTTCAAAAAACTTATCTCCATTAAGGCAAGTGCAATGGGACTATTTTTAAGATTAATGGTATTAATCTCTGGTAGCTGGACAAATTCCAGTTTCACTTGTAACCTCTTTATACACAGAAATTCTCCCCAGAGCTCCAGTGGGTGAAAATGCTTCCTGCCCTGAAGAATGTCACGTCACTGGATTTCTCATTCATCCTGTTTGTTGTACTCCCTCAGAAACAGGTTTCACAGGGCCCTCTGGGATCTTTGCAAAGTGTGGTGCTGTATAAAAATACAGAGTAATTCTGTTCACATGTCTTGTTAAAACCTGGGGCTGAGTCTGCCATTTGAGTGGGGTGGGCAGGCAGGGCAGGGGCAGTTGGTTGGGGGGTTTTGTTTGTGTTTTACTTGTTGGGGTTTTTTTTTGTTGTTTTTTTTTTTTTTTTAACTAACCATTCAGGAAGGGAAACCTCTGAGCCATTTTTTCCTGATCAGTCACCTTCTGCAAGTGCTTTCAAGGTAATGAACAGCCATTGACCACACTCCTAAACATTGCCTCAGGTACCCAGCACAGAGAGCGTGCACAGAAGAGGTGACACTGTTCTGTGGTCAGGGTGCAGGAAAGAAAGGCCTTTACTGCCACTCCTATTTTTGAAAATTTTTCTTCCTTATTGTCTCACGCAAGGGGCTGAAAATGTAAATATCAGGAATAACTTGATGAGCGCCTCAGAGTAAATTCAGTAGGACCTTTGCATATCCTCAAAACAAGAAGTTAGACAGGTCCAAAATATAATTGCAACGTTTTTCTATTGCTTTGCTGTCCTTTGGTAAGAAAACTATTCTTTGAGGATAGATCTGGAAGTCCTTAGTTAGACAAGAAAGTCCCCAAGGCTGAAATTCCCCCAGCCACCCCCAAGAGCTTCTAAAAGCCAAAGTGTATTATTTGTCTCTGGTTCTTTGATGTGGAATAGGTACCCAAGGTTTGTTCTGGCAGTGGATTTCCTACTCATCTATATTCTTACCAAGTCTGTTCCTAGGACTGGCAACAAAAAGAAGAGGAAAATTAATGTCGAGAAAATAATAATCCATAGCAGTGGAGTAGCATAACTAAAGAAATTAAAATTTTATAGGCAGTGAAACTAGGATGCCTTATTAGTAAACTGCAAATGTCTTCCCTCTTTCTACCTCTCATTGACTGCAAGCTGCACATTTACAGTACTTGCTGCTGTTGCTCAGGGTTGGAGCATTTATGTGTCAGCAAAAATAAAATATTAAAGGAGCATTTGGCCAAGTTTCAATGAGAGAAGTTGAAGACTCAGTCCACCAAGGGTTTATAAGTAGCTTTGCTTTGCAGCACAATATTAAGGGTTGCAAATGTATTCTCTGTTGGAGTAGGAATCGCTTAAATTCAGATTTAAGGCGATATTTATATGTTTTGAGTTGCGTTTTTAAACAGTATTTTCCTTCTAGCAGATGAAAATGCATTCTGTTGGAATTTTTTTTTTTTTTAATGTCTTTTAGGAAGGAAGACATTTCATGTTTCCAAAGGCTGGCCCACAAACCTGCTGTGTTGTCAGTGTAATGGTGGGCCTATCTTTGAAGATTATGCTTGTCACAGCTATTCACTCTGGCTAGACAAGGCTTTGTAAGTATAATTAATTTAACCTGTGCTTCAGAAATGAAGGTGGTCTGGCTTCTAATTTCCTGTAACTAATACAAAGTAGGAATGTAAAGAAAACAGACCTCAAGGAACAGGCTTCAATCTGGTTCTTTGTCCTGTAGCTGCCTTAAAGGTTTTGTTCCAATTACAGAATAAGTACACATAAGTAGGCAATTTCTTTTAGGACTAAAGGAAAGCAAAACCTTGCTTGTCTGGTTGATTGTCTACAAATCTTCCAACGGGTTTTGTGTCATTGTGCTGTGGGAGGCACTGAAAAGTGACAAGCAAGAGGTGTCGTGTCCAGTATTATAATTGGTAGTGATTTGTTTCTCATGTCTCAGCCCTTGGTAGTGAATTGTGGCAGGTGATGAACTGCATTGCCTTTCCATGTGACACCCATGACCTGCAAGGCCTAGAAGACTTAAGAAATTCCTACCTGGATGAGACTTTCTATCAGATTAACTTACTGAATTTTAAGGAGGACCCGGTATTCATCTACTCTGAGCATCTTGAAAAGCATTGTAGAGGACAAAAGTACAGTCATTTCTGAGGAACTGCTAGAATTAGTTCATAAAGGAATGGTGACACTCTTCTGGAGGTGTTAGAAAATTTTCCATAATGGAAAAAAACCTCCCCAAGTGGTTTTGGGGAAGTTCTAGTTAAGACATCACCGCCTATAAAGAAGCCAGAGACGACTCTGTAACAAAAATTCAGTATAAAACCAGCTGTGGTAAAAACCTGATACTGAGGTTTCACAATGAACCAGAAATCCAGGAAAGACGAGAGGATTGCACTAAACCTTGTGGCCTCTGCTCTTCAAAGCACTGCTGCTTTCTAAAGGACATAAAACCAGTCTGTAGGTATTTTTTCTGGGAGTGTGGAGGACAAGGCTCTGGTGCTTATCAATACAATTTGTAGCATAATGTGGTGTTGGAGGGTTACGGGATTAAGGGATTTTTATAACAAATTTAGGAATCTGATCATGAAACTTCACTTGTTTTAAAGGACAGTGTGGTAAAGGTTGCCAGTGGCAGAATAACTGGAATCTGTGTCAGAAATCTTGGAAAGCAACAAGGTCAGCAATGAAGATTAAAGGTCATGCAAAACTAGTAGAGATCTTGAATTGTGGAAACTCAGTTTTCCTAATAATTGAAGGAAATGGCCTGGAAGCTGTTCTCTTAAAGAGGCTGAAAGAGCTCATAATCACTAAGTCTCCTAATCACTAATTACTGTGGACTACTAGGCACCCTGATAGCTCTTAGAAAAGGGGAAAATAGGTTTCCAAGTTTCCAAACCAAAGGATACAAGACACTTTAAAGTACAAAATGTAAATTACGTGTAGTGTAATGAAATTCCAGCCATATTAAGAACCCAAAATGGAGAAATAACGAAGGGAAGGGTAATAATTTGAACTAAATCTAGGAAAGCAGAAGCCTGCTCTGTGTTTGGCTGTGTGAGTGAGGTTTTAGCTGCCATGGGAACCTGCTGTATTGCACAGGGTGGGAGAGAATAAGAAAGGAAAAGGAAGAATTTTTAGCTTTAATACTTTTTCTGTTTGTATAATCAAAGCCTACAAGGTAGCAGAAGACAGAATTTACAGCCTCTCTCAGATCAACAAACTACAGAGGGAGCTAGTCACATTTACCCAAACTTTAAAAAAAAAAAAAAGTTTCAGCAGCTGTGACCTTGTGGCAGGAAAAAGGGTGGGAATGAAGTCTTCAAAATTTTCCTTTCCTTTCCTTGTGGCAAAGGACTTGACTGTCTCTTCCACACAATTCTGTCCTCCCCCTTAAGGGATCTTTCCCCTCTGTTGTTTGTGCTGGGTTTTTGATAGGGACATTGCCCTGTGGATTTTGGGGGGCAGGGCATAACAGGAAGGACCGGGGACTGGATAAGAAGTCTTTGTGAATCTCCTCTTCACCCTCCAGCCTGTCTTCTCTCACGCACTCCCCGTTTTCTTTCTTTTTTTTCCCCAAGTCCATTCCCCCTTGAATTCTTCTGTTTCCTGGAATTAAGCAATTAATAAGATCAGAGTTTTGGGTTGTTTTTTTTTTTTTTTTTTCTCTCCACAAAGCTTTGTCACGTGCCTCATCAAACTTACAGCAACTTGCAAAGAAAAATACCCCCTGGGAGCTGTTTAGATGCTCTTCATGATTCCCATCTAGGGCACCCAGCCTCTTTGCTTTGCTGGTGTGCCCAGTGTCCTGGAATTGATAGGAGGGGACAGAGGAAGAAAAACCTGAGGAGGTGAGGGAGGAGGATGGGGGGCAGACAAATAGCAAATGCTCAGGCAAAACAAGAGACAAAACAAGTTCCCCCACCCGCATTCTTTTCCTTTCTCTACCTCCAGTATAAGATGTACATCCACAGACAGGGTCATTTCTAAGAGGAGGTTTTCCCCTCCAGTTTTTTCCCCCCCTTCTAAGCTGGGACCAGTGACTGTGCACGCAATTGTGGGTTTGCATAAGCAGTAGAGGAAGCTTACCTATGAAAACTGGTAGGCACCATCTCTGGGGATTCCTGCTGCCAGGTAAGATTTGGCTTTTCTTCTTCTCTTCGTTGCTTCACTTTTCACAGAGGATGTCTTTTAGCTGGGCTCGTGGGTGAGCAGCCTCCCGTGTCCACCCAGTGCAGCAAGTGCAGCTCGTGTGCCTGCGGGCTAAGGAGGCTTACTGCAGGGTGGAGGAGTTTCCAGAGGGGGGAAGGATGTTTTCTCCTTGCCTGCACTTTGGATGAGTGAAGGGGCACTTCTGGAGGTGTCTTAGCCTGCTGAATGCATGCTCAGGGACAGGGCTGTCCCTGGAGCTGACCATCAGGCACAGGTCCTCATGCCAGCCCTGGGGACGGTGAGTGCCATTGCCACCCAGGCTGTGTCACAGGTGAGCCACCGGGCGTGCTTTTGGTGGGATGGACAGCAGAGCCACCAGAGAGGGCTCCCACAGCCCAGGCAGCTGGAGGCAGGGATGGAAGGAGGGGTCTGAGCCTCAGCTGTGGGCTCAGAAGACAGTCAGGGACAAGGTGTGAGCTTGGCCGGCCAGCAGCTGTCCTTCAGGCAGTGTCACCCACCTGGACTTTCTCAGCTGTTATAGCTGTGGTGAAGCACAGCTGGAGTGCTGCAGTGGATGGTCATAAACTCTTCAGAAGGGACAGGCACAGAGGGAGAGGCAGTGGGGTAGTCCTGTACATAGGGAGTGTCTTGATTTCTGGAGCTTAATGACAGCGACAACTGGGACAATTTTTTGTGGGTAGGAGGAGTCAGTGGAAAGGCCAGCAAGGCAGAATGTCATGGTGGGAGTCTGCTAGAAATACAGCACAGCAGAGAGGAAGTGGGGCCCAGGAGGTCTAATTATGAGGTCCTATTAGGTCTTTATTAGGAGGTTCCTGCTGTGTGTGGAAGGAAACTGCGTGGTGACAGAGCCGATGAGGGCAGGTGTCCCACTGGACCTGCCTGTGAACTGAGAAGGACTGGCAAGTGGTGTGGCATTTGCAGGCTGCCTAGGGCACAGTGATCATGAAATAAAAGATATTTAATCCTTGGAGAAGTAAGGAGGGGAGCTCAGCAAACAGCCACTTTGGACTTGTGGAGGGAAGATTTTGGCCTGTTCAGGAAACTGGTGGACAGAGTTCCTTGGGAGGCAGTTCTGGGGGGCAAAGGGGTCAAAAAAGGCTGGACACTCTTCAAGAAAAAAATCTTAAAGGTGCAGGAGCAGGCCAATGGGATCATGGTCTGTGGCCAGCAGGACCAAGCCCTGGTGAAACCACACCTCAAATCCTGTGCTCAGTTCTGGGCCCCCACTGCAAAGACATTGAGGTGTTGGAATGTGTCCAGAGATGGGCAAAGGAGCTGGGGAGGGGTCTGGAACACAAATCCTGTGAGGAGCAGCTGAGGGAGCTGGGGGTGTTTCCCATGGAGAAAAAGAGGCTCAGGGGGGACCTTATAGGTCTCTACAACTCCCTGAAAGGAGGCTGTAGTGAGGGGGGTCAGCCTCTTCTCCTGAGTAACAAGCAATAGGACAACAGAGGGAGGTTCAGATTGCATATCAGGAAAGGGTTGTCAAGCCCTGGAACGGGCTGCCCAGTGAAGTGCTTGAGTCACCATCCTTGGAGGTATTTAAAAAATGGGTGGATGTGTCACTCATGGACAGAGTTTAGTGGTGGACCTCTCAGTGCTGGGTCTACAGATGGACTCAGTGATCTTAGGGGTCTTTTCCAACCTAAACAATTCTATGATTCGGTGGTTACATTTTTCTGGCATTCCTGCCATGTTTGGAAAGGAAATGCTCAGTCATTCTCTGTCCTCATTTTCTCTGTCACCAGAGAAATATGATACCTCAGGTATGGTGACAACCTTGGATAAAACCAGAGATGTCCCTCACCTCCCACTGGAATTGACAGTCTGTTAGGAATACTCCCACTATAACACCAACAGTGCCAAAAGTATTTGAGTGGTGAATCTGTGATTACAGTGAATCAGTCCTGTGTATTCCAAAGAGGAAGGATCAAAACTAACAGTGCAGCTGGCTGTGGTTCCACTGGGCACATTTCTCTGCACGCCGTCTCCTGTTAGAAGTTTCCATCAGAGGCATTGTCAGGGCAGCCAAACTGATGCTCTGAGATACACGGCTGCAGGTGGCTCTGAAAAGTACCAACCTCCTTAAAGCCATGCCTCGAGAGCAGCTGGGGATATGTTAAAACCTGTAGAGCCTGCACAGATATCAGGCCTTCCTTGCACTCTTCAATTTGACAGTCAGACCATAATTGTTAACAATTTTTATACTGCGGTAACGTGAGCATAAGTGTTGTTTAAGCTCTGCTGTCCGTTTGAGATTTGTTTCAACTCAGTGGAACACGAGCTTGCATGCTGCTGTCAAACATCAGTTTATCATAGTCCACCCCCACACCACCACAGCAATTCATTTGTGTTCTGACCAATCCTGCACATGTGGTGCAGTGGAGGATACCCTCTGCACCCTCTCTAGCTGGAAGTTGCTTTCCTCAGAGGTAAGGACAATTCATTTAGCTGTGGTGCATATGTTTCCCAGGTTTTGGAGTTTTTTTCATTCCAAAGTTGCTGTAAATACGCAGAGCCTTTCAAACCTTACGGTAGAGGCTATTTGATGTGCTTACACAGCAGCACACCTCATGTGATTGTCATAAAAGGATTTATCCTCATGCAAGTGCTGTGAGGTACAAGCTGCTTCTCCCCATTGTACAGGTTCAAAAGTGGGGTTCGGGTTCAAAAGTGTGACTTTTCCCAAGACATCAAGAAAATCAGAAGCAGAACAGGAATGGGTACGATGAGTGTTCAGCAAGCACAAAAAATTTCTTTTTTATTGCAAAAAAAAATCTCTATACTCCTTAGTGTTGATAAGGAAATAACACTAGAGTTCCTATCAGGATAGTGTGAAATGCAGATATTTCTCTTATATGTAGTTGTAGCTCTTATTTTAATGATGGAGAGATCTTGGTGAAAATTTTGGTGCCACAAGCAAAGTCCTTTTGTCTTGTTCATATAAGAACAGAGCCTATGAGCAAATCTTAGCATGTACTTTTGTTATTTTCACCTGTATTTCTGGTAAAACAGGTGCCTGTTTAGGAAGCCATGAAAACACATGTATCCAGAGGTATAGACAGATACATAAAAAAATACATATTTTAACTTATGTAAGATCTGTTTCTTCAGGCAAACATGAGAGAACAGGAACTTTTCCTATTCGTATTTTCAGGCAGCAGCTCTGTAAAACATAGGACTGCCTAAAAGCGAACACAGAAGCTGATTTCATAAATATTTTCAGATCTGATTTAGAGATTGAAATTAAGAACAAAGTACTGCAGTATGTAACTAGAGATTTACGAATTACTGATACCTTTTGTTTTCAAAGTGCAGTATTTAGGTTTTCTTTACTTCTTTGTATTTACCTGCAAAGAAGCAAACTCACATTTTCCCTGAAACAATTGACCACTGAGCCCTAAGACTCTATGCAAAATGGTAAAGGGAACTAAACCTCTTTATTCTTGTGTAACTCATTAGCTAACATCAGACGATTAGAGCTAATGTTTCCATCTAAAACAATTCAAGTGCCTCATTAATGGGGATAGATTTCCTTTGATCTAATTACTTCATGTCCCAGATATATGGGAAATTCAGAGATCAGCGCTGAGAAACCTCTGCAGACCTGGTCACATCCAGAAGCATGAATTTACATGTAGACTTCAGAAATGTCATTTAAAATGGTAACGAGCCTTGCTCAGTCTGCTGGCAATGCTTGGTCAAATGTTTAATGAAACCACATTAATGATAGCCACAGAATGAAGATGATGGCTGTTTGCTGAGTATGATTTAATCTCCATTATTATAGGCAAGTGGATTGCAAATTTCCATAATTAAACATCCAGTGCACTGGTCAGATTCTGTTGTAAAGTTTGGTAATTGCTGTTGTTGGGAAAACAGTCCAGCGGGGTGTTGCTGTCACATGATGAGCTTTTGAGGCTGAGCTAATAGGATGCCCTTTTAAAGTGTTCTCCATGTTTTCTGCTTTAGAGGCAGAGGATACCATCATGGAGATTTCATCAAAAGAAAATACTCACTTTTTCTCAAACAACACAGTCTTGCCCGTGGACCGATCTTCATTCAAATCCGAATCATCCGCATCCAAGGAAAAACAGTCGTGTTGTGGAGGTATAAAGGTAGAGTAAGAGCTTTTGAATATTCCAGTAGGGACTTAGAAAATCTCTCTTTTTATTTTTTTTTTTTTTTTTATGAATGATCCCTTTTTAAGTTCTGACTATGTCACACTGAGTCAGTATGAAATGATTAGATACATTTCTAAATCACAATAAAATCTTCTTCAGATCTGTATTCGTTCGGCAGTCATCAAATCTAATTTGCTGGCTGAGGCTTGCATTTTGTGAGATCTTCAAGACCCATCCTAAAACGTCCCTCTGTCTTCCTTATTGCTCCCCCTGAAGTTGAGAACAGAGCAGTGGCAGACAGATCCCACAGGCAGCTGTCAGTGCAGATTGTTTTTTTAAGACAGTAGCCGTGGTGGTCTGCTGGGCTCTCCAAAGTAATTTTGTGTTAAGGCCCGTGTGTGCTGACTGCTCTGTTATTAAAGCATTATTGCAATGCTCCTCGTTCAAGAGAGCTCTCTGCATGAGGTGGCTTTGAAATGAAGCTGCAGAAGTATTTCCACTTTATCTGCACCCCTCTCACCCCCAAGGGGTTTTTCCTGGAGGCGATGGGAGGTCCCTGCTTTGAGCTGCGCCTCGGAGGAGCATCGCTCCCTGCTCGGGACACAGGGGCACAGCAGGCAGCACAAAGCTCTGCCTGCTGCCTCTGCCTCATTTCCAGCATGCTGACAGTCTCTTGGGTGAGGTCTCAGAATCACCACGCAATGCTGAGATGATTTGAGTTACAAGGAAAATGAGTTTTCGGCCTCGCCTCCTTCTTTTCGCGGTGCACAGTCTTTATTTCTGTGCTTCTGTGCCCTCACTCAAACACACATCTACTTTCAGGTATCAATCCAGCTCCCAGTACAGCCAGAGTAATGAGCAATACTTGTCCTGAAGTCTATAAATATATTTTTTTTTTTTTGGAAGATGAGTTGTATTAAATAAATTTTGTACCATAATATAACTCAGTCATTGATTCTCCATTTGCTACAATGATAACCCAATCCCCTCAATGAATAAAACTTCAGTCACAGATTAGCCAGTCAGGAATCAGTTTATTAGCCCCAGAAACTGAAAAACAATATTATTTCAGCTCAGTTTCTTTCTCTTTATAGAAGTTGTGTCTTCTGGGAACCCAAAGAGATATAACTAATGTATTCCTGTAGGGACTTAGAAAACCTCTCTCTTTTTTTTGGTGAGCTAACCCTTTTTGAGTTCTGATTAGGTCTTGCTAATGAAATTATTAAAGATATCTCTAAGTCATGAAGAAGTCTGCTTCAGGTTTTGCTTAATCTGTTAAGAAAACAATATGCAGATACAACAGGTTGTTTTTACCAATTATCAACCTTCATATGTCTTAAAATTGCCTTCATTAAGCAGGAAGATGTGGTGAAATATCTGTTTACAAGCACTGACAAACCAAAGAAGAGTGTGAAATCATGTGTACCTTTCTGTCCCAGCCCTAAATCAGCAATGTATTTCCACCACTGCACACCTGGGACAGTTGCAAACCCAGTAAAAAAAAAAAATTGTGCCAGAGACATTCAGAAGCATTTCAAGTTGTAGTTTACCTATACAATTTTCCTGTAAAAAAAATAACCAAAAACACGTGCTCTCACATTGCTATTTAAAATCCAAGGGCATAAACATACAGGAAATGTAAAATATTATGACAATATTTGTACTGGAGAGTCCTTTGAGAGATGCTGCTATAGGAAAAAAGACCCAGAGAGGGGTTGTATATGTTTATTTACCCACAACTGTTTCTGAAGGAGGGATAACCAGCCCTGGATAAAGTGACACAGAGATATATTTGAACCTTAACACAAGAATTTGCATTCAGCAGTGATGTTACTGCCTCTGTGCCTTGTCAAATGAGACGTTGTGAGGAGATTTGCACTGGAGGTGAGTACATTGCTCACAGCACCTGCTTACTGGGAGTGAGACTGTCAGAGAGGATTAAGGAGCAGCACGAGGTTCTAGACTCCTATTCAAATAAAACCTTAACATGTCTCTTAACTTCTGGGAGTTGGTTTTACAGAAAGCGTCCGTTTTTCGTATTCATTTTGAGTCAGCACCACCTGTGTCTGAAGGCAGAAAGCAAAGTTGTGGTTGCCATGACCAATTGCACTGTGTGTGAGTATCTGTGGAGCACACAAACTCCACTGGGCTGCGTTCAGTGAGGGCAAATTTTGGCAACAGATCTGCAGGAACAGGAATAGATCTTAAGGACCCTGCGCTCCCACCACACGCACTTTGGACCAGCCCTCATCTTCCAGATTAATTTTGTGGGAAAGGGGCTCATTCTGTACCTTTGAAGTACATACCAAGGCACTGTGAATGGAGTTTAATTTCCAAAGCCCACTCCTGATTCAGAAGAACACGCTGAAACAGGTGCAGTGATAGCTAAGAGAAAACTGTCCCTGCAAAACAAAAGGAGGGGAGAAGGTGCAAAATGCAGGGTGCAACTCTGAGGAAAATGCATGTATTAGAGACTGCAGGAGATCTTGTAGGGGAAGGATGAGCCTGGAAGAGAGTTGTCTGGCAGGTCACTGTTCATCTCACAGAACATGTAACCTATCTAAAAATGTTCAAAAACTCACCTCCCCACCCAGCCACACTTAGCATTTACCCATATGTTTGGTGTGTAAAGTACTCCCTCCTCAGAAAATCACAGGTTTCTGTCTTTCAACAGAGCAGTAGCTTTGGCATCTACCTGAAATCAGCAATGGTCGAGAGTCAATTTAATTTTTATCAATATTGCTCATAAGAGATGAACAAATCAGTAATCTGGCATTTAATAAGAAGTAGGAGAAATATTGGTTTGGCTATTTGGCAAAAGAAGAGGTAGGAATGCAGAACTTGTTTAAAAATAATTCATATATCTTCTGTACTGCCTGATTTTAATCACTGTCTTTTTCTTCACAGATATTTCTTGGTGCATTGTCTTTTGTTTATTTTGCTAAAGCACTGTCAGGAAGTTATCTAAAAAGTACTATCACACAAATAGAAAGAAGATTTGACATCCCTTCCTCTTTGGTTGGTGTTATTGATGGAAGTTTTGAAATTGGTATGTGCTGTAGAAATACATTTTTATTTTCAGAAAAAAAAAGGGTGATGCAGTTTGTTCTGAAGAATGATTGCATGAATCTCCCTGAAACTTAAAAAACTGAGCAAGATTCACCTAGTAAGAATAAGTGGGGCTATCACTATGCTTATGTTCAATAGGATAAGGTTGCTAATACAAGCAATTCAGCATAGACATAAAAAAATTGTAATTTGATAAGCTAAGCACGTGGCTAATTCATACTAATAGACATTTCCAGTGCTGAATGAGAATTTGCCTGCACGGATTTCTGCAGGCAGAAATCCACATCCCCCACAAGTGTTTGTCCTTTGTGATCTATTAAGCAGCAGGAGGACAAACCTCTAAATGTAATCTACATTTTCCTGTCCCTCTCCTTCCCTCTCACACTAAGGTTTCCAGCATGTCATTGCCTCTCACAATTTCAGATCACTGAATTTATCTCATGAGTGTTCAGTGGACTGTGCTATCTTAGCCTAAGCCTGTAAAACTCAGCTTGATTCCTCTTTTTTCCTGCTTTTCTGGTTATTTGCTCTCTTCAGCTGGCACAGGCTCTCTCCTCTTTTCCAGCTCTTTATCCAAAGGTTTATGGTTTCCCTGTCACAGAAGGCATTGGGCTCCTGTGGAATGCCTGGAAAGAAGGAGAAAGGCCATCCCCATCAGCCCTGTCTCCCTGAAATCAGTGCCTGTACTACATACTGTGAATTGTTCTTTTAGGGGATCTCTTATCAACGAGCAGTAAAACTCAGTTTTCCTTTTGTACTCTCAAAGGGAACCTCCTAATCATAATTCTAGTGAGCTACTTTGGAGCAAAGCTTCACAGGCCAAGAATAATTGGAGCAGGCTGCTTAATTATGTCAGCTGGAACATTCCTAATTGCAATGCCCCAGTTCTTCATGGGAAGGTAAGTGCAAAGGGATCCCTGTTTTCCAGCTGGGCTGTGCACACTGAATGGCAGCTCCCTACAACATTTAGGCATTGATTATGATGATAGAAATAGGCATATGGGGATGTGGTTAGTTAATTTAATTTTTTTGTGTGTGTGTGAAAAGATTTATTACTGTAGAGCAAATAATTTAACGTGTATACTCTTTTCAGTTGTAATCAGCTTTTTTTTATTATTAGTCCCCAATCTTGATTGGCCACATTTGGATGTGGTTTAGGAATTGTTGAAGTGTCAGTAAAGGAGTGGTGACTAAACTCAGGAAGACAATCTCAGTGCAAGCCAGAGGATACACCAATGTCTAGTCTCTTAGTCTAAATTCATGTATCATAGCAGAGCAAAGTGCCTGTTAAACTGAAATTAATCACTGACCCAAAAAGAGCCAACAGGACAATTTTGATGTACAGCTGCAGTACAAATAGAGTTCTGTTTATCCCCTGTAAACTACCACTGGCAATGCATCCAGATGGATTCATATGGATGCAGATGAAATTTGCATTTAAGTGCTTTAGGCCTATCTGGTAGTTACAGATCTGATTGCTTTTTCTCATCAGTACTTATGAATAAATACAACTTTGTTTTCCAAACAGATACAGGTATGAAAGATTCCCTTCCACCGTCAATTCAACTGTCAGCCTCTCTCCATGTCTGCAGGATAAAGGCCAAACTCCACTCTCGGCCTTGGAGAAATCTCAAGCAAAAATAAATGCAGGTGAGAATTATCTCTGTTAACTCTTGGGGCTTGTAGTGCTTGCTGTCGTTAATGTTTCCCAAATCTTTCTGTCAGGAGATCCCAGTTTTGATTAGAAGGAAGTGAAAGAGTTTTCTAAAAAGGGATGTGGTGGCAAATATATAAAACCAACAACATTGTAGTATCTTTGAGGCAGCTCATGCTAAAAATTTGTCTACCTTAACCTGTTTCACGGTTTTCCTACTGTTTCTCCCACAAGAGAAGTATTTTAGGAGCCCTGAGCTTTCAGTGTCAAACTGCTGCTACAAACACATCATTGCTGTCTCTTGTTATGCACACAGGGTGTGAAAAGGAAGCAGGCTCTTCCATGTGGATCTATGTTTTACTTGGAAACCTTTTGCGTGGAATAGGTGAAACCCCCATCCAGCCCCTGGGAATTGCATACATCGATGATTATGCTGTTGAAGAGAATGCTGCCTTATATATTGGTAAAATAAATGTAATTTATTTTTCCTCATGGATTTCTCCCCAGAGGAAACTGAGTCGTTCTGAATAATGGAATGAATGTTATTGAATTAACTTGCCCTGATTGTTTTGTTTGCATAATTTCCAATATTAAAGTTTATTTAACAGTCATGTACACTCAAGGGACCAAGTTCCCATTTAATTATACCAGCACAGTTCCATTATCTTAATTTGGTGAAAGAATTTGACCTTGGGTTCCTGCTGTTACCCTAATCTTCCTAATTCTTCAGGATGTGGACTGCTGAGCCTCTGTGCACATTCAGTTCTCTGGAAAGTGATAGAAACAGGCACTCTTTTAAGCACTTAAAATAGAATTTCAGTGGGCACTCCAAACATTCCCTCCAGATTCATGAAGGATTATAAATAATAGTACTGATACTTTAGGAAGTTGGGATCACTGTTTTCTTGTGTTCATTATGTGATGGCTCCACATTCAACTGAAATATTACCAAAAAGATCTATCTCATCAGCATCTGCTCTTGACAAGTTTCCAGCCAGGAAAAAATCAGATTCTCTCTGTAAAAGAGTCAATCTTCCCAGATTTCCAGGTGAATTTTTTCAAATTCAAAGTATTCAGAAAATTTGGCTGAGGGTGTATTGAAACATATTAACAATGGAAACCAAAGCAAAGTAATTCCTCAGCCTGTTCAGGGCCTACCTCAACTAAAAGTGACCAGTTAACTTTAAAAAAATTGCATTTGCTCCCCAGTTACTTTAATCTTGTTGGCTAAAGCATTTCTAGCAATTGTAGATTGATGCTGCTGTTGAGTTCAGGCCATTCAGTTTGCTAACATTTTTTCCTTGAGGCTGAATGTAACTCTTTAATTGGATAACAGTAAAAAGTGTCATCGTAGTGGGGAAAATTTTATGGATGACTTTTTTTCTTCTTGAAAGTATTCCAATTTGTGTAACTGTATCTCTTGCTGCCCATCACATGCCATAATCTGCTGTTAGATGCAGAAGAACCAGTGCCCTTTTTGGCTCAGGAGTGTAACAATCCCCTGTTTTTCCATTCCAGGCTGCGTGCAGACAGTGGCAATTATAGGGCCAATATTTGGCTTTCTCCTGGGATCCCTGTGTGCCAAACTTTACGTTGACATTGGCTTTGTAGATCTGGGTAAGTCAGAACACTCGGGCTTTAAAAACCCAGTCGGGCTCCAAAATGCCTGTTTTAGGCCAAGAACTCTCTGGTTATCTTGTAGGCATGAGGTGCTAGGAGGGGGTAGAGTGGGCACTCCATGAAATGAAGAGGATGACAGCAGTGTAGTGGTCCATGCAGAATAGGCTGGCAAGAAGGATGGGTGTAGAGGAAGAAGGAGGTCTGACTCTTCCTCAGCCCCAGCAGATCTGCAACAGGTGCCTCCAAGAGATGCCCTGGTAAGGAGGCTCTGGGGAGATCATGGGAGCCAGGAGGAAACAGGGCTGAGGCTCAGGATCCTGCACGTGCTTTTTTAATATCCTGTTGTTGCCTAGAAAAGTGGTTTGGCAGGGGGTACCAAGTCTCCAGATTGCCTTTCTTCTGAGAAAACAGGAAGAAAAAAAAAAAAAAACAGCAGGAAGAAAATAGGTTTTTTCCTGGGGTTTTTGTGCAGAACAGCCTTGCTGGGAGCAAGTGAGGGGCCACCTGGAGTGCCCCAAGTGCTGGTGCTTGCAGCATCTCTGGGGATGTGCCAGTGGCACAGCAGTGTCAGGGCTAGGCTGCTGCTGTGCCCCAGCAATCAGCGAGTCCTCAGCGTTGTCCCCACAGCTGCTCCTGTGAAACACCCACGGTGACACAGAGCGCAGCTAAACCTGGCGGGGTCGGGGATGGAAAGTCCCTCCAAAACCACCTTCCTTATTAGCAGCACGTGTCCTCCGGATGTATTTATCTGCTGCTTCTTTTCCGCTTTCTGCAGACGGCGTCGCGATAAGTCCCAAGGACGCGCGGTGGGTGGGCGCGTGGTGGCTGGGCTACCTGATAGCTGGGGTGATCAGCGTCCTGGCTGGCATCCCCTTCTGGTTCCTGCCCAAGCACCTCCCCAAGCCTGAGAGCAGGAAGGACTCCAGCACCTCTTCTGAGCACTCCAAGTTCATCATCGAGGAGAACAAGGACCAGGGAACGTCGTCTTGGCAGCAAGCGAAGCTTGCAGAGATGGCAAAAGGCAAATCACTTGAGTTTTCTTCCTGATTGTTCAGTTTTTCTCTCAAAGGCTTTTAGACTTAACATTTTTATACTTTGAGTCCCTATGTTAATGGTCTCAGAATTATGTTTTTTCCCTTTCACTCTCCAACTCCATAGTAGACACAAAAAGGGCTCTTCAATGTTCCTTGGACTTGCTATGGCATGAGAAATGGCTGAGATTTGTAAAATCACAATAGTGGGCCAGCACATATCATGAAGCTCTGCAAAAATTTTTTTTATTCACACGTAGTGACTGTTGCAGAAGTTGTGCTCAAAAAAAAAACCCCAACCCTTGGTTTTTGCTAATTATTTTTTTCCTGTAAGTTCATGCATTAGGAAAACATGTACAATATCTGATCAGAATGTAGATGGGCACAGAGCCGCTGCAGTATTAGAGGAGGCTGTCTGGATTGAGACAGGAGCTGGTTTGCACAATTGCATTTCCTCGGCCATGCTTTGCCAAAAGCATTTTCCCTCAGAACTTGAACCTGCACCTCAATCTGTCTGTGCGTACTGTCAGCTGTGCTGAGCACTCTTTGCCTCAAATTAAGCTCAGCAATGCTGTGGCTGTTGAGGACACTTAGAAACCAAATCATTCCTAGTTTATCATGGAAAGAAGGTATTTAAAACAAGATATCTCTTCTGGGGAATTGATGCTCAGTGTTTTGCTCCACTGTTCCTCCATCCAGAAATGGGGGAGCTGTTAGGAGCATCAGGGAACTCCACAGGTTCCCTCTGAAATGTTTTGCAGTTTTGGGTGTTTTGGAAGGTGCACACATGTTACAAAGCATTACTCACAGCAGTTATTCTCTCTCTGGCCTGCTTGTTATTTCTGCTGTTTTGTCTTGCAGACTTCTTGCCATCACTGAAGAACCTCTTTGGGAACCCAGTTTACATTCTGTATTTGTGTGCAAGTATTATTCAGTTCAATTCTTTAATTGGCATGGTGACATATAAGCCAAAGTATATTGAGCAGCAGTATGGGCAGACATCTTCAAAAACTAACTTTGTTATAGGTAATTCTATATCTGCTTCTTGATATCTTTGAAATGGACATTTTAAGAGTGGCCTATACATATAGGAAAAATTGTATTTTTTTTAGGGTATGTTCATTTCTTCTCCTTCCTTGTCTGACTTTAAGTAATAGCTCATAGAAGGTAAGTTATTTCATTTCTGCTTCAGCACTCATTAACTCTGAGTTTATCTATGCAAGAGTTACTGTAAAAGTTTACATGATTTGATATCTTAATTCCCATTTTACTGGAAATTTGAAAAGCAATGTATGTACAATGCAAGACAATAACTGAGAAATAATTTTAAAACAGTTTACATAAATTTATCATCAGACAGACCTGCTGCCTTGATGGCTTCCCATTCATTTCAACAAAAGGAAGATCAGTTCAGTGATCAGAGTGCTATGGGTGACCCTCTGAAGAGATTGGTGTTAAATAAAAGGAGGGCAAGTCATATCCCAAGCTGTCCCTTACAGCACAAGAGAGAGAAGCTGCTTCAGCCTTTGGGCACAGAGACCAACATTTTTGCAGCTGACTTCATGAGGGTGGACTTGGCTGCCCAGTTCCTGAACCTGCCCGTGGGGTTCAGCTCCAGAGGTGCAGGGCTTCGGTAGCATTAAGCAGCAAAGAGGTTTACATCTCCCCAGCCCAGAGGGAGCTGCCTTGTTCCAGAGCAGCATTAGTTGCACAGCAACAGAGGTATATATGTGCAGGAAAGCTGTAAAGATCCATTGTGCTATGTTAATTCCGTTCAAGATAGAAGCTGGAATTTCCTGGCACGAAACTCCTCAAAGCAAGGAGAAATCTTCAAGTACTGTTGATGGCCAAAGAAAGTCCAGAAAACAATCCCTACATTCAGTGTAGGACTTCTCATTGTATTTAAAGATTTTCTGGAGCTAAGCTTTCAGGTATGTGCAAACTGAGTGAGGATTAAGAACCATTTGATTTCTCTGAGCACAGGGACTATATCCAACAGAGAGTGTGTGGTGGCTTGGTTAGGGAAGAATCCTGTGAGTGGCTGTCCCCACAATAAGGTGATTTTTCTTCCTCCTTTTCCTTTCTTTCCAAATCCACCCTTCCTAAGAAACCTGAGGGCTGACTCAAACTCACAGTGTTTATTTCTCTTTCACAATCTCTTTTACTCTTTCTTCTTTTTTTTATGAAAAACAGTTTCTATCACAATCTCTGATAGATATCAAAATTGTCAGAGCAATTTGAAGCACTAAAAAAAAAAAAATTCAAAAGGCAGGTCTTGCTCTGGCTTTCATAACATTATATAAAACTAAATTTGTCCTCTAGGAATGAGCAGATGACTCCACTGACAAACTAATTGTGGAAAAAAATACCTAGCTTAAGAAATTGGAAGAGCATTATCTAAACTTTATCCATAATCTCTCTGTCAAAGAACCTGCAAAGAAACATGTCCTTGGGAGTAAGTTTTTCAAAGCTGTCCCAGCACCTTTGTAGCACTCCAAGGATCAGTCTAAGTCTGGATAAAATAAAATGCCCTGACTGAAGATCTTTTATGTTTTGTTCCTTCCTCTGATTGCTGCAGCTTTTTTTGTGGCTGACAAGGTTAGCCCACTGAGCTGGGGTTTTCATTGATACAGACTTTTTTTCTTTGATTTCAGGTCTTATTAACATTCCTGCTGTTGCCTTTGGCATATTCTCTGGAGGACTGATCATGAAAAGATTCGGAGTCGGCGTTTTAGGGGCTGCAAAGCTTTCCTTGGGATCATCTTTCTTTGGTTACCTTTTGCTGCTCTCGTTGTTTGCGCTGGGCTGTGGGAACTCGGAGGTGGCCGGACTGACTGTGTCCTACCACGGGTATGCTGGCAAGGCCATGCTTCAGCAGAAAGGGCCACTGCAAACCAAACTCCTTCCTCATTTTGTTTCACAGAGTATATATTGTTGAAAAGAGAGTCACTGACCTGAATGTGCTTCCCAGAAATTTGATTCAAATCGGTGGAAACCACCCCATTCCAGCAGGCGTTGTGTCATGAGCCTCTCATGATTACAGAATAAACCAGTGGGGTTTATGTCACAAGTGCAGATTGTTTTTCTGATTATTTTTTGAATATTATTGCCATGGGACCCATCTTTTGAGCCCAGTGATTCCTGGAAATGTGAGTAGCTCAGTAGGGGGAAGAGATTTGATTAATTGTTTCTTGCCTTTGTGTGCCAGTGAACATTGAATGGTATTTAATAGCCTATGAACTCAAAACTTAAGGATTCATGGATTAACCATGAGCTACACCTGAGGCTAACATTTTACCCATGCTATTACTCTGTAAAACTAACTTTTTGGGAGGAGTTTCCAGCACTGACTCACAGCAGCTCTGGTAGCTGCTCCACTGGTGTCTGATGACTGAATTTGAGAGAGCTGTCGTGCCAGGTATCAGACACTCAGTTTGGATGAATCCCATTCTGATAAGTTCCTTGCTAACTTCTACAGAGACCATTTCCCACGAGCAACTCACTCCCTTCTGTGCCACTTGCCTAGTTGTGTTAAAGCTGCACAACTAAAACCTTAGAAAATCTGAGAAAATGCATGAATAGAAATTGGTAGTTATCCCCCTTAATAAAGTAAATGCTGTCTCACAGTAGGGGGTGTGATAATGTGAAAACATTTGGATAACAGAGAAATGAGGATTTACACTGCTGTGTGGATGTGAAGAGACAACCTTTAAGGGGCTACAGAGGGAAGGAGTGGCCAGGTGCTCCTGGCAGGGAGCATAGCCCCGGGGGTGATCGTGGTTTCCTCCACATCTGCTGGGCAGCACCTTTGCAGCTTCTCTTTTTTCCACAGGTCCAAACCAATGAGTGATCACGAGCAAGCCCTGTTTTCAGAGTGCAACTCGGGCTGCTCCTGTTCCAGGAACGACTGGGACCCCATCTGTGGGGAGAATGGAGTTACCTACGTGTCCGCCTGCCTCGCCGGCTGCCGGGCGTCCAACGGCACCGGGAAAAACACCGTAAGACAATCCTTCATTTCTGTGTGAGGTGGGGTCTTTCTGCTACAAAACACCAGGAAAAACACTGTAAGACAATCCTTCATTTCCGTGTGAGGTGGGGTCTTTCTGATAAAAAAACACCAGGAAAAACACTGTAAGATAATCCTTCATTTCTGTGTGAGGTGGGGTCTTTCTGCTACAAAACACCAGGAAAAACACTGTAAGACAATCCTTCATTTCTGTGTGAGGTGGGGTCTTTCTGCTACAAAGCACCAGGAAAAACACTGTAAGATAATCCTTCATTTCCCTGTGAGGTGGGGTCTTTCTGATAAAAAAACACCAGGAAAAACACCATAAATAATCCTTCATTTCCATGTGAGGTGGGGTATTTCTGATACAAGGCACCAGGAAGAACACTGTTAGACAATCCTTCATTTCCCTGTGAGGTGGGATCATTCTTTCTGATACAACCAGGCCTGTCAGAGTAAGTGGATTTAAACTGAGCACGGCACATCCTCCTCAGCCCTGAACTCCTCAGGATTTTTTAGCAATCTGGCACCCACATTTAAAATTTTCTCACTTGCTGTTGCCAGCAGAAATCACAAGCAGAGAATGTTGGAGGCTTTTTTAAATTTTTTTTTTCTTGAGCTGTTGGCTACCAAGACTATTAGAAAAAAACCCTCATAACTAAATCCATCAACACTAGATACTTTATCATTTTCTCTTTCATTGCAAAAGCCTTTTCCTTTCATAAAACATTTCCCACTTTGGACTTAAACTTTCAGCCATCCAGAGTGTGCAATTCCTAAACATCCATTTCTCCACCATTTAGGTTTTCATATGCTTTTGCCTGTTCTCTTCCAGGTATTTTTTAACTGCAGCTGCGTGGGAACCTCTGAATCTCCACAAAGCTCCTCGGCTGTGGTGGGACCATGTCAAAAAGGAAATGAGTGTCCCAAAATGTTTCTGTATTTTCTAGTAATATCAGTTATCACTTCGTACACTTTGTCAGTAGGTGGCACACCTGGATACATACTGCTTCTAAGGTAAGAAAGAATTCCTGCTAGCATTGCCAAATTTTTTCAAAGTGTTTTGACACGTGACTGGTACTCCCTCCCCTCCTGGTATTCCTAGTACTGGGAAATGTTTTGCAGCTATGCAAGGTGACATGTTCCATATAATTAATCTCTCCCAGATTTTTCTCCTTGTTTTAACAATCGTTTTAGCATGAGATTTTTTTTTTTGCCTATTGTGATAATCACAGATTTATTGAATGCTTGTCCCGGTGCATATTTAACTGCTGGAACTATTTGTCCATCACTGTAAGCTTTGAAGCTAATTTTAGCAAGTGCAAAAGCATTTAATACTATAAGTGCTTAATCTGGATTTTTGTCAGCTACTTGCAATTTTTGGATTCCAAGTCCTACTATGCTCTGTTTTGGAAACCTTTCTTTCTCAGTTCCTTTTTCCAAATTATTTCCAGATGGGCACATTCTATTTCTCAAACAAAACAAGAGTAAATCCAGTCTAACTAATCTTTAGTATTAGAGCTGTGTTTTCTTGCTCCCGAATTCTCTTTGGTTTTGAGTTCAATTTTCTGGACCAGGCCCTGTCTCATTGCTGGTATCTTTATACCACATGGACAATGCCAGTGTTAGAGCTGGCTGAACATAGGCCATATGGAAAAACCTAAATAAAGAAATGTGACTTCAGTTCCATCACAGTCCTTGAACCAGAATAAATATTCACACTGAGACTTTCAGAAATGGCTGAGGTGAGGATCCTTCTCCTCTGCCCTGCACAAGCACTGCCAGGGAGGTGAACACAAGCTGCACAGCTTTCCTCACACACCTTGCAGGGTTACCACTGAGTGCTGCAAAACCACACAGCATCTCTCTCTCTCTCCCCGAGGGCTCACTCCAAGAACAATCACGCTGTAATCCATTTTAGACCATTTTTACTGAAGCTCCTGCACAACTGAGCTGTCCCTGTGCCAAGAGGAGGATGATTCATGAGTGGAGAGCTTGCAGCAGAGCCTTCAGGGTTTATGCCAGGTTGCTCTCTGTGGTTGCTTCTGACACGTTGGGTAAATATGGGCATAGAGCTATGCAGGGATGCAGTTCCCTTCCCCTTTCCTTCTATCATGTCTCCTTCTATCCATAAGACATGATGGAAAATGTACCAATCTGGAACCACACAGGGCCTCAAAACTGTGGTAGCCCTGCTCAACCTCCTGCTTTCTTCTTGTCTCCACTGCATAAAAAAACTGAGTGTTTGGGAGATGTTCATAACTGAGCACGTACAAGCTTAAATCACACAGAGCTGCCTGCCCTACTCAGCCCTAAGAACTTGCTCTTGGGGGTCTTACTGCTTAACCAATTTAGTCAGAGAAGCTTAGAAAGGTTTCCAGTTACAATACTAAACCACTTTGTTATATGAAATCAGAAAAACAGTTTTATTGGTTGTGCTCCAATGCTTTTATTGCTGTTGAAAATCATTTTGCTTTGAGAGACATTTAAGTGAAACTGAGAACTTATGTGTTTTCCTGCTGGATTGAAGGCATCCAGCTTTGATGTGCAGCTAAATAAAACATGTTTTAGTAAGTTCAATCCTTTTTTATTTTTTTTTTCTGCACTGCAAATGACCTGTGGGCACAACTGCACTTTAAGCTCACGCTTATTTTTGTCTTTTTTGAAATCCATCACTGACTGACTTTCTCCAAAAATCTGGCTGAATTGAAAGTGTGCTTCTGCTACCAGAAGGAAAATAAATTTTCCTTGAACACAAATAGTCCCAAGGTCAAGTTGCAGGCTTCGTTATGTATTTCTTTCCAATGATCACTTTTAAAAATTATTCAGTATTCAGTCATCTCAGTTAAGATTCCAGCACTTAAGCAAGCTGATGTTTTCAGATGAGCAGATAACGTTGCACCTGCCATGGGGGACAAATACAGCTAAATCCCTAAAAGCCTGTAAGATTTAGTGAAGATTTACTTTGATGGTTTGCACACTGAAGTCATTGAAATATGCCTACAGCTGGTGACCAAGTCATTTGCTGAAATGTCATTTTGATGGTATTAGTCTAATTACAGTAGCCAAGGAACTTGGGAAAGCCCTGAAGTTTTTGAGAAAGAAGCCCTTCAGTTCAGATTGCTGTTGTTCAAGCACCAGCTATTAATAGCAGGTGATTAGGCAGTGAAAGGGATGTCTCAGATCTCCCTAAGAGGTCTGGCTATCACTCAGGATCACAAAGGGTTCCTGCTTCCTTGCAAAGACAATACAAAGAATAAAACAATTTTTTTTTTTCATCTGAAGGAGAATATTTTTTTTGCAGGATGTAAATCCTGTGAAACACATATCAAATATCCAGTTATTGGTTTTATTTTCCACTTTTTGCTTTCTGTGACCTCAGATTTGTTCAGGAGGACTCTAGGCTGAGGAGTGCTTGGGTAGCAAGTGTCTAGTAGGGGAGCACGACACTTGTTCTTCCAACTTAAAATCATTTTACAGTCATGCCTTCACAGAGGGCAGTGCTTGTATAAGCCACACTCAACAGATTGTGTGATGATAATCCATGGCCAGGGCATTAGAGAATAAAATGCTGAAAACTACCCCTGGTGAGAAACTGTAAAGTTAGTTCTGAAATGTCTTTATTATTTTTTTTAAACACATTCCCAATTACATTAATTTTTGCAGGAGCAGAGGCCACCCTAGTTCAGACCACACAGACTGTACCTCCAGAGCACTCTGTTCATCCACAGTGACAAACTGAATTTCAGCCCATTTCATTTTCCTGATTTATACTGAACACAGTGACCGTGACAGAAGTTTTATTAATTGCCATATTGATATACGTGTTACCCCACGTACCAAAAATGTCCTTGGTTTGACCATGTGACTGGTACTGCCCACTTGCCAAAAGCAAACATACACCCAGATTTGTGCTGGATTAGGCACTGGAATAGTCAGTCTGGTACATGCTGGAGGTTTGAGCAGGTTTGAGCAGCTGGCGGGGGAGAGCAGGAGATTCCTGCAAGTCTGAGAGCCTCCACTCACACCCTGCTGACAGCAGGGGTAGGAAAGGCAGCTCTTCTCCTGCCCACCACCTCTGCCTCCCTCAAGGAGCCAGCACGATGATCTAAGGCTGGAGCAGGGCTCATCTGGAGCCAGAAGAACTGGATGTCTGTGTGGGACTCGCCCTGCAATCTTAGCAGGGCACAAATGCAAATGGTCTGCTCTGTCAGAGAATGGCCTGGAGGATTTACCTGTACAGGAGGTGTGATCCTGATCTAGATAGGGTGCAATGAAAAGTGAGTGCCTAAATACCTTGTACTAGCCCGGGACTTAATCCTGAATTTCAGGCAGTGTCTAACTGAATAAAACCATCCAATGGATGCATGATCTCACTAGCAATTTTCTTGTCCTGTGTTAGTAACACCTAAGTGCTGATATCATCTGAAAATCCACAACCATCTTAAAATGTGACCTTGAACATACATGTTCAGAATTCCTAGGTGCTGTTCTGGTTTTATTACCTTTTTTACATATTTCTGCAGTTTGATAAAAGTCCATGATATTAATGAGGAAAAGGTCACATTTCTTTCCTTTCTCTTGCTTTCTATTTGTATTCTAATTATATACACCTGATGCTTTATTTCTAGTTAACACCTCTTTTATTTTTATTATTTTTAGGTGCATTAAACCCCACTTGAAATCATTTGCACTTGGTATCTATACCCTGGCAATAAGAGTACTTGGTAAGTCCATTTGTACTCCTGAGTCAGTTTTAATGCACTCCTCACTAATCATTTCTCTTAGAATTAAGCTTTGATTGTTGGGAAGAACAATGTCTACCTGCAAATAGATATCATATGATTTTAAGAAAAAAGGTTGGAAAAAGGAAACTGCTTTGTACTTCATAAAACACATAATTATGTCTTAGGTATAATTAAAATGCACAAGGCCAATATTTATAGAGATGTGATCCTGTAGACTATGAAGCTAACATCAAAATTACATCTTGTCCCCTTACACAGCAAGAAGCATAATAGATGTGGCTGAGAATTTGTGATTGCTTTTCAGGCATATATATTCATTAGTTTCTAAGGGAATTAATGTGACTACAGGTGTGCCTGGGGGCAGGGTTCACTGCAGCCTTGTGGTAGAGCCACCTGAAATCAAGGGTGACATGAGATGCCAATGAACTGGAAATTCTAAAATCCTCTAGGTCTTCATGAAAAAAAAAATTAGCAAGAGGCAAGCACCCTATTTACATGAGCAGAGTTAGATGAACTGGATGAAATTAAATCAAAGCAAGCTGTTGGCTTCTTTCTTACACCTTTGCAGGCCACAATTTTCTCTCCGGGCTTACATTCTCCTCCAGCAGCCCAGGTGACACAGAGTGCAGGATGTCCTCATCAGCACAAGAAAAAAAGGCTTTTCCTTTCCATCAGCCCAAGAACTGCAGTTGGTTTGCCCCTGCCACCGCAGGATCTCAAGATACTTGGATGCTTTCTGCAGCCCCACTGTGTCTGTCCCTTCTCATCCCCACCCAGCACACAGGACACCCCTACCCCCAAGCTGAACAGGCTCCATTGCTCTCAAGAAAGGAGATAATTCTCCTTTCTATTTTTTTTTTTTCCCCCAGAGATGTCCCGCAGGGTGAGGAAACCAAACTGTGGCCAGCACTCCTTCCAGGGACTTCCACAGGCTTTTTGATGTTTTGTCATGTTTTCCTGGCTTCCCACAGGGAGGAAAGGGTGGTGTGTGCCTGGGCAGCACAAGGCACGTCTTCTCCAGCCAGCAATCAGTGTGCAAGTGTCATTGCTGTTGGAATGTATTATTGCATGTTCCGCATGAACCTGCCTCTAGATCGAAACTGATCACCCCTGGAAAGTAAATTTCTCACCTCTGTTTATTTGTTAAATACACCCAGCGGGGATCCCAGCCCCAGTGTATTTTGGAGTAGCCATAGACACCACTTGCCTGAAATGGGGAAGCAAAAGATGTGGGGGAAGAGGAGCGTGCAGACTCTATGACTCCAGTGCACTCAGGTAACAGCTCTTCTCCATTCCTTCTTTACCTTTTGTTCTTAAAGTACGTCTACATCTGGCACAGGTGGAAGAATTTCTGTTAGAAGATTCGAGTGAAAGATCTGAAACTGAATGAAAAACTCTGACCAACAATATTAACAATAATACTTACATTTCACTCTTTTGATTTAATCTCTTTTTTTTGAGGGGTGGGGGAAAGGGCTGATCATCTTGTTTCAGTATCAGCTGTAAATAACTGTCACTTAATAATTCACAAAAAAAAAAAGCCTTGTGTTGAAACCTCAATTTTATGCTAAAGTTCCCCTCAGCTTTCAATATCTCTGCTGTCATAGAGTATGTCTGTGTGTGTAAATAAGTTATTAAACCTCATTTTTCTCCATGTTGGAGCTGTTTCAAAAAATGTAAGGCAAAGGTGCCACAGAACATGCTTGGCTTATCTAGAGGCTTAAGTGCAGAGTTGTCTTTATCAATTTATTGCTAGAGGACAGTAATTGTCTGAACTGCATTTGTGAAAGGCTTCTCCAGAAATGAAGAATGGAATAGCAGTGGTAAGAGGAAAATGGGAGAACAGGTTGTCCCTTCTCCCACCACAAGGAAAATAAACATGAGAGAAGGGTATATCCTGTTTTAAAAACTTGAAGGAAAGAGCAAAATCTCAGCTGGGACTCTTTTTGCTAATAAAACATGATGACGTTATTGTTGCTGCTGTTGTTGCTGTCATTATGCCTGTAAAGCAAAAATGCCATCAAATGGTTTTGATATCACTGGTCCTGTTTGTGAGACAACCAAAAAAATAGAGTAACTGCCCTAAAAATATTAGTGCTCTTCTTACTGAAACACATTGGGGTGGAGGTTGCTCAATGCCTGAGATGCTTTCTTGAGCACAGACCACTCTCTACCTGACCCAGGTGAGCTGACAAGCTCCCCTCTCCAGGGTCATCCCCTTGATTGCAGCGTCCTTACCCAGCCTTACCTGATGAAAATATGAATGTGTCCTTGATGCCTTCTAGTCGTGTGTTGCCTTTGACATAGGCTCTGATCAATCATTTCTCTCTCAGGTATGTGTACCTGGGGCTGACTTTGGTCTTGGGCACGGTGTCCATTTTCTTCAGTGTTGCTGTCCTTTGGGTTCTCCGAAAAAGGTCATCTCCACAAGATGAGACCCTCTCAGCCAACGGGGAGAGAGGCGCCTGTGGGACAAAGAGCAGAAAAGATAATTTTGTCAATAGTGACCAGTTAATTCAGTCAACTTACTGGCCAGAAAAGGAGACCAGACTTTAGGAAAACTGAGATCTCCACCATGATTTTACCCAGTGAGTGGTGTTCCAGGCAAAAATCCATCATCAGTGAAGCAGTATCTTAGTAGCCACCCTGAAAATGTTCACCCTCTTGCAATTTTCACTGTGAACCCCAAAAGCAAAGATTTTTTAGCACGTGAACAGCTCTAAAAACACTGCTCACCGTTTTTTTTTCTGCCGAGTGAGGGGATTTCCTCCAGCTGGGGAGGTGCAGTTGTGCCCTCACCCAGACACCGTTTTTGCGGCTGCCCCTCAGCTCCCTCCCTCCTCACGAAGCTGCCAGAGCTGCTGCTGCCCCTCGGTCTCCTCCTGGGTGTGAGGGGCAGTGGGGAGGCTGCCGTGCAGCCATGGGACCAACCAGGCACAAAAACCTGACTTGGCAACCTGGAATGTGGAGGGATCTCCGGCACGGAGCCCGTCCCGGCGAGCAGCGAGGCACGGGCCAGGAGGGAGGTTTGCTGGGAGGAAAAATCAGCCACAGGCTCTGGGCACCTCATGAGTTCAATCCAGAACACACCTAGGATGTCGAGAGTTGTGGTTAGGAACCCGTTCTCCAGTAGCTTTTGTTACAGCACAACAATCAGCAGTAGAAGCTGTCGTTACAAAGAGTGCCATCCAAAGGAAACTGGAATGAAAATAGAGCTTCTTTAGATTTCCAGCAGTTTCTTGCTACTTGCTAGTACTCAGTGTACTAAATGATTCCATGCACTTTATGATGTAATAACAAAATTATACAAGATACATATGATTTATATTTTTAAAAGCTATGAAAAGACAGCTTGGGAAAAATAAAATTAAAATTAATTAAAAGACCAGGTGATCTGGGGCTTTTCCTTTTAATTTATTGTATTTTCTAGCTGAAACTAATACATTTTTGGGCTTTGTCAATAATTTATATTATTGTATTTGGGGTGGGCAATGCAAAGGAGAGCTGTTTAATATGAAAAAGATCTCAAGAAAGCTTGCACTGGAAAAGATAACGGGAGCACCACAGGGATATCCTTTAAAGCAACCAGAATTTTTGAGCACATGATGAAAGGCAGGCTTCATCCTTCACCGTGATATTGGCAAAACAAACCCATGTCACATCATTTGTGTCCCAGCAGTGACTGTAGGTGCCTTACTGCCTCTCCTGTGGGGTTCACTGGCTTGATCAATGATCAATGATCAATGTTTGTCCTGTGCCATCAGGGACCTACCTAACCCACTCAATAGCAACACCAAGAAGGATGGTGCTTAAGCACCAAAAATCTGCAGAAGGTAAAGCTTTAAGCCCGTTACTGGGGAAAATGCATTTGTCAGAGGAAGAACCAGTGTCACCCAGATTTGCCACGTGGGTGAGTGTTGGACAGTGGGCTGGAATTTGGAGACCCAGTCTCCTGTCCCAGATCTTTGTCCTCCCAGGTGAGTGTCAGAGGCTATGGGCAGTGAGGTCCTGCACATCTGTGGCTGTTCCCACTGGCTTCAATATCCCTGGATGTTGTACTAAACAAACATAATTAAAATAATCTGAAGGCTTATGAATATGGGACTAAGGCAAGAGTTGTGGTTGGGGTGAATCACAAAGATCGGCGTTCCCATCTCAGGTCTCATTCATATTAGATCATCATAAAAGCAGCAAAAAAT
This sequence comes from Vidua macroura, assembly GCF_024509145.1. NCBI lineage: Eukaryota > Metazoa > Chordata > Aves > Passeriformes > Viduidae > Vidua > Vidua macroura. The sequence continues at coordinate 3,086,507 of NC_071575.1, forward strand.
GTCAAACTGCACCAGCACCCAGGAGTAAGAGCAAAGCTGGGAGCCTTCCATAGCCTCCTGAGGAGGGCACTTCCCATAGAAATGAGCTGTCAGATCCCATGAGAGAAAGGAGGAACCCAGCCTAAGTGCACACTGGGGTATAAAGGGAGAGATATCTGCATTTCTCTCAGTGCTTGCTGTGGTGTGTGTGTCAGAGCAACGGGGATGATTCCTACTTTGTGACCCAGTCCTGGCGAGGACACCGCCACTCACCAGCTATGAAGCTGTCACAGCGGCAGTGCTGCACATGCCTGGCAGCAAGAGGGCCAGGAAAATTTCACTGATGTCACCTGGGAGAGAGAAAATTTTCTTCTCAGGAGCTGGAAGAGTGCTGTTATTTGGATTCAGTAGGAGAACAATGTCGAGAGCACACTGATGTTTTAGTTGTGGCTGAATTGTGTTTACCCCAAGTCAAGGACTTTCCAGTTTCTCCTACTCTGCCAGGGAGAAGCTGCACAAGAAGCTGGGAGGGAGCATGGCCAGGGCAGCTGGCCCAAACTAGCCAAAGGGATATTGCCTTCTCTGGAATGCCATTTCCAGTATTTAAACTGGAGGGAATTGGCCAGGAGGAACCAGTGATTGCTAAGGAACAGACTGGATATCAGACAGCAACCATATCATGCATCAAAAAGTTGTCTTTCTCAGGTTTTGTTTCTCTTTTTTTTCCTCCCTTTTCATTACAATTTTTATTATTCTATTTTATTTTATTCTAATTATTAAACTGTTCTTAACCCACAGGGTTTACCTTTCTTTTTTTTTTCAATTCTCCTCCCCACCCCTCTGTGGAGGCAGGGTGAGCAAGCAGCTGCATGGTATTTAATTATTGGCTGGGGTTAAATCACAAGAGGCAAATAAAGAAATTAAGATAAATAAACATATCCTACTCTAATTCAGAAAGAAACAAGGATATAAAAATCAGCTTCATGGGTTATCTCCTTTGTTTATGTATCAAGCCTGTACTTAGTGAATAATTCTTTAAAATACAGGCTTTCCTTCCATAACCCATTTTCTTTACACATAGGAATACCAGAAAACAACTTGTTTCAGTAACCCTTATTTGCACTATAGTTTTAAATTGTCCATTTTTCTCCTCCCTTCCTTCAGCTGTGATAATCCTAAATTAGCGAGCAGATAGAAACCATTCCCACTTTGAACTATTTTTGAGTCTGCTATTTGATTTTAGTGCTTTAAGTAGTAACAGGGATGCATGGATGAATGTCTGACCACAGATACACATTCTGGACTTGTTATAATACTTGAAAAAAAATTATCTCAGCACTATTTGGATCTGTCATCATCTTCCTACCAGAATTCTTCATCCTAAACTAGATCTGCAACAGGTGCTGTCTCACCAAGGTCAACAAACCTGGATCTTTTCTTTCCTTTTTAGAGTTAGAGATCCTAAACCACAGCCAAGAGAGTGCAAAGAAGCAAATGCCTTTCACTTTCAAAGGTGAGACTGCTAAAAGAATTAGCTGAGGTGATTTCCCAACCTTTGCTGTCAGCCTTAGAGGCCAGAGTGGGACTCACCCCCTTTTTAAGGAGTACTGTGTGCCATGTAAAGGTGGGATATTATAGCAAGGTCCCCAGCTGTCACAGGCAGGACAAGGCTGGGCTAACCAGGCCATACCACGTAATAAAACCCCATGACCCAACTTCCTCTCCTACCTCCCAGCAAAAAAATGCAGCTCTGAAATGAAATTACATGTCTTAGTTACAGGCACGTCATTTTTAATCATGTCAGGAGGGAATCCTCAAGAACTTCTAGCAAATAAAAAGGCAAAAAGGAGAGATCAGAAGACTGAGGGAACAATGCATTTTATATAGATATATATAAAATATAGCTAATATAGCTATATATTAGCTATAGCTAATATATAAAATATATATAATAATATATAAATATACAAAATATAGCTATAGAGCTCATGCCATCCCAGCATCAGAGGGAATTACCGAAAAACAGAGAGCAAGGGGTGTGGATCTCTCACAAAGAGTAAACAGGATGCATAATTATAGATTGCCTCCTAGAAATGCTCAAAATAATGAGGAAGATTGATGTATGAAAGCACTATTGCAATATTTTGAAATAACAGCACAACTGATATAATCTGAGAGAAAACACCGACAGCACAACTTTTGGCTGGTTTGACTGATGATGACACAACGTGCAGCTTAATTCTGCAAAACATTAAAAGTTACTAAAAATTCTAGAAGCTATGAAGTGCATAGACTTGCAAGCAGCTAGGTTGCAGGGGTATTTTAAAAGCAACTGCACATAGATAGACATAATAATGAATAAAAATTATTAATTATTAATTTATTTATTAATTTAATTAATAAAAAAGAATAATAATTCTTAATAATCTAGCCCAAAGGCTGTTGCCTAGAGGGATCATAGATCTGACCCAGTCTGATTGTCTTTTTTTGTGCCCTGGAGCATCACTAAGCAGGTGCTGCTTGAGGCAGTTCCTCATCCAGTGCTAATCAACCTCTAGAAGGCAAAAAGTCCATAACTGCTGTAGAAATGATGAGGGGCAAGTTAACTGTGGGGCCCTTTAATGATGATTTAAAGTGCTCATTAAAAGGACCTTACTGAAGCAACATGTGGCTAATATCAGGAGGTTAGTTAAGCAACAGCTCATCCCAGATTAGTGCAGTTCATTGAATTTTGAAGAGAGTAAATAAGGAAAGGATTTAGTGGTGAGCACATTCTCACAGCTGGGTGGTGACCAGGCCAGGAAGCTCTCTCTCTCTCTCTCTCATGGCTCTTGAGCATGGTAAGTTTGAAAGGTTGTTGTACACAACCTCTTGTTGATCCTGTGATGTTGGCACTTCTAAAATAAGATGTGGGAAAACACAAACTTGTTTAAGTAAAAAAAAAACAACCCATGATAAGATTATACAGTCAGCAAAAATCTGTTTATTTAACCATGCAGACAGACTGTTTTCCACTGTCTGGAAATCAAGCAGGATAAAACAATAATATATATATATATATATATATATATATATATATATAATATTTTTTTTTTTTTTTTTTTTTTTTTTTTTTTCACTAAAACAGTCTTTGGGATGTTCCTGACATCTGATAGATTTTTCTGTCAGGAAAAAATCAAGACTCACCCATTCTTGCAAAAGATCTGCTCTAGTGTAACAAGACAGATGAGCAGTTTATTGCAGTGGTTTTGTACATAACACCAGGTACTCAATTACGTGAGCCATATTCATTTTTTCAGTCCTGTTAGCTCAGTTAATATCCCAGACCATGTGAAGGTATTGGGGGGGCTTGCCCTGGGGTTTCACCTGAAGTCAGCATGGTTTTTGTTTCTGATATTCTGTGATGCAGCTCACATTTGGATGGGCTACTAAAAAGGTCTAAGCACTCTCACCTGCCAATGATTCACACTTAATTCTATGTCTGTAGTAACAGCTCCAATCCAAGCTGCTGGTTAAGACTGAATGCAAAGAGAAGCTGTAAAACCAGCGTTAATATCTACCCCTTGTATTTTAAATTGAAAAGAAAAAAAAAAAAAAAGAAAGAAAAATCATTAAAACAGCACATCATCGTCTAGTTTTCCCCAGACAGATGCATGATGCAAATCAATGACAAAATTATCAAGTTCTTTTGAAAGGCAAATGCTCCACTGAGCAGTGGAAGGATAAATTCCCAGACACTGACTAAGATGGAGACCACAGATCAGCTGTTTTTCTCTCTCAGCTCATCAGCACCCAACAGAAACTAGACACGGGGACAGGAGCACCAAAGAATCTTTTTCTGTTGTGGAAAAGGCTATTTTCACCCCCTGAGGATTCCTGTAGTATCTTAACTACCGGAGTATTTGCTTACACTTTCTGTACACTATCCCTTTTATTTAGTTTGCTAACAAAGAGTTAAATTTTAAAATACATTGATTTTCTGTATCTGGGGATTAGCGTCCTGAGAATAAGAAGGGCTCTAATCAAAGCTGCCTACCCCAGCTGGCCCCTGCCTGGCCAGCAGCTCCCTGCTGCTGCCTGCCCCCTGCAAATTGTGCCTTGGCAGCCTCCTTCTGGTGGGATCTGCTGCCACCCTCTGCCTGGAGGAGTCTGCAACCAGCCAAAGGTGACTAAAGGTGACTTACTGTGGTTCTTGTAAGGACTGCTTTTAACCCTCAGCAGAAATCAGAAATTACTGATATCCCGGTGTTCTAAATTAAGGGGATTTTTTACTACCATAATAATTTTATTTTATTTTTTTTCCTGCAAGTGTGAGTAATATGGAGGTGGGTCTTGGATGGAAAAAGAGATATGTCTCTCTTTTTAGGTGTGAGACCATAGTCTGATTTTACTTCAGGAGTTTCCCATTCTGGCAGTTTGAATCAACAGTTCTTGGTTCAAGAGGTCAGCTTTGATTGTGAGTGCTTCCACAGACAGTTTGGACAGCAGCAGGTCTGAAGACAGAAAAATGCTTCTCAGCCATACTGAAAGCAAAGTACAAAAGATATTTTAATCCTGGAAAGTTATAAATTAATGGTATATACAGGGCTAGGAAAAAATAGGAAGAAACTGATTTGTATTCACTTGTCAGAATGCTGAAAACAAAGAAATTTTCATATAAGGGAAACATTCTTTGTTTCTTTGTAAAAAAGAAAGTAGCACCGTTTTCTACAGGTTCTACTGCTCCAAAGTAACAGAGTAATTTTAGCTCCATCCCTTTCCAGATGCTTAGGATTAAAAGGCCAAAAACCCACTTGGGTAGGTCTGCTAATACATCTGAATACAACCTGAAAATGAAACCTTGGGAATGCAAAGCTCCACCACAAAACTTTGTAAAACAACAGGGAATACATGCTTGTCTTGTGACTAGAAGTGGGTAGCTGATGTTTTATGCCACAACAGGGCATGAAGGATCACTAACTCTGAAAAAAGAGGCCCATGAATTTCCATCTCTTGCATTCAGTAATGCTCTGACTGCAAAGACAACTCTTTTAGAAAAATTGCAGTGATGGCAATGTTGATTGTTTTGGGTTTTTTTTTCATTCAGACTTACATATAATGGATGCAATCATAACCTAACACCATGGATTTTCTCTGCAATGATGAATGAAGTCCCCCTTGATCACATTATTGATCAACTAGCCATGGAAAACTAAAAATTGTTCTACACAAAAAGTTACAGCCAAAATGAATCAATAAAATACCAGCAGAGATTTATGGAAGATTATAGAGCAAGTTAACCTTGAGGCCATTATTGGACACAATGGACTGGTGATCTGGAACAGTCAGCATGGATTTATCAAGAGCACATCAAGGTCTGACGAAGCTGTTTGATTCCTGTGAGGAAATGGCTGGTGATGTGGTGAGAGTGCTGGCAGGGAAGCGGGCAGGAGCTACCAGGAGTGGAATATTTTGGTGTAACATCCAGGCAGACAGCAGTCATACCTCACCTGCCTCAAGAATAACTTACCTTTCACGTACACTTACGCTCAAGAATCAGGCAGAATGCACAGCAGGGACACAACCAAACAAACCTGGTGGGGTTTCCTTGAACTAGGGTTGTGAGTGATAAAGGGCTGCTCCAAAGTACACACAGCCCTAATAAACTTTTATATTTCACCTGCCTTTGCTGCTAATAGCAATAAACTATAAATATGATCAGTCTTCGAAGCATGAATGATTCTTGAACACCTTCTTTCTTCCATATACCCAAGGCATTACCTTTTCTCTTCCTGCAAGTTCTTGGCTGGCTCTAGCAGATCTGAACTGAATGGATTTTAGCCATAGACTGTGAAAATAAAACTTCATAAGAAGATGAACTGGAAACAGGAATATTTCTAAAGTTGGAACACCATAATTTTAAACACCAGGAAGGTGTGAACCATTCTAATCTAGACAATTTCAGGGGGGAAAAAAAATGATGCTTCACAAGAATGTACAAGAGGAACACACTTGCATGTCTTCTTCCTAATTAACTTTTGACCTCTGTGGATAAACATGGATTTTGGGACCTTCAACAGAGGGCAGAACTGGGAGGAGACAAGATTAAAACATTGGTTTGAGTTGGAAGTTAATGATTCTTCTACCATGTACCAGCAGAGCTTTGCTTAAGGAGAGAGTTCTCCGGCCTTTGAGCATTTCTGTGGTAGTATAACTGCTGTTGTTGTGGATGCAGAACCTAGGTAGGAACCTCTTCAATACTCTTTCTGTTTGTCTTTGAAATGTTGTTGTTAGTGTTTTCAGCTATCCAGCAGGACCTGTGTAGTTTCCAGTTGCATTTGCTGTTTGGTAGCAGCAGTACCAGTCCTGGTGGAAGTGTCGATGCTTTGGTGGTGGCATCCTGCACTGTGTGTGTGTCTCTGAGCTGTCAGCATGGTGGGTCTTGAGCAATGAGCACTGGGGTCTGCACAGCTCTGTGATACTCATTTTTCATGTTAGCTGAACTTCAAAGCTCTTGCTATGGGTGTACTTAAAAATCAGACAGTTGGATTAGCCCTGCAGTTAGTGTAAATCACTGCAGTTCCATCAGTTGCTGGAGGAAATGTGGCTCTTGGTTTGTGATTTGCTCTACTGCTGGGTGATGTCACAGTCCCTGAGAGTGCAGCTCTGGTGACAATCAGCCCAAAGACTTGGAGTGTCTTTGCTGCATTCTTAAAAGTCCTCAAACATTTTCTTTTTTAAGAGTCCACAAAACCTGCAGCAAACCATTGTCTTGACCTTTGTAAACTTATTACCCGTTATTCATGTGGAGGTTTTTTTTAGTTGATGTTCTTATTCATTATAATTCATGTGTAATTAGGGGGTATAAAACAAAACTGATTTTTTTTTTTAATATCAAATAAGAAACAGATCTACTGAAGAGGCCCAGATCTTATAGGTCATGGCCCCTATAAGATCATGTCCCCTGAAGCACAGGAGAAACCTGTCCTTTGCAAGGCTGGCTGCATTCACTCTGCAGTTGAATTGCAAGTTGCTGCATGATTTCCCGTGGCGTCCTGGCAGCTGGCAGCTCCCAGCAGCACTAACAATACACACTGATTATTAGTTGAGAGCCTTGGTTTCCTCCCACCCAAAGTGGTTCTCAGAAGAGACTGTACTGAGCATAAAATCAAGTGATTTTGTCAAATGTTCCAAAAAGTGAACTGAGTGTTAAATTTCATCTGTCTGTGCTGCTTAGGACTTTTTAGTGGATCTTTCTTTTTTTTTCTTGGTTTTTGGAAAGAGGTTTGTTTTCTTCCCCTAGGAAGAAAGACGGGTTAATTTGTGTTTAGGCTGATTGACTACCTAAACAATACCAATTATTTACTTGCCTAATATTGTCTTTCTGCAAATGCAACTCTCTCAGATCACTATTTCAGACGAGTAGCTCGTGCAGGCAAAGAATGATAGTTTTAGAGAACTCATATTAGTGAAAGGGCACGTTTGGTGCAGAAAGCTTCATACTTTTGCTTTCATACTTCATGTTTTTAACCAGACCCTTTATTTATTAAACATGGAAAAATGCTAATGAAAAAAAAATCTAAAATTTAAAACAACTTTATCAATACTTAAAATTATCAGGCTCAGCAGCTACTGTATGTTGTCATCAATTGTCAATTGACCTTTTATCTTTTTTTCTTATTCTTTTTTGGCCTGGAATTTCCCCAGCCTCATCTCTTCCATCTCCAGCTGATATCTGTGTAGGTCAGGGTCATCTGAGGGTGGGAGGAGATACTGCCACCAGATTCTAAATCATGCTGTACCTTTAAAATCTCAAAAAAAAAAAAAAAAAAAAAAAAAAATTCCACTTCTCCAATTCTGTGCCCTGCAATGATATGCTCCCCCAGCATATTACTGTAGTCATCAATGTACCACAATTATGAGGAGAAGTTTGTATCTTCAGATTACACAGAGACAGGTGAATTTCAGAGGACCAGCTGCTCAAAAATATTTGTGTACTAGCTTTCCCTGAGCACCAGGAATTTTATTTCATAACATTTTTGTTCATAGCTATGCAGTGTTGGAGAAATCCTTTCTCTACTTCTTCTCTATGTCTGAGTAGAGTAGAAGGAGAAGCCAATTTTTTTTTTGTCCTGATACATGTGTTGACCCAGCCTTATAGCATGGCCACAAAAGAGTTTGGGAAGTAGATATTAGCAGTGGGAAAGCAGATGGACATTTTCCAGCGTTGGAAAAGTTCATCCAACTTTTTTCAGCTGCATTCAAGCATATAAAACCTCTCTTTGTGTGATTTGCTCCCCCTCTCTCTCTTTTTCACCCTTTCTCAAATGAGGAGAGTATTGTGAAAGGTGAAACAAATCAGATCATGTGAGCTGTGATTTCTGAGTTCTGATTTGAAGGCATTAATTGCAATACTCCTATCTGCAGATCTGAACATGGCTTGTTTCAAGTGACCCATTTTTTCTGAGGGGCTCTGCAGTGGCTTCTGGATCGTCCTTGAGAAATCTGTTCTGATTGTAGTGGGAGTTGCACAAACAGGCAAGTGTTTTCATTCTTTAAATAAACTTTGCAAACAGATTATATAGACTTCCTTTACAGCTTTTCTCTGAAGTTTCCTTTTTTAGTTGTTGTCCATCTCTCAGATACAGAGTTTTTAAAAGTGTTTGTGTTTTTTTTTTTTTAATGAGGTATTGAACTATCTATTGCAATAAACCAAAATACAGCTTAATAACAAAACAAGGCTTTCAACACTAAAACATTATGATGTGTCAAAGGATATATGCTTGTCTATGGCTACAGGAAGTTCCTGGGGCAACTGGAGCAGTTCTGCTGAACTGCTGAGTGGCAGATCATTTCAAGCACCTGGGCATATAGACAGCACTCTGCAAACAGCAAGAGATCAGGAATACCCTGCATATTATTCAAAAAGAAAAAAAAAAAACCTAATAATATCCTTACAGGAGGTCAGTTCGGTGAAATAATAAACACTTTTGTCACTAAGAATTATTTCCAACAAGCCAGTGCAAATGAATAAATTGGATGGCACAGTGTTGCTACAGATTTTACCAAATCAAAGCCTGAGTTCTAAGCCACATGACCTGCAAATTTAGAGCTTCCTAAGACTCCCTGTGCTTCAGCACTACTGCTTTGTTGACCCTTGTAGTTTATTTTTGGACAGAGACTTTGTCTCTTACTTCTCTGTCAAAGCTGCCTTTTTAGCATTAAAAGACAGGACAGGGTAGAAAGGGGGGGTGCTCATGTCTCTTAAAAAAAAAAGATGTCAAAACTAGATGCTTCAGAAATTAAACAAATATACACTTTGACACATGCAAGTCATTGAGCCAAATCGTTTTAAGCAGAAAGGTTCAGTTTCAACATCTCAGCATTTTCCTGTAATTAGTTTCACCAGATTCATCAGAGAGGTCCTTGAGCAATTCCATTTTGGCAGAAGTGCTTTGGTATTTATTGATGTTTTCTCTTGAGCTCAGATCACTCAAGTAAAGATATCAGCCATGACAGTGGAAACCAAACCCAGCAACATCAATGACTCAAACCAGGAGGCAGAACCTGACCAGCTTTTGGATGATGATGGAAACAAAACCCCACCGGTCAAAAAGACTTCCTCTTGCACTGGATTGAAGGTTTGGAGCCTTAGCAATACCACCATGAATTACCATTGGTTTTTTTTGTTAAGAAATGTTGTTCAAGATGTGACATGCCAAATTCCTTCATTCCTCTTCCTGTCTTTTGAGGAAACTGGGTATGCACTAGAGGTCCAGGGGACAGTCAGATCTTATATTTTTTCTAAAGAAAATAAAAATTCATGATCTACTGTATTTACACACAAGTAACTGTGGGTGGATCCCCTTCTTGGTCACTAGAGAGAGGCAGCAGCTTCCAGTGGAAGAATAGAGCCAGCCTCAATTAGGTGCCTACAATGCACCTGTCTGGAGGTTGTTGTCACCACCAGTCTGTAGGGTCAAAATAAGGTGAGGTGAACCACATTTCATCACATGTTTTGAGGCTTACCTGAGGATTGCATTTGAAAACCCAAACAACCCCAGTGATTTTTTGTGTTTTCATGCTTATCAGCAGTTTGAGACTTCACCCAAACCCTCTGAGAGTACTGCTGGCATAAGGCACAAAGGGTGATTCTCAGAAGTTTTGCCAGTCAAGCTCAGGAAATATAGAACATATCAGGACAAACCCCACACTTGGAAGTTTTTTCATTCCTGACAAAAAGAGAGTAAATATACCAATTTTCAAGGTTTTGCTTCCTGGATTGGCTTCATTTCTTACAATAGATAGCATTGCAATGTCTAAACCTATATTTACTTTGTTTATTTACCCAAGTTTATGTTGTATTAGAGCTCTTGCCCAATGAGCAACAAGTCTATTTGGTTTTTAGACTATGTGGAAATCACTGGATAATATTTAAACAAACTTAAATATTTTTCCAAATAAATCTTTATTTGCAAAACCCACAAGTTGTGTTGGTGGAAGCAACAGTCAAACTACCAGAGAATATTACACTTTTCCTTGTGAGACACATGGTACACAAGCAACATTTCAGAACATATCATATGAGACAGAGATGAGCTCAACCAGTTAGTACCACATTCCTCATACTGATGTATCATAAAAGCTTTCCTAAAGCATCAAAATGATGCCACATGATTGAGTTAGAAGCAGTTATGAATTGGCCTAAAATAAGGGACATGTGACCCAAGCAAGAGGTAATTTGGCTTCAGATTCACTTTGCCACTCCAATTTGAGTAACAGATGCATCATGGTGATGATCGCTCCACACACCATTTTAAATCTATTTGATCCCTCCGTGACCAGTTTTCCTGCCTCTCCCTCCCATTTCCTGTCTGGATCTTTCCCCAGGTGTTTCTGGCTGCTCTGTCCTTCAGCTACTTCAGCAAAGCCCTGTCTGGTACGATAATGAAAAGCTCCATCACTCAGATTGAGCGAAGGTTTGACCTGACCTCCTCTACCGCAGGGCTCATCGACGGGAGCTTCGAGATGGGTAATGGATGTTCCCTAACACCCAGAGAACTGCTCAGGGACAGCACCTGGCACTAATTCTGGTTCTTTACCTTGCAGGCAACTTGCTGGTGATTGCATTCGTAAGCTATTTTGGAGCTAAGCTGCATAGGCCCAAAGTAATAGCTGTGGGATGCTTTACTATGGCTTTGGGATGCTTTTTATCAGCCATGCCTCATTTCTTCATGGGGTAGTAAGTACCAATTATGGTTAATTTGGGTAACCTGACACTGGAGTTGCATTGTGCTTTCTGGTTTTTAGATGAAACTTGTTGAACATTTAGCCTTTAGGCTTCCAAAGGCCTGTGGAACCTCACTTCCAAGTGCAATGAACCCCACGTGACACACACAGCACTGTTGTGATGGGGAATGTTCATTTAAAAAATACAGCTCTTCTGAAGGGAAAGTTCAACTCCTCGAGAAAATGAGAACATCACAGTGCTTTAGTTTCCACTCAGGCTCGTTCAGAAAGGAGGCAAAGAATGCAATGAGCCTGCAGATGGATGAGTGCTGGTAGAACTCACACCAGGTTTTTCCTCTTCCAAATGCACATGCCTGGTTAAATTGATTTTCTGCATCTGGTTAATTTTTATTCACCTTCTCCAGGCTCAGTAAATTACTGCATTATGCTTATATGTGATAATGTTTCAAGCCATAGCTTGAGCACAGGGATAACGAAAAGAGTAACACATATTTCTGTTGATTTCTTAAATATATTAGAATAATTTTAGGTATACTACTGCAAAAAGAAAACTGAGGAATGCTTTCTTTCATGTTAGTGGATCTCGCACTAAAACCAGACTTTTTATCAGATTTTCACTCTCTAAGACAGGCCATGTGTCATGCTCATCTACACTGGGCAACTCATGGACGTGAGCCTGAACGTTGGTAGGGGAACTGCTCTGCACTCTGTCTCCTGATGGCTGCTCTTGGATTCAACCTGAAAAATAAGCCTGCCTGGTCTGACAGAGCCAGGGCAATTCCTTGAAGCAGAATGTGTGCTTTAGCATGTTATTCTGCTAAAGCTAATTGTACTTTGCCCCTCAGCTGCACTCATTTCTGGGAGACAGATCCCGTTGAAGCAGCTGAACAGACCAAACACATATCTAAGATGGAAAGGGGACCTTTACTCAAACTCAAGACATTCATCTTTTTCTCCTTGGCTGTGGGGTCAACACAGGGAGCTCACTTGGACCTGACCCTCAATTTAGACACCAAAAATTCAATCCTCTCTGAAATACTTTCACGAGTCCTTTTGAATTTTCCAGCTTAAAACATTATGCCTTCCAGACAGAGAATTCTAAGTTTCATTTCTCTTAATTTCAGTATTTTAGTTTTCTACAATGTTCTTTAATAATCTTATTTGCTCCTTTGAATTGATATTTAATCAAAGATACCTTTCTGTTTAGGGAAACAGCAGCCAAGGTGGTTCCAGCCCTACCACACTGGTGTTTCCCTGGTGAGCACTGCTTCTAAACCTCCTGTTGTGTGTTTGCAGCTACAAGTATGAGACAACATCACACACAGCTGCTTCAGCCAACTTAACTTCCACCTTAAATCCCTGCTCCCTACATCAAGATGTGAATGACACTGTCCTGGAAGTCTCACGAGCAGGTATGGAACTGTAAATGAAAGTACAAATGCAGGAGTTTTGTTTTGTCCTTGGTTGCAAGGAGCTGGACCTGGAGTTGGAGACAGGACAAGAAACTGCATGGAGTTTAACAGAAATAAATGGAGATTCCTATAATCCTCCTTACAGTATGGAATATAGCTGTTTTATGTGCTGCTTGTATGGGACACAGGTAGAGAATGAGCCAAGCTCTGCCCCAGAAACCATCTCAAACTTCTCACATTAAAGATACATTATATTTGCTAGGTAATATATTTATGAAAATATCATTAAGTTATTTTTTTAATGAGCATTCTTTCTGATGGGTGATGCTTACCTGTGCTTTTAGAAATCAAATGCAATGGAGGTGGAAGAATGTGTTATTAAAAGATCATGAAAAATTATAATGGGATTGACAGGCTTTCATTTATCTTCTATAAGGAAATGTTCTTATTACCTTGATCTCTAATCTGTTATCATTTCATGTGCTACATTTCCTGTGATTTTTCTCTGTTTCCCATTCAAATATTTTATTACAAAGGTGTGAACTCTCCTCTGCAGGCTGTGAGAAGGAGCCATCATCATACATGTGGATATATATCCTACTGGGAAGCATGTTACGTGGGATTGGTGAGACACCGATAACACCGCTGGGCATCTCTTACCTCGACGATTTTACTAAAGAAGAAAATGTTCCTGTGTATGTAGGTAATCTCAACAAGAAGTAAACTGGGAGATTCCTAGTCTAGGAGGTCGAGCACCCTGTGCAGAAGGCAGCATTCAGCCATTAGAGGGTATTAGAATCTGCCTCATTATTTTTTTCCTGCAAGTGTGAGTAATATGGAGGTGGGTCATGGATGGAAAAAGAGATATGTCTCTCTTTTTAGGTGTGAGACCATATTCTGGTTTTACTTCAGTAGCTTCCCATTCTGGCAGTTTGAATCAACAGTTCTTGGTTCAAGAGGTCAGCTTTGATTGTGAGTGCTTCCACAGACAGTTTGGACAGCAGCAGGTCTGAAGACAGAAAAATGCTTCTCAGCCATGCTGAAAGCAAAGTACAAAAGATATTTTAATCCTGGAAAGTTATAAATTAATGGTATATACAGGGCTAAGAAAAAAATAGGGAGAAACTGATTTGTTTTCACTTGTCAGAATGATGAAAACAAAGTGGTTTTTTTTTTCATATAAGGGAAACAAAGAATGTTTCCCTTATGTGAAAAAGAAGGTAGCATCATTTTCTACAGGTTCTACTGCTCCAAAGTAACAGTGTAATTTTAGCTCCATCCCTTTCCAGATGCTTAGGATTAAAAGGCCAAAAACCCACTTGGGTAGGTCTGCTAATACATCTGAATACAACCTGAAAATGAAACCTTGGGAATGCAAAGCTCCACCACAAAACTTTGTAAAACATTGTATTTTCAGCGTGTTTGCACACCGTAGCCATGATGGGCCCGATGTTTGGTTTCCTGCTGGGATCTCTGTGTGCAAAGCTGTATGTGGATATTGGATTTGTGGATCCAGGTAAGCAAAACAGAGGAAAAGTGAAAGTGAGCTAATGATTGTTCGTAAGAATTCCCTATAAACCGCTGCATATGTTTGCATTATATTAATTATATTAATATATGTTGTGTTTGAATTATATTTATTTCATTATTTTTATTGTAGAATTTATTGCAATTTTACTGAATTACTAAAAGCTCTTAGAGTAGAGGCAGAATTAGACTGGGAGCATATTTCAGCACTGTGCTTTAAAGGATTGTAATTACACACTTAACTCTAAGAATTAGTACCAAGAACTCTCACAGAACCAAGATTTTTTTTTTTTTTTAATCTGGAATTTTAACAAAGAGATTCTGCTAGCACAGCAGCTTTACAGTTTGGGGGAATTACCCACCCTTTCCACTGAGTATTTTACATTACTTACATTTCACACAGTTTTTTTGCAGCACAATATACACTTTTTTCCCAGCCCTTGCTTATTCAGATGAAATGAAAACACATGCATGTGTTCACATCTGCACAATGCCAGAGGGGACACAGCAATCCCTGTAAGTTGTAGCTGTTCCTTTTCAGCCACCTTGCTTTTCTAGCAGGACAGAGAAGTTTTCCAATCTTCAGAATCCTGTAGCTAGGTAGGTGAACTATTTTATCTTTGCCCTTTGTTAAGCCAGTGTTTGATTTTATTTAGGAGTAAAGCCAGTGAGCCAGTTTCAGTCATGCAGTGAAAAGTCTTGGTCGCCTACCAAACATGCCAGAATTAAAAACCATAAAAATACAACCAGCTGCTCTCATCTCCCTTGCAGTACATTTAAAGCCATGGGTAATTTCACTGACACTACAGAGAATGTCCAATTGCTTAATAGCAACCTACCCAATTCAGGAAACAGAGCGTGGGCTCAGGAGCCAAAAGCACACTTGAGGCCTGTCTGCCACCCCTTTTGGTTTCCCATGTGTTGGGTAAGGACCTTGGTGTTGCTGTTTGCAAAACATCAGTCAGTGAAAGGTGTAGAATGGCAGATAAAATAACACTGGACAAACAGGAATGGCTTCAAACCAAAAGAGAGTAAGGCTGGGTTAGATGTTAGGAAGAAATTCTTCCCTGCAAGGGTGGTAGGGCACGGGAACCAGTTGTCCAGAGAAGCTGTGGATGCCCCATCCTTGCAAGTGTTCAAGGCCAGGTTGGAGGGTCTCAGACCATCCTGGTCGACCCCAAGGTGTCCCTGACCAGAGGACACCTTCCAGTCCACACCAACCCACGGTTGTGTAACACCATGCAGGGTATGACTCCTGATGCCTTCACTGCATGGCTGGTCCCTCACTAGATGTTTATTGCTGGAAGTCAGACACTATAAAATGTATCTGCCATAGCAGAAAAGGGCTGGGAAGGTTCAGCTTCTTCACTGGGGTGACTTGTGCTTGTTTCCCTCATTTCCAGGGAGCATCACTATCACCCCACAGGATTCCCGCTGGGTGGGTGCATGGTGGCTTGGCTTTTTAATAGGTGGAGCAACCAGTTTCCTATCTGGTATTCCATTTTGCTTCCTGCCAAAGAGTCTGAAAAAGCCAGAGGAAGCCAAGAAGGACAAAACTTCACGTGGGCTCTTGGATAACACAGGTGCCGCGGGGAACAAACTTTCTCCTGAAAACACTAAGCCAAGGAAGTGGTCAGTAATGCTGAAAGGCAAGTGTTTCTCATGTTGTATAAACGTGAAAAGCAACAGGCACAACACACACAGGAAATGTAACAGTATATTTTGCCTCCCCTGCGCTTCCATCTAAAGCAGGCAGCTATCCCCAGGAAAGGAAAGGTCCACCAAAAATTATTAGAAGTGAAAGAGCTTGTTCAGGACACTGAGGTTCTGCGTGCATCACCTGAAATAAATCATCACCTGAGTGGCACCTACCTCTAAAATATTGCACTGGGAGAAATTTGAACAGTAGAAAAGTGCTCCTGTATCTGAACCTAAAGAAAATATTCAAAGGCTCCTTTTGCAATATGGAAAGACAAAAATTCATTTGAGAGAGTTCATGGAGACTGAAGTTCATTGTTGCCTGATGAAAAATACTTCAGTCTTGAATAGCTCTGGTTGTGCAGTCCTTAGGCCAAAAAAAGTGGTGGAAAGGTGATGGAAAGAAGTGGCTTTGCTTCATTTGTCAAGTTTTTTGTTCAGATCCCAGTGGAAGACACTGGACATCCCCAGTGAGGCAGCTCTCACTTAGCCTTGAACCTGTGATAATATTCATGCAAGCTGAACAAAGTCTGTGCTGCTTAATCTGGAGCCCCTTAATCTTCGTGTACATATCTCAATGGAGCAGCCAGGCCTTAACCCATACTTCTGTCTTCTTTTAGGGCTCCCTTCCTGTATCTCAACCTCTGGTGTTTTTCAAGAACCTGATTTTGCTTTCAGATACCCTCATGCAAAAGGAAACCAGCACAGCTTGCACTTGGACAGCTGAGAGCAGGACCTTGCCCTAAGTTTTGCAGGTTACTCACCAGTAATTATGCCATGCATCTTTCAATGCCAACTCATATGTCCCTTTCTTTCAGATTTCTATAACTCCCTGAAAAAAGTGTTGGGTAATCGAATGTACTTTACATTTTTGTGTTGCTCACTGTTACAGTTCAGTAGTTTTATTGGTTTCGTGACTTACAAACCAAAGTACATGGAACAGCAGTATGGACAATCCACATCCAAATCCAACTTTCTAATAGGTGAGTTCCACCGTGCAAGGACTGCTTGTGCTGTCAGCAGTGCATGGGGATGGGTTCTGGTGTGCTTTATCTGGGGCTGAATTCCATGCAGAACAGGTGGAGGTAAATGGTGGTCTGGCCTGAACCTGAATTATAAAAAATACAGGGTTTCTGCCTGGGGGACCATAAGAAATTTTTAAGTTCCATTACATTGCATTGCATTTATATTGTATTTTTACTAAGGGCACCCCAAATATGCAATGAGTGTGGTGTGGAAGCTTTAGTTGCTGAAGCATGTGGCGAGTTCCTTGCAATGGGAGTGGGTTTGGAGGGTTAGGCACTTCACAAACAGCATGTGCAACCCAGGGGCTGGGCTGAACACAAACCCTCCTGAAGTCGTAACACACCATAAAGCTGCCAGGAACAAAAAAAAAAAAAAAAAAACTAAGGAAATACTTTGGCTCTTAAGACTATAATGTTTAATTCTAACATTCCCCTTCTGTAATCTCTTTCAGGAGTGACATCCTTACCTCCTGTAGGTCTTGGAATTTTCCTAGGAGGGCTTATAATGAAAAAGTATAAAATGGGCATCATTGCAGCGACAAAGTTTTCACTTACCATGTCATTTTTGTCCTATGCTGTCAGCTTGTTACACTTTTTTGTTGGCTGTGATAACCATGTGGTGGCAGGAATGACAGTGTCCTATGAAGGGTGAGTATGAAATAGAAAAAGAAATATTGTGTTTTTCTCCATAGTTCTCAAAAAAATGTACTGTGACATCAAGGCTAAAGGAGAAACATGCTTTTGCAATGCTTGAGAGAAAGTGACCACTGCCACATGTCACTGGGGGAGTTTTGTTGGTCAGCAGAGTGTCACCTGACAAAGCCCAACACTGGTTAAAGATTAATTAGGAATCATTTCATTAGCAATGTAGGTTGTTTTGTTGGGGGAGGGAGGGAGTATTGCTGTGCAAGGTTTTCACTAGGAATGTAAATGGTGGACTGGGAATACACTTAGGAAGCACTGGCATGAGAAACTGGCAAGCACATCAGTTTCATTTACCTAGAAAGGAGAAGATGAGTGAAGACATATCTTTTTTGCTCAATACGCAAAGGATGTCTGAAAGCAAAAGATAATACTAAATTCTTCATCTCCTCTATGAAAAGTTAGGCTAGGCTTTAGCAGAGGAGTATTTTTTAACTGCAGAGACCAGGAGATTTGGTTTCTGTCACCAGTGTGTTTTTACCAACTGATAAAGATATATTTGATAAGACTGTGATAACTCTTGCTAGCTCTAAATTCAGTTAGGGGTGAGTCCAAATGACCTCTCCCTCCTTTCTCTTTTCTGTCTACACCTGCAAAATCAGTAGCAATGTATTCATTTGTTTTAAAGTTCTCTATAATCTAGTAATGGCTTTAATGTCAGCGCAAGTAGGATGGAATCTCAAACAGACCCATAGAGATGTAGAAACTCAGCTGTGAAAACACGTCTTGGGCGTATGAGGTGGGGCTCAGAACAGCAACACCGTTGCACAGGAGGGTCTTCACTGACTTCAGCACTGAATTAAAAATGTCTTACACTTGTCTGAACTTAATTTCCAAGCAACCCCATTCCGTACCACAACAATTCCCTCTTTTCGGAATGCAACTCTCACTGCAAATGTGTCTCCAATGTGTGGGATCCTGTGTGTGGAGCCAATGGGATCACCTATGTTTCAGCATGTCTGGCTGGGTGTGGGACTTCCGTGGGACATGGAAAGAACACAGTAAGAGACCCTGCTTTGGTTCCCGAGGTTTCCTACCAGCTTATTTTCCATGTAACATCTGGGATTTAGTAGGATAATGCATTTCAGGAAAGCCGAAGTTACTGGGGACTCGTCAGTAAGGGATTTTTGGTTTCTGGCTACAAACAGCACAGAAAAGATCAATTTCTCTGAGTTATTGCACATTAAGCAAAAGGCCCTAGCTCCTTGTTCTATATATTAACTTTCATCTTCTGTAGGCTGAGCACAAGAGGGGGAAACACACAAATCAAATTGGTTTCATGTTGCCTGAAGGTTGTCCTTAGGTTTTTCCTTTCATAAATGTCATTTTGGCTGCCCTGAGGCTTTACCTAAGAGCTGAAGTACACTAAGGTAGAGTAGTATCTTCCCTGCTACTGATCATTAAAGTAACAAAAATGGGTTAAGGAAAGGCAGCTTTTTTCCTCCATGTGAGACTTTGGGATGTCAGGAAACTGCTTGTTTTTCTCAGTGACGGATTTTTGCTTGGCATGGAAATAATGCCCAGAGTCCTAGAGACAAAGGCCCAGTCCATGGATGTAAACCTTCACTGGGCTGTGCCATTTGCATGTTTCCTGATGCCAGGAGATCACTCCAGAACACAAACGGTCTGGAGCCATCCCTTTACTCTGTTTTCTCTGCAGGTGAATCCCCATTTCATGAGCAGTATCCTACCAAACCTCTTTTGTGTCTTCCAGGTCTTCCATAACTGCAGATGTCTTGAAATCAATAGTTCCTGGACAGGAAACAACTCTGCCACCTTGGGGCAATGTCCAAAAAGTGATGACTGCTCGACAAAGTTCATTTATTACACAGTAATACAAGTCATAGGTGGCTTTTGCTACGCCCTGGGAGCCACTCCTTCATACATGCTTGTATTTAGGTGAGTACAGCTGGCTGTTGACCAAAGGCTTTCTAGGGAGGCTTTCAAAGTCATGTTTGTTTCCTTACCTGAGGAAAAAAAAAGGAGTTTCTTGCTGATCAGGAGCTGTAGTGGTAGGACAAGGAGTAATGACTGAAAGAGGGAAAGTTTAGGTTAGAAGAAATTCCTCCCTGTGAGGGTGGTGAGGGCCTGGCCCAGGGAAGCTGTGGCTGCCCTGTCCCTGGAAGTGTCCAAGGCCAGGTTGGATGGGAGTTGGAGCAACCTGGGACAGTGGAAGGTGTCCCTGCCCATGGTTTTGGAACAAGACAATCTTCAACATCCCTTCCAAACCAAACCATTTTGTGATTCTATGGTTCTGTGATCAGGTTTTCCAGAACATGTCCTTTTTTTTCTGCTTGGATTTTGAAAGTGCCACCCAGTTGCCAGGATTTCTGGATGTGCAAGGAGATGGCAGAGGCAGGAGATATAATGAATTCAAGACCACTGCCCATTTCTGATGCCTGCAGCTCCCCATGAAACAGATGAGCCTATTGCCAGGAGGCTTTGTGCTGTCCAAGATGTGTCCTTGTACAGAGGAATTCTGTTCAAGCACAGAAAGGTGCTGCACTAACCCTGCTACCTGCACTCTTTTGTCTTAGGGCAATAGGATATTTCCCATTAAATATTCCATCAAGTGAGGGAAGTGTATGCCCAAGAGTGAAGGCAGTTGGAGAGATCATTTCCAACAGCTCAGGATAGACTCTGATTATGGCTTTAAAACTTCAATTCCTTAATTATGTATAGGGAATGGACTTGCCAGGAGCTATTTGATGAAAGTCAGTCGATTAATTCACCTTTTTCATACCACTTAACACACTTGAGCAGATGAAGGAAGCGCTCTTCTTCCAAATTTTGGCTTTCCCTCAACAAGAGCATTAAATTCAGGTTATTTAATAGCGGATTAATAGGCAGATTAATAGCAGATTAATGTCTAAGCACTAAATAGGCCAACACTTCTTACTTATCCCTCTTTTTTCCCCAGATGTGTCCAGCCAGAGCTCAAAGCTCTCGCAGTTGGTCTATTCACACTCGTCATGAGAACTCTGGGTAAGAGAAATCATGGCAGGGTCCAACCCACCTCCTGCTGCCCTGGGAGCCCGTAATCACCACTGAGGGAATATAAAGCTGATTTCTAAGAGGATGTCCTCTCCTGTGGAGTTCTGTCCCATTTTTTTTGCTTGTCTCCTTGCAGCTGGGCTTCCAGCGCCGGTTTATTTCGGTGCAGCCATCGACAAGACGTGCCTGAAATGGGGAAGCACCAGCTGTGGGAAGCGAGGGGCTTGCAAGCTCTATGACTCCAATGCAAACAGGTAAAGAAAATCAGGACCCAAAGCTCTGTCTGTGGAAAGACATGCTTGGTTCTCTTACACTGAAGGGCGTGATCCAAAATCATGGTCAGGTACCAGCTCTGGGCTCAGCTTTAAGTCGGTGCAGAATTCCTGAAATTGAACAATCTCAAGATCGAATGTTAAGCTTTCAACTTTTTTTAGTCAGTTTTTTATGTTGTACAAAAGAAATTTAATATCCATGTCAGAGATTTCTGGAACGAATTGTGTATTTTTAATATACTTAGAGCTAATTAAAAATACCTCAGACTTTAGGACTTTAAAGAGGAAAGTTACCCAAATTTACCTTATTTGCAGGTACTTTGTTCACAGTGGCAGTAATGTTAACCCTGTGCATTGTCCACTTTTGAGAGAAAAGTCCATGAAAGAATATTGTACTGAGTAGGTGTTCACTATCAGTCTCCTGGGGGAACGCTCCATAGATTTTTCTCAGTTTCACTCAAGCCTTGGCCACTTCTGATGTGTTTTTTATTTTTACATGCAATAGATCACTCTGGTGACTTCAATATATTTCTAGCCCTAAAGAGTCCAAAGCCTTAAAGTGATCCAAAAATCTTCAAAAAAAAAAAAAAAAAAAAAAAAAAAAAAAAAAAAAAAAAAAAAAGGAAGATGATGGAAGTTTCACTTTAAAATTATCTTCTGCTAATAAGCAAAAAGAATATTATCAGTTCTTTAAGAGAAGTTTTTGCAAGTAAAAATGTCCAGGTTTTGGTATCATTCACAAACAATGAGTTTTAATGTGTTCCCCTAAGCTTTTTCTTGTATATATGAGAGTTTTAAAAGCCATCAAAGTTATTTTCTTTAGTGATTTTGATAAATTCAACACCTGGCCCAATCTTCTATGCTCTGCCCCACAGGTATGTCTACCTTGGTTTAGGAGCGATTTTAAGAGGTCCTTCCTTCTTGATTGGAATAATTTTTTATACGATGATAAAGAAACACTTTCAAAATAAGAACTCCAGGCCTGTAGAGAACGGACAAGAAGATGCTGCTATGAATAAAGAAGACAACTGCAAGCTCAAAGAACGTTTGCCAGGTTCTTCTGATGCAGAGAATGAATCCTCTATTTAGAAAGAAATTTAGACATGTGAATCAGGTCAGCTTATTTTAGAAAGACCATTCAAAATGCTGTGAGTAACTAAATAATAAATAATGACACTGTACAGAGAGCATAACTAATAGCAAAACTGCAAACAACAGCAATAAACACTAACAAACAAGAATGAAAGTGCCTGATGTGTACCTGATTGCCAGTTACAGAACGAGTTACACAACCTGAACCAAATTCCCAGCAGACAAAGGAAAACCTCCTTGGCAGCTCTGACAGAGCCAGTCTGGTTGTTTCAGTGGGACCAAAGATGCTGCCAGAACATCCACGTGCCAAAAGCCCACAAAAAATGACCCTGACCCCATATGCAGATCCATGCAGGGGACTGACACAGCAGGGACAAGCTCAAGGCTAGGACAAGCTTTCTGATTCCATCAAATTCAACCAGAATTCACGGTAAGCCGAAGCATTTAAGCCAAACACCTCACCAAACTGCATCATTGCACCTGCTTTTCATCTCAAAGCTGGCGAAAGCAGTAATTTCCCAAGAAGCATTTTGTCTTACCTCAGCTGAAAAAGTTACGCCTGCTTAAAACTACACCCATGTTTTCATAAAGACAGTGGGTTTTGGTTTGGTTTTTTTGGTCTTTTTTGTTGTTTTTTTTTTTTTTTTTAAGTCTTCGAGTCGTGGAATTTTATTCAAAAATACCTTTTTTTAAAAAAAGTTTTTAAAAGAGATTCTGAAAGCCAAGGATGCGATGCCTCGCAGTGTCCGGCAGAGGACACCCAAAGGACAGCGTTCCTCCCAGCGAGCATCGCAACCATCGATGTGCTTGTCACACTCACTCCTCGTTTTCCCGGGAGAAATTCAGCACCAGCCAGGAAAAACACCCATCCGTGTTTCCACACACCTTAAAATCCCCTCGCCTCATGTGCTTTAGCTCATCTACTCAAAGCTGCATTTATTTGTTGCTTTGCTTTCACTGTACTCGCATCACTTGGAGCTGGGCAACTTGTTATTAAAGTTTTAAATGAAAAAGATGAGCACTTTATATTAAAAAGATGAGCACTTGAGTGCCATTTCAACAACAGGAAGGCTGACACTTTAAAATAGATGCTCAAAGCTCAGTGGGATATGGTTAATAAACGTATTAGATGTAAAATATATGTATATATATGTTGAGAAAAATGCTGAATTGTTCTAAAATGTGTTGTCTGTCATGACAATCACTTAGCAGTGATTGCAGCAGCTGAAGGGAGAAGAATTGGACTTTTTTTCCCAAATGAAGTGATATTTACTGAAGGTAGAGGTTGTCCATCCATCAAAACTAGAGAAGTTCTTTATTCTTCTTTAGCCTGGAGAAAATGAGGCTCAGGGGAGCCTTGTGGCTCTCTGCAGTTCCCCGACAGGAGGGAGCAGCCAGGCTCTTCTCTCAGGTAATCAGCAAGAGGAGCAGGGGAAATGGCCTCAAGCTGGGCCAGGGGAGGTTCAGCTTGGCCATCAGGAATATTTTCTTGACAGAAATGCTTGGAACAGAGTGCCCAGAGTCACCACCCCTAGAAGAAACACACCAAAGGTGACATGCTGTAAGCAGCAAAATAAATTTACATTGTCCACTGCTTGCACAGTGGGCAGGAGAAAAACATGGAAAAAGAAGAAAAGTCTTTTCCCATCTTGCTACTTTCTGTGCCTAAAGCAGGCGAGGGAATTCTTTTTGTCTTTTCTGTCACTGCTCAGAAAAATAACTGTGTGGAATCTTTTCCACTTTTTAAGAAGGACCTGATGTCCAAAATCAATGCAGAAATACTTTTTAGCTAAGCATCTTTTTCTTGTTTCCCCCTCTTTTTTTTGAGTATCTCCTCTTCAAGACAAAGCTAGAACAAAAAGCTAGACCAAGCTAGATTAAAAAAAAAAAAAAAAAAAAAAAAAAAGAAGTTGTTTTCCAAGTCTGTGTGCAGAGCTTTATGTCTGAACCAATGCAAAACATGAGGAAGGCTCATTCTTTTTTTCTGTGGTTCATACCACCCCATTGATGCTGCCATAGGTTTATTCTGGAGTAGAATCTACAGGCAATAAAATACATCACAGACATGCTGCACAAAGACAAAAAAATCTGTCCATTTTGTTTTGGTGACAAGGCCTCTACTGGCCAAATCCATCAGAAATGAATAATTTTACTTTGTCCAAACTGGGAGGTGTCATCTAAAACAGTGTTAAATGTTATCACTATTCTTTTTTTTAAATTTCAGAATTTATCAAGTGAGTTTTTTTGGCAAAAATGCCCATCTGACAAGCATTTTATAGATATAGCTACAGATAGATATAGATATATTATATATCCAGTGCAGCAGAACAACAGACTGACTTTGGTTTCAAACAAACATATTCCTTTTCCTTTCTAATAAAACTCTTGGAATTTGAAAGAAAACATAAATTCACTGCATCAGTGTGAAATATGAAAATATAAGGGACAACCTAGAGTTCTGTGCAGGCCCTGAGGGCCCTGTGGGATTAGGGTCACAACCTGACCAGGGATGGATGCTGTGTTCAACTCCCCTCAAGGATAAATGTCCTATATGCAGTCAGATCTCTCATGTCTTTCAAAATACCTAATGTTTTGCTGCATTCACCTGAAATCCTAGCAGTTATCAATTTTTTTTTTAAAAGACACCTGCAGTAAGAGCACTGATTTGTTTTCTTGGTGCTCCTTCTTGTGCATGCTTTCTGGAATTCCTTACTTACACTAAGTAGCTGCAAGTATTTACTTGCAAAAGCTCCTTAGTTTCCAATTATTCATACCATTCTTTTTTTTTTTTTTTTTTTCCCCTTCTTGAAAACAGATTTTTGAAGGAGAATTCAATAGCTGACTCATTTCTGAATCATCATTAATTTCAGCCCACTAGTCTTTTTTTAATCCTCATTTTAATACACAGGATTTAAAGCTGTTTGTTGTTTCCCTTGACTTCAGGAATGCATTGAGTTGCTTAAAAAGAAGCATTGTGGAGAATAAGAAATGCTTTTGCCATCCAGGTCTCACAAATGCCCTCATTCCTGCCCTGTTTGACAAATCCTCCAGGGATATAGGAATTCAACAGCTACTTCAGAAGGTCACCCAAGCATTAGTAGGGCTGGAAAACCTGGTTTTTGGGTCAGTTGTCATCATCTCTATATTGATGACACTAATGGAGAAGGGGTGCACTTTGCAGTCAATTTGAACTTGCAAAAAATGTCAATATTGGCATGGAAAGAAACAGCAGGCAATTTATTGAACAAATATGCTCCTGTTGATCCTTAAAAGGTTCGGGAGGACTGAACATTTCAACAAATGTAGAACTGCAGAAAACTGACGTGGCAGCACGCACATTAAGGAAGTGTGGATGGGCCGAAAATCAAAATAAAAATGTGTCAAATCGATATATTACCCAAATTATTCTACCTCCTAAAACAGATGAAATGGTGAAAACTGTTATCAAAACACAATGCAGAGAGCACACGTGGGCAGTCTCTGCAAGACATCAGCTCTTTGGTGTTATTTTGAAACCCAAATCAAGAGAGCAAGGAAAAAGGACTGGAAATATCAGAACTGATTAGAGTAACGAGACTAAATCAGTCCAACGTTTGGCATTAACAATGAAAATCTGCAAATTATCCAGCCTGGCTGATTGAAAAAAAGGGAACCTCTGGGGAGGGGCTGCACACAAGTTGTTTTTGTTGGTGCTGGAGTGAGCTCCTGCATGGTGCAGCTTGGAGGAGAAAATCCTGCTGGGGAATTACTCCCCTAGTTGTAATCACTTCTTTCTAAGTTGCTGCAACTTACCCTCTGCAGTGACAGCTCAGTGATCTGCATGAACTATTTTTGTTCCTTTCTGCTCCTCGGTTTTTTCTCTCAGAAGATGGCTTCTGGGATCTATAGGGAAAAAAAAAAAAAAAAAAAAAGGGAAATCATGGTATTTCCACCAAACTTTCCATTTGTGTCTTCAGCTCTTAGGTCAGTCTCCATCAACACGTTGAAGTCAGAGAAGAGAGAAAAACTGAGCTGGAAATAACAATGATATATTACATAAACATTTATATATTACATAAACAATTATATTTGTATACAACAATTACAACAATATAAAAATATAAACATTTACATATAATAATATATACTATTATATCAATGTATTTCTATATAATAATTTATAATATATAATATTATAACAATATATAAATATATAACATATATAACAATTAATGCTACACAAACATTTGAACAATCTGATATGAGAAGAAGTGTTCTTTATTTTCCAAAACTTTGCTTGGAGGATAGGTAGACCTTTTTTGACACACAGAAGTTGAACAGATTACCTTGCCATTTGGGATGCTTGCATTCACTTCCTTACCCTGTTACAGTCTTGTTCTTCAGTTAAGAAATGCAAGCAAGGTAAAACAACATTTTTCCAAAGCATTTATAAACTTGTAAGTCAAACTCCTAAGTCAAAATTTGCCTTTTGGGTTTACTTTATAACGGATGCAGGTTCCAAAAAGCTTAACTCACGTTCAGTAATGAAGCAGGACTGTGTAAGTGCTCTGAAAGCTTCCATTTGTGATAGATGACAGTAAACACACAAGAAAGGAAGTGCTTCAGGATATATTTCCTACTCTAAACAGATACAGCTTCAAAAATCAGGATGTTAATAATATTTATTAACACTTACTGAGATGTTCCCTCATTCTGGGTGAGCTTTGCAGGTCTGAAAATATTATATTATATATGGCTCATAAGTATTTTGGAAACATTATTTTATCTGAAGTTCCCACCCTCTTATTTCTCTCTATATATTATCTCTATCTATATCTCATATCTCTCTATATATTATCTCTATCTGCATCTTATATCACTATATATATTAGTATATAATATTTCTATTATATATATTAGTATATAATATTTCTATTATATATATTATATTATATTATATTATATTATATTATATTATATTATATTATATTATATTATATTATATTATATTATATATTATATTATATTATATTATATTATATTATAAAATAATTTATATTTATAATATGTATTTTAATAATTATAAAATAATTTTTGCCTGGAGACAGCAGCTCTGCTGCTGGAAGTTTAGCTTTGATTCACTTAGCCTCGAGTGACAGTAGCTATGACCATGCCTTTGCCTCTCAGTTTCCAGCTCAGTGTTTTGGTTTTCTGTCCCATCCCCTTCCCAGAATCTGCAGCAGGTGCTTTTTCAGCACCTCAACAGCTGGATTCAGCACCTCAACAGCTGGATTCAGCACCTGAACAGCTGGATTCAGCAGCTTCAGCTCGCTCAGCTGTGACCACACCTCTGCCTGCAATGGAAAGCTCCCCTTGACTCGTCTGCTGGTTTATAACTTTATGGTCCAGCCATTTTTCCAGCCAAAATCAGGACGGGTATTGGCAGGCTAAAGCAAATATGAGATTGGAACAGGCAGGGATTGGCAAACATTCGTTATCTTCAGCAGGGTTGAACCCGTTTGTGTGCTTGCTCTGAAATGACTCCCTAAAAAAACCCTGAAAAATAAAAGTTAAAATGTTTTTGCGGTGTCCTGATTGTTTTGTAAAGAAATTCAGTGAGCCTGGTACTAGATTTTTTTCAGAATTCTGAGTACTAAGGATTTTAAACTCAAAGTTGTTATCCAAATTGCCTAAAATAGGACACCCAAAAATGAAATTTTTCCTCTAAACTCATTATCAACTTTTTAAAATGCAGATCCATACGTATAGGCATTGATGAGAAACTGTTTCACAGTCACCCAAAGCAAATTCCTCTCTTCATGTGCAATTTTATATATATATATATATATAAAACATAATATATTATATATATTATATATATATGTTATATATAAAATTATATATTATATATGAAATAAATATAACTATTATAATTATATTATATTGTTATATATTCTGATATAATTCTTATACTTATTATAATAAGTTATAATGATATGTATTATCATTAATTTTATATATATTATATATATAAAATTATTGCATGTAAAGCTAAATAATAATATTATATAAAAATAGAATACCTAATATATAATATATAATATATAATCATACAAATATATATAACATTTTATATAATATTTTATAACAATATAGATAATGTTATATATATCATATATTATATTATTAGTATGATAGATAATAAATATAATATAACTACTCGATTATATAATTATTATAATTCTTTTATATAATGATATAATTATTATAATATATGCTAAAATATAAATTTATATAATATATTATATACATTATATTTAATATATGAAAAATTACATATAATCATTATTGCATATAAAAGTATTATGTAGGATATAGATAAATTGTATATTATATTATATATCATTTTATGTTATATAGTTATTATAATAATATTAATATTTAAAATATAATTATGTCATATATACTATAATTATATGTATAATGTAATTATATTTTATATAAAATATAATAATTATATATTATATCTAGAATATTTATTATTACATATATTAATTATTATCTATATAATAATTATATGTGAAATATTTTATATATTATATAACAAAAATCTGTATTTATATCTATTTTAATAATTCTATAATAATTTTTTATAATAGAGAATTATATAATATTGTAATAATTATATTTATAATATATATATTATTATAATAGTATAATATTTTAATATAATAGTCTAATATTATAGATATATTTTATAATATAATAAATATAGTATATTTATTATACTATATAATAAATATAGTATATTTATTATACTATAAATAATATAGTATACATAATCATATTGTATATAATATTGAAATATATGATCTATAAAATATTATATATAATATCATAGTATAATATATATAATAGTATATAATATATACTAGATATTATACTATTATATTATATATAATATTTTATATATAATATATTTTGTAATATATATTATATTTATATATATTACAGTTAATATAATATAATATAATATAATATAATATAATATAATATAATATAATATATTCAGTTTGGCCATTATAACCTTTTGTGTCCGTACCTTGTGAGGAATAAAATTCTCTATATTTTTGTTATATATAGCAATATATTATAAATATATAAAATAATAATATATAAAATAATATATATATTTGTTATATATAACAATATATTATAAATATATAAAATAATAATATATAAAATAATATATATATATATTTGTTATTTATATCTATATATATATTGTTATGTTTAGGAGTGCCTTTTCTGACCCATGTACCTGGTGCTTTAAAAACACTGTTGAAGCAATCAATAGCTGGAAGCTTGCAGGACCTCTGAGCTGTTCCAGATTATAATATTGTCATTATTATAATTACTAGGAGCTGTTATTAGTACAGGAGTAATATTTCATTGATGCTGTCAGTTAAGCCAGGACTCAGCCCTGAGTCTGTGATTATGTGACCCTGCGTTACACTAATTTTAGAGGTAATAATATGGAACATCCGTGTTCCATTGATAAGATGATATTAAAATAAATATGCATTCAAAGGAGATTAAGTCATTTATGGGTTTTGCAGATAACAAGAGCACTCATTCATTTTGCAGCAATATCTCCTACTGAGAAACATGAAACTCTTCTGATTATTTTATCTAAATGCCTTATAGTGCAACACAGCTGAGGAGATGAATTATCCAGGTTTGGCAGGCACTGACTTAGAATGTCTCTGGTTTAAGATGCAGATCTGTTATAAGAATTTCAGTAATACTTCCCAGGGTTTTTACTTCCTGCAAAATGCACTTTGTTTTTCTGACCAAATCTCAAAGATTCCATCAGAATATTTTCTCACGAGCTGTATTTCCCTTGTAATAATAATATTTCTTTTTTAAATTAATTATGTTTAAATTTAGTTCTTAAATCAATTATTTTAAATTAATTATTTATTACTTTAAATATATATTATTAATTATATATTTTTAAATATAAATAATTAAATGTAATTATTTTCATTAATTTTTAAAAATTAATCATTATAATATAATTATTTAATAATTACCTTATTAAAGTTCAATTACTCCTTATTAAATGTCAATTATAAATATATACAATTCAAAGTTCAATTATATATATACAATTACTCATTAAAGTTCATTAAACTGATCCACAGAAATCTGACGACATGTTGTTTCCTGATTTTCTCAATCACTCAAGACTTAATTAGTTTTTCACTAAAAGTGGTAATAGCATTACAGCATGTTTAGAACACCTAACTAAAAAAAACAAAAACCAGCGCTTAGTCCCATTGCAAAACAATCCTCAACTTGAACTGTGACTTAGTTATGTTTATGTACCTCAGAATACATTAATTGAATAGAAAGTAACACTGGAAAAAAAGAAAAAAAAAACATATTATTTAGATATATAATGAATTTCAACTGGAAAAACTTTGACCATATTTCAAACTCGAGGAAGGCAAAATGATAACATTCTCCACAGTGAAAACTGGTAGACTAAATCGAGTGTTACCTATGTTACAAAATCATTTCGAATGCTTTAAATTTAAGTTGACAGCCTGAGGTATTTTCTGTTTATTTTGCAACAACTAGTACTTTATTCCCAACTTAGTTTGGTGCCAGGATAGACAGGAGTTGTTGGCAATGGGGACACAATTTGGTTTTTGTAGGGTACATGATCCTAATGCATACAGAAAACCGTGGGTTTAGGGATGCTGGGGGTTTTTTTTCTATTTTTTTGATAAACAGCTAGAAAACATCACAAAACCAGGTAGTCATAGGTCATTATGTCTGCTCGACTGTACATCTAAAAGCCAAGAGCTGCCAGATAACTGAGATGTCTTCTGTCTTGTGTAGTTTTTCTGACAGAAGGACTTTGAAAATGCCATTAAAGAACTTTTTGATATCCTCAAGGAAGAGTTGGGTAGGCACAAGGCTCATGCCCTTAAATGTCCCACAGTCTGATGAAAACTCACTGCCTTTTTTATTTGTCCATTAATTTTCCTGGACTTACTATGATTTATATATTATGATCCCTAAACTACATGGTTTGCAGTCTGCATTTGAAAGCACGCCTGGCTTAGCAGAGTTGCAAATTTGCCTCCAAAATGGCTTTCTTGGTTAACAATTTCTCTTATGAACTTGGAAAGCCACAGGCTGCTCTTCTTTCCTGGAGGATTTTCCCAGTGATGGAGCTCAGACACAGGACAAAGATCCCAGTTTTGATCCTAAAGTCAGTAATGTGATTTTGCAATCAAAGCAAAGCCTCCCAGGCTGGTGAAGCCTTGCCTTTGGAGCAGGAGGAATTAGAAGGGAGAGTGTCTTTACTGCTTTTCTGTTGTGAGAAACAAGGAGATAAACTTTTGGGAAAATGCCACTTGGTTGACCACCTATTTAATTTTTTGCACGTTCTGTACCAGTTGGCTGTTGAAGTACGAGCTGCTTTCTTGAAGAAATTTCTACCTTCTGTTCACAGGAGAGTGCTAGATTTGCTCTCAAAAACCAGGGAAACACAGGGAAGTGAGACAGCCTTGGAGTTGTCAGAATACTGAGTGAGAGGCTCATTTAAACTTCCTACCTGTGGCAGGGCTGGTGCTATTGTCAGTTCAGGACTGCTCTGAAGAGTGATGCTAATTCTTATGTGTTTGAAAAACCTCGCTTTGCTAAGTTTCATCTGGGGTAAATATCTGGGCATGAATCATCAGATCTGACCAGAATCTCATTTCCAGTCTGACATCAATTATCGAAGTACCTTTGATAAAACATTACCCCCTGGGAAAATCAAGATGCTCCCATCAAAAAACACCCTATAATGTTAAAAAAAAAAAAAAAAAAAAAAAAAAACAAAAAAACAAAAAAAAAAAAAAAAACACCAAAAAACAGTGTACAGAAATAAATACCCAAACAACAGAAGCAAAAGGGAAATGATGTTAGCATGAGTCACCTGACTGACTCTGTGTCTGGCGTAGATCAGGAGTGTTTCTAGAGCTGCCAGAGCATTTATTCAATGTTAAAATACTGCTTACAGAAGAGGAATGACACACCATTATTGTCTCTGTGCACAGTTCCTGAGCTTTCTGGAACTTAGATTTTTCTTTAATAATTTCCAGCCCTAGATGCAGTACTGATATCTTCTGTACTAGATTGCCTTTCATTTCATCTCTTACAGTAGACACACCTTGCCCAGATCTGCTGGCAGTTTATAATCAGAGCTGTGAATATAAAAAAAAAACAATGTCTACATGTGCTGGTCATTGTCTTTAAGCAATAAAATAAAATCAAACCCATCCCCAAAGGCCAGGATGTGAGGAACTTCCTCTCAGTGAGTATCATGCCAACCCTTTTCCCATCTCCCATCTGGGGCAGATGGTAGAAGAAAGGCCAGAAAATCATTTAATACAGAGAATCCCTCTCTTTAGCCCTCTGATCTGCTACTTTCTCACATAAAGTGTGGTAGATTTTCTTTATGTCCATTATCTTTAGTCCATATCCTAAGGAAGTTTAAAATTAGGAAAGAAACTTTGTTCCCTAGTTTTACGTTTCTGCACAGCACTGCAGGGAGAAGAAAATAAAGCAAAATTTTCAGCATCACCAGAAAACCTCTGTGGTGATGGAGACAAAATCTACAGTGATCTTACTAAGTAGGTTTCATCCTATTGCAAAGGTACTTCCTGAGAGCTGTCAACAAAATAATCACACTAATAATCTTTTTAGAGATTTCTTTCCCTTTTTAATAACTGTTGTGAGCTTCCTTTAATAAAGCTTTAATCTGGACAAGGCTGCCAGTGGAAAGCTGTGAATTTTCAATATTCAGTACTGCGTTTCAAGGTTTCCTGAAGGTTCCTTAAACAAGGAAGGAAATTTTTATATATCTGGTACAAATATAGTGGTCCTTTGGATAAAAATGCCCTCCACACAAACACCAAAAAAAAAAAAAAAATCAAATAAACTGAAACACCTATCACTTTATTGCATCAGTTCAGAGTAATCTTTCTCAAACCCATTACTGAGATGTGCTGCAAAAATTAATACACCGCTTCATTTGCTTTCCACTTTGACTGGTGAGCTCTTGCAAGCCAAACCCCAGAGCTGCAGTGCAGTTTGAGTTCTGAGGGTGCCCAGTGACAGCCCTGGGGTCTCACCTGGCCATGGCACATGGGACCAAGCCTGGAACAACGAGCTCTGCTCGTGAAAGGCCATCAGAGAAGCCCAAGTGAAACCTGATTGCCCATGTAGAGCTGTAGGGTAAATACAGAGCAAGAGGACTTGAAATAAAGTCAGTGGAAAATGTCAAAGCAGCTTATTGTGGATTTCCTCTTCTTAATTTTTCAATCATTTTATCATCAATCATTAAATCCAAATTTATGACACTTGCAAAATTTTGGCTTGTCCTACTGTTGGCCTAGAAAGGGACTGAGAGCAAGAAGATGAGAGTTCCCCAAAATTTTGATCACCTTTTCCCCTTATTGTTGTTTCAGATGTAATAGTGTAAAGCAAATAAAAAGCCAATGTTCAAAGATACATTTTGAACTCCCAAAATGTAAACTAGTCATTGAAGTCTGTAATTAGACCCCTTCTGTGCTCAGAAAAACTGGAGCACAGGCAAAGTTACAAAAGACTTTGTTTTTCTGGGGTTTTTTTACATATAAGTTTCCTCGCTCTCCTCTGAGGTTCTTGAACCAGGAAGAATTTCTCTTTTGTTGGCAGTATCTGGTTCTTTGCTGGTTGAACTTTCTGCATTTTTACTGTCTGTCATCTCTTTGCCATCTGGTTTGAAGCGTTTCATAATTAAAGCAGAGAGCACTATGTACAAGAGACAGCATCCTGCCCGTAGTCCTGCAATGAGGCCAAGATAGACATTCCTAGGGGGGAAAAAAGGGACAGAATACATTTATATTAATAAAACTTCCCAATTCACTATGGAGCCAAGTAGGATATAAAGAGCAGCTCGACAAAACCGTCTATTCTCAGCCAGGTATTGCTTCACATTTGAAAATAAGAAATAACAGGCAGAAAGCAAATGACCTTATGATATTTAGCCCCAGACAGGCTCTAATCAGGTCTTAGAGTTCCAGCAGAAATGTCTGGAGTGTGCTGCCATTCAGCAGACTCTATTTTAGGGCTGTCAAAAGAGGAGCTGCACCAGCTGGGACTTTTTGCCTGCTGTCCCTGTCCTTCCCCAGCTCCTCACTGGCACACTCAGTGCTCCTGGCCACAGTTCCCCAGCCATTTGTGTCCTCCCTCCAAGGGGAATTTGTGAGATTTCTTATACAATAAATAAATGAGGGATGAGGGGGAGAATCTGCAGAGCTACACGTACTCCAGAGTTTTTCAGCACCCCACAAAGCCAAAGTGTCACAGAGTTACTCAGTGCACTTATTTCATTATTCAGGGCAGACAAAAGAACTAATTCTCGTGACTTCAGGCAGCGCCCTGCAATTTTAGGTGTCAGAGTGAATAAAAACAAAAATTATTTGGTTTGTTTCCCTATTAAGGTCCAGTCAGAGTAAGGAGCAGGGGTGCTGTTAGACCCTAATCAGACAGTTGGCATGAGGGAAGTCCACCTTGGTCCTTGCTGCCCAGACTCCCAAACCCTAATGAGGATTACCTGAACTCTTTTGTGTCGTACACTCGGCAGGATCCTGATCCCCCGCAGCTTTTTGTCCCCCATTTCAAGCAGGTCTCGTCTATCAAGGCACCAAAATAAATAGGGGCTGGGAGTCCTCCTGCAATGAAAATTCTCGTTGCATGATCTCTCAAACATGGGGAGCTCACCACTCAATGGCATGTAGAGAAATGAGGAAGTGAATCTCCAGGTTTTTGAATTATGCCTGCATAGAATGGGACTAAACATCCAGTTCCAGCTTTGAGATGACAAGATTGGTGAAAATATTTATGCAAGTACTTAAAGGGAGTTGAGAAGATGGACGATTATAGCTTAATAATATCCAGCAAGGGAAATGTCAGCAATTCCCTTTAATGGTATTTTTATTAGAATTTTAACTTCCTTTGTTTAAAGAAATAATATAACAAGCATTTCTTTTTCAATCCCTGGTGTGGAATTACATGCCATGACATATTAATATTTATGTATATTGATGTATATATTCAGGTCTTGCCATTAAAAGGTGATTAGTGCAGTGCAGTGCAGTGCAAAGGGATGAAATTAAGCACTTGCTCCACAGAAACTGGGTAATAAGTGTACTATTTATGTAGTACTGAAAGAATTTCTTTTAGACAGACAATAATGTTTTAGTATCATCAGTGTGAGGGAGAGTGTGCAATTTTCTGAAGTTAACTGTCTCATAAAAGTAGAAGATTGATTCTCTGCAGTCTTCAGCTAAAATAGGGAGATTGGAAAAGAGATCCTTGGGCTTTTCTGCAAGGCAGAAAATCAGCAAACAAGGGAACATGAGGCAAGGTTCATTTGAGGCAGGGCAGACTATGTGTCTGAATAATTAAATTATTGTTTATTGCAGATAAACTCAAGAAACAAAATAATAGGCAAAGTACATGGGAGCTTTAAGTGAATAATGGTCAGCAAAAGGGAGAATGGGTGTAGCTGTGTCCACAATTAAAAAAAAAAGAAGCTCAACATTAAAATGAAATTTCCTTCCTTTGCCTCATTTATTTTCAGTGTAGAGAAAAAATCTGAAGAGTTAATCATAATATGTAAATACATCATAATAATAATATGTAAATACCAGGTAATCATAATATGTAAATACCTGGAAATATGTAGTAAGCTCCTCCAAACATTATGAAATGTATAGTCTGCTTACAAAGAGAAATTTTGGAAAATTTCTTTTGTTTTTCTCTGCAGCGAGGGCACTGCAAGGGCTACCTTTGGTCAACCTCTTTGGCATCTTTGGCTACCCACTTGAAAACCACAAAGAAATGAAATCTTACCTAATACTCTACCACCCAAAGTTTCTATTCCAACAGCAAAGGATTTCAGGTCTGGCGAAACAGATCTGGAAAGGAAACAAAACTAGCGTGTTGAGGAACAGAGAAATGTACCCACAGCCATGCTGAGAACATCTGCACGTGCCCCACTGCAAGAGTTCTGTGCCTTACCCAGCACAGCCCACTGGAACCCTGACTGAAAACATCCACCAAAGTTAGAGTTCAGATGTAGACTCTCCTTCCACAGAACAACACCCATTGAAATAAGTGGAAGAATCTACAGAAACTCATCTTGAGCCAAAGGAAAACAGGTTGTGAATACATCTGGGAGATGATGCACAGGGACATGAAAGTGAACCCACCAAAAGAAGATAGTTCAGGCCCATAAGTTAAGCTCAAGCCTGGCTTTACGGGGGCTGCACTGTGCAGTGATGACCAGAGGGATCAAGGGTGTGCAGTCCTTGTTGATGAAACCCACCTCTGCCTCCAGCATTTTCCAGAGAGACAGCGAATGTGAGTGACCTGGCTATAAAAACACCTCATTCCTACCAGTGGAAAGCAGCCTGTGTCCATCAGGTGAGCTGGAGAATTGGCAAAACCCAGAGGGGCAGGAGGGAGCCTTGCTGTGCCCAGCCTGCCCCCTGCACTGGAGTTTATACACCAGTACATTGTCTCTTCAGCATCACCATCAAAGGCTTCTCATCACACAAATTAGGGCTCTGAAAACTGGCCAGCCAGGTGAGCTTTGCCCATAACCCAGGCGTGCACTGCACTTAGAAATACTGCTGGAAATCAGCAGCTTAGCCAAGTTATTTATTTCATGTACACTGACCATTGTGATTCACCCATGAGCAGGAGGACAAAGACACTTCCACACGACAGGCACAAAACATTGTCTTTTCTTCAGAATGTAAAATAGTGGCGCTGCTTTCCAAGTGAAGGAAGGAAAATGTAAAAAAAAAATATTCCTGCTATAATTCTGCTTCTACCAGCTGGCCAAAAAAATGGGAGTTTCAGACTCCTCCCAACACAGAAGATATTGTGGCTTAAGGCTTAACAAAGGTACCTGTTTATCTCTGAATAATGTGAACAGCATTGGCTATGGCTTAGCATTGCATCTTATTTCAAGTCCAATGCTCTGGTAAAAACCTCCCTAGCACTGGAATTGAAACCCAGTATTCAGGATCAGCATAATGCCCCCCCTTTCATCACAAAAGTATCTACTCAGCATCAAATTAGAATTAAGTTTCTGGACAGATATTTTGCTCTGCCTCTGAAAAGAGCTGGATTTCAGAGTACAGGCAAATAAATCCTCAGGGGCACAATTTGATCCACATGCCATTCCTCACAGCAGGAATGGAACAGTAGATAGCATTTTCTGTTTCTCTTTCCCCAAGCTTTATGGTCAAGGTAAGGTAAAGTATTTCACCTAAACATAATCATGTATGTAGGAGTGCCTCCTAAGGCTAAAATAAATGCACATGCAGTCTGTAATGCTAAAAAATAGGGAAAGGCTTTGGTACAGCTTTCTCTTTGGCATTGTCCCAAAACTGCAGAGGAATTGCCAAGCCCGAGCCCTTGTCCTTCCACACAGCTGCAATTGTGAAACACCTGAAAGGAGAAGATGAGAAGAAGAATTTATTTCTTCAGAATTCAGCATCAGCTAGATTTTTCACTCCCCCTACCAGCCAGGCTGTTGCTGATGCTGCAAACACTTCTGTAACCACCTCTGCAGACTGATGGCCAGGTCACTGATATGCTCCAGCCTCTCTGAGCTGCCCCAGAGACACAAAGCAACTGGAGTTCTAGTTTCAGCCATGCCACTGCTAGAACAGAAGGTGCTCTGTGTGTGTTTGAAATGGGGCCAAGCTACCAAAATCAGATGTGAACTGCTATACAGCCATTCTGCTCAGGTATCCCATGAAGATGTGCAACAACAGCAACAAGAAAAAATAGAGGTGTGGACCAAATATGCATCATGCATGTAGGTCATTATGTGCTTAAACAGCATTTGGATTGATAGTGGGCTTTGAAGTTAGCAGGACACATGGCTTTGAAGGCCAATTTCCCTGAAGTGAAGCCAGACAATATTGATGGGATGTTTAAATACAAGCCTGGTAATGCTGCTTGTCTTTTTCAGTATTGAAATGAAGAAATGTCAATGAAGACAATTCTGCTTCTGTCAGAAGATAGAAGCATTTGGACACTCTTCTGCAAACATAGTGCTTTTAACAGTCCTGCTCAGGCAGGATTATTTGCTTTGCTGCTGATAAAAGTGTCTTCCCTATATCTAATCTAAAGCTGCCTTCTTTTAACTTAAAACCATTGCTCCTTGTCCTGTTGCAGAGTCATCTCTCCCCCTGGATACTTGCCATATTCCTTCCTGTCCCAGATGATGATTTACACCCTGCAAAGCAGGCTGTCATGTATGTGATCCCGTTATCCCCACAGACAGGGTCCCACTGGTCCACCTTGCAGCTGCACTCAGCATTGCAGCTGGCCATGTAGATGTGCTTGCTGGAGGAAAGGTGCTTCATTCTGGAGGATAACAGGAAGAAATTAAGGAATTATTTAGTGGAACTTTATAGTAAAAAAAAAAAAAAAATATTAGGGAGTAGGCAGGAAAAACATGGAGAAAGTGAAGTAATCAAAATGAACAGATGTCTGCACTGTGAAGTTGTCGTATGGACACTAAGGGGATTTCAGCTAAAGCAAAGCCCTCTTGGGATTTTTCATCAAGCATTAACATTTCTATAGATTGTCATTGAAAAGGCATGGAAATGAAAAGGCTGGGTGGGAATATGTGGTATTAATTTTGCATTTTGAAAGCTCACCCCAAGAAAAAGAAAATCATACCTAGAATCTCTAATCACAGAGACATGACCCAAGTAAAAAACATCATTTCCTCAGCAGTGGATATCACGGATATCATACCATATCCAGGTGTAAAAGTAAAAAAAACTACATAAAACCAAAACAGCACTCGACATTTTTTTCACTGGATCCAGGTCACTGTATCAGGACACTCTGAGCACATGTTAGCAGTGCTCAGGTTCCAGAAAGCGTTAGGAACCCACCAGCTACAAATCATCCTTGCTGTGAGGTCAAATGTAAGGTAAAAATGTTCAAAAGTTGCCTTTACTTCCTCCTTCTTCCTTCCCTCAGCCAAAAGCACATATTATGTGGGCTACATTTCCCCTAAGTCTCTTAGAAGGGAAGATAACTGAGGGATTTAGCCCTCATAAGGCTGTTGCTTGTCTTCAAAATAGAAATTGTTAAATAGGTAAAAGACTAAATGGGTCACTTAATGAGAAACAGCCCTGGCATGTGCCAAAATCCTCCAGGCTCAGTTTCTCTTAGAGAAACTGTAAATGCTCTTTCAATATATGCTCTCTTGCTGTTTATACTTATTTTTAATTCACTCTGAATATTTAAATATTCACTTAAATATTTAAGTATTTAAATACTTAAATAATTATGTATTTCATTAATACTTAATTAAATAAGTATTTAATTAAGAATTAAAATACTTAATTTTAATTCACTCAACCCTATCAGATGTAGGGTTATCTCCACTGCACAAACCTCTGAAATATTTCCATGGCAAAAACTAAGCTCAAAGCTGAACTGGACATCAGGTTCACCAAGATAACTCAGATACTTCCCCGAGCATAGGCTCGGTTTCAAAAAACACAGGGCTGAGTTTCTGTCTGAACTAAAAATGCAGCAAGTCCCGCTGGGTTCAGTTGAATATATATGTTATATATATTTATATATTATATATTATATATTAGATATTAGATATTAGATATTAATATTTATTATATATAATATATTATATACTTCAAAGTTTATAAAATCTATAAATATATATAATGTAAACAGTAAACAACTTCTACTTAATCCTATTAGTCAATTATACAGGAGTCCTACATTTCCCACAATACCTTAAATCAAAGCTTTGAAAGCGAATAAAGAAATTTAATTTGCCTGTAATAAATGTCATCTTTTTTTAGCAGTTTGCCGGAATATATAGGTATATTGTCAGAAATAGAGAATTTAGGGAAAAGAGAAGCTAGGAAAAAGAAATGTCCAGAAAATTAAAATAAATTTTAACCAAATTCGGAAAACAAAATTGGAATATTTTCGCCATCCCACCTTTAGGTATGATATCAGGCTGACAGTTCTGTCCCAAACCCTAGGATTTTTTTCTGTGCATCACCCCCAGAGAAGCAGCTGTGACAAACGACTCAAGCAGCCCAAAGGGAGGGGGTACAAACCCAGAGTAGGGCGCTGTCAGACCGGCCACCTGCAGCACCTCGCAGCCGCACGTGAAGTACAGGAGGTTCAGCAAATATGCCACTACAAAGGTGATGCACGCAAACTTGGCCATTTCAGCTACGTGAAGCTTGAATTTCTTGATCAGGAAGCCTCCTAGAAACATGCCCAGGATTGTGACAGGTAGAAGTATCACACCTGCAAATAGAGGGCAAGAACAAGTGTCAACTGCTCTCACTTGCATTGGCTCTTTTAGAATAAATTTCTGGTTCTAGTGTTTTCAAAATATCAGATACCTCATATTTTTGGGCTGATTCTTTGGGGTTTTAAGATTTATCTAGTAATTCCACATTTATCTAGTAAAACCTTCTAGTAATTTCACATCCCCATTTTCTTTTTCAAATCCTGTTATGACTTCAGAAAGCTCAATTCCTAAATATTCATTTTTACTATATTGTTGTTTGTATGTAGATATGATAAAACCTGTACAGGTGCCTGTTAGAAACTGGAGTACATGATGATGTCTTAGCTCATACTCACTTCATATAAAATAAAACATAAAACTTTATGAAAGCTACAAAAAAAGTCTCTGAATGGAACATAAAAGGAAGTTGCATCTGGTTCTGCACTGGATTGCATTTTGACCCGAGAGTGAATAATGAGATGATTTGCATTTAGATTTAATCTGCTCAGTATTTCACAAACACCAGCCCTTACTTATACTTGCTGAACAGAGAGGTTTGACAAGGTGTTATTGGCAGGGGCTTGCCTTTCTCTGGTTTTTACTGCTGGTTGGTTTTCTTGGTCATTTCTGTAACATTTTTTCAGCATTCAGAAAAAAAAAAAAAGATAGGAAAAAGAAAGTTCTTCCCACATTTGTAGCTAAGGCATTGTGTCTTCAGCTCAAAGTAATGCAATATCAGTTCTGCAATGCCCTCACACAGCCTGACTTTCCTTCCAGATTATGAGACCATATCAATCACTGTAAGATTAATATAATTTCAGTATTCTTTTTTTGTAGAACACTACAAAGTATTTATTTCTGAAGGAAATGGTAAATAGAAAAACAGCTTTGAAATTAATGAAGTTATTCAAACTTTTATATTTTGGTTTCTTATTGCTTATAAAAATTGGATTTGTAATCAAAAGGAAAGAAGATTTATACCAATATGTTACTCCAAAAGGAAAAA
Source organism: Vidua macroura (assembly GCF_024509145.1). Lineage (NCBI taxonomy): Eukaryota > Metazoa > Chordata > Aves > Passeriformes > Viduidae > Vidua > Vidua macroura. The sequence goes on from NC_071575.1 coordinate 3,127,843, forward strand.
AAAAATCACACATTTCATTAAACATTTTAAAATTTCTTTCCTATTAGTTTTTACTTAATTGCAGCTGATGTCTGATGTGTGGTTTTTACTCATTAAAACAGACACAGCCCAAATCTCACTATGAAAAAAAACTTCCACCCAGTTTTAATAATCCTCTAACTCACTGCATTAGGAGCACTAGGAAAATTAACACTAAAATTAACATTTGCAAAGTACAGTAAGAAAATTAGGAAACCTCTACATGCTTTCTTTTTAACTAAAAAAAAAGTTCACATAAGCTCCTTCTAAAACAGAAGGCAAAATAACAAATAAAAGCTTCCTTTTTGACACTGGAATTTGAAAAGTCAGGTACCTACCAATTAGAAAGATGGCTTTTGCCACTGATACATTGAATTGCTGCTCCATAAACTTTGTCTCATAGGTTATTATCCCAACAAGGGAATTGTACTGCAGAATAGTGAGGAAGATGAACACCACAAAAACTGGATTTCCAAACAGCTTCCTGAGCGCTGGCAAGAAATCTGCAACGGAGAGGTAAATGCTGTACACCCTGCTAAACACAGAGAAGAGTTGTTTTGGCATCCTTTAGACAGTGAAATTAACTTTGATTTAATCGCTGGCTGCGTTGGTGCAGGTTATAATTCCGTGCTTATCACAACACATGATTGCTCAGGTGAGAGTTCTCATTGCCAGCACGTGCCTGACAGGGGGAGCAGAGCCAAACAGCACAGTGGGGGCTGAGCTGGGAATCAGGGATCCTGGATTATCTTGTGTGTGGCACAGGGCTCCTCAGGCTCACAACTCACCTTCTCAATGCCTGCACAGAGCATCAAGACCCTCCACCAAGAGTAAAAATGTGGCTCCTAAAGCAGGAGCCATCACCAACCACACAAGAACCCCACAAGAGGGTGATGTTTAGAGAACAAAGCACCTGGCCCCCAAAAAAGGCTGGAATTATTTCTGGGACCCTTGGTTAGAATATTAAAATCCATTAAAATAAAGTGAACATAAACACCTTCATTTAGACTCTAGTCTGGCTCTTGGCACAGCTGCCTGAAAGGAGGGAGTTCAAAACACATCTGCTGTAGGTGTGCACATATATACAAACAAAACCTTGGGTCTAATAATAAAAATATAAAAATAAAAGCAATGGCTGGTTGGATCTGGTGTTTCCTGTATGAGATGAATTCAGCATCCCTGAGCTCACACACAGGAGCTACAAATCCAGTGGAGTGCCCCCAACATCTAAGGTTGTCATAATGAGCTCCATGTTTCCTTCCCAAACATTTGCCTCAGTTTCCTTGCCAAGCCTGCCCACTATGCACTGGGCATTAACAAGGGATGGGATGTTTTCCCCACTCTCTCTTCATAACCATGGGGTTGTAGCTGTAATACATCACCTCACAACTACGATCTGAGGATCTCTGGTGCTCAGAGAAAGAGCACAAGTTTTTTCCAGCTGACATAAGGAAAGAACTGAAACTTGCCCTTAGCATGTAATTATAATAGCACAAATTAAAGAGATTTTTGTCCATAGTTTGCACTGCAGAAACGTGCACTTTGCTGAAGGTTGCGTGAGCCCATGCTCTGCTCACGATGCATCCATGAGACAGAATCCATATGCAAACATTTGGGCAACAATATTTCACCTTTTACTGCCTCTGAGAACTTTAACTGTGGCTGAGCTGGGGGGTCTATTTTGCAGGGATCTCCTTGAACAGACAAGTGACCAATCTTCAAGTTTTCATTGTCTCCTTCTTTTGGTAAGGAATAGGGCAAAAACCAGAAAGGCAAGGAAGCAATGAAGTTGACTGCTCCACAGATAAGCAATCCAAGCCACCAGGCACCAACCCAACGAGTGTCCTTAGGATTTATGCTGATGGCATCTATAAAATATAGAAAGACAGGAAAATAGGGTAAATATTATGCAGAGCAATTATTATACATTACTGTATATCCTCATACATATGATTAAAAAGCCAGAACAGAGGTGATCTATGTTCCCTATGTAGAATTCAAATGCAGCTTGTTTCAAATTATAGAATCATAGAATATTTTATGTTGGAAGGAATCTTTAAAATCATCTCGTTCCAACCCCCTGCCTTGGGCAGAGACACCTTCCACTCCCCCAGGTTGCTCAGAGCCCCATCCAGCCTGGCCTTGGACACTTCCAGGGATGGGGCAGCCACAGCTTCTCTGGGTAAGTTGTGAATGACACATCCCTGAAGGGAATCAGTCCCATGCAGTCAAAAATAAATGTGTCCATTTAGGCCCATGGTGGCATTTCCTCGCCACAATCCTCCAATACTCTCTGGGGGAATGAGCAAAAGGACCCTTTACCACAAAAAAAAAAACCCTTCCCTTTCTCAATTTCCCTCCTTCTCCATCCCCAAAACTCTACAGTTTTTCCCCAGATTTCCTCAATTTTTCCCTGGGATTAGAGACTTTTAAGTGATTTGAACAACGACATGAATTTTGAGATGAATCTTCGCTACATGCTTTTTAAGAGAACATACTTTTTTGCTAAGTATGGAAACTGTCCATGAGCCTTTCCCTGTTCCCTCAACATGGGAATGGCCTTTTATTCAACCAATCATTTGTTCCCAGCTGCACAGCAAGGGTGTAACAAGTGTGTGTGCAAGCAAAAAAAAAAAAAAAACAGTGGGGGTTTTTCAAGGGCTATTCCAACCATGCTACTGTGGCATTCACATTCTCTGGACAGAGAGACATAATTCTGTCTCTCAAGAGAAGCACAGAGAGCAGAAGAGAAAACAATCTTTATCTCTGCTCCTTTGTTTTCCCCATGTAGAATTTAGTATGGAGATTGTTTACCTGAAGTAATTGCTTGATTAAATTTTAGTAAAGGTTGTTTGGGTTCAATGACCCATCAGATCCAGCTGTGTCTCAGACGCTCAGCAGGCAGTCACAAGTTTGTTAGTTAATTAATAGATAAGTAAGTAAAAAGTATATATGTAAAATAAGATAAACTCTCTTTAAATAGTATATTAATGTAATATAGTGTAATTTTAATAAAGCTATCCTTCAGCCTTCTGATCTAGAACCAGACATCATCATTTCTTCCCCGTCTGAGTTACCTGATTTACTATACTCTACAACACCTGATTTTAAAACATTTTTGAGCAGGAAAAGCTCTCCAGAGAGCCCCTGCTTTTGGGGCAGCGAGCTGGGAAGGTGCTTCTTGGTGTGGGGGTTCCTACACCCAGACACCTTCTGGCTGGATGTGCCACCCCACGGTGGTGGCCGCTGGTGCCTCACCGATGTCCACGACGCCGACGTCGACCCAGAGGCTGGCACAGAAGGAGCCCAGCAGGAAGCCCAGCGTTGGCCCAAACATGCCCGAGGATCTCACCAGGCCTGCAGGAGAGGGGAGACTGAGCAAAAAAACTGCATGGACAAGGCAAGCCTTCCTCTCTGAGGGCAAGGAAATGAGAGAGGAAGGAGCAGGCTGTTAGGGAATGTCCTGAGGTGCAAGCTGCCCTAACCAGATGCTGGGATTTCCCGAGGAGCAAATGAATAAGTTGTGAAGGCTGCCACAAACCCAGAAACCCACACTGCGTTTTGTTGACCTGATGTGCAAATAAAGCACGATTTGATTCTGGTTACCACTACTAGTAATCAACCAAAAAAAAAAAAAATATATCTTCTAAGTAATTCAAGCATAGGTTCTCACCTTCCCTCGCCACTTTGTGTTGTTCTGTTGAAATTTAGTTGTGAGCAGCTGACGGGACCAAACTACAACTCAGTAATTTGGGTTCCTGAATTCTACTGCAGAGCTGACACCTTGAATTTGCAGAAAGACTCATTCCATTAGAAAAGAAGGAATTCTTTACCAATTTGCTGTAAGTTCTTGCCCACATCCAGCACTGTGCTCTGTAAATCCTATTGTGTTCTACTACCGCAGGGATTTTCCTCCTGAGAGAGACTGGTTTTGCAAACTCTCTTCTGAATGTAGTGATTGCTCAGTTATCACCCAGAACTTCTGTAATAAACTATTAAATCTTAACAAATACGCAAAATTTTCTGTTCCTTCCCATGGCAACTCTAGTATTATTGCTGTCACCACAACTATACCAAAATTATTTTAGTTCATTCTATTAAGAAAATGCTGTCTCTGCCTCAAAATAACTTATGTTCTTACTCAACAAAACATTAAAGGACAAGGGAAAAAGGAGAGACAAAGCTGAGATTTCTTGTTCAGGGTAAAACAATGAGATTAATACTCAAAATTCATTAGCAAGGCTTGACTGGCTTTTGTTATTATAGGACAATTTTGTTGTTGTTGTTTGTATTTACAAGAACACTGATTATAAATTGATTCAGCCAGATGATGAAAAATAAGATATAGAAAAGAATTAAAGTTAGCCAAAGAAGAAACTTCTGTTCTGTGGAAAAGACTGTTTCAACTTTCACTTTTTTTGCAAGGTGGTTCAGGCCACCAAAATGGAATAAGTGACCGAAAACTGGTATTCTGAATGTAAAAATGAAATATTTTAATAAACTGTAAACTAAATACTTTATTTCTCTGGTGTAAATGAATTCCCATTTTGGTTGAATCCATGTTTACCTTATCTTTTTGATCCCGCTTACCCAGTAGTCCCCAGCCTGTCTCAATCTCTCCCAGATTAAATTCAGACAAGAAAAAAATTTAGCTAAACTTTTTTAAATGCCTTTAATCAGACTCTCAGAGGCGATTACAAGTAGTTTGGATAACTGCTGGGTGGAATGCTTGTTTTTGACAGCTAACTCCACAATACTTCCATTTTCTTCAACCTGCAGATTTCCTCATTCCCAAAGGAAGACATTGGCCATGGCCTTACCCTGTAGCATTACGTGCTGAGCTCTTCCTGAAACTGTGTCTTACTGTCTTTCTGACCCTCTCAGTTTCACCAAAACGACTTCAGGCCACACAAACACCCCATGCTACCAAATCAGTTTGCCAACAAATTAATTAGCTTGGGTGTAAGTCTCTCTGTCTTGGGCAATAGGTTATGTGCCGTCAAAACAAGATCAAAACCCCAATTAGAAAGGATTTGTTACAACACCCTGCCAAGGTGTTGCTTTTCCTTCAGCAAAGAGTGACTTTAAAAAGCTTTCAACAGGAAGTGTGCTGCGTGTGAAATACAAAAAGTTGGGTAAGAGCTCCTGAAACACATTCCTATTGCTGTAATTAATTGTGACTTCATTACAGATCCTCACATTCCCTTAGCTCTGAAATAGTGATTAGGAAGAATTTGGTTCTCTGGACATGTGGTACTGAGGCTGATATGCCAGATAAGACAGATATCACTTTGCACTTTGGGGAAACGAGTATTTGATTATGCTTCTTTTCATCACAGAAGCTCCTCTGGGAAAGCAAAAAGACCATCCTGGAGTTATCCCTAGAAAATAAATATGAGACCTCTTTGGCACTGCCTGGGTTTTTGGTTTTTTGTTTTTTTTTTTTTGTCTCTGTACAGCTCAAAATTACCCAGATACATTTCTTTTTGTTGAGTATTTGCTTGACTATTGAAATGATAAAGAACAGAATGTCTAGCATAAAAATGGCTCGTTTGTACATTACCTATGTAAAATGCTGAGTTTTCTTCTTTAGAAAAATCATCAATATATGAAACTCCCAGAGGCATAATTGGTGCTTCCCCGATTCCACGTAGAAGGTTCCCCACCAACACAAAAAGCCACAGATAGGAATTTGTTGTTTTCTCACATCCTGCAAGCCATAAACATTTGTACTTCTGTGAACATAATTCTGTCAATTTACAGCAGCAGTAAAATAACATTAAATATGGGGATTAACAATCATTATAGGGTGGGTTTATGTATAGCATGGTTCCTAGCAGGGGTTTTACTGCTTTCCACTAAAAAAAAGGGTGTCACAAGCAGAAGAGAATCCAGCATCAGAGTTTTATCTTACCAGCATTTACCACTGTGCCGAGTGTTTCTGTAGCATCTGTGGCTGGAGGGCTGGAGGGCTGGAGAGCCCCTGGGGAGCAAGCTGACACACTCATGGAGGAGTTGTCCACACTAACAGTTATCCTTTCATAATTGTAACTGGAAAACAACTGTGTGAAATACAGCTGACACACGAAGGACTTTGCTTTGCAGGAAGCGTGTCTGAGCCCTGTGTTCACATGTGTTCATTCCTGCCTCGCACACACAGAGTGGAGGGGAGGCCCATTCCCAGTGCTTTGCTTTAAAAAAAATGGGTATCATCTTCATACCATTTTCAAGTGCTCTGGTGATTCCAACCCCAATATTTTCCTGAGCTAAAATCTGCTTCCAGGGATCATTCTTTAGACTGCAGGACAGAGGCAGAGTTCATCCACATCTGTCTACATACAGCAGGGCTGATTTTTTTCCATAATGGCACCTCTTTCTTACCTTTGTGGCAGATGCAGGCATGCCAAAGGATTGGAAAGGTATGACCTGTGTCTGACAATTATGTGTTATAGCTTAAATGTGAACGGGGTATTTAGATATTTAATTTTTCCCAACTTTAGATTAAAATCTTCAGCATTTTGAAGTGCTTATCATGAGTAGCCACCATGGAGAAATAAACCTTTTCCATCAAGACCTAATTACAGTTCTCTTAAACATAAAAAAGGGAACATAATTTAAAAAAATATATATATGTGTGTATCTATTTTTATATATATCCATCCCAAGTGAAAAATTCAGCTTTATCCTCTAGTTATAAGTTCTGTAGAAATCTGAGGTTTCTCTCCTGCAGCAAGAGGTAAGCTTTCAGAGAGGAAATCAGAGAGCCAAGATTTAAAAATCCACCCATTTTCCTGTTGGAATAGCTGGAAGAAACTACTACTGCCAGGCTTTTAACTCAGATGCATGCTCTAAAAAACACTTTGTATGATCAGGTTCCATTAGTGCATAACGTGAAAAGTCTCCATATTTACCGTCCCATTAGGAACTGAGGCATCACTGACAAAAAAGCTCCTACAGCCATGATGAGACACCCAACAGCAATTATTTTTGGCCTGTGAACTCTTGGTCCAAGGTAGCTCACCAACACCATCACCATTAAGTTACCTGCATCAACAGGAGAGAGAGCAAGCACAAAAAATAGGTTTCTTTTGGGAGTGAAAGTTACTGAGAAGCACTTATCCACTTCTGAAGTACATATACCTATCTCAAAGCTGCCATCAATAATGCCAACAATCGATGATGAGATTTCAAATCTCCTTTCAATCTGACTGGACATGCTCTTCATGTAGCTTCCAGAAAATCCTTTGGCAAAAAAGGAAAAAGCTAGAGCTCCAAGAAATATCTGAAGAGAGAAAATAATTGAGTTTGCAAAGTAGCATTTTTTGCTTTATGGCTGGATGCCTGAACAACCCACTCAAGAAGCACAAAAATCATATGCTTTGCTTTCTAATTCTCTGTGAGGAGAATCTTCCTATTGTTATCATTAAAACAAATTTTATTTTCTTTTTCAGAGTGGCCTCAAAACCTCTGCTACTTCAAAGAGAAGGAAAATTGACACTGATGGTGTGCACCTTCTAACTGTCTAGTATATATTGGTGCAGCTGTTTCCTTCCTCAGGAAAAACTTGCAGCATAATGTTGCTTATTTCTGGTACTTATCTCACATACTCATATCTGGTACTTATATCTTATTACCTCTCCTTCTCCTGTTCTAAAAAACGTGAATAAAAATATGTATCTGCAACTGCCACTGTGACTAAAGCACACCTCTAAATGAATTGTTAGCAAAATATGACCTCATTTTTTAACTTCTGAGCACATTTAACTTCTCTGTGCTTGGAATCACAACCACAGAATAAGAATGGTTTGGGTTGGAAGGGACCTTAAAGATAATCTTGTCCCACCCCTTGCCATGGGCAGAGACACCTTTCACTAGACCAGGGTGCTCAGAGCCCCATCCAAGCTGGCCTTGGACACTTCCAGGGATGGGGCAACCACAGATTCTGTGGGCGGCCTGTGCCAGGGCATCACCACCCTCAAAAAGAAGAATTTCTTCCTAATATCCCAACTAAACCTACTCTCTGTGAGTTTGAAGCCATTCCCCCTTGTCCTGCCACTCCAGGCCCTTGTCAATATTCTCTCTTCACCTTTCTTGCTGGCTGCTTCAGGTATTTGAAGGCCACAAGGAGGTCACCCCTTGGGTATGAGCCTTCTCCAGTCCCAATTCTCCAGCCTTTCCTCACAGCAGAGCTGCTCCATCCCTCTGTGTCCCTCCTCTGGGCTGGCTCAGCAGCTCCATGTCCTTCCTGTGCTGGGACCCCAGGGCTGGAGGCAGCTCTGCAGGTGGAATTTCAGCAGAGCAGGGCAGAGGGGCAGAATCCCCTCCCTCCCCTGCTGCCCAAATCCCTCCCATCCCCCTATGGATGCAGCCCAGATCATTTTCCCCACCACATACAGTGCCAAACAGTGCCATACGTAACTAACTGAATTTTGAGAGGGCTTCAAATGGCAATTCAGCCTTCCAGAGAAAATATGTGGTGAGGGCTCCTCCATACCTTTAGCTTTGAACAATTATGGCACACGGTCTTGGCAGGAGCTGCAGTGCCATCACTGTCCTGGAACAGTGATTTCTCTTTAAGCTGGCCAGCAGTCATTGGTCTGTCCATGGTTTTCCTTCTCCAGGTCTGAAATGTTTCCTGTTTGAAAAGTATTGCCATGTTTAACTATTATTGGCATAAGAATTGCAAATTCCAATGTTTTTCAGACATACTCAGTGGCGAGACACTACTTGAGATATCTGCACATTGACATCTTTTCTCAGGAAGGACATTAAAGAGTGCTCAGAGTAACTACTGCAACTAATTAAGGACTGGTGCACCTGATTTGTGACATCTGCTTTCTAAAAAGCTCCAGGACTTTCTTGGACAGATGGAAAAGTTACAAATAACTCGCTGAAGATTTTTAGATGTCTCTGTGGAAAAGGAAAGTCCCCAGGCAGCTGGAGGCTGGGACAGTTTGTCAGAAAAACACCTTCACCACACTCGAGCCAATCCTTTCTGAGATATTCATTTTTGATCCCTGTTCCAGAATAAATGGACCTTTGGTGTGATCAAGTAGGTTTCTGCTATTATATTTCTGAGGATTTTCTTAGTGAACACTACCATTCTGTCAGCATTTGGATGAGTAACATTATTTACTGGATAAATCTTTGTGGAATCAGACCACAAATGATGACAGGGTAGAAAATAGGGTGAGCAGAATGGTAGGTAAAGATGTATTAAGGGGAAAGAGAGCACTGATTAAAAGAAACAAATAATGACTATCTGTAAGCCCACAAGCCTTCCCAAGCTCCTACAGGACAGATGATAAATGTAGATATTCTGATAAGACTGATAAAGTTTTAAGTTTAAAAATTGGCTCTGATTCAAGGACTCAGCTGTGTTGGCTGGTGTAGATTAAGCTGATCAGGGGAAAGCAGCTAACACTGGGACATCTGGAATAATAATATGTGAATAAAAATTCCAAGTTTGTTGGAAAACTGGTGCAATAGTACCAAAATCAACCAGTTAGCTCCTATATATACATTTGCACATATATTAAAGGAATATAGAGAAATATATATCAAGAAATTGGCCTTTTTTTCAAGAAAAAAAGAAACATTTTCCCCCCAATCCACTGGAATCTTAAACATTGGGAACTTTCCAGGTTTCCCTCCTGCAGGCCCCTGAGGCCAAATGACCCATGAGTGGAGCCCACCGAGGTGTTGTGGGAGATTTTTGACACCTGGCTTGTGGGGATGTGGCAGGGTCCCAGGATACCCCACAAACATCATCGGGTTCCTCTGAGGAGTTCACCTCTCCCAAGCGAGATGCCCAGGGCTACCTGGATTCCCTGGGAAATGTCCACCCATGCCAGAAAGGAAAACACATTTAGAAACCCAACAATCCCCCAGAAATTACTCCTAACCACTCAAAACAGGCACTAATGTCTCACAAAGAGATATAAAGCCTCATAAGGGCTCTAACTTGATTTTTGTAAATTTTAGTTCCAAATCCTACTCCAGTAGGAGGGGACTGTGAAAAGCAAACATGTATATTTCAGACAAAGCCACAGATGAAATTTCTAAAGGTACCTAATCTTCCTTAGACCATCTTCAGCAGCTTCTAAATTAAAAAAAAAAAAAAAAAAAAAAAAAAAAGTTTTAAAAGTAAGCTATAGATAATTAAAGTATGGTGAAGTCAGACTTACCCCAGTCTTTATAGGAAAGGAGCTGAAAGACAAAGCAAATACTGAAGCAAATACTTCTTTATTGATTTGTATTTTGCTGATGATTAACTTTGTGAACCATCTGACTCTGGTAAATAAATAGTATCTAAATCAGTGACATGGTTTTCTTTTCAATATATCAAATTTTAAATATAAAATTTTATTTACGGTGCCAGGCTAATAATCTACCTGAAACTCATAGCAAATGTTAAATTGTAGAAACATTTTTCTTACACCTAATTTAGCAATTACATTTTCCATAACCTCTCTATGAGAATCTGAACTTTGGCAAAGCAGTGAATCATTGACACCAGTAGTATTTAAAATTAAATGAAGCAACAAAACTGATAAAAGATTTAATTTATGAATTAGGGGTAATGGATAGTTTTTCTACGGAGGGATAAAATACGCAACAGCACTTATCCTTAAAAAAAAAAAAAAAAAAAATTAAAAATTGAACTGGCAGAATTGTACCGTTGCACTTTACGTAAAGTTTTTCAAGTTTAGTGACAACGAGATGTGCAGAAAGGCTGCGCTGGCAGCTCACAGCAGAGCAAAGAAGCGGAGTAAGGAGCAAATGGAAGGGAGGGACAGAGAGAGCACTTACTCGGTGTCAGAGCGCTGTCAGGCTGTTTCTCTCCCGTGCCCCAGGGCTCCGGGCTCGGGGCCAGCGCAGCGTCACGGCCAAAGCGCTGCCTGCTCCCAGAAGCGGAGCACCTCACCGCACGGCTTTTAAACCTCGGATTTCCTTCTTACGGTGATTGCAAAACTTTCCCACAGTCAGCGGCACAGGAGCCGTGCAGAAGAAGGCAGGTCTGGTGCTGTCACTGCTTTGGCAGCCTACCTGCCGCCGGTGCCAGCCTCTCCTGGGTGGAACAGCTTGTTTTCTTCACTCTTTCTTCTTTTTTTTTTTTTTTTTATTTTTTTAATTTTTTTTATTTTTTTTTTTTTTTTCCCCCCTGATGTCTAAACATTGGAGCTGCATTAAGCGCCTCTCAAAGGGAACTCCCAGCCATCCACCCAACAACCACGGAGTGGTTCAGCTCAGGCACAAGAGCCCTGGGAGGGCAGGCTCAGCTTTTCCAAGCACCTGGAGCCTCCTGGCTTTCACTCCTTGGTGCCTTGGAGGAGGCTCACAGAGACACCAAGGGGTGGCTGAGCTCCTGGAAGGGCATGAACGGCCCATGGGCATCGGCCAGTTTTGGGTATGAGCCCTCTGTGTCACAACCCCAATGCAGAGGTTTGCGTGGAGAGCCTTGATTATCTTCTTTTCTATAAAAACACATTAAGGGATTTGCTAAGGACTAAATGAACTCAGTTAACCATATGGAATCATTACATTTAGTCAGAACTAAATAAACGTTACGAAAGCTAAAAGAAATTATAAGCTTGCTAAGTCCATAAATATGCAAGCTCTCATTGCCCCCCTGAAGCTTGCAGGCTAACTGCAGACAATCATTTTATCTGCCATATTTGCACTTGTTATTGGATTTTGCTCAATAGAATTTTACACATTTTGCTGTGATCATTATATCTTTATTGACTTAATTTAAAATTTCTTAATTTAAAGTTTCAATTTTTATGTTTTACCTGCAGGACTATATGCTCTCAATATTTGCTCTCAGTGAGCAAATCAAAACACAGCTTATTTCTACCATTTCATAAGAATATTTGCAACAGAACAAAGTGTTATTTTCTATGATCATTTTAATGCAGTGTTCCTGCATTACTATTTATACTGCTGACTTCTTGCTTAATTAATTTAGCTTCAATACAAGGGAACAATGTACATGTTTAAACTCACCTTCTCTTAAAAGAGTTCAGAATATGGAAAATCCATCAAACCTATCCTTCAGATAAATTGATTCTCATTTGCATACTTTTACTCAGGCATAGAACACTTATCTTTGCCTACTTCCTAATGCCTTAATTATTTTAATTTTTTTAATGTTTAAAAAGCTCAGATTCATTTACCAGAATATCATTAGAATGAGGCAGATTTTGCATCATCTGACAACGTCAAATTTGCACGTACTGCAACCTGTATTTGGACTGCTTTTAACTATTCCAGTATTGCAAAGTTTGCAGGAAAAAGATGCATGAACATTAGCAATGGGTTCCCTATTTATTCTTGTCAGTCTGCAACCAGGTGGGAAAAGTGAAGTTTGTTGGAAAGGCCCCTGCAAGCCCATTGTCTGTCAGGAGAGCAGGCTCTTAAACACAGTTCCCAAGGTGAGACACCCACAAGAAATGTGTTTTAAAGTTGAATACACAGAAGTTTATCTACAGGGGACATGATCCTGTGATCCTTGCATGCAGATGGCAATGTCCACTCACAAGGCAGCACCACATGGATTCAGTGCAGACACGTCCAGATGAGCCACTCAGGTTCACCTTATAGTCAGAGGAGGACAAAGAAGTATTTCCAAAGGCCTGGGCCCTTTGACCTATTCTAGATACTTACTTTAGGTAGGAGATGGGATGAACTCCAGATATGGATGTGAAAGGCTAGCCAAGATCAGCTTTTGGCAAGAGAAAGTCAGGAGAGATGAATCTCACCATAAAAGAATTCATAAAAAGTCTTCTGCAGCTTTTGCAACCAGAGCTCCAGTGCCTGTGGCAGCATTTGCCATCGTGCCTTGTCCAAATCAGCTGTGATACAGCAGCTGCTGGCAGGTGAGGAACTTCCTTCCTTGCTAGGGAAGGGCAGTCCTGGAGGGGCAAGGCACATCTGCCAGATCCTGACCAGCTCAGGGGCACATGCTGGAGGAGCACAGCACCAGCAGCACACACCTGAGCCAAAAAAAAAAAAAAAAAAAAAAAAAAAAAAAAGAAAAGACCCAAGAGGAAAAAGAAAAGGATATCTGCACATGCCACACCGTGGGCTGCTGTGTCAGCCACCAGCCTGACAACTGGCTGTGCTGGGAACCTGTTCTGCAAGGCCCATGGCAGCACAGAAACTCAAAAACAGGAGAGGAGGTTACCAATGAGGAAGTGTTTGCTGCTGCTGCTGCTGGAGTGCTGCTGTTTCCAGCGTGAGCAGGGCTGGCTGGGACAGGCTGCATGCCCAGGGGTGGCTGCAAGAGCCCCCTCCAACAGCCCCAGGAGCTGCCTCCCCCCAGCCTGGCTGTGCAGCACCACCTTCCACCTGCCCAAAGCAGGACGTGGTGTCCCTGATGGGACGTGCCTGGCTGCCTGCAGAGCAGCACCCGTGTGTGGTGAGCCACATCTGAAGGGTGCAAGGTGCTCTGCGGCCAGGGACACACAAGGACACCGAGACAGAGAGTGCCCAGCCATCTTCTTCTTCCAAGAGGTTCTTTTGTGTGGCAGTCACTTCAGAAACTGCAGAATTTCCAGCCCTGGCCTCCTGCCACGCTGAGGTGAAGCAGATGGCAGCTGCCACTCCGGAGCTGCCTCTGGCTCATCGGCAGAGAAAGCTCTGTCACTGCTTTAGCTGTGCTTGGCTGCACTGATGGACCTTTCCTGCCAAACACAGCCCCAGCCTGGAGCAGCACAATCCCAAGGGCCAAGCTGGCAGCCAGAACACTCTGCGTGTGATGGGGTTGCAAGGGAGCTCGGTCTGCAAGTCACATCAGGAGTTTCCTCAGTCACAGAGGGAGGAGGAACATGAATTCTGATAGATTGTACCCTACTCCTGCTGAAACATTGAAGGACAGCACGTACAAGAGGGGATGAAAACAGTTAGTCCTGTGCTTCAATACAAAAGGAGTTCTTAGAGGTATGATTTGTACATGAGTTGTTCTGTCTTTTCCCTGACAACAATTTTTTTGCCTCTGAAAAAGCACACAGAGGATTTGGGATTGCTAAGCCAAGCAACCATTTGATCTTATTTCACTAATTCCAGCCTCTTTAGGTCCCAAAGAAAACTCACAAAAGACAAAGATACAAGTGGCAAAAATAATTTCTAAGAGCTCTTCTATGAGAATTTTCTCCTGTAAAACTTAATTCGGCAACTTTTCACAGGCATCCTGCAAAATTGATGCCATCTAACTCTGCAGTAAGGGAATTTACCCCCCACCAGGGATGGGACCCAACTGAGTAGTCTTGTGTAGAAACCTCCAACAATAACAGTAGTAGGTGAGGAGTGTTATGATCTCTTCAAACTGTTAAGACAGGTATTACATGTATGCTTATATGGGAAACAATACTATTAACCTTGGAGAAATAGACATTAAAAATTATTCCAACCCGTAACATTGCTTAGCAAGTTGTGCTTTGCATTTAGATATAATTTGTGCTTGAATTAATTAGGCTTCTGAAAAAGAAAAGGATATCTGAAAAAAACTATGGTTTTTGTCAGAATTGACGTAAGAGTTCCAGCCTGAATCTCCAGCACATGCTGGAACAATGCTTTAACCTGGATAAAGGAATTATTGTTTAGATACAGCCTAGTCTTACAAATAAAACATCACAAGAGTTGAACAGCCCAAAGAGGGGAATGCTTTCAAAGCTGAAAAGGAGAAGTTTAACTGCCACTGACAACCTTTGGAAAAGGGATGCCCACTTCAATGTATGCCTTTGAAAATCACCTTCTTCAAGTGTCTTATGGGCAAGCTGAATTAATAATGAACCTAATTAGCTGATGGAGAAATTTAGCTTCCAAAAATCACAGCTCTCTTTTTGCCACAGAAAGTTTGTACCAAAAGAAAATAAACAAGCAAGTCTACAGTGGAGTATGACCCAAAGGAAATCATCTTCAAGTACGTTGCTACTGATAGTAACAAGATCTCTGATGACCTCTCCAAGCTCCAGCTCAGAGTGGGAGCTGCCCACTGCCTGTGCCAGCCCTGTGGGAATGCAAAATGTGCCTGAGCCAGGGTGAAAGGAGCAGGGAGCTGGAGAAGTGTAAATAGCTGACTCTGGGCACTTCCAGTGGCACCTCTGTGCAAGGAGTACACTTTCAATCTCATCTCCCTCTGGATGGTAACAGAAGAAATTCCCTAGAGGATTGCAAATCCCCTGGATTCCAGTACATTTGACCAAAGCCATAGGAAGAACTCTTGTGAGCATTATGATGGGCCTACACAGCTGTGGTTTATCAAGGTGGTGGATGTTTAAGTGCTAGCCAGCTCTGGTGTTCAAAAGTACAATAACAACTCATTAAAAAATTCTTAAAAAGTTTTCATCATGTCCTTGGTGGGAAACGTAGAAGGAACATCTCAACACCAATTTGTTTGTGTATTTGGATATTATAAACTTATCTTTGCTTTTTTTTAAATATGAAGAAACCTTAAAGTACTTTTACATGCAAGACTATTATTACTTATGCAACCTAGAGCTGTTTTTCCACTAAATGGTGTTTCAAAAGTCATTAAAAAAAACGTATACCTTTGTGCTTTCTCTTAAAAAGAGACAGACGTGGGAAGCTTCAAGGAAAACATTTCCTAAATTATTCTCAGATCATTAGTTCCCTTTGCAGTTCCAAAGAAGGCTGCTTTTCTTGCAGTCACTTTTTGAAAAAAAAAAATTTTATGTAGAGTTTTGTTTTTTAATAAAACTATGCATAAAGAATGTTTTAAGCATTAGTTTCAGTAATTGGTTTGAGCAAGCTGGGTTTTTACACAAGAGCTACCTGAAACAAACGCACTGTGAGCTATCATTAACATTGCTGAGCAGCATAAACTTGGGCAAACATGCCATGAGAATTTTTTTTCCTACGACTGAGGAATGTAAACAGATCACCCTCTATGATCTGGAAGAAAAGTCAGAGCTATCATGGGCACAGCTAGAGCTCTAATCACTGCTTTGGTGCTCCACTCCAGGAAGCAGCATGGCTCTTTTCCACTCATGTTTATTTTCTTTGTAAAGCAAAAAAAGGAGTCCCTGAGACAAGTTTCTGACACTCAGCTACGCAGGAGCAGTGACAGCCCAATTTGCTAAAAATACTTCTTTCCTTTTTGTTTTGTTAACGTCCCAAACTATTGAAAAATCTCAAAGGTAAAAAAAAAAATCCACACAGTATCAAAATGTTAAAGCAATGTACAGTATGTACAGACATCTTTCAAGGAAGCAAAATAAAATGCAACCAAGCAGCAGTTTTCAGAGCAATAGAATGTTAAGCGTGACACAAACTTCATGAATTCTTGAGAAAAATCATAATGCACCTAGTACACATAGGGAAGGTACAGCCTTACTTTAGGGAGATTGACACTAGTAAATACCTGAAGAATGTAAAAATATCAAAGAAAAAAAAATGTTAAATTGGATGAGAAACTCTGTATAAAAATTAAAAAAAAAAAAAAAATTAACACAACAGGGTGCCTGTGACACACTGGGAAATGTTCCAAGATAGCAAAATTAACAGAGTATAAAACAATCTCCAGAGAAGTAATAGAAGTCATGCCACCTATATTTTAAAATTTGACTTGGCAAACATCAATAAATATGTGCCAAGAAATAATCTTTTACTGATGGTAAGGAATGTAATTTATTTACTGTACTCAATTTATAAAGCCAAAAGTGCTAAACCAACTCAGTCAGGACTCGAGTTAGAGGCCTGGGACACTGAATTGTTCCCATCTGTTCATTACCATCCCTGCCTGCATTCTCCAGCAGGAGCACTTTAGAAAGGGATTTTATAAAGGGATTTTTAAATCCCCTTTGACAGTCCCTGAGCTCCCACTTGCAGCTCGCAGTGCAACTGTACCCGAGGCAGATGCTCCAGATGTTTTTTCTCCTGCTGTAGTGTCAGTGCCAGGGGTGTCAGGCACAGCATCCTCTGCTTTTTGCCCTCTCCTCCCAGTGACCACAGGCACCAGCTTTTATCCCAGAGAATTTCCTGCCAGCCTCTTGATACCTCTTCTCCTGCCTGTTGACTGTGGTTTTGCACTAAAGGCATATTCAGGCTAACCTCAGTCTCTCTTCCTGTCTCTTTATTTAAATCTATTATTGTGAGTTTGTGACAAAACACATGCAAATGAGCACTGACAGCTCAGCTGTCATTTAGGGCACTCAGGCCTCTGAATTTTACAGAGCAATTCCCCATCAGGGATCTCTGCACCTGGAAGACTGAACTGCAGCCCTGTGTTGGCTCCTGTGAAAAATTCACACATCAGAAAAGGGGAGGGGGGGAAGGTACCAATTACACCTCCCACACTGAGTGATTGCAATGGCTCACCCCCAGAACCAGAAAGGTTTCTGTGTGAAATGGATTTCCTTGGGATTTATCAGCCTGCAGTACTGAAGGAAAGCAGCTTTCCCACACCTACCACTCTTCATGTCTCCAGGTGTTTACTGAAGTCATAATTCTTTTTTTTAACAATACCACTGCCTGACTCTGTGTGTGCATAATATCAAGTTCATGATGTCCACACAGAAATAAGATTTGGAGAAAAACCAGCTCTTCTCTTCCCTACACAGACTTGTCTAATTAAAACAAGAAAATCCCATACTGGCTCTTAAGGTCTCTGTGAGAACAGTGAATAACTGAATCCAGCCTCTGCTCCTCACCTGAAAATATAACAGGATAAATTAACAGAGGAACTTGGAAACAATGAATAGTTTTGTCTTTCCTATATTTGATCCTAGAAATAACTTCTCCAGCTCCCAGGATGGGATTTCAGATGCCAGGTTTCTACAGAAAAGGAATGCAAATGGAAAGGGAAGTCCTTTAGTAGACTCCATCTGATAAATTGGAATTTTGGAAAACTGGAAAATTGATAGAGGGCATAAAAAGTTGTCAATGTCTGAAACAAGGTGTCTGTGTGCACAAACATATATAAATAAAAATATTTCTATATAAAAAATATATATACATCTATTTCTATGTGTATATATGCATATATCTATTTTTATATATAAATACTATCTGCATTATATATATTTATGTATATTATATATAAATATGTATTTATATATAAATAATATCTATATTTATGCACACATAGATATCTGAAAGGAATATTCCTGCAAGATCCTGGTCATGGAAGTAGAACTCACAAAGCAGCAGCAGCAGCAGCATTGCAAATGCTACTGTCCTATTATACAGACTCACCAGGAAGAACATGGGAGGTAAGAAACTACATCACCACCACTACCAAAAGCAAAACAAAACAAAAATCAAACAAAACTAAAAGAATAACAAAAAAAAAAAAAAAAAAAAAAAAAAAAAAAAGAACCAAAACAAAAAGAAAAATAAAAACCTCACGAGTCTTGCGCTCTCTTGGGAATTTTTTTTTTTAATTCTGAAAAATTCTGCAGAAACTGGAGCTTGTTTTCCATGTGATTGTGTCTTTATACCAGAAAGTTTCCTTGGGAAGAAGGAAAAGCCATGGGGCACCAGGCAGCTGCCTGCACTCTGCCATCCAGAGAGCTGCCTTGGAACAATGGGAGCAGCCAAGGTACAGCATGAACTGGCCCACTCTGTGTCTCATTAACCTCAAATGAGAAGTTTGTTTTTTTCAAAGCTGGTTTTGGAGCCATTTAAGTGATAGCCTCACAAAGGCAGGCAGCCTTTCCACCAACACAGGGGGGCAAGACCTTTTAAAAAGCCAAACCTCCTTCTTTCAAACCACCATTCCCCACCTGTAATGGGGCTTTCTGCCCTCCAGGTAAGGACTTTCCTCTGGCTCTGCCCAGGCTGTAAGGTTCCAGCAAGCTGCCACCCAAGGTCACACCACCTGAGCAAAATCCCACCTCCCCTGGAAATTAATAGGCACATTTGTAGTGGTTTTGGTTTGCTAATTTGAGATTCTTTAGGTTAATGTACTAATGAGTGTGGTGGGTTTAGTGTTGGCTAATTACTAGTGCACTTATTGGAATGTATTTACTTATTTTTTGTTGTGATATAGGGTTAGGGGAAAGGTTTAAAACTTTAAAAGGGTATAAAGAAAAATTTATTAACAGTAAATAAAAGAGAGAGCAATGAGAATTAGAATAAAACTTTTAGGATACTTCTCTTTTTTTTTTTTTTAACAAATTTTTCTTTCTTAATGACAATGTAAAGGAGCAAAACTTAAAATTTTAGTTAGTTTACTACTTTTAGAATAGTCACACTTCTGGCCTGGTGCTACAGAATGGTCTCTTCTAGAAGGGAAGTCAGTCATTGCAATAACTAAGATTGCACCTTCCAAAGGGATCCTGTGTGTTTTATCCTGTGATTTCAGCCTGCTGTGATTTAGGAAATGTATGCCCTTGATTCCCTGGACAAAGCAAGAGAGGGGCAATTACCAAGTAATTTTCTACATTCTCAGAGAAAGTCCTAAACAAAGAAAGTTCAAAATCCCAAGCATCATAACTGGGAACACTTCATGCCTTGTTAAGAAAGGAAAAGACTAACAACAATTCTGTGTGGAAGAAAAAAAAAAAAAAAGCAGCAATAGCCAAGAAGTTGTTGCTGGACATATCCAGTTTGTGTCACATGAGCAGACTTACATAAACTAAAAAGTGATTTGGCTTCTTTGCATGCCAAATCCCATCCCAGGTATTCTCAGGGTGTTCCTCTCCACAGCCACAGGCTGAATTAGCTTCTGGTACCATGGTTTGCTTGGATGAGAAAAGCCTGTAGGGAAGAGTTAGCTGCTGAAACTCCACTTGAGACAGAAAGGTCACAAAAACAGCCCGCTGTCCACCACAGATGGAATTACAGAAAAAGGAAGTAAACTTCAGCTGTCAGTAAAACTTACCCAAAATTTTGATGCTCATGTGCTCAGAGGCTACACATGTTTGTATCACAAACAAAGCCAGCATCATATCACAATCAGACATGACCTCAACCAAATTACAGTGTAAGGATGCAGCTTTGGTCATCACACCTCCCTTCTGTCCACTTATTAAAACCAGCTTGTCAGGTAACATATTAGCCTCCCAAATGAGTCATTTTCTCTCAAGAAAAAAAAAAAAGAAAAAAAACCATGATCATAGCACAGGCAACATGTATAATCAGAAGTGTTTATCACGTGCATCAAGAATAGGTTTCAATTCTTAAAAGTTGGAAGCAGCAGGGCAACAATGAAGTTTATACCAGACACAAGACTTTTTAGGATACAGATAAGACTGTAAAATAATGAGAGGCTTGGCAATTAAGTAACTGATGAAATTAAAATACAGAGAAAATAATGAAAACAAAAAACACATAGCCTGCTCAGAGATGTGCATTTTACAAAGCATTGACATTTTTCAGTGAGACTGAAGATTTGTTATTTCTTTGAAAATGATGGCTCAACAGCTGGTCACAGTCAAAAAAAAACCCCAATGGAACATCAAAGATCATTACAAAAACCTTGAGTACAAAATGATAGATAAATACATGTCAAAAATGCTAGATAAACACTTGTGTGCACAGTTGGTGTATCATTGCCTTTAAAATACCTCCAAGATTGCTACATTACCTGAAAAACTTCAAGTGTTTGTTTCCTGGTGTTTGATAGCATCCATATCCAGGCACCAACACCCAGCCTTCCACTTGGTAGGCTCAAGGATCAAAATTCAGCTCCTGGGCACTCTTTACTGGGTTGAAACTTCAGTGCCAGAGTGGTTGGTAGTGAAAGCCATGTGCTGGGCTCCCAGGCACTCAGAAAAGAAACCTACCACCCATTTTTATAATTTAATATTGGGCTTTATCAGCTCAGACACTCATCTGTTGCTGCTTTATAAACTTTACACCACTGTTACTTCTACTGCCATTACTCCCACTTGTGGCTTGTGCTACCCCAGTGCTGACACAGCTCTTGGTGCTTGAAACATCAGACCAGGACCAGAGCAGAACATTCAAGCACAATGAAAGCCCTCTGAGTACCTTCAGTACCCCTGTTCAATACCTCTGTTCAAATGGGGGTCACAACAGTGTCAGTTTGGGGTTCACTCTTGCAATGTCCAGTGTCACCTATTTAAACAAAAAACATCAATAAGGCCACTCATTTTTCAGCCTGTGTTTAAATGGTTTGCTGAATCGAGGTCAGCATGCTAAAACTTGAAGGAATCCAGTCCAAAACTTGGCTTTGCATTTAAAGGACTAGCTTTAAGAGTCATTTTCTAACCTCCAAACCCAGTCCTAGGAAGGAATGCCTGTGGTGCCAGGATTTCTGAGGATCACCTTGGCACAACCCAGCACTCCCTGTTTCCTGGCTCTGCTCTGGAGAAGCAATTCCCACCACAGGTTTATGCCCAGAAGTTTCTCTAAGGAGGCATCACCCACCCAGCACTGCCTACCTGGACACACAGCCTGGGTCTTTTTCACTGCTACAGTCTCAGGCAGGTGAAGTAGAACAATTAAACACAACGTTAATATATCCACTGAAATGCTAAATTTAAGACTTGGAGACATTCCTGCAGGAATGCTAATTTTAAAACTTGGAAACACTCCTATCTGCTTCCTTCCACTTCAAAACGCAGGGATTTCACTAGGTCTGACCCTTTGGCAGTGCTCCATGTAAGTGGCACAGATTTGCCTACCTAACAAAGCCCTTTTGTTTCCCACAGCTGTGAAATTCTGCTGCTCTGTAACTCTTCGTGTTTCCCAGGTTACCTTGGCACCAAGCTGTGATTAAATGCCTGCAAAGGGTTTTTAACTCCAGCTTTGGAGGAATGTGACCACAAGGAAGAATGATGGCTTCCAGTGAGTACCCCATGCTAGCAAGAGCAATGCTCAAAATCAGCTTCAAATGTCCACAAAGGTTCTGGGATATCTGTGGTTGAACAGGGAGCTGCATTCTCTGCTCTGCTCCTGCCTGCATCATGTTTGTATTTCTGCCATTCCCCTTCCTCATGCTCAGCTCTATCATCTAATACAGAGGGACACAGGGGCCAGGACAGACCATTTCAAAAGAATCAGTTTTAAGGATCACTTGTATTTGAAGAAACTTTTAAATTTCAGAGCTGATTTCCTGCTCTGTGGAAGGAAATGGATCTTTTCTCACTGACTCCACAAGGACAGGAAGCAATTCCAAGCACATACACACATCTGATGTCCAAAAGACACCTGGAAGCAATCAGATTGTAAACTGAAAGAAAAGATTGTAACTGAACTAATGAACAACTGTGGCAGAATATCCTTCCCACTTTTTGGTGGCTGCAGAAGGTCCCAGGTGGTTCAAATGGGAGCAGGTCTGTGCCATAAAGAATAAATTAGTAGGAAATATTTGCAGGCCCTGGAGCATTGGTCTGTGGTAGTTCCACAAACTCCCTGCATGCCTTATGCAGTAGGATAACCAGGACCTGTAATAAATTAAATAGGATAACCAGGGCCTGTAATAAATTAAATAAAATAACCAGGACCTGTAATAAAAAGCCTCAAGAAGTTATTGTGTGGACACTGGCAGACAGACCTAAGGCTCCTCTGCACTGGGGCCCAGCATGAGGCAGTGCCAAATTAGATGCCAAACATGAATGCATTAAACCAGAGAGACAGCTTGTATAACTTATATCAGCAGGGTTTTCTTTAATTTTTTTTACTTAAGACATTTAGGGTTTTATTTCCCTAGATATTTAAGACATCCCAGGGCAGCAGGCAACTGAAGTAACGATTCCTGATGACCTTTCCTTGTCAATGCTCTATGCAAATCTTAAAACATCACCATAACACAGCACTTTTTAAAAATGTAATTTTTAAAATTTATTGTTATTACCACAACACCCAGACCATGTCATAAACCAGGTTTCCAATATATTGACCATCTATACTATACAGAATAACAAATAATCCCTGCCTGAAAGGACTAATAATATCATTAAATAAATTTATGGAAAACTGGGGCCCAAAGAAGCCACAAATGCTGTCTACAGTCAATGACACTCTGACAGAAACCATGTGAGAATTCCTAGATGAAATCTGGCCTCGCTCAGAGTCAAATGCAAAATTCTCTCTATTTTCAGTGAAACAGGACTGAACACATATGTTCCTGCTTATAGCCCTTTGCTCAGACAACTCAAACCTGGCATTTCATAAGTTTTCTTACTTCTAGTCCTTGTTCTTTTGCACCAAACATATTTTTCCCATGCCTTGTGTTTATAGACTGATACTTTTATAATGTAAGTAGGACACAACTATGTGTAATTCTATTCATCTCTGTCCAAGTGTTCCTTACTTAAAGTAAAAAATTTTTCACAAGGATATATCCGATATTTACACTGCAGTGTTTTTTTTCCCCAACATGTCCTTCTGTGAAATGCTATTTCACTGCTTCTTGTCCTTTATCCTGCATTTCTATTGGTTCATTTAATAAGACTGGCTTTTCAGATTTAAGTTTCTTCTTTAAAATGAGGAGAACTAGTGTGCTTGGGATGTAGGACACTCCACGTAACACTGCTGGCAGGCCAAGATAGAGCCACCTGAAATAAATAACGAGTTCCATTAAATACATGCATTTGTAAAAAAAAAAAAGGGCAAAACTATTCAGCAAACATTGTTTTGTGAAGGTTACACAGCCACTCCAAAGCGTGTGCCCTGATGCTTTTGGGTCTCACAGAAGATGAGAATGTGAGATCAGAGGATATGTCAGTCAGCAAAATGGCCTTTT
The DNA here is from genome assembly GCF_024509145.1 of Vidua macroura. Classification (NCBI taxonomy): domain Eukaryota; kingdom Metazoa; phylum Chordata; class Aves; order Passeriformes; family Viduidae; genus Vidua; species Vidua macroura. The sequence goes on from NC_071575.1 coordinate 3,151,541, forward strand.
ACATCTCCCAGTTTCAGGCAAATGATTTGGCCAGTCAGGTCAGGCACCTGGTACTCTTATGGCTCTTTCCATAGGGAAAAGAGAGAGTCCTGAAAGGGCTCAGACTACCTGGTTAAAATTTCTAAGTATTCCTAAGAATACCCTTCCAAAGCAACCTCAACACAGTGTTACAAGGAATTGGTATGAGGCCAAAGTTCAAGAAGATCTTTCTTTTAAAATCGCACATTGATCCTTGAAGGAGTACAAAAACATGATGTGCAGTATTCTGGGCCAACTTCCAACTTGAGTAACTGTATCTTCTCCATAAAAGTCTTCTTTTTTAAAGTCAAGTACTGTTTCAACCATTTCCTGTTCAAAGATATTGCCCATTGAACCTTTTTCCCATATAAGCTAACTGCTTTTCAGTATTTTTATCATAATTCAGTGCTTTCAGAGCCTGTTCTCATGTTATTGGTGAATATTATGGAACTAGAACATTTCTGTTCAAAGGTTTTTCCAATGTCTGTGTCAAAGGTTGCACTTTGCAAATAAAGCCAAATCAAATTGTCATATCTCTATCACAGGAGCAGTTTGTGTGCTAGGGAGACATGAAGTGCATAAAATTACATCTCTGTGCATGCAATAATAGAGTAAGAAGGAGAAATTAAAATAAGGCACAAAACATACCTGTATGTGACAATATCATACATCCTACATGCTCCTTCTCCACCACAAGTCATAGAACCCCACTTCAAGCAGGTGGTATCTATCAAAGCTCCAAAATAAATGGGAGATGGAATTCCAGCTAAAAAGAACATTAGCAACGTTTCTGTGAACAGCAATTTTCTTCTGGTTATCAGATACACCACAGAGCCTGTGCTGCTTGTCACCTACTCCATCTGTACTGTCCTCTTGCAGCACGAGCCTCATTCTCTGCATATCTTGTGCTCCCTCTCCTTCCTCACCCTCAGCCAAAGATTTTCTTCCCTGCTGCCTGTTAAAGAATAGCCACATGCAGCAGCATGGACTGTGTTTCCTATTCAGAACTCAAGGTTCTCTCATCAATGAGAGGCAATGCTGCCTCCAATAAACATAAACAACAAGCAGGAGTGAAGGAATGCCAAATGGCTTTCCAGTGAGCAGCAGATGCAGTCCTGTGTCCTGGCTTCTGCTGGAATACAGTTAATTTTCTTCCTAGCAGCTGGTACAGTGCTGTGGCTTGGATTTAATATCAGAATAATGTCCATAACACACCGATGTTTTAGTTGCTGCTGAGGAGTGCTGACATCAAGGAGTTTTCTGTGTTTGTGAGGAGCTGCACAGGAAACCAGGACAGCTAATCCAAACTGGCCAAAGGGAAATTCCACAGCCTGCAGTGTCATGCTTAGCACACAGAGTGGAGAGAAGTGGCAGGGAGGGACCGACTGCTGCTTGGGAGTGGGATGGGTATTGGTCAACAGCCCACAAACAATTTTATTCTGCATCACTTTTCTTTCTTTTGTTTTATTCCTCTCTCTATCTTTCCTACTATTATTATATTTTACTTTATTTCATTACTAAACTATTCTTTTCTTGACCTGTGTGTTCTACCTAACTCTCCCCCCTATTCCATGTGGGAAGAGAACAAGTGGATGCATAGTACTTAGATACTGACTGGGGTTAAACCAAGATACCATCCTCTTACCCAGTATATAAAAAAAATGTTAACTGCAAGCAGTTCTATTTTGCCATGCTCTGAGAGCTGTAAAAAAAAATCCTACATGCTTCCTGATCAAAGGCACTCCATAGAAGCAATGACTCCTGTGCCATGCCCATAGCCCTGATGTGATCCTTCTCTAGCTCTAGGTCAGCCCTAACTCTTCTTCTGAAGTGTGTAAGATATTTTCTTACCAAATACTCTTGAAGCCAGCCCATGGATACCCACTCCAAATGACTTCTCTTCAGGCTTCAGAGACCTGCATGATAATTGCATTGTACACTTATTCGTAGAGCTGACATTAGGAACAGATGTTTTACCCTTTTTTTAAATCGAGTTCTTCATCACATTAGGCCCAAACCATTCTAATAATGAGCTCATTATGCTCATTAGGTGATGTTTGCTGAAAAGTTCCTTATCTAGGACTGCCAAATCACAAAATGAAAAGCTACTGTCAAGGTATGGTGCTGAGGCCAACACAAAGTGCAGGGAAGTTGTGCCTTAATTAACATCAAGTTCCTGTGATTGATAAACACACGAGTATCACACACCACTCAATATCCCAATGCCTGACTCAGGGGTCCTGCATTCATTCAGGATAAAGCTGACAGCCAGAAGCAGCATCAGATTACAAAGGTGACTAAACCTTAACAGCATAGAAATGACATCGGATTTTTCAGCTCTTTCTCCTTCCATATGCAAACTAAACACCTTTTAATTCCCTGAAGAATTAAAACCTCAGAATAAGAAGTCCAGTAGATTTCGTAAGACAAGGAAATTTTACTGTACCTTATTAAGACCATGTATCCAGGCATGGCTGCTAAGGAAAAAATGAAGCTGCAGACTAAAGTCAATATTAAAAAATAATGGAGCATCTTGTCACAGCTTTCATGTCCATCACACTGGCCCAGAGTTGCAGAGATGTTTGGAGAAGAAAACCCTGAGGCTGCAACACAGGTACAGTTCTCAAATACCTATCAAAAGAGTATTTTAATCACACAGATTGTCCAAACTCAAACTCTGAGTGGCAAACCCACACTGTTGGCACCCATCTGGCTGTCTCCTGCCCTTGAGCCTGTTACTCACGAGCAGCACTGCACTGTGGCCTCTCTCCCAGTCTGCCAGGCACAGGTCCAGCCATCCCCTGTATTTGGGGATAAAAGTTCTATAATACCTGGTCACTTGTTTAAATCTACAGGGTAAAAGAGATTATTAAGTCCATGCTATAGACTTTCTTTTTGTCTGAAATGTTCTTGGGCACTCAGGTTTCCAATTGGCAACACCTTCAGAATAATTTCTCACTCCACGTTAAGCATTTAAGATTCCTTAGTTCTTAGTAGAGAATAGTTCTTCTTTATTATATTTTTTAATTTAAACTTAAACTGATTTTCATATGCAGTTTGAAATTTCTGGTGCTACTCAATGAATTTGTTCAAATCTTTCACCTTATATATTCAATTAAATGTACATGCATGGATATTCCCCACCATATATTGGTATAAAAATTTGCCACCTACTATGTTTCATAGTTACAGTACAATAAAATGTATGCTTTACCACACTCCTTCCAGCTCCTCTTGAGGATTTACACCCAGCAAGACATGGTGACACGTAAGTGATTCCATTGTTCCCACAAACAGGGTCCCATATTTTAAGTGGGCAATCACAATCCACGTTGCAGCCAGCCAGTAGAGTATTTTCTGCATATGAAACTTGCTCTATTCTGAAACACATTTAGAAGATGAATAAATATTTCAGTAATGAGATACCCACAGTAACCCTCTGCAATGCTTAAGATTCTATTCTGGCTCAAGTGTTGAATCAGGACCCAATCCTACATGCTCCTACCCTGAAGTCATGCCTTTCTGTCTTTCTATAGGACACTAAACTGTATTATATTACATTAATACTATAAATTAGGTATTCATACCCCACAGCTTTTTTCTCATCTATGGCATGTATGCTCTTGATTGTCCATAAGAGTTGCATCTACACCTCCATGGCCATTTTACAGACACAACCTGCTCTAGTGGAAGGTGTCCCTGCCCATGGGACAGGGAGGGAGGTTGGAAATAGAGGCTCTTTAAGATCCCTTCCAACCCAAACCATTCTGTGATTCCCAGTGACCAAAGGCAGGCTTCAAATCAAGAAACTGCAGATAAAATATGCTCTGATAACTTGATAGTAATCAAATTCGAGTAAACCAGTGTAAGATCAAGAAGGGGATTTTTTTCCTCACTTATTCTGAAATTGCACTCACGTATGCCTGATTTGACCAACAATTTTTATTTTCACCTGCAGTTACATTGCTCCACTAATTGTATTAGTAAAAGAATTAATATGGGCGTGCAATTGCATGAGTCTTGACATGGATATCTTTTTTTAATACACTTTTGTTGTTTGAAACAGGCATAACAGACCTACTGTCTAATGCAGGCAAAAAGCCTTGAGAATTTAGAATAGGGAACTGAAATGGAGCTCCTGGCTGATTCTTGACAAGAAAAATCATCCTGGTGTCTTAAGACTGAAGTCCTGCTGAGTCCCAAAGAACATACCCTTGATAGGAAACTGTTAGACCAGCAACTGGTGAGGTATCACAGACAGTCCAATAGGCAGCAAAGTAGAGAAGGTATTCCAGTAAAGATACCCAAAATGCTATGTTCGCAGCCTGATAGAGATTTATCTTGAATTTCTTCATGAATAAGCCGCCAGAAAAATACCCAACGCATAGAACTGGCAAGTTGTAAACACCTATTTAAACAAGTGAAACTTCCATGTTAAAACAAAGGAGACCATCAAAGCTACTCTACTACAGGGCAGCTAGAGAAGTAGCCACTATAGCTGCTGTAAGGGAAGGTTGTGTTTGGCAAAGACTCAAAGAGGGCCTGGGACTGAATAATTTAACTCCAATCAGAAATGGGTCTCTGCTAATTTCCTTTCGCACCCAAAACCTCTGCCAAAGTCAACAGCAGGTGAGAACTGCTTGGGGAGTGAGCTACAGGGTAGGGCTAAAATTATTAATTGGAAAATGGCAATCTAGAATTGCACTGTAGGTCCAACTCAAAAAAAAAAAAAAAAAAAAAAAAAAAAAAGAGAAAGAAAAAAAATGAAATTATTTCAATCCAGCCTCTCCAGCTGACTGAGAAACTCAACAGAAAGATCTGTGCACATTCTAATTAAGTGCACATCTTAATGCACTCTAAGCATGACAGAAAGGAGGAACAGGCTTTCAGTTTTGAGATGAGATTACTGAATGTGCTCTCACACTGCTTTGATGATTGATGCTTAAAAGAAGTAAATTCTGACTGAAAGACACGTTGTAAGTGGTTTTACACAAACATCAAATGGCTTAGTTTCATATCAGCTGAATTTTCTGAGCCAATTCAAAAGATGGAAATTAGATTATAAAATTGTGCACAAAAAAATTAGGTGTTTAGCAGAAAATGCATTGACATTTAGAAATGCTTTTTAATGTGATATCCCTCACCTGTAGAAGCTTTTAACCTTAGTATGCATGTGTAAATACACATGAACATATGTATATATGTAAAAAAACAAGTAATTTGAATAGAGACATCACTAATTGATAGAACAAAGCAAAATGCAAACATACCAATTAAAAAGATGGCATCTGCTGCAGATTTTCCAAACTGCTGTTCCAGATATTTGGGCATGAAGGATATCATGCCATCAAAGGCACTGAACTGCAACACAGTTATGCATATAAATAACATATACACGGGGTTGTGGAGCAGAGCCTTGAGGAAGGGGATGAAATCTGCAATGAAATAATGCCATCAGTTAGTGTGATGCTTTATGAAAAGAATGACCCATTGCTCAGCATGTCTGTGGAGGAAAGAAATGGTCCTGAACTGGATCAGGCTAAATCTGAGACCTGAGCACTGATTTTGGGGTTTGCTGCTGGAGCAGAGGAGGCCTGAAGAGAGCTGTGAGCACAGTTACTCCCACCATCCTCTCAAAATCTGTATCAGCCAGTTGTCAGCCAAGTAAGCATCTGAGAAACTGATTTACACAGGTCTTTTCTCTGAGTAATGCCCATTAAGTCAGGGTTTGAACCATAAGAAAAGCCCCACAGTTCCCCTTTGCCTAAGGTTCTCTGTTAATCAATGTGCTGAGCTATTGTCAAGAAACCCTGCAGATAAATATAAGCATCTACAAAACAATGAAAGTGGGCACCACTTAGGATGGGTGTATATCTTCCAGAGCTAAGCAAGTACATTATTAGAAGAAGATCTGTATGAAAATCTGTCAAAAATTGGTCAAGTATTAGAAACACTATAAATAGGGTGCATTATTTACAGAAGCAGTGACATTTTTGATCAGAGCTTCTTAAGGAAATGTTATTGTTATTAAATTGATTTTATTTTAGGTTATTTTTAACTATAAAAACATCAAGTTTCAACTTGAAATCCCTGGTGGTTAAAAAGTTGTGTGAATAAGTCCTGGTCAATAGGCTGCAAGTGGTTGAACAGGGGTTGGACCAGGTGTCCTCCAGAAGTCCCTTGCAACCACGACCATCCTGTGGAATGAAAACTTTCTGCATTCAGGATATTCAGGGACAGTGAACATCCCCACCAGCACAGGCAGGGAAAGGCCATGAAAACACAAGCTCTGAAGGGACCCTGGAGCACTAAGGACCCACATCTGAGCTGGGAGAACGGTGTTTTATTCATGGATTCATTTAAGGCTAGGTGACAGCAGAAAGAGACGCTCTGTTTATCAAAATGAAGCTGCAATATCAGCCAAGACCTAAGGACCCAGCTGGAAACAGCACAGAGAGGGAGCTGCCACTTGGCACTTGCTTGCTGAAAATGAAGGTCCTGTCAGAGGCCCCGAGCAGGACAGGCTACTCTGAAGATCATAGCCTTTGATGTAGTTTATTCACTTACATTTCCAACCAGGAAATGTAGGAGGGATTTTTCCTTAAAAAAAAAAGGAAGGGAAAAAAAATACCCTTCTACAAATGCATAGATTTGAAAGACAGCAGATGTGAAAGCTGCCAGTGGTAACATGAATAAATGTGAATCAAATACATCTTTGTTGAGCATAATCTAATGTTTGTGAGACACTTAAGCACCTGTCAGTTCCCTTTTAGGGCTTACAGTTGGACTCGAGAAATGCACAAGATTTATGCTGGGTTTCTGCTTTTCTGCACAGGGAATGTGGGGTACAAGCAACCAATATCTGCACCTCACCCGCAGCTGGCTGAGTTGTAATATTCCTAACCAGATTTCAGAGTCTCAACCCTCTCATGGGAAGAAAATATCTACAATCACCTGAATTGCAGGAGGGGAAAAGGAAGGATCCAGACCCTAGATCTATGAAATCAGCTTTCTTCCTCTGCAAGGAACCATTCTAAATTCCTGCACAAATCCCTTGAACTACAGAGACATCAAAACACAGCAGGCACTGCATATCTTGGACCCATCTTTAATTACACAACACACAGAGTTCACACCTTAGGAGTAAAGTTAGAAAGAAATAAAATGCAATGTAACTTACCTTTAGCAATTTCATACATGGTCTGTTTGGTTTCATTTTTATCATTTTCTTGCAATGGTGTTGCACTTTTTTCACTTGTCTCTTCAGGTTCATTGGTTTCACCTTCCTTCACAAGTGACTTGGGCAAAAACCAAAATGGTATTGCCACGAGGAGATTGAGCAGCGCACAAATCAAAATGCCCAGCCACCATGCTCCAACCCAGCGGGCATCAGTAGCTGTTATAGTTATCTCATCTAGAATAAAACACAAAACCAGACCTCTTGGATCACTTCAGAAACATTCTTTGCTGTCATTTTGTGCTTTCCCAGTCATCTCTGACATAAAAGCTTTTTAATGATTCTTAAAACGAGGCTCGTGAAGGAGAATAGTCTCCAACCTTCTTTTCTAATGTTGCTAATTTTCTGGCAAATTTCAGCAGCTTGTATTAAATTATTTCTAGTCCTTTCCTCTGTTAAGCCAGATGACACAATTTTTCATCAAATAATTTGTAAGCAGATTGATTTGTGTATATATGAATTGAATATTACACACAAATCTTCCATTCTAAAGGAAACACCAACAAACTCAAGTGGGATTAACTCATATTAGCAAGGAAACATCTTTTAGCCCTGAAACCTACACCATCTACAGACTTAAAAATAAGGTTTTATATGTTCACCCATTACCTGCACCAACTGATCCAATGTCAACAAACAGCTCTGCACAGAATGAAGCCAACAATAAACCAAGGAAGGGGCCGATCACAGTTGCTGTATGTAGACATGCTAGAGTAGGAAAAAGAGAAAACATTCTCAATTAGAACCCAGTCACAATTACCTTCTTAGAATTGTTACATATGGTTAGGACAGCTCTACTGGAAAAGCACTGCTTCATTCCAACAAGTTTCTCTCTGGTTAAATTACAAGTTCTACAATACTATTATTTTGATTAGGCAGCAATTTGCTGCCTTCCTTTATTGGACTGAAGGGCATCATATTAATCCTTTCTTTTGTTTTTGTTTGTGTGTGTGTGTGTTTGGAGAAGGGGAATTATCACAACAGGGTGGATTTACCCAGGTAGAAAGGTGAATTCTCTGCTTTGGCAAAATCCTCCAAATAGGAAATGCCTAAAGGCATGATGGGAGTCTCACCCATTCCTCGCACTATGTTTCCAACCATCACAAAAATCCACAGCAGGGACCCAGGCTCTTTTTCACACTCTGTGGATAAAACAAAAAGTCAGAATGGATGTTTTAGTCTCAACTGCTAATGAAAATCTAGAGACAAAGAACTGACCAATAGCTTAAGCTTTAGTGGGTAGGCCTGTCCTACCAAAAAAAAAAAAAATAATAATAACTGGTCACAATACGGTTTTACTTCCTTTCTCTCCTTGAACTGGGATTTCTTCATCCCATAGTCTGCTTCAAATTCCACTACTCTCTCCCACTTTGTCATGCTGAAATTTCTCAGTGCAAATTCATTAACCAATAAAAACCAGCTTTGTTAGCAGCAGCTGCTGCCTTTCCAGGTGACTGACCACAGATGAAACCCAGATCTCCTGTTTCAGTGTCAGGTTGCTGTCAGCAAATACAGGTGAAGCCATCCACATGCAGATGTGGTGACATTCAGTCCAGTTTTCACACAGGAAATGGATTCATATCTATGAATATCACAGTCTTGCTTGTCCATAAACCAATAAAGAAACAATCATCTTACCCAAGTATTTTCATAGGTATGAGGATCTATGAGCATATTGAGTGGTTGTACATCATTTAGATGAAAATTATTTAATAAAGAAACAATCACCTTACCCAAATATATTCATAGGCATAAGGATCTATGTGCATATTGAGGGGTTGTACATCATTTGGATGAAAATTATTTACCTTTCTACACCTTTATTTTTGCATTTATAAAATGGGAAAAATTTTAGAAAGTATCTGAAGCCTTCGAGTGAAAGGTTAATGCTGTTAGGTGTGCAGGTTTCACTTCTTTTTTGCAAAGATGCAAATATTATTATCTTAACTGACGTGTAGCCTTGGAAAGCTTGGAAGCTGCATCCATCACTAAATGGAGAGCCAGAAAAACCCAGCACAAGGCTGTGGTTTGATGCCACCACACTCAGTATTAATTACAGCAGTGGGATTCAGCTTCAGCACACCCTGATGGAACTCCATCCCCACGTTTAGCAATGAGCTCTGGGGTTCAGGTCACCTCACTTTTACCATCCAGCAAAGTTTCCAGCAGTCAGAGGCCCACCCACGAAGTAATCTGATCCACCCTAGGGTACAGAGCATGAATGTCTGTCCTGGGGAGACTTCATGATGCTGTCCCCCTTTGTCAGTTCTCTTGCCCCTTACAGCAAGCTCTGCAGGAGCTCTGTGGTCTCCTCTGCCCAGCTATCAAGGGAGTCTAAAGGGATGGCTCAGACTGAATGCTTCCCTTTGAGGTAGCTAAAGGCCCAGGAGATTAATCCCAGCCTCAGCAGGAGAATTTTGTGTGTGTTCATTAAATGGTTTTCCTCTGAGCCCTTTCACTTCCCAGTCGTTCCTTTACATGCACATTGCCAGTGCACATACATGTTTCAGTCTCACAGATAAGTTTTAGCCTAGTTCAAACTATTTTCTCTAAAGGGAAGCGAGATCTATATTTTAGTTCTAGCTCTATTTCTCATTCTTTTATTTCCCACATGGTACAATAAAAAAATATCCTTATGCCTCTTACCCATTGCTGAAATATGCTTTCCATCTCCTCATGTTATAGAATTTCAAGTTAAAAAGAGGAATAATTGTGAGAACAACTTGGTGTTATACTGTCCCAAAGTGGACTGCCAGGGATATTAATTGAACTGCCTGGATAATGTGAAAACTACATGAAAGAAATGTTTTAGCTCTGGAGTCACAGACCAAAGAAACACAAAGGCCAGGAAACTTCCTCACCTGTAGTTTCTAGGTCTTCACAAAGTACTGGTCAAAAGCAGAACCCTGAAGTGATTGCTAATAAAAATAAAAATCTATTTATTTAGACACTATAGACACAGATAAAAATATTAACAGGCATAGGAAAAGTCTTACCTGTTGATGGTTCCTCTGTAGGCAAAGAGGACAAGTTTTGATTAACAAGGCACAGAGGCATCACTGAATCATTTTCCCGTTGTGAAATGCTGCTTTCAATATGATACCTGTTGGAAACAAAGGAACATTTGTCTGTGCTGGACTAATGGGGCTGCCTATAAGGGTGTGCAGCTGTAGAAAGAAGGGAATCCATGTCAAAAGTTGCCAGAGGGTGCTGCCAAGGCTGTCAGAGCCATTCCACACTGCACACAACAAGATTGAAGGACCAAAAAATACTGTGCTGATTAAAGCCTACACAAGCTTACATTATTATTTTTTTTTAAGCCAAGCAAAAAATCATTTAAAAGAAATTGAAGGATCATTATGGTCAGTACAAAATGGTCAGCACTACATTTGCTTTTAGCTATTCTTTCAGTCAGAACAGGTAGACATAAGAAATTGTGGACATAAGAAATTAATTTGGCAGTGAAAATAGCTTGAGAAACATCTATTTCTTGTCCTCTGGGAGGTCTCTTTCTCTGAATAAATTCCTAGAAGTGTGAAGAAGACAGAATCCCAATTTTCACTCTGCATTGTTCGGGTTAAAAAAAATATTTACATAACATTGTCATTTTGTTGTGCCAGTCTGTGATGATTGATAATACCCAATTTAGAGAATTTCATTCTTGTCAACACAGTGACCAGGTGTGATCTGTCATCCAGGTTCCAGACCAAGAGATCTTTAAAAGTCACAATTGCCATTGCCCATCCAAGCAGAGAAGAGCTAAAAGTGACAGTATCACAGCTTTGTCACTTGGGAGAGCCCATGCAAGGGGCAGCAAAAGGATGAAGGCAGAGGCAGGTGCCCAGGAGAGGGGTGACTCTCCTCAGGAGGTGGTGACTGACTTTTGAAGCTGTCTCAGGAGCAAACCCAAAGAAACTGCAGTGATCATTCTGCAGAATCCATGCTCTGCAATGTCTCTGCCCATAAGCAACACCCTCAGTGGAAGGATGTAATGTGTGAGTAAAGAACACAGAAGCTGCTGTGGGTTCAGCAGAACACTCACCTCCCAAACAGAAAATGAGGAAGTGATATCAAAAGACATCCAAAAGACAGAACTGTGCAGCCCAAAGCAATTATCCTGGGTCTGTGAAGCTTTGCTCCAAAGTAACTCACAAATGCTATCAGCAGCAAGTTACCTGCAAAGAGAACCTGGGTCAGCATCCACAAACCAAGGCATCCCATAATCGTTACAAATCTGAGCATGTCTTGTGAGCTCAGCTTCTGTTTCTTTCTTTGTCTTGTAAAAAGTGCCACGAGACAGGGAACTGCCTACATGGTGCAGTAATTCCCTGCTATGTACAATCTTTTTTTGGAAGAGTTACATCACATGAAGGGAACATGAGAATAAAAGGCAGGATGGAAAAGAGGTCACAGTGAGAGAGATTTCTGAGTGCACCTTTACAGAGGAGAAATTTCCCACTACTTTGCACAGAGATCAGGCCCAAGGACTGCAGAATAAAATAGGAATATTATTAGGAATATTCCCCTAGGATACTGTATTTGGTAATGTGTAGGGAAATAAAGAAGTGGTTTTGTAGTGAAAATAATAAACACAAGAGGACAATCATATAAAAAAAAAGGAATAATAATTTAATATTAATTGCAGTAATTGTTTAAGAATAAAAAAGTTAAAAAAAAAAACCACCCAGGTTTTTATACCTAGTGCCATTTAAAAACAAAAATGTACTAAAAATCTTCATTTTCCTCTCCTCCACTTTCACTTAGAAGCACCTAATTTTCTCCACTTATTGCTATGCAACTAAGAAAAGAATCAAGCTTCATGTTATGAATCAGGCCCTATAAAAATAGCAATTTAATAATTTTGCACCTTCTAATTTTATGATCTTTTTGTCAGGAGAACAAAATCATGTCTCTGAGCGATGAGCGTCACGCTCTGAAAGAAAATAATGCCTTTTTTACGTATAATTTCTAAACAGGCTGTGTTGAATCAGTGGCTTGAATGACACTTAAAGATGTTCATTTATATTTATCACTGGACAATAAAACTTACTGACAGGTAAAGTAAGGGGCACTAAAAGTAAAACTGGAAACTTTCTTTGCAAGGACAGTTGTACAGGTGCAAAACCTTAAAATATGATTGAGTTTAGGTAAGGAGTCACAATCCACTCCAACCAAGTTTAATTAAAGGAACTGCAAAATGCTAAATATGACCTTAAATTCAAACAAAGTTTATATAGTTGTGGGGGATTTTTTTTGTGTTCTTCAGAAAGATTCAATACACATCTCATAAACTAGCTCTATTTTGTTAGTTGCTCTGTCATATCTTATGATAGTGCAGAAATTAGCTGAACCATTTGCCCAATTTGCCCATTTAAGTGGTCCTATTAATTTCCAAGATATGAAATGGTTACATATCAGCTCAAAAGAATGAGAGTTGGCCACTGTTGTCACACAGAGTAGCTGAGAGCAGATGAGAGTCACTAATACATGCTCAGACCACACGTTACATTTTCAAAGAACCCGAAATATTAAAATGAAAGATTACCAATTTCAAAGCTTCCATTAATGATGCCCACTAAAGAAGCTGGGATATTAAATTGTTTCTCTATCTGTGTGTACATGCTGTTCATGTAAGCACCAGACATCGTTTTCCCAAGGAATGCAAGTGACAGTGCCAGCAGAAATACCTAGGAAGCAAAGAGAGGGATACATAAACAAGTCAAAATTACATATTTATTAATATCCCCTGGTTATTTCCTCTTCCAGATAAAAAAGTGGGCAATTCTGTTCCACTGATGTGCGTGTAAATCACATCATCTCTTCTTTTCTAGAGTTATGGCTTTGCTAAACAAACAAACAATAAAAAAACCAAAAACAACAAACCAAAAACAAACAAACTTTGTTCTTAATCTTCTCTAATTGACCAAGACTGTCCTGAGAAACCCCAAGTCCCATGTACCCAGCCAAGGCAGCAGTGCCTGCTGCAAGGTTGCCACCTGCAGGACCTTCCCACCCTCTGTTCACCCAAATGACAAATTGCTTGCAGAATTAAGATCCTTTCCTTTGGCCAAATTACTCGATCCAGGATCTGCTGTCCCACCTCAGCAGAGGTCATGAGGCCAGAACAAGTAATTTCAACCAAAAGGATTAAATAACATGTCCTTTTTACAAGACAATTAGTAGCAACTGACAGCTAAAAAGTTAAAATTAATGAGTGCAGTAGTATTCAAACCCTTTTAACTTCAGGCTTCTTTAGAAACAGCATCTAGGAAATGAAAACAATATTAATTTTAAATACATCTGCTGCAAAAGCTAAAAAGCAAAAGAAATTTATTTGGGTTTTTAATTACTATTTTTAAAAAGTTATTTTACAAGATTTTCCAGCATTTCTTGACAACTTGAATTACTATTCAAGATCAACAGCAAGTTTTTACTGCCACATCCCAGTCAGTAAAGCTTATTTCATAGCTTTAAGAAGGAAGGGTAAACGTGTTTGACTGTGGGGGGATTATAAAAAGTCAGTGGTGGAGCTTCAAAGCAGCAATGAATCAATACTCCAACATATCACAGAGTGGAAAGTTCAGGGAGAGCAAAAACCAGCACAGTTATTTACAAACTTTTCTAAGGGCATTAAGGGGAAAAAAAAGAACAGCTCATGCATTCATTTAATCTAGGCTGTAACTTCTACCAAAACACTGTCAATGCAAGCAATTTCAGCTGTGTGTTCCTACAAAATCACTAAAATATTGCTGTACCTTCAGCTTGGAAATGCAGCAGAACTTGTCCTCTGCACGTGGCTTCTCAGGCTCCCTCATGTTGTCTTTTTTAATTGACACTGGTGTCTGTTTCTGAGTCTGTCAGCCATCCCATTGCAGTGTTGAAAAAAAAAAAAAGAGAGAAAAGAACAAAAGTTTTTGTCCCATGTTTGCAAAAATAAGATATTCCTTCCAAGATATTTAATATTTTAGCATTTTCCTTAAATATTTGCAAACCGGATTGCAACAAATCCTACAAGTTGATGGATTTTATTCTAAATGAAGTAACTTGGTTAGAGTAGAGACATTAATCTCTTGGCATCAAAATTAGACGAAAACAAAATAAAACCAAAACCACCAGACCAGCTCAAGCTCTAAATGGACACAAAACAGACTCCATTCTCCTTCCCCTCCCAAGATTTTCAAAAATATTCCTCTTTATTCGTCCGCCTACTTTTGCTTATCTCCATCTCAACTTGATGATTAGAGTGTCTCACAGTGCTAAGCTGCCTGCTTTCTTAACATTTTACATGTATTCCAAAAAAGCGTTCAAAGAGGGAGCAGTGTATTCCAGGGACTTGGATATACTGACCTGTAAAAGCCCTGACACATCTGAGGGTTTGCACAAGGAATCCAACAGCTTTTTATTCTATTCATTCTAAGGGCTCCTACAGAGACTCCATTAAATAAAGTTCTGCAATACAGTTCCCTGAGATCCGGTGGAGTAAGCTGAAGAAAACCAGGGCAAGCCAGAGCCCTACCTGAGAGGCAGGATGGATACAGGTTAATTTCCTCTTTTTTTGTCTGGGGTACACTTTCCAAGTGGTCCTGCAGCACCTGCTCTGCTCTGTGCTTGCCACTTCATGGGTCCAGCTTGACCAGCCCACCAACAGGACTCAGCTGCGCTTCAAATTCTTCACCTCAGCACCCTCCTGGCCAATCTCTCCAAACATTAATTTCTACAACAATGTTAATCCTCTCAAGTGCGTTTCCTAACTAGCTTGATTCCTAGCAAATCCACAGGCATTAACTCCTTCTGTGGCTACCTTCTCACCTGCAGTTTGTAAAAGCACAATGCATTGTTCCAGCGTTGCTGGAAATACTTTACAATTAACTGTAGGTGGTCAGCACTTAGACAATTAGCTATAATAGATACAGAGATTGTATTTCTGCTTTGCTCACAGATACTTCTACAAACTGTGTTCAGTCACAGGACTGAACTGTGCTAGTACAGTCTTTTTTTTTTTAATTTGAAATAAAATTTATATCCCAGGGAATCATTTATGCCTTATCTAAATACTGCTTTTGTCTGAAGCCCACCAGCAATACCAAAACTTAACAGCAGTGCCCTATATTTGTCCTCTTCTAGGAGCTGGCAAAGGGATTCTTTCCCTTTCTGTACCAGTCCCTGCATTTCACTGTCACACACAGGGAACATCATCTGGCTAATTGTAGGTTTTTTCTCCTGGTGCTACAAGATACCAGACAGCAACCTGTTACCATTTGGTTTGGGGAATCAGACACGTCACACTGCTCCTCATGCAATTACAGCAGTCAAAAGAGCATTGTTTGCCTTTAATTATTCACACCTTCCCTCAGAGCACAAATTATGATCCAGGAAAATAAAAAAAGCATTTCAATCAATTTGTTACTGGGAAGATTATTAAGATTATTAATTGAATAACAAAATAGACAGGATCATTATTTCCAGCTCTTTTTCTGAAATTGCTTTCCCTAGTTTTATAATATTTTGTGGTCACACTTTATCAAATGTTACTGACGCCAAGACAGACTAACAGCCTAAATTATCAGAAAGACACAGGTGCATAACTCACTCAGCTCAGGTGCATTCACACCACTCTTTAAGTCCAGGTTAGAATTTAAATTACCATTTCTGTGCCTCAAGATGAACCAAGTGTGCTCATGCTCCCTACTTCCATCTACCTGCTCTCCATTGTACATTCCTCTTGTGTACCTTGTCTACACTCTTGGGCTCTTCAGACTCATCTGCAAACCTCTTTAGCTCCATTAACAGTCCAATATATAGCTCTATTAAGATACAATTATATTAAAATGGGCATGCAAACGTTTGCCCTTGGGTTCTTTCTGACCTACCAGCTGTCATGTGAACACCTGCACCACAATCCCACTCATAAGCCTGCAATGTTCACTGAAATTTCAGGGAAAAGGGCAGTAAAACTCCTCCCTCCACTTCTGCATTGAGCTGGTGACATATTTATGGCAGGCTGGGAAGTTGGCAATGGCACCACAACTGCCCCTTCCAGTCATCTGCAGTGTCTGAGTAAATCTCCAGGGGCAGCCAGAAGGACAGACCAGAGATCAGAAGAACCCACTCTGCCCATGCACAGACATTTCTCACAGTGGGGGCAGCTCAAAGCAGCTGGAGGACACACAGCACCCAGGGTAACCTGGGCTGAACAAGGCTGGCTTAAAACCAGAGCTCATCCTTCCTGCCTGGACCAAAACAGGCTTGTTTGGTGCAGCTGCCAACAGCAGGCAGGCAAGCACTGAGACATCACTTTGGACCCACGTGTCCCACACAAACCCATCACATTAAATCACATTTCACTGATGCCTCAGGTTTAGCTTTTATATTTTTCACATTCTGTGCTGCTTTAGTGTGCACTTCTGAGCTTCATATGAGGGGATGGTGAGCTCTCTGCACAGAGCAGGGAGACAAAACAATTCCTTCTCCAGCTGGGCACCAAGGACAAATGATCCAAAGCTCAGGCCCAGGAGCACAAACAACGTGGGCTGGAGAGAGAAAAACAAGCAGGATGGGAGTGCCTGGGCTAAAGCTGGAATGGGACAATGAACTGCAAGGTGCAAATGGAGCAGAGCTGATCCCAGTGAGAGCCCCCGGGAGCGCTCGTGCATTTTGGGACCATTTTGGTTCCTCTTGGGTGCAGCCCTGGCTGGGCTCTGGTGCTGCCCAAGGTGGGTCCATGGAGGAGATCCTTTGAATAAATCCCTGCTTTATTCTTTAGCTCTGCCCAGCCTCTGCTCTAGGGCAGCCTTCACAAGGCATCATCACTCTAGCTAACTAATAAAAAGGAAAAAAGCACCCAAATACCTGCATTTAAAGTTGACGATGCAATGTTTTGCAAGTTGCCTTGCCTAACTCCCAAGAGGACATGCTACTTTCAAAGTACAACTCATCTTCCATTTAGCTCAGCTTAGTCATACAGATTAAACTGCCACATCTTTATTTTGTTTACAGGGTTAAAAATCACAAAACATAACGATTCAGAAAGCAATTATGGTGGCAGAATTTTTAACTATTTTTCTGGTTGCAAAAAGCTTTTTGAAATCTTGTTTTACTAGGTAGAGCTCAAACTATTACTCAAATGCAATTACATTAATGTTAGACTGAGACAAGGGAAAATATTCTCATGGCAAAACAATTAGGTACTTACAGTTTTGAAAAGGTTTCTGCTAGAAATCACTGATACGGGACACTTGAACTTTGACTTTAAATCTACATTGTTGAAAATTAACCAAGTGTGGGGCAACTTGTGTTTTTGCCAAATTGTTTCAGCTGTGCATTTTAGAGTGCTCAGATGTGACAGATATGGACTGAGTTCTCAAAAGAAAAATTAAGCCCATCTCTTTTTTTCTTCCCTGAAAAAAAAAAAAAAAAAGGCTAAGGGCTACATCTGTGTCAGATCTCTGAGTGTGAGATGCTGACACTCCTGTCCACTGAAGACATCCAGAGAGCACCCACAAGCAAGAAAAGAACTTTAGGAGTGCACCTAAGTGTGTAAATTTACAGGCTGGGTGGACTTTAGGAAAGGGTGACACAGGGTCAGAAGGGAAGAGGGGAATGAGATTAGGTTATTGATTACTGGACGTTGCAAAATCAGGGAGTAATTTGTCCAAGAGCAAATATTTCTGGTTAACACGACAGGAAGAGACCATTTGACTTCAATTAAGTCCATTAGGCATCTCATCTAAGAACCAGTAGATACACCTTCAAGTCCTGGTGCTGAGACAGGTTTCATTTGTGACCTCAAACCTCTTGTTGAAACTTGTGTTTGTCCCCTTCCCAGAAAGAACTACTAATGCACGCCAAAATCCTAAATGCCATGTCCCAGGGTGGGACTGGGATTCACGAAAGCCTCAATTTCTGATACAGTATCTTCTCAGTCCTCACACATGGGAAAAACTCTCAAGCAAAAAGCTCTTTACTTGCTTCTGATACGTGAAAAGCCTCATACTTCCTCAGAAAAGACACATTTGGTTAGAGCTAGAGCACTGCTTTCTGTTTTCGCTTCCTAATGGTCTCCAAATCACCCCTGATGTCTGCCTGTACTGGGATTTGGCTTATACATCTTAACAAGAAATAGAAAGTATGTTTCCCCCTATGGCCCTCTAACAAAAACCTGAGGTAAATTTTTTATTTCAACAGTTTTCTTGCATTTTCTTGCATTTTATATTTTCTTTACTTACCCACTGCCACTTTTAGGAAATTACAACATCCTCTGACAAGATAATAAGACAAAAACCCGCGGTCCGAGCTGTGAGGATACTGCCCACTGAAATAAGCAAAATGGGGAAACAAAAGCCATTGTCCTGGAGTTTAATAAATTATTACATAAATAACCATTAAACAAACTTTACTGACATTAAAAAAAATCATAATAACATCACATCCAAGCCTGTGTAATTCTACAGTCTCTGTAATATTATTTTGTTCAACAATAATTTCAGCTCAGGGCAAGTAAGGTTGAAGATTCAGACCCAACAAAGGAATTACAAAAAAATGAAAATCAAAGTTTCCAGTCAAATAAACACTACCTTGTAGTAGGCACTTAAAAATTTCCTTCAAATACTTATGTCCGTGGCAGAAAAATTAACCCAGTTTTTTTTTTAAGGGGCAGTTTAAGTGATTTATAATTGGCAACAGGTACGTATTAAATACCTCTCCAAGAAGAGAGGAGTAGATATGTGAAGTTATCATATGCTCATAAATGCACAGTTTAATATTCAGGCAATTTATGTAAAATTCAAGACACAGTGAATTCAGCATTGTTCTTGATTGTGAGTAATTCATGGGTTATAGAGCATTACAGAGAGTCTGTGATGTCTTAGCATACAGAATTCCCTTCTTCTCCACGGGGTTTCTGCTAAAGGCAATGTTCTCACTAAGTTCACTACCTCCTGCATTATCAACCTTCTGTTGGAGAAACTGAGAGACCACAAGTATTTTATCCTGTCTGGAGAGATTTTGTTTGAGGGGTTGCTCTAATCATTCCGATGCTTCATTGCAAGGAATGTATCTCGAGAACATCAAGTGTTTGTCCAGAATCAGGAATAACCTTTTCTTAGCAAGGAGTTGTGTTGAAGAGCCTCATCCAGAGTCTCACAACAGGCACTAGAGTCAGATATTTCCAGAGAGTAATTTATCCCACTTTAAGACAGCTACAGAAAATAAGTGGGAGGAAGAAGGTCTCTGGAGGTGCTTCTTTCTTCCCTTTGATTTGGAAGTCCCAGGAGCTTAGATTGGTCTGGATAAAAAACTTTCTGTCCAGTTTGAGCCTGAATTCAGATTTACTTTGACCATCCAGTAAGGTTTCCTTCCCTTTCACCTCAATGGAACTCATGTCAGCTGCAGGCTAAATAAAAATTCAGATCTGTCCTCAACTCTGCCATCGACTCTACTCATCCCTTTCAACTCATGACTGACTCAATTTTTTCCCATGTAACACAATAAAAAAATTAAAAACAATAAAAATAAAACAAAAACAATCAACATACTTTTCTAAAAAACATTCAGACCCATTCCTTGGAGATAATACTGCATAGGTTCAAAACATTATTCCTGTCTGGTTTCACAGCTAGTTATTTATTTAATCCAGTGATACTGACATAACAGTTTCTCCCTTAAGAAAGCAGTTTAGCACATTGATTTGCACTTGTATGGATTTGGGGGCTTTGCTTTTGTTTTGCCAAACCATGTTGATGCCTTCTAGCCTTGCAGCAAAATTTATGAGGACATAAATTTCTTTATTCTTCATAAAATTCGCTGCAAGTCTGGAAGATATTCTGTTGTACAAACCTCTGGTTTTAAATGTTAGGAAACAAATGTTTCAATTGTCAAAACAGCTTTTCAGTATAATTATATACTTTCGGGCAGTACTTCCAGGGATTTGTTGTGTGATCAGGTCGTCAGCTTTCCACCAACGAGGCAAATTGTCTCAGGAACATACTCTGAGAAAAGCTAAAGGAACAAACTGCAAGGCTGACTGGCAGCTCCAAGCTTCAAAGTCTCTCTGGAGCCTTTTCCTCTGAAAAAATGACATTACCTATGATTCATCGATCAGTGCTTTATGTAACCTGATAGCATCTCACTTTCACTATCCATCAATCCACGAGGATTTCGGGGTGTGATAATGTGTTTTGTGTGCAGAGACACCATCAGGCTAGATGGTTAAAGGTGATATTCCTGGCCTTTCCAGGCACACTGTACTCAGCTCACTCCTAAAAGGTGTGAAACATCTGAGGGGAAGGTCCAGGATCTTTTGGGAATCAGGGACATAGCTAGGCATGCACCTGTGAGCACAGCTTTTCTATAGACATCCTGTTTTTCAAACATGGGAAATTTTCACAGGATCCCCTGAAATAGATACTCTTACTCAGAAAGAAATAATATACTCTTACTCAGAAAGTTGCATGAAATATACATCCTCTTTTGGCAGCGAAAATTAAAGTGCTGGCTTCAAATAACAGTGTAGCTTTAAGAGTTTCTGATAAAAAACGCGTCGCCTCTACGGTGGCAATTTCTACAGTTCTTTCAAGAGTGGCTTTTTTCACTTCTGCAAATTGTTATGGGTATTATAAAAGGCAGCAGGGTGATATATGACTTAAGGCAGTGGGCTGTAGTGATCCACAACACCATGAAGATTATGCCTGCTAATGACAACATCCTAAAAAATAATTGAAGAATGTGCTAACCCGTCGTTTACGTGAAGTATGAAATGTGCTGCTGGCGTGAAATTATGTATGACATTGTCAACATTGCTCATTTTTACACTAAGCATGAACACAATTCCAATATGGGAGTGTGAAAACTCTCTAAAATCAAAAGAGCCATTTGCAGCCCATGGGAGCTCTGTGAAAACAAAGAAAATCAAGCCTACAGTCACTAGAATCGTGGTCACTAGCCAGAGTGGAAATGTGTAGGAGTCCTGCAAATCAAGAAAAATAATAAAAACTACTTATGCAGACAGTAATTTATGTAACAGAAAATACTCTGAAATCAAAAGCAGAATTCAAGATACCCACTCCAAATGTACAGTAGGCATCCAACACCTATGGATTTTAAGGACACTTCTCCTGAAGTCTGTGCACAAGGCTCTTTTCTCAATCAAATGCTTTCATAAGGTGACTTTTCAACTTTTTCCCATTGAAATGTTATCATTCATTAGCACAATGACTTAATATGAAATTATTTCAATATGTTAATGAGTGAAATGTTCCAGAGCCTCATTTCCCCCCACCCCTCACAATAATGCCATGCTTTCAATTTTCCACTGAGTGTTTGGCTCAAAAACAATTTATCACAAAAAAACACCCCTGTTTGGACTAACCATGTCACTTGTAGCTCCTAAATTATTTGTGAGAGCTCACATTTAAGTACTGACTTCTTCACACCATTCCTGAATTCTTATTAAGGATGCTCTCAACCAAAAGTGGATTTGCTGCTAAATGGAAGGAAACAGCAATATTTGGTGTAAAAGACACTCCCAAAACAGACCAAAAACACACTAAAGGTTTTCAGATGCCTATGCTGAACTTCTAATGAATTTTTAATGACTTCTTACAGTAGAAAGACAGTTTCATGTACCTATTCAAGTTCCTTGTGCTTATCAAAGTCTTTTCTCATCTCCAAGTAGAATGAAAAGGTCAGGTCTTGCACTCACACACACAGTGATTCAGGCACGCTGTAAATTCAGCCCTACTGCACTTCTTCTTGAAGAAGGGCTATCTTATTTTGCAGCTACGTGTGATGACATGCCATAAATAAGTTAATTAATGTTTCATGATATTGTCAATGTAAATTCTCCTACGTAAGCTCATAGACTGCATCTACCCTTAGTGAAAAATTATTACGAACATGACTGATGCTCAGTTCAGCACAAGTCTCCTTTTTAAACAGCAGGGAAAATGCCACTATTAATAGCAGAGCTGTCAAGACAGCATCATCTAAAAGACTCAGAGTGTTTCAAGACAAAGCCAGATTGTCATTCTCTTGCAGCAGTTTGCAGAGAAGAAAAAAAAAATCTGATTTTTTTAAAAGTGGGATAGCTTAAAAGAAAACTTCATTAAAACTTTTGCACTGCATCAGGTGTGGAGGGCTGACATGAATCTGTGTGGAATTCTTTTGGAAACCAGCAGTTTCTCTGAGAGGTGACTGATTTCATTAGCTTTGCATTTCCCAGTGATTCAGCTGCAGTGGAATGAGGCTGGGGAGCACGGAGGCTGGTTCCTGGTCTCCCTGCACCTTCTGCAGATGTCTGTGCTCTTTATCAAAGATGCTGGGGTGGGGAAGAAGGGGTGGAGAGTTCTCACAGTTACTAAATCAGAAACAGCACTTCCACACATGCCTAATTCCTCTCTTTGTTCCCCTAACAGGAGCATTTAGGGAGACTTCATTCTGTCATTCAGTAGCTATGGGCTGCCCAAATTGAGGCCTCCCAGGACCTGAAGGGAACCCACAAGAAAGATGGAGATGGACTGTTTACAAAAGTATGGAATGACAGGACATGGGGGAATGGCTTCACACTGGCAGAGAGTAGGTTTAGTTGGGATATTAGGAAGAAATTCTTCCCTGTGAGGGTGGTGATGCCCTGGCACAGCTTGCCCAGAGCAGCTGTGGATGTTCCATCCATCCCT
This sequence comes from Vidua macroura, assembly GCF_024509145.1. Lineage (NCBI taxonomy): Eukaryota > Metazoa > Chordata > Aves > Passeriformes > Viduidae > Vidua > Vidua macroura. The sequence continues at coordinate 3,174,467 of NC_071575.1, forward strand.
GGAAGTGTCCAAGGCCAGCTTGGATGGGGCTCTGAGCACCCTGGGATAGTGGAAGCTGGGGGTTGGAATTGGATGATTTTTAATGTCTCTTCCAAGCCAGGCCATTCTATGATTCTGTAATTCAATATATTCACCCTGCCCTTCCTTTCAGCAAGGCTTTTTGTTCTGCTTTGAAGTACACATGAATACAACACGTTAGAGAACTCCCTATGCTATTACAGAAGTGGCAGGTATACATTCCAACAATATCTTCGGAACCTGAACACCTTTTTCTACATTAATTGCTACAGAAAGTGACCAAGGAGAATTAATTAGCATAGCAGGAAGCAATGGATGACTACCAGAAAGGAAGAACAGTTTTTCTATTCCATAGTCCTATTTACCATCAGCACTGTTTAGAGCCCTTGAGAGTGACATTGGTAACCAAAAGGGAGTCCTGCTTTTGCTTTTAACTTCTGGAAACAGGTTGCAGGAGAGACAGGGGGGAAAAAAATCAAAAAGTTAAACCTTCTGTTGTATTCAAAGGTAAATTGTTGGATGCAATTAAAACTCTATAAAGTGTAAGTAAGAATGGCACTAGGAACTACAATTCACCAACCAGTGGGCTGTCAGTTCTGCCTTTTCTGATCTAAACATGGAGTTTATTCCCCCTGCTTGAGGGATTCCCAGCTACAGGCACTGATTCAGCACAAGCTGCTGAGCTCATTCTCAGAGCAATCCTTAGCAATAGTCCTGTCAGGCTACGTCATTGTTCTGTCAATGGCGTGAGCTGAGTAACAAAATACATCATAAAAGTTGGTTTGAAACACTCTTGACTACCCAAATTACTCCTTTTCATTTGCTCATCAATTCCAGGGATGGACACTGTTTATTTCTGAATCATCTTTTTTTTCCACTGGGGGAGAAATGAGTAACTTTCCACCTCTTACCTCTCAGCTGCTTCTTACATATTTCTCCCTCAGGTTTAACATCAGTTTTGGGATCAACAGGAACAGCTCTTTGTGTTTTTATCAGCACTGAAATGGCCCACATGCAACAGGGGTAACAAAGAAAGTTGTGCTAGCAAAAGCATATTTAATGAAACACTATTTGAACAAAGCAGTTACACACAGCTTAAGTGCTAACAGTAGAAAATTACAACTCCACACACACCAGAAAGTGCAAACACTGTAGTATTCAACAACACAGCACCAAGCAAGAAATACTGGGAAGAGAGCATTATAGCTAAAATTTATGGACTTTGCCATCCAAAAGTAAAAATTTAGGGAACAATCAAGGTTCCTAATCATAATTCTCTAGAGTGATTTTACACTCCCTCTGATGTTCCACACAGTTTTTGGCTCACAGAATGACTAGGTTGAAAGAGACCCACGAGTTACAATAGTGCCCTGATAGCCAGGACAATCCTGGATATTTTAGGACATAAAAAATGACAGCAGAAAACCTGATTTACTCTTCTAATTTCAGATTTGGCCATATGGGGTACTCTGACTTTTTCAGAGGTGCTAACACTGTCAATGAAACCTCTTTTTTTTAATGCTTTATTTTTGGTTTGCATCTTAATTAAAAAAGAATGAAAGGCTACTAAAATTGGTATAAACAATTGCATTAAACATTGTGCTCAGCTCACGTAACAGCTACAAGCTGTGACACACACACCACTCTGTGTCATTGCTGGCAATGTTTACACTGATGGATGGCAATGCTGCTGCTGTTCTGATTGCTGGTTTATTCAAAAAATTGAAATAAGTACTGAAATAGTTGAAACTGAAATTGCAAGTTAATGACTAAACCTGTCCTTTTTTCCATTTTGATACAACAGGCCAAGTAATCCACAAGTTATTCACACACTTCCAGCTCCTGGTAACTGAGCAACAGGGTAATTTACTGGAGACATCTGCCTCACACAGCTGCACAGCAGCTGGGGAAACACCTGCACCAGGTAAGGCGGCCCTGACACTCCTGAATGGGGGAGAGCAAGAGTCTTAACGCGTCTCATTAACGTTCTTAAGCAAAGGTAGAACTCAGACATTGAAAAGCAGCCATTAAAAGTGGGAACCAGCTGCCCAGCAGGTGCCAAGAACAGCCTAAGGCAAAGGAAAATGTGAGAAAGAGGGAGACAACCTTTAATCTCAGGCACTGAGCACAGAAGAGAGTTGAAGCAGCCCGGTGGAATTCATTTTATTTGCATTTTGTAAACACCTGCACCTGAGCGAGTCACCCAAGGCTACTTTTGTAGGCAAGAAAAGAGAAACAGGCACAGCCCATCTCAGCTGGCTTAGACTCCTGCATTAGAAACAGGCACTAGGATGGTGTCCCTATTCCCCAGACATTTAGTGACACAAATCCCACTCCCCAGGACATGAAAGCAGCAGACACTTGAGCCAAGGCTGCTTCCCCTGTTCCTCTGCTGCCAGGGCACCCCCGTGCAGAGCAAGGGCAGCATTCTGCAGTTCCAGACTTCTAGGCAGCTTCCAGAAGGAATCAGGGAACTGGCAAAACACATCTGGATTGTTTTTGAACCTCAGCTCTGGTGTCAGCTAACAGGCACATTTCTTTAGACAAATCTTTGCATAAAGACTTAAACACCAGTATAAATATCTAAAATTACCTTTACTACTCAGAATAGAAGTGATCACAGATTTCTTTAATGAGAACACTTGATTTTCTTTTTCCTTAGGCTGACACAACACGTGTTAGAGAACTCTGTGTTGTCAACAACTATATGTTGTCATGCACAGGAATAAAGGGTTTTTTCTAAGATCAAGGTTGAGGAACTTTGTCAGTGGTAAAAACAGCTTTCCAACCACTCACTGAATGGCACTGACTGTAAAGTATTTAGTGCCACCATCTTGAAATTCGAGTTATGAACTGTTCTGCTGTCAAAGAGATTCCACAATTTAATATTCCATTCCTGTTTGTGTAGGAAAACACTGCTCCTGCTTAAGAGAACTTGCAGCAGGAGCTGCAAAACCTTACTTTTGTTAACTTTACATGTGACTAATGGCTGGATAGACTTCTTGCTGACCCTGCCAAGATGCTGTGCAGCCCAGGAGGCTGGCAATGCTCCTGGGACATCATGAGCCTACTTTCATTTCCACAATGCACTCAAGAAGGAGCCTTTCTCTTCTTCTCTCAAAGCATTAGGGGCTCCCCCCCCGCCCCAATCTACTTTGCAGGACAGCTGCAATTAGGAATTTGGGATCAATACTTATTTGAAAATTGGTATTTCATTTTATTTCTCTCAAGCCATAGTTTAATTCAAGTTTGATACAGAAACCACTCAGTTGCCTTAAAACAGAAGAGATTGAGTAGTGAGTGAAGTCTTTTAAAGTCTTAAACACAAACTGATCTATCCATTGCTTTCCAGGATTTGAAACAACACCTCTCACACAGGCTAAGCATAAAGACCACTGCTGAGTGTCAGTGGCACACAGATCTCTTTCCACCCAGGAAAAAGCACAATAAGGCATTTTCAAGTTCAATATCCAAGCAGTGAAGATTGGCTGATGTCAATCCCCAGGCAGAGTATCTGTGTAATTATTTTTCAGCACAATACAATCTCTGTAAAATGGGTTTAATCATGCCTTCACGTCAGAGGAGCGAAATTGCCACTGTGAAATTAACACCAGAATGTTATTTCATCATAGTCAAATTCTACAGTGAGTCTTTGGAGAGATAAACTTGTTTCAGATGTTGCACAGAACTTACTGTCACGGCGAAGATAAAACACTGCACTTACTTCTCTTACACTGGGACTGTCCATCCAGAGAGGGAATAACAGGAACCTGGTGAAAAGAAGTGTATGATCATATAAAAACAGAGAGAAAAATATCCAGCAGTAGCTGCCTCTAAACAAACAAACAAACAAAAAAAAAAAAAAAAAAACCACAACACACACACAAAAAAAAAAAAAAAAAAAAAACAAAAACAACACCAAGGCAACACCTACAACAATTAACAAAACATTTTGTCACTTTCTAGAGCCTCATTTGCAGACTGCTGTAATCAAATTAAGAAGCTACTATCCCAGCTAAATATTCCTTCTGTATTCACCTCGAGTAGCCTGAAGTGAGCCAGCTCTGGAACTTGAGCCATTGCAAGGAAAACCTGCTACTACAGACTAAACCAACAAAGAAGGGGGTTTCCAGTTCAGGCAATGCACTTGGCACTGAAGCAGCTCTGAACGAATTCGTGTTCCTGGGGGTAGAAAAGATGCACATGGTAACATCTTATCACAGAGAACTTTTGCTCAGCTTTTGTGACAGAGCCTTGACCTTTATAAAGAATTAAAAGACCTGTTTTCCAAAGGCACTGGGGTTCCTAGCAGAAATTAAGGAGACAGAGGGGGGAAAAAACCTGATTTGCCTAATTTCCACTGAAATCAGAGGTAAATGGCTCTAATCTGTATCCTTGGAAATCTGCAATTAGGTAATCCATTAACACTGGATTTAGTCTATTAAAAGCTGTACATTTTTCCCCTGAGCCATACTCAAGGCATACTAGACAAATAAATTTGCACAGGTAGTTTTATTCTGACATTTCCTGGCTTTTTAATCCTAGTCTTTGCCTTCTGAAAAGTATTAATTGACTCAATTTTCACGCACGACAAAGAACCTGTGTTAGTAAAACATGAGACTTTACATTCATAGTGACAGAATTTTCATTCACATTTAGACTTGACTGAAAAATGTACATGATTTCTACCATGTTACCCTGAATGAGAACTCCAGCTGTCAATTTGAACAACTTTCACTCTTTTCTTATTCGTCATACAGCTTTTCTCCCTTCAGACACCTTTTCTTTCTGATCTATACTCTGCAGCAAAACTCCACAATTTTAACCCTTCCATCTTTCCTGAGATACGTTTTCCTGCATTTCAATTACCAGTGGCCTGGTGTTTCATTTGCTCTGTAACTTTTGTTACCTTATTTAGCCCTCGAAAACACCCACAGGGAATATTACCTCAGCAGCTCATCAGAGCTGCAAAATTGAGGCTACGTTTCTGATGTGCAGGATGCTACTGCAGCACCTTCAGCAGGGCATTCTGCACACACCAGGTGAATATTTCCTGATGCTCTAGTGCAATAATGACCCACCTGCCTCTGCTCCTCTCTGGGGCACTTTCTGTCTATAGGGACTGGAACTAACGACAGTCTCTCTGTGCTGCCTGATGTCAGAGCTGAGAAAGGTGTCAAGGATATATAAGAGCCAGAAAGGAAGAGGGAAAAGGATACTCCAGAGCTAGATGCAAGCGTGGAATTGTTGCATGCACACTTCTTGCTAACCAAGAGGGCTTGCTGGCTTCTCCAGTTAGATCCGTGGCCACAACAAGGTAAATAATTTCCCTTTTTTCTTACCTTACCTGCAGTGCAACAGATGTGCTTTAAAAAGCACAGTATTATTAATCACGAGCATTTTTCAGGAAAAACATAGACAACTTTAAAGTAAACTGCACTGGGGACCAGAATTTGAGACTGGGATGTGTCAGGGAATGCAAACCAGAGGTAAGGGATAGGATTGAAACTACTGGATGGAAAATGAGCATTTATTCCTGAGAGCTATATTTCTGAAACTCAGTTTTGTCACTAAACTTGAGGGGATCATTTTTCTCACTCCAGCCTGTGAAAAAGCCTAGCTGCTCTTGATTTATGGCATCAATAAGAGGATATGCTGAAGAGTATTTGGGTTAGCTTTCAGTTTTGAATCATTGTTCTTTTCAGAAAGTTTGGAAGGAAAGATGTGCAACCTAAAGCTGTCAGTTTTCTTCATTGCACTTTCTGTCACTCTGAGCTGTTTGGAAGCTACACCTATTGAGAGGTGAGTAACAAATAATCATGTTTATTTCTCTTTAGGGAAAAAGGTGTTCAGATTAGTGCATGAGTTGCTTTTGCTTTTCACGTCTCAAATATTATAAAATTAGAGTTATTAAAGCTCACTCTTTTATTGTTGCTCAAAGATTACTGTCTGTGGCTGATGATCTATCTGATGGTACTTCCAAGAGACAAGGATGGATGTTGCCTGTAATGTCACATAATACACTCTCAGCACTTAGTGAGGAAATGCCAGAACAACCAGCAGCAAAGGCAAAAAGGTATTGATTTTCCCTTTTTTCTTCCAGCCATATCAGATTGAGCCATGAAGCAAACTTTGTTCCAGTGATATCCTGCTACTTGAGAGACTTCAGCTGTTTCTCTCAAAAAAAGAGATTAAAATATCCTTCTACTAAATAGAGTAAGCATAAAGATCAGCTTTTCTGTAACATAAAGATCAAAGTGTTCAGGGTAGAAAGTGAAATCCAGGGACAAAGCTGCAAACACAATTATAACACTTTCATAAATTAAAGAGGCTGTAAATAGTACATTACCTTGAGAAGAAAGGTGTATATTGCAAGTGCCTTCCTTTTTAAAAAAATTGTCAGATTTCCAAGCCTGAAGAGGAAAAAAAAACCAAAAGCATACCCTTCTTAATAATACTAGCATTCTCTGCTAGAATGGAATTATTTTATAGTATAAATGCTTTCAGTCAGTAATTAAGCAATTTTTTAAATCACAGAATTAAATATTAATTTAATCACGGGAAGAAGGAAAAGAAGAAATTGGTTCTGATAGAGTTTCACTTGTCTGAAACACATTCTTACTTATAAATTTATAAATTCAATTTCAGGCAACTTTTTAATGAATAAAAAAAACATTTCAAGATTTATTTGCAATTTCTACTAAAAAATAAGCAGCACTGAACTATTCTACTTTTCACTATTCTACTTGATGATTTTCACAGTCATCAAGGTTGGAAGAGACCTTCAAGTTCATCTAGTTTTGTCAGGCTTTTGAGTGAATTTCTTTCAATGGCAATTCTGTTATAGATGAATTCAGTAAATACATATGTATATATAGTTGCCTGTTACTCTCTCTTTGAATATATATTTAAAAAATACTATTACATGACAATTTTTGTACCTTCCAAAGTATTTTTATAACAGAGACGAAGTTCTAACATTCTTTACAGCTATCACTTTAAAAAAAAAATACAAACCCCCCCCAAAATAACTGCAATATTCAAACACAAGGCATCACCTTGATGGGTGTGGTGTGCCTTATCTGCTTTTCTGGGGCCTTAGAACCATGTCTCACTGGGTGAGTTGTCTCCTGGCTGCAAATATTCATTTAAAGCTAAAAGGGGTGGTGGGTTCAGCCAGGCTGGACATGAGGTAGAAACCCAGCAGCTTCCTGTAAGGGCTGGAGTTTTCAACTTGATTTTGTAGCTTTAATGGAAAAGAGAATTCTGCCTCCACGAATAAAGCAGGATCTCTGTGAGAACCACCTGCTCTTTGAACCTTGTATGTTAAAGGCTTGATTAAACCCAATAGAAATACCCACGAAAGTCAATGAGAGGTTATATAAAGCCATGTCCAACAATTTTCTTTTAATGCAATTACACATTTAAAATATTAATTGCTTAAAAATTGCTGCATGTCTACTAATGGAGAGCCAGTATAATACAGACACTCCTTTCACAGCTGCTATTCCACTTGGATTCTCAGATCAACACAAATAACTGCAAAAGGTTATAGGACATTTTAGATGATAGATTTAATAATCAGTAAGCAAAGGAACATATTGGTAACTGCTCAGAGTTTGAAACTAGGATATTGTTGCTTTTCACAGTAAATTTTAGCCACAAACTGGTGTCTAACTCATGCCATATCAGCATGAAGAAGTCCAAGAAAATAAGCAATAACTCAGTAGGAATCTCAGCAAGCATTTCTGTCTGAAGGAACAACACAGCAGTCTAAGGAACAAATGTGGAAACTCAAGTTCTCTCAAGCTAGCAATTTTATTACTATTTAAAAAAAACCCTCACGTTACATAAATTTTACATGGAGTTCTGCAAATGGTCTGTTGGTTCAGATCACAAAATGTTACTTTTAGATAGGATTCCTCCTTGGACACTCTTTTTAAAGTATCAGTCAGCAGAGGATTCTCTCTCACCACAACAGAACTTCCAAGCTGCTGGTGTTCCAAAAAAAGATGTGGCAGTTTAGCCAGAGCGAAGTGGTGGAGAGACAGAGCAAAAGACCATCCTAAGTGGTACTGAGGCTGGCAGAAGCTGGCAATGCCTGCTGCCTCTCATGAGATGTGGTGCAGATGGGAGAAAAGCTTTGGGTTTAGCCCACTTGGTGTGGACTGGAATATCACCAGTCCCTTCAGTGAGAGCAGGATAGAGATTCTGTGGAAACACGAGAACTAAATCAATGTTAGTGATCATCACTATGTTAGTAATCCTCATGATATCAGCAAGAGCTCTAAATAGAGTTTAGAAGTTCAGCTGAAAGTTAAACATTTAGTCATTGCTTTCACTTAGTGTCTTACCTATACTATCATTACAGGTTTTCTGGGTGTCATAAACTGCTGTGCAGGATATCAATAAAAACGACAGGTCTCTGCATTTGAATAACCCCCATCATTAAAACTGATAATAGCACCCAGCACAAGGAATTTTTTTCAGGCACAAAGTAGGTGGTGGGAAGATTCTAACGTTCCCGTATTTGCGCACACGTTAAAAGAACTCCCACGTTAGCAGAGCTCAAATGACTGTGAGGAGCGGCACGCTCGATTGCTCATCGCTTGGCTTAACCTTGGCTCTCTCTGCTCCACCTCGGCAGCCACCAGCTGGAGAAGAGGAAATGCAACACGGCCACGTGTGTGACACAGCGCCTGGCCGCCTTCCTGGTGCGCTCCAGCAGCAGCCTGGGGGCCCTTTACCCACCCACCAACGTGGGCTCCAACACCTACGGCAAGAGGGACACGGCAGGGCTGCCAAGCACGCAGCCCCAAAACCATGCACGGCTCTAGGGCCGTGAGGCAGCTCTTGAGAAGCTCAGTTTTTAATGTATCAGCAACCTCTTGGTCGTTTATTACCTGTACAGTCTTAGCAGTGCCTTGTTCTCTGTGTGTGTGTGTGTGTGATTTATGTTCACCATCCCGCTGTGCATGTACAAGGACATGCACAGGCTACCCTTCCAACACTCCACTAAGAGCTCCAGAAATCTGCTTGGTAAATTCCTTTGTAAAAATCCACCATGAAAATAAATGGAAGAGTAATTGCAACAAGGGTTTTTTTTAAATCATCGTTATTATTATTATTAAAAGGATGAAAAAAATAACCCATGATGTGTATGTCTTTATAATCACAGCTCGGTAAGAGAAAGAAATCACCTTAAATAAAAAACAAGTATCAGAATGCTAGCAGAAGTTATGCTCTAATGGAAGTAAAATAAGAATCTTCTGGTTTTGAAACATCTCCAGCATCTTGTTTTGTACAGCTGCAGGAACAGCTAGATGAGAAAAGATGCTGCATCATGCACCATGATCATAGAATTATGCAGTTTACTGGCTGGCCTGCTTCCACTATAACATACAACAAGCAAAGAAACGTGGACTTGCAGCACTTCTGTGCCTACTTTAAGAATTTGCACTTCGTATGTAAAGATGGCATCAGAAAAATGTAAGCATAATAAGTGCTTTTAAATATGAATAAGACAAAGGTCTGATAACAATCTAGCAGGAACTCCCATCCTTGGATATTCCTTTCCTTGAACTAAAGTAACAAAGGGAAGAGAAAAAAAAACAATGAGTAGTTCAAGAAGCAAAATGCTTCATAGAAACTCAGTATTTTTTTTCACTGGCTTACTTACATTGCTACCAAAATCCAGAGAAAATATTTCACAGATGGGCAGACCTTAATGAGAATATGACATTGTTATTTTCTCCTACCTCAGCCCAGGATCAGTGCAGGCTTAAAAATCTTTAAAATCCTTTAAATTGTTAAGCAAATTTTCCTAAAGGTGACATCCTATATCACAGAAATGATGTAGTGTGGGATAAAGTGTGGGTTTGCCCACACTTCCTCAGTGAAGGGTTCACTGCCATCTGAAAAACATTATTATCCAATTAGGAAAAACATTCAGCATAACCTTGGTTCTGGAGAGGCAAATGAAAGTTTAATAACTGCCTTCAGTTGGTTTGTTTCTGTTATAAAATATACCTCCAAATAGAAACATTTTTGCTAAATTTAATGTTAAATGGCATATTCACTTCATTTCACAAAAAAAACCACATGGGAATAAAAATTACTGCTCAGGAGTCTTACTGTAAAAGTGTTACTAATTACTCTATTGAGGAAAGTTTCAACCTTCATTAATGTTCTAATTAATGATATCCATTCTGAATTTTATTGAGAAAACCATTTATAGGGTATTAAATTAGTCCAGTATTTCTGCCAGCTTGAAATGCTTTCCATCCCAGTTACTTTTGAGTTATGTTGCACACACACTGTGTGCTTAATTTGTGTTTCAGTTAGAATATTTATGTTTCAGAAAACAAATAAAGTGAGAGGAGAGCTGTGAATTGTCACTGTGACACCGTTTGTACAGAGGAGCAACCAAGTGGAGCCTTCCCTGTGGGTGGATGCTGATCCCTGGCTGATCCCAGGCTGGAATATGAGCAAGGCTTTATGCACCAGCTTTTGTGTTTTCAGCTGCCTTTTGGCAAACCCCAGCAAAGCACAGGCTGCCCGTGCACAGAACCAGTGCAACTGGGAACATTCATTTCTGCCTTCTGCACTCCTGAATCGGGTGGATTTGATACCAGCATCTGTTTCACGTGGTCAAACTATTCCACAAACACTGAAGGATGGAACTCCTATCCTAAATTCAGTGAAAGCACAGAGAGAGAGAAGAGGGGGACCATCTCACCTGTCTTCAGCTCCTCTGTGTCTACCCAGCTGTCAGTGCTCTCCTGCTGTTTGGTGGAGGAAGACAGCTTCTTCCAATTCATCCCAGCTTAGACATCTATTTTAGGATGGGATTAATCACTGCTGAAGTGCCTCTATTGCTTCATTGATGATACAGAGTGTCTAGACAATTAGCTGAAAACGAGCACTTAACTTTCAGATAACTAGAGTTAGGTGACAGGGATCTCATCTGCATTTGGTATCAACTGCTCAAACTAAAATCAAAGAGAAAAAATTTGGTAAAAAAAAAAAAAAAAAAAAACCCACACCACCAACACCTCAGACTCCAAATCACCTTTTACTCTGAGCTACCTTAGTTAATTCATCAGCTGGAGCATCTCGAGAAACTTCCTTCAGTGAGACTTGTTTTCCCTCCCCCAAATTCCCTTGGGAACACAGCTCTGCTCCCCTTCCTCCTGCTGTTGCTGCACTTGGGCCTCTCAGAAAAGAAGGATCTAGCCATAGTAAGCCTGGATACAAGCACAATCCTGAGCAAATGAGCCAGGGAAAGAAAGGATTGAAAAGGAGAAAAAAAAAAAATTAATAATTAATTAATAGTAAGCATTGCTTCATCAGCTCTGCGAACAGCATAACCAGAATTTTCAGAATATTTAAGAAAAAAATAAGTGCCTCTGTGCATTTTTTTAAATCCCAGGATGTATTTCTCAACTTCTTCAGGGATGTAAATATTACCTGAGAATCCAGCCTTACATAGCTTGGGCTCTTTTTCAATTCATCTGAACTCCCTACATCTTTCAGAGAACGTGCAAGCAAACAAAAAAATACAAGAAAGGAAAATTAAGAATGCAGACAATGTGATAAATGTGGCTATATTCCCTTTTAAAAAATACTAAACCCCTGCCTTTTAGTATGTTCTATGAAGTTGTGTTTAAAAAAAACCAGAATAATATTGAATTTCACTAAATGAGAAGGGGAAGAGTAAAAGTCATCAAACAAGCAAAAGGATTGTTAAAAAAAAAAAAAAAGATTGTAGGAACATGAAGAATGTTTTAAATGGAGTAGTGGGCCCTAGGGTCTAATATTTCTTAGGAACTATGACAGCTTCATAAAAGACAGGATTTATATTTTCTCATGATGAATAGAGTTGAGGAAAGAAATTGATTTCACTTGTAAAAGCTTGGGCTAAAACTAAGAAAGCACACAATATTCATGAAACATAAAATGTATTTTCCCAAACAGCAAATTTGGAATTAATAATTTCAATTGCTATTAAAGAAATTAGCTATTTTTCAAATAAATAAGTCTCTTGATGAGAGTTTTAAACACTAGGCTGACAAAGCTTCCATTTATTAGGAAGCTTTAATTTAATGGGATTAGGTATTAGAAAGTCTGGATTTTACTGAATGGCTTTCACTATTTGAAAGGCAATATATTGATACCCTGAATAAAATCCTTTTCCTGTAATGCACTACTGAATATCTTCAATTTCTAGATTTATGCAGGCTTTGAGCCAAGGAGCTCATTTACAAACACAGTTCAACAGGCGTGGTGTTCCCAGTGACAGGGCTGGGCAATTTTGTTGTTCTTACACAGAAAAGGGACAGCTCTGCATTCCTTCTGCAGTGCAATCAGCAAAAAAGCTGTGCTTGGGAGTGACACATCTCCCTGCTCTGCACAGAATAATGGCTGAAGTCACACGAAACTGAATCCTCCTAGGGGATGTGACAACTTCTGTCCAAATCATCCTACTCTGCTTTTTTTGTTATCTCTGTTTTCCCACACTCATAAAAAATCCCACGCTGAAAAACAAAGTATTTTTGTGGAGCTGTGTAAGGCTCCAGAACCAGACTCAAGCTCAGATGTGAAATCCACCATTTAAATTAAGCTTCAGTTTAGGAACACAAATCTGGATTCTCTAGTTTCCCTGAAATTAGAAAAATTGGTTTCCAGCTACAATTGCTATGAAAACTATTTATCCTTTATTAGATTCAGTTAAGAATACTTTCTCTAACTAAAACCTACCTTAAAATCAAAATGATAACAAAAAAAGTCTCAAAGGAGGAATCATGAATGCTAAAAGTCAAGTCATCAAAAGCTCACTAAAGAACAAGACAGTGATGATAAAACAATAGTTAAAATTGGTGTTCATTGTGCAAAAAAAATGTCTCCTTGAATGCTAAAACCTCTGAATAAAAAGAATAAATTCAAATGCATTTTAAGCCTAACAATAGGGCTGACTTGAGTAACAATCATGCCATAAAGTCATAATTTCCTAGAAATGCTCTTAAAAATACAAAATAGGTTTAATTACTCAAATTAAGAATCTTAGATCTGCCCCTACTATAATAACTTTTTTCCTCTCCACCTTAAAAGGCTCTTTTTGATCCTGCATTAGAGACAGTGAAACTGTTTCTTATAGGCTCTTTTACAATATCCTTAATGTAAATAATCATAGCACAGGTAACCTGTGCTCTGCTGCAGAACAGCTAGTGACATTTATTATTTTTCTTTTCAAAAGGGATTAATATACTGGGGTGCATCGAAATAATTGGAGTTGCAATAAATAAATCATTACACAAGTGAATTTAAATAGTTAGAATCGATTTTAAATGAAGTGCTCCTCAACAGGATTAAAATAGCATTAAACCCAGAACGTGCTTATTATTATTTACACTCTCAACAGAGGCAGATCAGTTTGTTTTTTTTTTTTTCAAACAGAATCAGCCCTTATTCATTAAGCAGTCCCTTTGGAAGGAGTCAAAGTGGGACCTGCTTCCACTGGAGGAATTGTGTTAAAATTTCAGCAGCCTGTGATTGATTGTCAGTCCAGCACTGAGGAAGCTGAGCTCTCAGAATATGGGGCATTTTTACACATCACTCATTTTAAATACCATTCTGTGCTGCACGTCAAACCATACAACAGAGAAAAGGATTTTTTTGTAATTTCTCTATTTGTTTGTTTTACAGAAGGAAGAAAGAAAGGGGTTATATAAAAGGAGGAGGGGATAAATAATGTTAAGGTTGCAAAATACATAATACTTTGTCCATGATCAATAAGCAACTGGCAGCTATTTTTTTTTTTTTAATTTCTAAATTGTCTGCTTGCTATGGTACAGGAAGGAGAGGGGAAAAACCAAGACTGTGGGACAGAATATTCTTTGTCTCAGGGAAAATACAAATCTGAAACAGCCTGAGATAGCAGGGGATGGTCAAGAAGAACTTCAGAGGAAAGATCACCTCACTGACTCCAAGTACTGCTTCTGATTTCAGGATGACCACAGTGATATTAGAAACATTCAGGTTGGAAAGGACTAAAATCATCAACTCTTAATCCAGCAAGTCCCTAAATGGCACAATCCACACGTGGTTTTTGAGCATTTCAGTGCCAGTTCTGTAAACACAAACACCCTGAGTGAGCCTAACATGGCACAGAACTGATTAAAAAATGTTATCTGGAGTTGAATGGCTGCAGAATAAGTCTCTTATTCACCCTAGTATTATTCCCCTTCATTCCACATCTTAACAAATATAACTTCTGTGATTCACCACTCACAGCTGTGAACAGAACTCATTTAAACCCCAAGTTTTCCCCTATTTTTCACATTAAACAATAAGCACTGGAGATGAATGAATGGCTCTGCAGGATGATTTCTATCAACTACACCCCAAGCATCAAAGAATCACAGAACATCCTGAGCTGGCAGGGTCCCACGAGAATCACCAAAGTCCTGGCTGTGCAGAGAACAAGAATCCCACCCTGGGCTTGAAAGCACTGTCCAAGTGCTCCTTGAGCTCTGGCAGCCTTGGGGCTGTCACCACGTCCCTGGGGAGCCTGTTCAGTGCCCAGCCACCCTCTGGGTGAAAAACCTTTCCCTAATATCCAACCTAACCCTCTCCTTGCACAGCTGATCCCGTGGATCACCTTGAGCTGGAGCAGCCTCCATGTCTGAAAGGCAGCTGTACTCTGGAAGACAGCTAAGCAAGGGCTTTTTCCAGAACAAAAAAAGACATCACTGTGTCCCCAGAAGGGTATGCATGAGTTCAGGCCTCAATCCAGCAGACACAATATTTTACTGGACTTTCCTGTCCCTTATGGGATGCTGACCTAAGCACAGGGGCCCTCCTGTCATCTTCTGGCACATCCCTAATTTCATCATCATCCTTCTGCACCCCAGAATCCTCAGCAAAGATAAGCCCACAGACCACCCTAACTCGGGGCTGTGCTGCAGGACTTCCCAAGAGCTTTTCCAGAAGGATTTCTCCCACCAGGAGGGTTTCCCCTCTGGCTGCACAGCACAGCACAGCAGAACCTGAACTTCAAATGCTTTCCTCCACACCTTTGGAGGTGACAGGCTGCCTCTAGGAAGTGCTGCTTGATTCTATAACAGGCAAATCTCCTCCTTAAGGCACTATTAATTTCCAGCCTGGCTTTTTCTCCTTTTTTTTTTTTTTTTTCTCTCCCCTTCTTGTTTTGGGAAAGTTTGAAGGGAGGAGAGAATTGGTGAACTAAACATTGCTTTGGAAACAGCAGAGCACAGACAGGAAAAGCAGCTGGGGAAAAGATAGCAGAATGTTTTCCAAATCTGCACGCAGACACAGCTTCACACAGATTCTCAGTCACAAAAACAGCCTGACCTCAATGTACAGCTCAAGCAGCTGTGCACAAACACAGATTCATCTAGTGACCACATAAGGCAGCATGGCACAAAAGAGTTTTCCAACACTGAGGCCAAAAACAAAATTTTGAAGAAGAGGGTGAATACATTTTTGTTGCTTAAAAAAAAAAAAAAAAAAAAAGTCACAGAGACTTCCGGACTTGTATCAGAGTTTTCAACCTTAAGGAATCTGAACTCTCCTTCAAAAGCATTCTACCACATGTTCAGGCAGGTATTTCCTAGTTCCTTTAACAAACTGGAGGGCACGTATTTCTGGTGTGATTGCTCAGGAAAATAATAATTATGTTGAGATGACTGTCAAGCCATGCAGTAGAAATCACAGAATCATGGGCTATCCTGAGTTGGAAGGGCCCCACAAGGATCACTGAAGTCCAACTTCTGGACCTGCACAGGGCAGCTCCAAGAATCCCATCACGTGCCCCAGAGCATTTTCCAAATGCTTCTTTCTACAAAACCTGGCTAGAATAAGAAACACTTGCAAACCAGGAAATAACTTGAGTCAATTTAAAACCCCGAAACAGAGTTATTTCAGATCACTTGCACCACTAATAAAAGCAAATCTGACATCTGTGAGAGTTCTGCAGCACAGCAGCAGCAAAAGAGCCTTGGCACTCAGGCCATTTCCTTCTCACTCTGTGTGTAAGTGTGTGCATGCACATGGTTAAACTCAGCACAGCACAAAATTCTGCAGCTTCAGGTAAATAGGAATTCCCTCCTTGCATTTCATTTGTGGGAAAACCCACTGAAGTTGCCAGTTTCTGCTGGGCCTCAGCTCACTAACCCAACATTTTATTATTTATAATAGGTTTGCCAGAACTAATATTAAAATTTATTTTTTATCTTTTATCAATTAATTTTATCAATTATCAAATTGTTTTTGTCAAAATTCTCTGTGATGAGTGCCAAAAAAAATAAGAATATCAAAAGAGTTGTAAATCAGGACACATGTTATTACCTGCTTTTGGGAGATGGGGAAGAGTGAGGTAAGAAGCATAATTTATTAATATTGTGATCACTAGCCTTGCAGGTAAAAGAGGAAAAAGTGGAGGATAACATGATTCAATTCAGGAGGCACCTAATCAGCAGCCTGGAAAATATGCCAGAGATGTGAGTGAAAACAGAACAACTAAAGTAAAGGGATGTCCATAGGTGGTAGAGCTAACTTTTGCAATTTTGAGACCAAAATGCATCTCAGGGACTCACCAGGCCACTTCTGTCTGACTCTCAGGATTCAAAGAACGTCATATGCTATGGACAGGTTTTCTAGACAAGAACTAGTTTCATTCTAGAGGTGAAAATCTCATTTTCTTAATTTAATCATCACATTGGGTAACAAGTTTGAGTAAAGGCTGCAGGATTTAGCCTACTGCTGCTAAATATTTACAGAAAAAAATCAAGACTGCATATTTTAAGAAATGGTTTTCTTAAATGGTTTTCTTTCTATTCAGCATGACAAGAAAGAGACACGAGTGACATCAACCAATGACCATAAATTTCACTGCTGGTAGATTACACTATATTTATTTATACATCCTGAAAGGGACTGGAGATTGGCTAGGTGACTAATGCTTAGGTTATAAATTGCTGAGAGGAGAAAACCAAACATAACTGTTAACTTCCTCCTCATACAAACACATCCGTCACATTCTAATAATATGAACTGCAGTTCTAATCAAAACTGATCTGAACTATGTTTTTTTAATCCAAATATCTGCATCCAGTGCATCTTCACTCACCAAGCAAGACTCTTTTGGGGTTTGTTGGGTTGTATTTCTACAGAATTAAAGAAATAGAGAACTAGCATAAATCTCTGTGGCATCAGCTTTTCTTGTGTCTTCCATATCCCATAAAAATCTCTTTTTTCCCCCTTCAAAGTTTGCATAATATCTGATCACTGGAATCAAAATATCCATCAAATGTGTTGCCACAGACTGTGATCCTGGTATTTTACATGCTGGGTGCTACTCTGTGCCTCACAATCTCTCTCTGAAATACCTGTTTGAAAAATGCCTGGTGTTTCAAACTGAAAAAGATAAGCTGAAGACCTAAAGAAATTGTGTACCTGCCCTGTTGTTTCCCATGGTGTTTCACTCTCAAACCTATTAAACACTGCTTATAAATAAACACTGTTAGCTATTTTCACTGTGGCTGTAAGCAGGCAAGAATGTAGACATAAAAGTTCCAGTGGTGGTGTGAATGTGCCTATAAAGCCATTTTCTTTGGGTAACATGTTCTGCTATCACTACCAGCTTGGGTTGTCAGAGCACAGTGGAATTCTTCTTTGCAAAAGAGCAAGTTTGATAGTGAAATCCACACAAGTCCTTCAGACTTTTCAAAAAAGTCACACACATCACATATCGGGCAATGTTTGAACACAAAGCCAGTCCCAGCAAAGCCCAGGTGCACAAGCATAGGATAAAGCAGGAATGCTTTCTCTCAGGATGTATCACTCAAGATCACCCATCATCATTCTCTGTTCCACCTTTTAGTGCATCTGCTTGTGTCAGTCACTTACACACTCCTTAAACCTCTGCTGTTTCCCCCCACTTTCTGTATTATGCCTTTACTTTTCAATGCAGCCACAGAACACTCCCATTGCACTTGTCTATGCCATGCCAAATATGCAATAAATAGATAGAAGAGAGCCTTCTCCTGCTGGTATGAGCCCTGCTCTCCTGGCCTGATAGGTTTCTTTTTGAGCTAGGTCTTATGAGCTTAGAGAATGTACCACACCCAAAATAGCCCAGCTACTCTGAATGGCATAAAATGAGTAGGATGGTTTTTGAGGTAGTGTTGGAAACAGCAAAAGATTTAATAAAAGATAAAATAATAAAGTTATTACAGAGAAAAACTGAGTTAGGGGCAAGAGGTTTTTGCTCCTGCTAAAGCACACCACAATTTTTTTTTTTTTTTTTTTTTTTTTGTTTGGTTGGGTTTTTTTTGTTTTGTTTTGGTTTTTTTTCTAGTGAATTAGCTAGGTGGGACTTCTTGGCTTCTGTCTAATTGGACAGCCTCAGGTCTGAGGTGAAATCTAAAAGGTCCTACGAGGTGTTTTTGTCCTAAATTGGGAGATAAACTTTTGGGCTTTTTTTGTCTTTTTAAGCAGACAAAGAATAACTTAGTTACTCTATTAACAGAGAGCACATTCCTACACTGGCCCTGCAGCCTCTTGCCCCCAAACCCTTCTAGACCCATGGCCACTGTCCTGCTATGCTGTTCCTCAGCACAAACACGTCACCTGAAATCTATAAATCAGGACCACCTGGACTAGCATTCTGCAGCCAGCAGCTGCTGCTGCCCAAGGAATCAAAAGAAAAGAGAGGTGGCCAGACTGGCTGCACACTTGAGTACAATTACACAGCTGAATTCACACACAACTGAAATATAACCCAAAGGAAAGGAAAAACACCGGTTTTTTAGTGAAGCACAGAACAGCATCGATTTCCACAAATGAGCCTTAGCCTGAACTGGACAGGGAATGATTGCTCTGAGCCTGTGGCATGACAAGAGCAGGAAAAGTCACTTCTGGTGGGAACCCAGAGCCCTGCTCACCTCCCCATTACCAAAACTGACCCCTTCCCCCCTTCTACCTCCACACCACCAGTTCCTCAGTGGCAAGCCACGGGGTACTGATGGCCACCCACACTCACCCTTGCTCCAGGCTGCACCTGACAGGAGGCTCAGAACTGACTGAGGAAGAGCTGCAGCCCCAGAGAGTTCTTCCCTCTTCCCACACCCAGGTCCCCTCTCTCCAGCAGAGCAGCAACGTCCAGGCTCAGTGCTCCAGCTGCTCATCTCTCTTTCAAAGAAAACTTAGGGATAAAAGCAGCTGGGAGTCAGGAAGACAGCCAAGTTTGTTTGCCCTTGAAAGAAGGTGGTCACACTCAGTGAAAGGCAAAATGCACAGAGAACTCCTAAGGAAATAAATCCACCCTGCTGTCCCCTCTGGGCATTAGTCAAAAGCTCCACAAGCTGGGCAGCAAGGTGCCATTGTCACAGTCCTGAGGTACATTTCTTTTGTGCTTTTTCACCACATACCCAACCTAAGGGCACACACGTTGCAAGGAGGAAACACCTTACTCGTGGGCCAGGCTTCCCTCTCACTGTGTGTAAAAGTCAAACTGGCAGTTTCTTCACTTAGTGCCAGAAACCTCCTCAGAATCTCCTGAAGTGCTACTGAGATCAAAAATTTGCACCAAACACTCGGAACCCTTTTATGTCAGGTGAGATACGTGATACCTGGCAGTGCAATTTTAATTTTATATCAATTACTTGTCTTTCCTTTTTTAAACACACAAAATACCTTTCACTCAGGCAACATTTGTGTGATAGCTTTTGCTGACACCTCTGAATATAAATAGCTTCTTCCATACTCACATGTGCATTTCAACACTCATAGACATGCAAGGATTGAGAACACCTCTAAAATTCTTTCTATAGCTTGTTAACTGAATGAATTTGCTGGGAAAGACAAGAAAATGCTAGTCAGAACAAAATTCTGGAACTGAACAGCCTTACAGGGAGTTAATACAATCCCCAAATAACCAGCATTAGCTAGCCCTCAGACCAGCTCTCCCCATTAACAAGTGATAGGACTAAAGGAAATGGCCTCAAGTTGCCCCAGGGGAGGCTTAGACTGGACATTAGGGAAATTTTCTTCACCAAAAAGGTTATCAAGCATGGGACCAGGCTGCCCAGGGGTTGAGCCACCATCCTTGAAGTGTTTAAAAGATGTGTCATGTAAAGACATGGTTTAGTGCTGGGTTTAACAGCTGGACTCAATGGCTTTGAAGGTCTTTTCAAACCTAATTGACTCTATGCTTCTATAATTCCTGGGGAATGCTTCCAACAGTCAGGTTTACACTCACATTTCCCCAGTTTTCTCCAGTTCTAAGTTAAACAACCAACATGGATAACATCCACACAAATAGACATCTCCCTCTTACTAACCCCACCTAAACACCAGCAGGTCCAGCTGAATTTTGTCCTTGATACAGATTTCCCTCTACATGATTGTTGTTAGTAGGAACTTTACAGGACTTCTTTAAAAGTGAGGGCTGAGGGGTTTTTTTAGCCCATGAGAAGAGATCACAAAGAAAAGCTAAGAGAAACAAAAAATTGAGGACATTTTGCTTCAACCCTTCCTTGATGATAATCAATTCTGCTTTATAGAATGCTTTGGATTGGAAGAGACCTTAAAGATCATCCAGTTCCACCTCTGCAATGGCAGGGACACCTTCCACTATCCCAGGCTGCTCCAAGCCCTGTCCAACCTGGTCTTGGGCACCTCCAGGGATCCAGGGGCACCCACAGCTGCTCTGGGCACCCTGTGCCAGGGCTTCACCACCCTCACAGCAAAGAATTTCTTCCTAATACCCAGTCTAAACTCACTCTGTGTCAGTTTGAAGCCATTCCTCCTGTCCTGTCACTCCAGACCCTTGTCAAGAGCCTCTCTCCACCCTTCCTGTAGGCTCCCTTCAGATACTGGAAGGCTGCATTTAGGTCACTCCAAAGCCTTCTCCAGGCTGAGCAATCCCAATTCTCTCAGCCTTTCCTCACAGGAGAAGTGCTCCATCCCTCTGATTCCCTTGGTGCCTCCTCTGGACTTGTTCCTACTTCAGCAGGTGCTGTTTCCTCTTTCTATCCCGAGAAAAAATGAAAAATCCACAGGATGCATCAGCACTCCTGCATGGAGTGATGGATCCATACTGATGCATCCATCACTCTGATAGTCTGGAGTCCCTCACTGCAATAAATACTGCAGTCCCTCACTGCAATAAATACTGCAGTCCCTCACTGCAATAAATACTGCAGCCTCTCACTGCAATAAATACTGCAGTCCCTCACTGCAATAAATTACTTTTGCAGTAAATCACTTACTGCAGTCCCTCACTGCAATAAATACTGCAGTCCCTCACTGCAATAAATTACTTTTGCAGTAAATCACTTACTGCAGTCCCTCACTGCAATAAATGCTCTTTCCTGCCTGAGAATTGGAGCAGGATTCAGGCACCAAATGGGCTGCAGGACAGTAAGAAAATTTTCATCACTGAATGTATTGCTATAATGACAATATCATTTATTATGATGCTTGATCTTCAGTTACCTTTGAGTAACCTTTTTTCACCAGAGATACACCTGGAATTGTAAGCCTCCAATCCATACAGTCAGCAATAAACAATAATTGGATTTATATAGTTTTTTTTTAATACTTTTCAAATGTTCAGAAATAGTATCAGGATATTTCATTTATCAACAATACTGTTTGGCTATAGAAATTATTGCTATAGAATATGCTACATGCTTATTTTCTAACAAACTATTTCAAAAATACTTCTGTGAATGTATGCTGTGGTAAATCATATTTCTAAATTGACTTGTACTTAACCTGTGATGAAACTTTTATAAAATGTGAATACTTCTTCCTCTGAAAAATGTGATTATTAAGCAAGGGCCTTAGGGTGCCCAACAAAGTCAACAAGTGTTTTGCTTTTGCTTTAAACCACACAATTCTCTTATTATTCTCTGCACTGAAAAGAACACTGTTTGCTGTGTCAACATAGCAAATGTCCAACAGTAAATACTGGAGTATGTGAAATAGCATATTTATTTGTCATAATACTTTTGAGGAGAAAGGCTTGTTTGTGGATGTGAAAAGACCAAGGGACAGTTTCCAGTTTCTCCCTGGTTTTTTGTGGCAATTTTAAAGAGTAATACCCAAATAAGGCAAACACTCACAGAATCAGGTTGCAAAAGATGTGCTATTTAACACACATGTATTTTTTTTTAATCATATATTGAAAAGAAAGGAAAGTCACAGATAATTCAAAAGCAGAAATCTGTTCCTTGACTATGTAAGCTAAGGTGGCTCACAGCCAGAACAACTGTGCCAACTTACATTCCTGACTCAGTCCTTCATTTTGCCACCAGTAAATTCACAGGCATTCTGTATTTACTGGAGAATATTTTCCAAAAAATTATAAACAAATGCAAAAGTTGTCTGTAATTTGAAAGAGGTTTTCTAAATGTGGATTTTTTCAAAGTTAATGCCCTTATTATTCATACTTACATAAGTCCCCATTTTCAGATCCCAACAAGGTGATTGTTAAGCTCATGCTTTTTCTGTCACACAAGATTTTGATTTTAAAACTAGACAAACATATTTATAATTTCATGAATTCTGCCCTGAAGATAGGGTCATGCTGACCTTTTCAGAGAAATTATATGACAAAGGAGAAAGTGATCCTGATACCATCGTGCAACTAGAAAAAAAAAATTCATGTTCCAAAAACTTGAATCAAGTACAAACCTCTGATGCACCAGCAGAGTTAAATGATAGGAAAATGAATCATCAAAAGGGACTGATGAAAAAAACACTGCAGAAGAGTTTCTCCTTCTGCAAGAGAGAGAGACAGAGAGAAGTTATGCAGTCAGAAAGCAAGAGGCCAGAAGACAAAGTCTGCTTTTCTTTATGTGCAGCATTTTGATGGCTAGATGCATACTGGCCACACTCGCTCAGAACAGGAAAATTTGTTTACTTTGTTGGTTACTGCAAAGCTTTATGATAAATTCATTTAATTTCCAACATTCTTTCTTCCACTTCAATACCATTTACAGATCAGCCTAAGCAGAGCTCATCTTAAAATGCCACACCTCCAAATGTGTTCCCTGCAAACACCAGAGAAACATTTGCCATTTTCCTGTAAATCAAACTGGTCAGAAGCTTAAGGCAGGCAATACTCAGCCCTCATCGTGTCAGAATTACAATCTCTGTCCCTCTGCTGCTATTCACGTGGGAATTCCTAAGGCACTCACTCCTACAAGAGTAGGTTTAGATTAGATATGAGGAGGAAATTCTTCTCTGTGAGGGGGGTGAGGCCCTGGCACAGGGCTGTGGCTGCCTCATCTCTGGAAGTGTCCAAGGCCAGGTGGGATGGGGCTCTGAGATGTGTGGTCTAGCAAAAAGGTGACCCTGACCATGGCAGGGGTTTGGAACAAGATGAATTTTAAGGTCCCTTCTAACCCAAATTATTCTATCATTCTAAATATTTCTATGAAGTTGCTAAGCACAATTTTCCTTTCAGCCTGTCTTGTGCTGTTGGAATTATGATTTGTCAGACATAAAAATATTTTTTTTTTAGAATAAGAGCCTTAAAATGTGGCAGGGTTTTCTGGTGTGTTTTGTTTCATTCTGTGTGTGGGAGTACACAATTCTTCTAATGGGATTTCTATGCCAAAGACAAAGATGCCACAAGTGATTTACAGCCCATCCATGTAAGTAAGCCACCAGGTGTTTCCAATAACTGACAGTTAAACCATGAGATTTTCTAAGCCCATTGTTCTGAAGAAGTAATGGTGATTCCTGAATTCATCTCCAGTTGCAAAGCTCTCTTGATGCCTCCTGAGCAAACTCTGCATGTGTTAAAAAACACCACTAGTTATACCTCTCACTCAATTTTTATCCACAAGGGATTACTCCTGGGGCTATTCTATTCTGCAAGAATGAGATTTGAGTTGCACATGACGCTTGCAGAAGTCTCCCATCCCAAATTATTTCTGCATTATGTAGTATTTAAACTGTCACTGCTGTAAGAAATCAAGGTCGGGGAGAAGGATCAACTTCCGGGTAAGAAGAACAATACATTGAAATTTTGGATTTTAAAATATGCTTCTATGTATCTACTTAGCAGTGGAGTGGCATTTTCCCCTAGCTAGCAACCTTTGTTCAGTTTGGTCTGAATTCCACATCAGCCAGTGCTGCTTTTTCAGGTGCAAGCATGGTATTTATCCAGAGACACGTGTTGGCAAACAGATATGTTTGATGGGAAAACATGCAGAGCCATCAAACCATGCAAAACTTGGTAACATGCCAGGAAAAGTTTTGTTTTGTGGAGTGCAGGAGGTGACCCCACAAAGGAAGGAATAAATTTGTCAGAAGGAAAGAAGAATGTGGCCTACAAAGATCCTGCAAGAAAACTACAGTCACTACAGAATATCCTTATCTCTGCAGATAACAGCATTTGCACTCATTTCATTAAGTCCTCAGAGCAACTTTAGATAAGCTCACCATTTCTGTGCAGTCAAAATAAAGTCACACAGAAAAATAAAAATATTATCTTGGTTCCGTTCCTTACTCAGAATGATCAAGCTCCATTTCCAGAACTACAAATCACAGCATGACTTTTTACCATCATTTACTTACCTGTGAAACATGGAAAGGATTTTGAGATCCTGAGATGAAAGTTAAAAAAAAAAAAAAAAAAAAAAAAAAAAAAAAAAAAAAACAGAAAAATAAATTGTTTAAGCAAATGTATTTAAAGTAAATCTAGTTTATAGTCACAATGCTATTAAATCCCCTGGTTTAGACTGCAACTTCTTACTTATGGAAAAACTACAGCCAGAGTTTTATAAGTATCCATACATAGAATTATCTGTCTTATCCCATGGTGTCACACATCACAGATACCACCACAGAGCACGGTGCTCTCTGTTGCAGTAAGAAGCCACATAAAATAACAAAAGTTTAGATTTTTAAAACACTACATAGAAATCATGTACTGAATGAAATTCTCAATGACAAGGCACATGTGATAGAAAAGCAGGAGATAAGCTCATGCATAATAAGCACTACAGTTGTTCATCATAAGCCCCTGAAGAAATGACAGAAAAACAAAGCAGTTCACAGAAGAATTCTCTGTCTCAGTTCTTATAGTTTTATTTATCAACAAACAAGTTTAGCTCTGTGACAAGACTACGTTAAGGGAACTATTAAGCTAAATGTGCCCAAATGTTATTTGTTTTACCTATCAAAAGTTATTAGTGTCAGAACCACTGCCAACATACAGGCTTGGAAAGAGACACACAAAGCTGGTTGTTTTAGGCTATTCTTTTAAAGCACAGTTAAGACTTGGATAGAAGCTTTTTCCCTTACCCAACACTCACACAGCAAGTCAGAAGACAGCACAAAACCTCAAAAAATTAAAGGTTAAATCTTTATCTTAGATGAAAATTACCCTGGGGAGAATCACATGTACATAACTAAATCACCAGTGAACATTATATATATATATATACAATGTGTGGATACCCTGGGCTGCCTGGCAACATCAGCACAGGGACATTGCTGGGCCCAGCTGGCTGGAGTGGATACCCAAAAATGATCTGCAGACACAAGGTGTTTGAAGCACCTGCTTTAGAATTATCCACAATACTCACTTACATGCTATTTCTTCCAGAGTGTAGATGATTCAAGTCTTGGCCCTTGAGCAGAGGAACAAGGGGCATCTCTGCCCACATCTAAACTACCAGCTCCCTCCTGCATTGATGGTGTGTTGAAACTTTGCAGAGAGGGGCAGCAAACCCATTTGAAGGGTGGCTCCTAACAACTTTTGGCAGCAGCCCCTGCATCAAAATACACCCAGCATTGCACCAGGGATTGATCTCAGCTGGAACTTGTTGCCCAAATCCAGGAGGCAGCCCAGAGGCAATCTTCTACACAATGAGTATGACCAGAGGTGCAAAGAACTGGAGATGTACAAAAAGCTGCAGATAAAGACATTTCTGGCAGGCACTCACAGGCTGGAATTCCCTGGTGGTCCCTCACTGGGACCTCCAATGCTGTCTGCCTGGGAGCCCTGTGGAAGCTCTGGCTGTGCATGTACCTGTCCCTGGTGGGTCTGTGCCCTTCCCTGGAGCTGTGCCTCCTGGTGGGATTCCCTGGATGCACCTGGCTCGCCACATGCAATGCCTGGGGCTGCTGATCAGCCCCTCACCCAGGACCCACAAACTGCATGAGGTTCACCCCAGCTTCAAGGCTTGTTCCCCCCCCGAGGGCAGCTCTACTTCCACGGCCCCCTCAAGCAACACTGCTCTCCTCACATGCCCCTGCTCTGCCAAAAAAAGTGTTGCTATACCTCAGAAAAATCTAGATTCTTTTATTAATAGTTCAGAGAAAGCACTGCTGTGGGAGCAGCATCTGTAAGTGCTCAGGACAGCAGGAAATACGCAGATGAAGTGACGCTGGCCGTCACAAGGATGCTGGAGGGGAGGGAGGGGGAAACACATACACAAATATAAACCTATATGGGGAAAAACAAATTTCCTACCCTGAACGCTTATCACTCCCCAAAGCTGAATTTCCAGCCAGATGCTGAGGTGGCTCTGTGCTTGACCTAGCTGGAGGCTTCGCTTCACTGATGACCATCTGTCCAGGGGCAGTGCAGGTGACAAGGGAAGAGGGTGCCTGCAAAGGGAGCAGTGTCATGACCCCTAATACTGTAAATTTCCCTGGAAGAACTAATCTAGGCTGCCACAGGCAGTGACAATTATTGGGAAGTGACAAAACTGTGGTCTGAAAATGAGGCAACAGAATAGAACTGTCACTGTGCTTCCCAGGGCAATGATGAATGATGTCATCTCTGTTTCAGCACGTTCTAGGTGAGAAGCAAGCTTTAACCACAGAAATTAGAGAAGGAGAATGAAAAGGTATTATACCCAAGAATAAAAAAAATTAGGTGACTGTTATATTGCATACATTTGGCTTGCATTCTTGCTATGTACCACCTCATTGTGCACACTGAAAATCTTGGTGCTCTTCTCCCTGAGCAAACAGGCCTTGCTCCACATCTAAGAACAAATCCATTCCAACTATTATTTTGCTCTCCACATGGTTGACTCACAATGGGTGGGTTACAGAATGGCTACAAGACTCAGTTAATCCTTAAATGTTATTCACAGGTTTCCCCATTTCTGGGGAAACTATATTGGCTTCCCTCAGCAGTCAGTTGGTCCAGTTATACTTTTCATATGTCTTTTATCCTGTTTCTAAATTCTAAGATTGTTTAGGTATTTGCTTTTGTCCAGACAATCCCAAAGAAATGGGGAGCTGTTTTCATTTTGAAAAGCTAGCACACACGCCACACAAAGGGTGTTACATTAATATTTTATTTGGCAAATACACCAATCCCAAAACAAATCATACTATTCATAAAGTAAAATATTCTCCATGTGGATTAGCAGTCCCTTCACACCAGGAGGTTAAAAAATGAGTACATTGTCTGCTTCCAAGAAAAAAAGTCCTGCAAAATGGTAGGAGAATTGAAAAATGCAAAATTTGCATTTTTCTCCCAGTCAGCTACTCACATACAGGCACCTTACAAAAAAACAATTAGAAGGGCTTCATGTGGCATGCTTAAGTGTATACAAGACAATACTGATTTCTTTTATTTTAATTGAAGCACTTTCTGACTGTGAATTAGCTAAAGAGACCATCAGAATCACTGGTCACCTCAGACACGTGGAGATTCATGAAAAGTGGTCATGAATGAAGTGCTCTTTAGAGGCTCACATATTTTCTGCTTTCTCCTAACAAAGGCAAGCTTGAAGATTAATGCTCCAGTAAGAGCCATAGGAAAATAAACTTCTCACAGATCCATGGTAATAATGTTTACTCTCACTCACAGAAATGAAAGCAGAACCCAGTCAACATATTTTCACTGGCAAACTCCTGAATGTTTTTGCTAACTGCTGTAGTTTCAACTAATAAAAATATTATGACAGCACAAAACATTCATTTAGCTAGTATTTAACTAGGCATTAATTTATTTTCAAGTCCAATGTGTTAAAATTGCAATGCTTGGCACACAAATGTTTCTAGAGAGAAAATCCTAGTAGTAATCATTGGAGAAATAAAGAAAACATACTAATCTCTGGATATCTTGTTGAAGAATACACCAAAAGCAGCTAAACTCTGCTTTTGAATGCAGTGAAATGACAATAGAATGCATAAGCACATTACAGAGGCATTTCCAGGCAGCCTAGTGAACATTTAGGAGTCAGCATTGCACAGAGCAGCTGTCCTGGCTCGGCAGGTTCAGGTGTGTGCTGCAGTGCAGGTACAGCCTGGTCTCCATCCTGCACACATCCCTGGGCCTCAGGATGAATTGTAGCTCGAAAATGTAGAAAATGTAGCGAGGAGTCTCTTGTCGGCTCCCACTCAGCACGGGCGATTGCACCAACCGCATGGCCTTGCGTTTATCTAAAACTGCAGCGAGTTCTCATGAGAACATCTTTTTGTTTGACAGTAGAAATGATTAACAGGAATGTTTTCAGCTAGGAGAACCCTATAAGAGCCCAAAAGACCACGGCGCCGGGTAACCCTTCCGCCGACCAGACCAACACAGTGTCCCGACTCGATGGCAGCCCGGACCGGCCCCGCACCGCCCGGCGTTCCCAGCTCCTGCAGAGCCGTAAGATTATCCGCAGTTCTCCCCTCCTAGCTCGGGCCATGGGGGTTTACTCGATAGTACAGCCATGAGGGTTCGGCTCATGCGGGGGCCATAGCCCCAGGCATCACTCCCAGCCTGCTGCAGGCTGCATGCCCTGGAAACAGCGCTCCGGAGAGGGGACAGGGAGGGATCCCCTGGAAACAGCGCTCTGGAGCGGGGACAGGGAGGGATCCCCTGGAAACACCGTTCCGTAGCGGGGGCAGGGAGGGATCCCCTGGAAACACCGCTCGGGAGCGGGGACAGGGAGAGATCACCTAGAAACACCGCTCGGGAGCGGGGACAGGGAGGGATCCCCCTGGAAACACCGCTCCGGAGCGGGCACAGGGAGGGATCCCCAGGAAACACCGCTCGGGAGCGGGGACAGGGAGGTATCACCTAGAAACACCGCTCGGGAGCGGGGACAGGGAGGGATCCCCTGGAAACAGCGCTCCGGAGCGGGACAGGGATGGATCCCGCGGGAAACAGCGCTCCGGAGCGGGACAGGGATGGATCCCGCTGGAAACAGCGCTCCGGAGCGGGCACGGCGCCCCGGGCGGGCAGGGCCTTTGGCGCGGGGGCTGTCCCCAGGCTGTCCCCGTGGTTCGGGGACAGTGACACTGCAGCCCCGCAGAGCCCGGCTCAGCGCGGCCCTGGCGGCCGGGACCGAGCTGCGCTGACCCGAACACGGCCCGGCTCCATCACGCCCGGCTCCATCACGCCCGGCCGGCAGCCGCTTGCCCTGGCTCGGGAGCTCCGGACACGGCGGTGCCTCCCTGGATGGCGGCTGCCAGGGACGAGCGGAGCGGGGCGCACCCGTCGCCCCGGGCCGCTTGCAGAGGCGCTGCTGCGATCACGGGCGGGGACGCGCCGTCAGGAAAGACCCGACGGTCCTTCGGGAAAGAGACGGGGGAAAGGGGGGTGGGTTTGGGTGTGGGGAGGTGCCTCTTTAGCCTCCCAGCCTCTCCCGGCTGTGCGTAGTAGGAAGAGGATGAGGGCGGCGGGCGGACCCTTCCCGGGATGGCTGGGTGCTGGCAGGTCGGCAGTGGGCTGTGCCTCTCCTGCAGCTCATCTCTCGAGGGTATCCAGACCCTGAGGGATGGAAATACGTGGCCATTGCACCAAGAATAAAGGGATGAATGTTAACCTGCTGGGGGGAATGGGGCGGGGGGAGCCGAAAAATCGGATTAAGAAGTTTCTCGCAGCCTGAAGGCTGCCCAGTCTATCGTGGGTGACGATCACCACTGGTGAGAAATGCATGATTTAGTGCTTACTAGTATTTAACTAGGTCTAGGGAAAATAGTCCTTTAGGATATCAGGGAAAATCAGGAAAATCCACAAACGCCAGAGATTTATGTCCAAAGAGGAGACAGAGGAGTCCTGCAACTTTATTTGAATAAAGGGAGAGAGGCCACTGGGGGAATTTTGGAGGGCACAGCCTCCGTTAATCCTGAAGTCCCGGCCGCATGTTGCCCTCTCACTTTCCCCATTGGCTGAGGTATAAGGAAGGTAAAGCCTACCCGAACCTATCACATACCCCCCCTGAACCTGTCATTTTACCCCGAAGTTGGAAAATTCAGGTTTGTGCACACCCTGCTTCAGGAGCCAAGCTGTCTGGGCTCTGCAACAAACTTGCTGCAGTAGAGACATTTCAAGACCCGTTTCAAAGCCGTTAACACTCATAGCTTCACCCATGGAATTGTTTGAAAAGATATTAGCTTTCCTCTCAAGAGTATCAGGCACTCAAGCCCAGGCGCTGGCTGTGGGAGACATGAGGGTGCTGTGTTGGAAAATCCCAGCTCCATAGAGACGGGGCAACGGAGAGGCATTTTAAAAGATTTTACTCCTTTATCAGTCTCATAGAAGAGTGAGACATAAGAGATGTAAAACTCAACGCCATTCGATCAGAAGCCACCCTAGTTCCTGGTTACAATACTTTATGTTTTTCAGCCTATTAGCTTTGCCAAACAATGCTGCTAACACTTCTAACACCTACTTCTAGCACCTAACACTTCTAATCACCTATTGTTTTATCCCACGTGGTCCTGCTGCAATGCATCTTTCACAGTTCTAATTCTTCAAAATATCCGGTCTTTTTGTAAGGCCATCTTTTGGAACTTTTTTCTAGTTCAATCTCTCTCTCAACAACGTCATTTCGATTCCATGGCTTTCCTAAATCAGCACACCTTATCTCAGAGTTTGCATACAGATGTGAAAGGCTGTGTGAGCTTTCAGTCAGGTTTTGAGAATCCTTTACAAATCCATTGCTCACATGGCTGCACTGTGCCAACTCCGTGGCTCAGACTGCATGGCTGAGACCATAATCCTGGACCACAACACAGGGCTGCCAATGGGCAATGTCCTAGTTTAGGGCAAAATTTGGGAGAAGACCTCCAGAAGGAGCCCCCAGAAAGCAAACCCCCCATGGCCCCTCCCCCACCTGGTTCGGGAAGGATTTCCTCAGAGAGAAGTGGAAAAAACCTGTTTATTTAACAAGCTAAAACACTCCCCAATAAAAAAAAAAAAAAAAAGAAAAAAAAAAAAATCAACACCAGATGACAAAACCCTTTCACCATTCTGAAGAGATGACAAATTCAGAAAGTCTCTCCTGGGAGTGGTCGCCCAGCTATCAGTCTCCGGCGCTGGGGATGGCTGCTGCAGGTCACAGAATGCAGACTCTCGGTGTTTCTTGATGTTTCCCTGGTCCAGGTCCAGAGCAGGTTCAGATGATATTCAGGAAAGGGAAAGGGAAGGGAAAAAGAAACAGTCCAGGGTAAAAATTGGAATGCCTAGCTAAACTAACTAATAAGCAAAAGCAAAAGCAAGCAAGCCAGCAAGCAAGCAAGCAAGCAAGCAAGCCCAAGCCAGCCAAGCCTCTCCTAGACACAGACCATGGGGGGAGGTGAGCCGGCTGATAACAAGACAAAACAATCCTTCACTTTCAGAGTCAGTCCTGAAGGCACAGAACATAATATCAGGCATAAACAGAACACACGATTTGGGATACAAACACCATTCCGTCACCCTAGGACAGGCAACTTCCCTCCCTCTGGCACAGCCCTGCTGGGCCTGTGAGAAACGGGCTGGGCTGTGGCATGCAAGAGAGTTAAGCTAGGGAGTGAACCTGCAGCTGAACAGGGGCTGGCAGCTGAAGTGAAACTTTTAAAAAGTTTAAAAAAAAAAAAAAAAATTAAAAAAAATCTGGCACCCTGCCAGGCCATGCCCAGGCTGTAGATGAGCAGCTGCTGGTGTTGGGGACATGTACAACCCTCCCTGTGATGGCTAATGCAGGAAGATATGTGTGTTCTGAGCTGTGTGTGACTGCTGTTTCCTTCTAACGGGTGTCTTTTTTCATGTCTGTTTCATCAACGCATATTTTATCAATGTGCAATTAACTCCTAATTAATTATGAGGAACAACGCTCGCTCTTTAAAATTTGTATAAGTTTAATAAGGGATAAAAAGGACAATATCCAGTGCTGGGGTGCTTGACAATCTGCCAAAAGCACACCCTTAGCTCAAAACAATTTTTTATTATATAATTTTCATTACATTGGTTAAATACATATGAATGGAATTAAAAATATTCAAACACTCCTGTGATTTTACATGTTCTGAGAATTCTTTTCCTTGGTTTTAACCTTTGACTTGTCTGCAGGCCATCCTGTAGATTAAATCAATATATTTTATTTCTTCTCGAGGTTCTGAGGTTCCATACTGTTGTTCTGACAGTTCCTGATAACTGGAGAGTCAGTAGTAATCTTTCTCTTGTGTCCTGATTCTTCTCACTGTTATCTCATCATTCAGATAAGATAGTCCACAAATACATTGAATCAACATAGCTATTTCACACCTATTTCACAACTTTGAGTTAGTTACACAAATAAAAGTATTTAACAGTACATAGTTTCTATTTTAATATTATGCAAAAGTCTAAGCTATAATATATTTATCACACTATTTATAAATTACACATGGCCAGAGCACTGGCTGCAAAAGCTGACAGATTATACTATGTTAAAGCAGTTAAAATGGCTTACAAATTGTACTATATTAAAATAATTGTGATCCATAATAACTTGCAAAAACAAATATATAAATGAAAGGCAATATTGCCATTTATAACATTAATAATTTGCAAGGTTCGCTCTACTACTTATTAGATGGTGAAAGCACACCAAGGAAAAGCAAGAAACAAAAATCCAGAGTCAATCAGTCCAAACCAAGATAAACTGAAAACTATTTATGTTGAGGGGCGTGGGAGGGGGGGGTGTGACAAAAGGATAAAGGGGTAAGGATAAAAAGGAGTATGACCTAAAGGTTCAATAGCACTTTACAACATTTAAACTTAACAGCACTTTAATCTTAACAGCACTTTAAACTTAACAGCACTTTAAACTTAACTTATAACGCAAATTTAACAATTTAGCAAAGGACTCATTCAGCATTTCCTACGGAATCTTGTGTCTGCCTGAAAGATGTGAGAAAGAAGGTCTTGAGAACCCAAATCCTCTCTGATGCATGATTTAGCACCTCAAGCGAGTTTGGAAACATCTTCATACTGGATATCTTCGACTCTGCGCCCTTTTAAAGGTCCCGAGTTTATGGTTATTGTCACTGAAAACCTCTTCTCATTGATAGATTCCAAAATGCCTTCATTTCCCCTGTACTCACCGTTTAATACCAGTACTTTCTTGCCTGGTTCTGGTATTACAGTTTCTAGATGTGTCTGATCAAGCTTCAGTTTGTCCCCAGAGTCAATCACCTTCACAATTGCTGTGTATTTGTCAATCACTTCCGTAACAACTGCCTTCTTCTTGTGGTATTTCTCTGCAAGCTGTTTTGTTACAATTTTTACAATTATTTCAGGCTGTAACCAGTAGTCTTTTCGAGATGTTCTTTTCTTCTCCTCTTCAAGCTCCATGATCTCTTCAAGTGCAGATTTCTTCTTTTTCTCTTTGGGCTGACCAGAGCAATGAGCTGCTTGTCCTCTTTTCACTGCACCCTCCACCATCTTCAGTGCATTCTGTCCAAGGACACTTGTTTTAGAAGATGCTGCAACTGAAGTCCTTGCTCCTTTGTTTAATTTAAATGTAACTTTTTCTTCTTCATTTTCTCTATTCAATTCAGTATAGACTGGCATTTCCACATCTTTCGCCTCCAAACCTCTTCTAACTTGTTGTTCAATTAATTTAGCAGTTCTTTCTTCATCATCAAGGTCGTGTTTCTTCTTCCTCTCTTGTTCTTCCTGCCTGTGGATGGTCTCTGGGTCCCTGTCAATGTACTGAATGTACCAGCCTTTAGGAGTCTCACCAACCTTGCAAAGACCTTCTCTTCCCAGCCACTTTGTGAAATCAGTGAGCGTCTCCCATTGCGTGGCGTTCATGTGGATGTGTTCCCGATGGCTGATGTACTCGTTGTACACAATATTATTGAGGACTCGCCTTGTTCCAAATTGCCTCCTGAGCAATTCCAGGAAATCCTTTCGGAATTCCTCAGAGAAGTAATCCACAAATTGCTGAGGATTTTCAGATGCCAGCAGCAGCTGCCTCTGGTGGGACTCGGACATGCAGTGACACTTGAAGCCGTTCTCATCGCGGCACTGCTTCTGGCACATCTGGCAGTACCAGCGCAGCTTCTGCAGCCCCTTGGACTTGATGCGGTTGGCGATGGCCTTGGGGCTGAGGAAATCTGACTTTCCCATGGCACCAGTCCTGTCCTGATCCCGCTCCCAACCCTGTGCCTGTCCAGATCCCGCCCCCTCCGGAAGTGGCGGTGGCCAACTACTAAATAGCAATTTACTTAAAGCCCTATCTTACTTTAAAATATTAAAGTGCTTAAGAATGTTGGAACCACAGCTGCAGGAAAAACAAAAACCCCCTGTGCTGGTTTGAAAGTAAACCAGTGGGAGGTCCCAAGTCAGAACTATAATTTAATAGGAAAATTAAAATTAAATGAGGAAGTACAAAAACACTGACAGAGTCAGAATACAACCTGACACCCTGCGGGTCAGGGTGGTGGCAGCAGTCCCAAAAAATGGTGGTGACAGTCCTCCTGTAGTGACAGCTGTGGTTCTTTGATCCTGGAGAAGGGTGGAGTTTTGCTCTGCAGGTCCAGCGCAGGTCTGGTCTTCCTCTGGGAATCCAGTGGAGAAAGCTGACTGTGGTGTTCCACAGCATAGATTATATCCAGGTGGGAATGCTTGGCTCCTCCCTCTGGGTGGAGCTTCTCACAATGGGATGATGAAATTCTTATCAGCCATGCAGTGACATTCAATGGCCCATTAACAGAAGATATCTCCCTGGAGGGAGGATGAGTTGTGAAAGAGATAAAGAAAACTGCCCCACCTGGTTTTAACAGATGGTAATAGGATGCATACTTTTGGTTACATCTTGCAATGCAACCTAAGACACCCTCCAACCACATTTTTAAAGTTAGAGAATCTAGGTATTATTTTATTATCTGGCCAGGATGTACCACAGAAACCATCTCATCCACACACATAGCCCAGGTGTGCAGAGAGAATCATTCCATCACACACCGCTTTTACAAGATTTTTCAGATGTTTTATACAGTCAAAACTCACAGAAATTCATTGGTCCTAGGTTGCAAAGCTCTTATATTCTTATATTGGATCCGGATTTCTTTGATTCTGATGTTAATTAGATTTTCATTCCTTGATTTTCTTACAAGGAATTTCAGGACGTGTCTCCAACTGTGGCAGAGGCAGAGTCCAGGGCAGATGTTCCTAGATGGCTGCTGATGTTCTGTTAATGGCCTTTATCTCTCTGGGGCTATTCCCAGTCTGTTGATATACTGAGTTCATCAGGCCTCACATGGATAAACAGTGCCCTGGAAAGAAGCTTCAGTTCTCTTCCCCCAGGGCAAAAGTGAACAACCCTGGCTAAAGTTATACAAAAAAAAAAACTTAAACTGATATATTTTCCAATAGGAGAACCTATCATTGCCTCACCTGGGTACTTCTTTACAAACTGGGCTAGCTGAATTGTGTTTCTGTTATGGCCAAATTTACCTGTGCAGCTTCAGAGCAGCTGTAGCTGTGACAAGCATTTCTCCCACATTTGCTGTATCATATGCACACTTGCATGCACACAGTCTGTACAAGGTACCTGCAAAAAATTCCCCTCAAAAGTAGTGAAATACTCACTTCAGATGCCTTTGCATCTTCTCAACAAGCCAAGGGTCAAGCCTTGAGGAGCGGAGGTCTCAGCCAAGGATTCATCGTCGCTCAGGGATTCTCTAAGTGCAGTAAACTTGAGAGTTCACTCCCTGAGAGGTCCCACTCAGAGGGAGGTTGCTGGCCACAGCCTCTGCAGTCCAGAAAGGCTCAAAAGGTCCCATTTTGGACCACTGTTTATAGGGCAACAACACAGTGGGCTTTAGTCATAAAATAACAGGATCTCATTAGACAGCAGGAGTTCCTGAGAGCAGTGATAAGCTCAGGAGGAGCTGAGCCCAGGTGCTGTCCATCAAGGCCAAGGCCTAATAGGCATTGCTCTGATCATAGTGCAGCATGGGGGCACAGGGACATAGGGGAGGAGATGCACCACCACACTAGATTGGCTGCCCATTTCATTTTGTCCATAGAGAAAAACTAAACTTTTATTTTATGTATATATATATTAGGGTTGGAAGGGACCTTAAATATCATCTAGTTCCAGCCCCCTGTTGTAGAACTTCTGCTTAAGGTCATTTGCCCCTGTCCTGTCAGTACATGCCCTGACAAAAAGTCCCTCTCCAGACTTCTTGTTGGCTCCCTAAATGCACTGGAAGGCTGCTGCAAGGTCTCCCCAGAACACCCCCAACCCTCTCAGCCTGTCTGTGGAGCTGGTGTGTATGGGGACAGGGCACCACCTCGTGAGAACAAGGTCTGACCCCCCTCCACCACACATTCCAAGCTCCCAAGTTGTCTCGAAAGAGATCACCTTTCCCAGTCTCTGACACAGGTAACTCCAGCCTGAAATCTCTCTTAATGTGATTGAGTGGGGCTTATTCTCCCACCAGCTTACTTAGAAACCAGCATATCTCTTGGTACCCAGCGTGGGGCGAGAGAGAGAAGCTGGAATTACAATTTCTTTCTAAAGCGTTTGTTTATTGGGGTACAGAAAGTCCCTGATCATCAGGATGCCCGATATATTTACATGGATCTTGTACTTTACCCTGTATCTATTTCCACACATATAAGGAACTATTTGTTCATCATGATGGCCTTTTTAAGGCTAGGGAGAGGAATCAAAATTGCTTTGTTAACATACTATGTTTATTTCATGATAACATCAGAGGCAATTAATTTCATTTGGAATATATATTTAGTCCTGCTTGCCTGTGCTAACCAGATCTCACCTCTGACAGGCCTGGAATGAGCACTTTTCTCTCACAAATCTCTCTCTTCTGTGTTTATCTCAAGTTCCTGCTGTGGTTTATCTTATGGCAAGTTCCTTCCACTGTGATCTTGACAGTGTTTGGGACAGGTAACTGCTCTTTATGTCCTTACAGACCTCTGGAGGTCCCTTCCAACCTCAGCCATTCTGTGACTCTGGGAATATCCCTTTGGTCTGTTAGGGTCAGCTGTCCTGGATGTGTTTCCTACCAACTTCTTGCCCATTCTTTGTTCATTCTGGCCTTTGGGGGAAAAATTATTTACATTGAACCTGCTCCCTTTGGCTTGGAACCACGGCCACCACAGTCTCTCTGCTATGCTTATTTGACCAAAAGTGACCCCTTGTCCTCCTTCCCCCTGCCCCTGCCAATGATGTAAGGTGGGAGGGAATAACCTCTGGGTCTGGGCCACACGCCCATCATGCTACTGCAAAAATTACCCGTCCTGGCTGGAAGCAGGACAGATGGACCATCTACAGCCTCTCTGGGTAACCTGTTCCAGGGTTTCACCACCCTCAATCTAAAAAATTTTCTTCCTTGTATCTGTGTGTACACACCACAGAGGCCCAACAGGCCTTAGAGTAGGTGTCCACAGAAACACGCACATATTCAAGGTGACCAAATTCTGAAACATGAATAACATCAGATTGGCATAGATGAAGAGCTTGTAGCCCGCTGGGGTTTGTTCCATCCTGAGTCATGGTGACCTGTTGCTTGTCACCAGATGACACAAGGAAAAACGACACACCACAGCTGTGGTCACGATGAAGAGACTAATTTATTTTCTCTGACTCCAATCTTTTATAGTTCTCAAAAGGTGCCA
Organism: Vidua macroura; assembly: GCF_024509145.1. NCBI lineage: Eukaryota > Metazoa > Chordata > Aves > Passeriformes > Viduidae > Vidua > Vidua macroura. The sequence continues at coordinate 3,212,382 of NC_071575.1, forward strand.
GTGGATTGGAGGGTGAACACCTCTCCAACGACATTGGACAAACTACCTGTACATCAAATTTCTCTGCCTCTATGAAGGAATGCAAAACAATAGGTTGTTTACCGAAAGTTGTGTGGGAAAGTTCTCTACAAGAATGTAAACTCAGAAGGCTTTAGAAAACTCTTGAAAATCAGGGCGACAGTTGCTGACAATCAGAGCATGAGACAATGATATCACATGCTGCTGCAGATGTAAGATGGAATTGATGTCGTAGGGCACGAGCCTCTTGATGGAAAAACTGATGTGACTGAATTGCCTGCTGTAATCTATCTGGTACTGGGGCAGCCCATGCCAGGGCTGTTATCTGCACCGTCATTTCCTTCTACAATGAACCTAGGCAAGCTGGTTTGACTACAAACATGAAGAATCTAAAATGGTGCAGTTCATTGGCATAAAATATGCCATAATGTTTTCAGCAAATAAAACAATTCCTTTTTATTTACCTCTTTCAGAACAACACAATCTAATTGACAAACTATATTGCATACATACTGAGAATCAGATACAAGATTTAAATTTTCATAAGGCCATCAGCCTGGACATCAATCTTTCCGGTCTCTGACAACCACTTGTTTTTCACCCTAGGAAGAGATTGTTATGTTAACAAACTCTCATTCTAGAGATGTTTTCGCATGGGAACTTGAAAACTACTTAGCTACACTTAGAAGAAGTGACAGGCCAGCTATTAATTTAGCAAAGCAAGGCCTGATTTTATGAGGCCTTTCTTTTATAATTTCTCTACCTGTCTGCAACATCTCCCCCTTTTAGTTGTTTCCTTTCTTTTTGTTTTAAAAACAGCATGCATGAGTCTTGCTATGAACATGAAGGTAACAATAAGACAAAACAATATATGTAATGGAACTAGAAACTTACAGCAATAAGGAATAATTCAGATAGAACAATTAGGAATATTTCAGATAATAGACATAATTAATAACACGTGTGAAATTGGGTAATTAGTAATCTCTGAAATATTGTACTATTGTCCCAGAATCTGCAAACAGCTGACTCCTTAGGAAGGCAGGAGATTCCCTGGAAATGGAAAATACGACCCCCTGTCGTGATTTAACATAGTTTGGTTTATAGTTAAGGAAAAAATCCTCGAGCTACAGAAGTGATTCCCTGTAAGGACCTTGGCAGTTTCCTTCAGGCCTGACAGAACCAATCAGCTGGCTAGTTTTGATTACTGACACCCTGTTAAACCACTTGAAAAGCTGACCATGCCTCTGTGAAAATCACGTTTAAAAGCAAACAAAGCCCGGGAAAAACTCTCTTGCTTCTGGCCTTTGGACAGGCAACTGGATGCTGGCCCAGTTTAGCCGTGCGGCCTACCAGGCCCAGGCCAAGCTTTGCTCTACTGCAGTGCTGGCCCAGGCCTTGCTTAGCCATGCTGCCTACCGGGGCTGAGCTGGGCTTTGCTCTACTGCAGTGCTGGCCCAGCCAGGCCTTGCTTAGCCATGTCGCCTATCGGGGCTGAGCTGGGCTTTGCTCTACTGCAGCGCTGGCCCAGCCAGGCCTTGCTTAGCCATGTCGCCTATCGGGGCTGAGCTGGGCTTTGCTCTACTGCAGTGCTGGCCCAGCCAGGCCTCGCTTAGTCGTGCGGCCTACTGGAGCTGGGCTGGGCCTTGCTCTGCTGCAGCGCTGGCCCAGCCAGGCCTGGCTCTGCCACTGAGCCGGGCCCTGCTCCACCACCAGGCCCTGAGAGCAACACCTGCCACGAGCTGCCGAGTCATCTTGCCAAGGGGTTGTCAAATCCACTTGGCAAACCAAAACCACTACGCCCCCTTCCCTCCAAATTGTTGTAATTTTGAAATTAAAGGGCTTTCAGGCAAAGATATGAGAAAAGGAATAACAGTTCTTTACTAGTGTGTGTATGCATGTAACGACCAAGGAATGGACTCAGACCCACAATGATACTTAGAAGTTTATTGAGACAAACGAGACATTTTTATACACTTCAAGACACAGTATTTCCTTATATGGAGTTTTACTCTATCACATATTGCCATTTCAGCAACAAGCTTTCTTAATGTCCTTATATGAGTTGATCATAGGTTGTTGAGGTGTCTGGCAGCTTCCAGCAGAAAGATCCAGCAGAAATTCCCCCTATAGAGAGCATTCTCCCCATTTCACAGCAAGGACCTGGAGAACCTTTCCCAGGAAAGATTTCCAAGTTTACCTCGAAAGGGGGTACAGCTTTTATGAGACCAAATGAGCAAGTCAAAGTGACTTGATTACATTTTTAGTACAGAAACACCTATGTCCAATGGCATCATTCCCAACCAGCCAAGGCCAGGGCCAGGCCAAGGCCTAAGTCTTGACTGGAAGGCTTTCCCTAAATACCTACAAGCAAACCTTTATTAATATCAGTTAGGAATGTGACTCACAAGAGTTTATCTTCCCCATGAACAGGGGGCAGATCAAAACACACAGTAACTGCTAACAACACACATCTCCTTCCCATTAAGAAGGAGTTGTTTCCTAATGGGAAGGAGGAAACAACTTCAAGTTACAAGAGAATCTTTCTGCTTACAGACTGAGGCTTAGCCACTGCAGCTCTGTTCCTTTTTTTTTTTTTTTTTTTTTTTAAGAAAAAAGTTAAATTTATTATTTTAGTTCCCCTCTGCTTTTTCCTTCATCTGTACTTGTTTTTTTGTCTACTGTAAGTGTAATCTCTCTCCTGAGAATCGCTACAGCTCTGATGCCTGTCTTTCTTCACACCCTTGGTCCTCTCCCTACAGCGTTCTTCATGCTTTCGGTCAGAATCCTTAGATTTTTTGGTCCTCTTTTCATCTTCTTCGGAGTGGTGATGCTTTTTCTTCTGTTTTTTAGCCAGGTGTGACTTACTTATGTGAGGCTCTTCTACATCCTCATCCAGCATAAGGTCATACTTGGCATCTTTCTTTGGTTTTATTTTTTCTTTCAGAGCAAATTTTGAAGGTTTGTCACTTTCATTCTCATAGTCCTTGAAATCTTCTTTGGTATACCGCCCACCTTTTCCCTTCCATTTAATCTTTGCAACAGACTGGCTAAAATCCACATGTATCCGTCTGTCATCTATCAGCACATTGTCCATTTTGAAGTAGGCTTTCTCACAGTCTTCCTCTTTTTCAAACTCAATGAAAGCATAACAGAGAGATTCACCAGACTTCCAGTCTCGGATCACTTCGCAACTTTTAATGGGACCAAATCGTGAAAATATTATCTCCAGGTCTTCACCTGTGGTCACAGGATTCAGCTTACAAACAAACAGCACATTCTCTGGAGGCTTGATGTCTGCATCTGGTAAGTCTCCCACCATTTCCAGGAGAATAGCATGAGTTTTTGCTTCTTTTTCGGCCTGAACTTCTTGTATTTCCTCTGCAGACCGTCCTTTCATGTCATCAATTTCTTCATCTGCTCCTATTCTGCCACTGTTGAGCTGTTCCTTTGTAGGTTCTGGTGAGCGATCAGGAACACACAAGCCAGGTGGATCATCAAATGGATCATCTAAAATTACTGTATGATTTATCCTGATATCTTGATATGGGATAAAATCCTTATCTACAAAGGTTTCATTAATTTTCTTCAATACATCCATGCCTTCTGTCACTTCTCCAAACACTGTATGCACACCATCAAGATAATCCAGGTTTTCCCCTGTGGTAATGAGGAACTGTGATCCATGCTGATCCCTGCCATTGTTCACCATTGACACAGTTCCTTTCTTCTTGTGCTTGATTCTGGGCACCTTTTCTGCCTCAAAAAATCTGGCTTGATCACCATACAGCTGACAAAATATGGATTCCCCTCCACGGCCAGTTCCCATGGGGTCACCAGTTTGTATAATAAAATCTCGCTGTACATTATAAATAAGACAATAGTTGTAGTACTTGACTTTGCAGAGCTTCAGGAAATTCAGACAAGCACGGGGCCGCTCCTCTGTGTACAGGTCGATGACCAGGTCGCCCATTGTGGTCTCCAGCAGCACTGCCATGCTCTCAGGAATAACCGGTCTTTACTAGAAAAATTAAAATAAAATGTAGTAGTACAAAAACCACTGACAGAATCAGAATGCAACCTGTGGGTCAGGGTGGTGGCAGTAGTCCCAAAAAATGGTGGCTGCAATCCTCCTGGACTGACAGCTGTGGTTCTTTGATCCTGGAGAAGGGTGGAGTTTTGCTCTGCAGGTCCAGCGCAGGTCTGGTCTTCCTCTGGGAATCCAGTGGAGAAAGCTGACTGTGGTGTTCCACAGCATAGATTATATCCAGGTGGGAATGCTTGGCTCCTCCCTCTGGGTGGAGCTTCTCACAATGGGATGATGAAATTCTTATCAGCCATGCAGTGACATTCAATGGCCCATTAACAGAAGATATCTCCCTGGAGGGAGGATGAGTTGTGAAAGAGATAAAGAAAACTGCCCCACCTGGTTTTAACAGATGGTAATAGGATGCATACTTTTGGTTACATCTTGCATTGCAGCCTAAGGCAAACACTTTTTCAATAAAAGATCTTTTCTGTCTGAGGCATTCCTGTTTCAATGCCTCAGTGCTGGTGAGGCTAAACACACACAACCTATTCCTGTACACATGCAGACACAGATATTCCTAACAAACGAACTCACAGTGTACCCTGCAGCACTCAAACTTGCAATTCCTTTTTTTTTCTCTTTTACCCACAGTAGAGACTCAATGCTTCCACAAAACAGTACAGAAGGGACTGAACCCCACAAGGCAAGAGCTGCAGAATTGGCTTCAGGACTCAGACCTGCTAATTCTGACTATTCCATAACAAACCATGCAAAAAGGCACAAGGGGGGACTTCAACCCCACAAAACCAAAGCTGCAAAATTCACAATTCACCCAGGCAATTACAAGATTTGGTATAGCCCTTATACCAAATCAAATTTCTGTGAGTTCCTACAGAAGGAACCCTAATTTCCACAACAAAACTCTTGTCTTAGCTTTTGCAACTAAGATCAAACTGGTGTGTGCACTGAAGACTTTAGGATTCACCATGCAACAACATTTTATACTTTTAAGCTGGCACCAAGGCTCACACCAACTTTTGTTATTCACTTGTATATCTTCACATATGTATTTAATAGAGGGTAGCAAATTATACCATCACTAGTAATTTATTTTCATTATCCAATTATACCATTGATGCCAAAACATTTTTGCTTTTGATTTATTTTTCATATATTTGTAGCTCTGTAGACTATTATTGTATAGTTATATAGTTTCTTCAGCTAATTCCAGTATTTTGTTAGACAAACACATTCCTGGAATCCTATTCTAATCTTGCTGCTTTAGTGAACCAAAACCATTCCACTTTCCCATGTATTTAGGTATAAACAATGTGGAGCTAGAAGCAAAGGGGAGGCTTCAGTAGGGGGCCAAACCAAGAGGGGGAATTACATCAGTAACTGTACTTCTAATTGGGGATTCTTGTCAACTATGTTAATTTGCTAAACTTACAAATAATCTCAAGAAATTCTCAATAATTCTTTTATAGGGGTTTCAAAATTCCTGTGCTTACACATCTGATTGGTCAAGGTCAGCTCACTGGCCTCACTGCAGACTTAGCTGTCTGCATTCAGGCTTGAATGAGATTGCTTGGGGTCCCTGTTTGAGTTCAAATCCAACCTGTGATTGTCTTATCCCAGGGACTCATTTACCTCTACTCTATAACAGCTAGGCTGGTCGAGTTAAGGTCTGTTATGGCCAGCTGTGGCTGTGACAGTTCCCCCATTCTCTGTTTCAAAAGGGCAAAGTGACTGACATATGTCAGAGACATACAAAGCACACAACTCTCAAAGGTCCTTGTGACAAACAGCCTCAAGTTTATTCTCACAGCTCCTTTTATAGGAGGAGCTTGAAATTTCCTGAGCTTACACATGTGATTCATTGAGGTCTTAGCACTGACCAGCTGACCAATAATACATCTGCATTTAGGGGTGAATGACATTGACTGAGGGTCCCTGTGTAGATTTGAATCCAGACTATCCTTGTTCACTCAGGGACTTGCTTGCTTCTAGGCTGGTTGAGTTTGGGGGGCAGCTTCAGATCAGCTGCAGTGTGACAGATAGGATGACAAAGACAGCATCATGTCACAGATAAGTCCAGTTCAAATAAGGCTGTCTACCCAACTGAACAATCCCATCCCCCTCAGGCAGGGATGTATCTCATGTATCATCCAGGATCTGTGAAATAAGATCACCAGTAATACAATTTTCCAGGCTAGCATGCTGCAGGCTCATTACTTAGAAATTACAAATTAAAACTTAACACTACAAACAAGAAACAATTCAAGTTCAGAACTGTCAGAAAAAACAACTAACAAAAGAAACAGTTTGTCTTAGTTCGGGGTTGTGACCCATGTTCTTAAATAGATAAAATCCTTAAGTCCCCATATCCCAAATATATCTACAAATTACAATTCAACACTACAAACAAGAAACTATTCAACTCAAAACCATCTCAATTAAAAACATACATCCTTCTGCTACTGATGTTTCTCAAATGTTTAAGTCTTGGGGTTCAAGTAGGGTGATGGGTAGATTGTCTTGCCATTGTTGACAACATTCTGCATCTGACAAACTGTCAGCATCCTGGGTCATATTGAATGCAATTAAAACTTACATTTCTTCAGCCAAATGTGGGTCAGGGACTGCTGGGTGGGTGGTCTGCTGTCCAAGCTCAGCTCTTAAGAGAGATAAGCTCTTTGGTGAATACAGCTCTTTAATGATTTCAGCTCTTTGCTCGCTAAGTGCCTCGCAGACACAGGGATGAGAGAGAGAGAAGGCTGTATGAGATTCCACAGTAGTGTCTTTATTGACAGCTCCTGTGAAGGGTCTCAGTGACAGCTCTTCTGCTGAACTGGACAGAAATGGGGTTTTATATAGGGTACAGAGGTGTTGGAAATTGTCCAATAGCAAGGCTTGGGGTGAATATGACCTATAGTCTTACAGAGAGATAACAAGGGTCTGGAGGCGGAAGAGGGGCTAGTTTGGTCCAGTCATCATTTCTTACCTTAGGCAAGTGACTGCCAGGGAGGCCTTGCAGGGCCTCTGGTTGCTACAGATCCTATTGATGGTCTGACTCTTGCTCCTCTTCTTCCTCCCCTTTATGTTTTTCCAATTTTGCCATGAGCTCTTTTGCAGGGTTGAAGACCCCATTGGTTTGCTTCTCACAGACATAGCAGCGCTGGGATTTGCGGTAGTGCTGGAGGGCACAGCTCTCACAGAAGTAGTGCCGACACTTGGTGACCACGGGGTTCTGGAAGGAGCCTCTGCAGATGAAGCATTTGAAAGGCATGTCCTCCTCTTCACTGCTCACCTCGTAGTTTCCATTGTCATTGACGCCGTAGCAGCCCTCGTCCAGCTCCCGTTCAATCTGCCAGCCGTGCTTGTAGTCCGAGCGGTCGTGCAGGAATTTGCAGCTGTCCCCGAAGCCGCAGAACCCGGTCTCTTTGTAGTCCTTGCAGATGTCAGGCTGGTAGTCCCAGCGCACTGTGGCCCGCAGGTGCTCCGGAGCACGGATGGGGCCTTTCCTGACCACTCCTGAAGAGGCATTTCCCATCGATGTGTCCTTGGGCTTCACATACTTCTGGTAGTTATTATTGCCACAATAAATTTTATCTTCCTTTCCTCTCAGCTTCTCCTGGATTTTTTGGCTGTGCTCAAAGATAGCCTGGGCATCCTTCTCCTTCTCCGTGTCCAGTTCATACACTGCTGTGGCCCCCATGTCTTCTGGGCCAACAGGTTTTGCCGACCTGGTCGATTTGTACGTGACCCCGATCTCCTTGTCAGGATCCTCATCCTCGCTGCTGCTTGGCGCATGCTCCGGCCTCTCCCTCATGTAGCGCCTGGTCTTTTGGATCATGGCGTTGGGGGTGTCCCTGGGCAACTTCTTCCGCACCACGGTGCTGCCCTCCTCCCCATTGCTGTCCTGCTCCTGCTCACTGCGGGGCCGTTTCCGCTGGCCGCTGCCCGCGGCTCGCACCCGCTTCTTGAACACAAAGCTGCAGACGCTGCTCTCCTCCGCCATCATGTGCTGCTGACTAAAAAATAAAGGCAGAAAACGCTGGCTTAAACTGACAGAGCTAGGATACAACCTGACAGCCTAGGGGTCAGGGTAGTGGCAACAGTCCCATTAAATGGTGGCTGCAGTCCTCCTGGAGTGACAGCTGTGGTTCTCTTACAGCAGTGATCCTGTAGAAGGGTCTGGTCTTCCTCTGAAGCTTCAGTGGTGGTTACGTGGCTCTTGTCCTCTGGGAGTCCAGTAGGCAAAGCTGCCTGTGGTGTTCCACAGCTCAGTTTATGTCCAGGTAAGAATTCTTGGCTCCTCCCTCTGGGCAGAGCCTCTCACAATGGGATGATGTAATTTTATCAGTCATGCAGTGACACCCAATGGCCCATTAAGCAGAAGATAACTCCCCGGAGGGAGTTATCAGGGATGAGTCACAGAGGAGATAAAGAACACTGCCCTGCCTGGATTTTAACAGTTTATGAAGATGGTGATACAGTACATACTTCTGGTTACATCTTACATTGCAACCAAAGACACTCAATATAACAGTCTTCTTTGGTGAGGTTCAGCATTCTTGAATGCTAGACAATTTTACAAAACTATTTTTCATACTTGTTGGACTTGTAAGCTTGGCTTGAAAATAAGTTCAGTTAAGGCTGCCTTGTCTTTTCAGAGCCATAACCTTACAGGTCCAGGTACCACCAGAACCCAACTAAGCATACATATCCCAGATTACCACCCTTATCCCTCCCACTAACCAGGTTTCAGGGAGATCCCCAGAAACTATACCCAGGGAAAGAGGAAAAAGTCAGTGGGGAACACCTTTCAGTAAAATTTGCTGGCAACAAACTTACAGCAGTCTGTAAAAAGAAGCTTACAAGACATCAAAAATGCAACAATCACTAATGAAACTGAAGTTATCTGTTATAACTATATCTGTATAGTACGCTGACAGTACTGATCAGCACCATGTAGGCAACAAGCTGGAGTAGCCAGCTATCCTTTTGAGAACATTTCTGGAACTACAGTCCAAATATTCCCCAACAGGTGCATATTCCTTTCCATTTATGGAGTTAAGCTTTTCTAGCTTGATTTCTGCTGAGCCACTGGTATCCCATATTGTCTGGAATAGGCCACCAATGCATGTTTAAAATAATACCTATTCCTCTTACATCCAAATATGAGCAACACTTGCAAAAAAACCCATACCGTTATTCCTTGGTTACACTCAACTAAGTTCAGTTTTTGGCGCTGTGCTGGTTTGAAAGTAAACCAGTGTCTTGGGTGATTTTATGATTATAGTCTATTCCCTGATCATCTGTTTTATGCCCAAAATGGTTGCTGTACCTTTAAGGTGGGTCTGGTGGGGGGTGGGAGGTGAGCCTTGGGGTTCCTCCATGGCTTTTTTCAAAGCATCACTCCCCAGGCATCTGTGGTGCTTTGCAGACTGCGTTCTCTTTTTCTTTTTTGCTTAGCTAGCTTGGTTTCTGTTAGCTTAGGCAAGAAGGTGTTTTTCCCCTTTCCCTGGCCTTGGAGAGGCTGTGGCAGTGATCACTTGGTAGCTTTCTTCAGAGACAACTGTACAGTTTGTTTTTGGTCTGAGATCACAGAGAACGAGAAGAACTGGCCAGAGAAGGCTACTCCATCTTGGCCCCTGACCTCAGGACATCCAAACTAGCAAGAGAAAGGACACCACATCCATCTGCTTCATCTGCTGGCAAGAGGATACCAACATCAGGGATTCACCAGGTTCCCATCTACTTTTGTTCAAGCTTCTGCGTGAACCCCTTTGTTTTTAAGGGTTTTTTTTCCTTGAGACAGGAAAAAACTCCTTTAAACCTTTTCCTACTATGTTGCCAGCTGTTGTGTGTTTTTTTCTTTCTGTAGAATTGTGGGTGTTTTGTTCTGTTGGGGGGGGGGGAGTGACTAAGGTCCGACAGTTCAATATCTAGCATTTATTTACCCCTTTTTTCTGTGCCATGTGGGCACTCCATTTGTCAATAAAGGGGTTTGAGTGCCCAGGACTGAATCAATGTTCATATTGTAGAGGGTTTGGGCACTGGAAACAGGAATGTCCCCAGAGGCAGATGGGGGCAGAGGGAACAGACCCACCCCTACATCAGGAACGAAGGGGACCAGGGGCAGAATCCGCAGCTGAATCCCTGGTTACAATAGAGCCAGGGAAGAGAAAAATTGACTTTTTAATAGACACTCTGCCCACTTACTTGGTATTAAATACAAACCAGGGAAAATTAAGCCAGGAAACTGCAAATGTTGTTGGTGCAACAGGAAAAGTGGAACAATGAACATTCTTTAACCCCATTAAATTCAGAAAACAGTGGCTAATACACCGATTTTTATATATGCCTGAGTGTCTGGTTCCTCTTTTAGGAAGAGACCTGTTAAGTGAATTGGAGGCTCAGATTGTATTTAAAGATGGAGAAATACAATTATTGGTACCTGAGACTAAAGCCATCAAGGGAAGGACTTTTATGTTGCAGGGAACACCAGAACCAGACAACTCTGGAGGAATACCCAGAAGCAGTAGCAAATGCAGTAACATCCCTGATTTGAGGCAGTGGAACTCCAGGCTATTCCCAACAAGCTCAGCCTGTAAGCGTTACCCCAAAAACTGGGTCAAGACCGGTAAGGCAGAAATTGCATCATTTAAAATTAGAAGCTAGAAGGGAAATCAAGAGCCTAATAGAAAATTTCAGGGAAAATTACTCATGGTTTAAAGTGATAGATTTGAAGGATGCCTTCTTTTGCATACCTCTTGATAAGCAAAGTCAGGGCATTTTTGCCTTTGAATGGGAAAAATCCCCAAACTGGTCAGAAGACTCAGCTTACCTGGACTGTGTTACTGCAAGGATATAAAACAGTCCAACGATTTTTGGGAACCAACTGGCAAAAGAATTAGAGGTCTGGAAAAAAGAGAAGCCAGAAGGGTTGGTGCTGCAGTATGCTGATGACATCTTACTAGCAACTGAAACTAATGAAACATGTGTGGAATTTACTGTGAAAGCTCTGAATTTCCTAGGCCAAGGAGGTTACCAAGTACCTCAGGAAAAAGCTTAAATCGTGAGGCAGCAAGTTACCTACCTGGGATTTGAATTAGTACTGGAACAGTGGAGGTTGGGAATGACAGAGAAGAAGCCATCTACCACATACTCCAACCTGTGTCTGCCCAAGATTTAACAGCATCCTCAGGTGTGGCTGGATGATGCACACTGTGGGTCTCAAATTACAGACTTTTGGTCAAGTCATTGTATGAGCTTTTAAAGGAGGCCTCAGAAGGACCTTTGATTTGGACTCTTGAGGGTGAGCATGCATTCTGTAACCTAAAGCTGGCTCTGATGTCTGCACCTGCCTTAGGACTTCCTGACTTAACAAAACCTTTGAACTTTTTGTGCATAAACAACAGCCCCTCACCCTTGGAGTTCTGGCTTAGAAGGTAAGAGACTTCAAGAGACCTTTGGGATACTTTTTGAAAAAGTCAGCCATGGGTGGCCCTGATGCCTGTAAGCCATAGCTGAGACTATTCTCATCCAAGAAGCCAGGAAATTGACTTTGGGACAAAAGACAGTAGTGCACACTTTGCACACTGTATCAGGACAAAAAGGCAGGGCATTGGCTTTCCCCGAGCCAAAGGCTGAAGCACCAAACTTTGGAAATTAAAGTAACCACGGGGGTAAGCCCAGTCCAATTCCTGAACACCCCAATGCAAGGAGAAGAGCCATTGACCCATGACTGCTTTCAGACAATTGAGAAGGTTTGTGCTGCTTGACCAGACCTACAAGATGCACCCACTGAAGATCCAGCAGAGCTCCTTACAGACAGAAGTAGTGCAAGAAGATGAATAGCCAGCTATGCAGTAATCTCGTCAACCAAAATAATAGAAACTGCACTGCTGCCCACCCACACCTCACCACAAAGGGCAGAACCCACAGCACTACGAAGAGCCTTGGAAGTGGCAGCAGGAAAAACAGTAAACATATGGACCAGTTTGAAATATGCTTTTAGCTCTGTCCATGCCCATGGGAGTATATGGAGGGAAAGAAGCCTATTAACAGCACAAGGCTCTCTAATTAATTAAATATAAACAAGAAATACCAATCCTCCTTGAAGCTATTCAACTGCCCAAAGAAGTGGCCATGCTACACATGCACACCAGCATGGGGATTCCCAAATTTGAGCAGGAAATAGACTTGCTGGTAAAGCTGCTTGAGAGGTTGCACAACAAGGCATCCTAGCAATAATACCTGAGAAAGCTATTTCACTTCCTGAAGGTAGCCCTGGGTACAGTCAGACAGATTTAAAATTAGCTACTTACCTAAAAGCCCAGAATAAAGAGGGCGTGTGGCTGGTGACTCCCAATAACCAGGCCATAGGTCCATCACAACTGATGGTACAAATGGTAAAGGAGAAACACCAGCAGACCCACTAAGGAATCACTGCTACGGTGAGCAGTCTGCAGACTCAGGTACTGAGTGCTCGTGTGACAAAAATTGTCAGATCTATTACAGAAAAATGCCCAATATGTCTTAAAAATAGTTGTTCGAATTCAAAAGGACCTCCTCCAGGGATCACTAAAAGAGGAAACACTCCTGAGGATCAGTGGCAAATTGATTTTTCTGAGCTACCACACCAACAAGGAGACAGGTATCTCCTAGTGTTGGTAGATAGCTTCTATATACCTTTTCCACTTCTCACCCAATAAAAGTTTCTCCTGCTGCACCAACAAGGCCAGGGAAGTCACCAAGGCACTCCACAAAGAGGTCATATCCAGGTTTGGAGTGCCTACAGGGATGTCATCTGGTAGGGAACCTCATTTTATATCTGAAGTGTAACAGCAGCTTAGTAGGCAGTTGGGTATAAACTGGGATTTACACACTCCCTGGAGACCACAGTCTAGTGGAAGGGTTGAGCAAATGAATCAAACCCTAAAAAGACAAATTAGCAAAATATGTCAGGAAACTTTCTTGAAATGGCCACAGGTGTTATCACTAGCCTTGGAACAAATTTGAGTACAGCCCCAAACTCACCTGAAGGTGAGCCCATATGAGTTGATATTTGGGACACTATACTCTATTGCAACCTTCCCTGGGTCCAAGGAACAGACTGGAAATCAGGAAATGGTACAATAATTAATTTCATTAGGGAAATCCTTGAATGGGCTAAAAAAGTTTATCATTCCCTCAGAACCTCTTACCCTTGACACCCCAGTGCATTCATTTCAGCCTGGGGATCACGTATACATCAAGATCTGGAAACTGGAGCCACTTCAGGAGCATGGAAAGGACCTTATCTGCTTCTGTGGACTACAAGAACAGTTGTGAAAGTCAAAGGAATTAACTCCTGGGTATATTACACCTGAATTAAGAGGGCTCCTGACTCAGAGTGGCCAGAGGAAAACACCAGACCCCTGCAGCTGAAAACCTTGAAGACATCTGTAAATGAGCAGTGAAATGTATAGACTAAATACCTATTCTGTTATCTTTAACTGGGGGTGTGGAAGAAAATTTAATGCTGACTTTAATCCAAAGGTTTGGTAAGATGTGCAATCTGTCCAGCATTAGAGCCTGCCTCCCTGTGCCCCATTCAGCAGGGGAACACATTCCTTGGGGAATTATCTTTATAGATCTGTCAATGGTGATTCAAGATAATAATCTGACTAAGGTGATAGCAAAGGCAAATGTCACCCACTATCTGGATGAGAAGCAAAGATGCAGGTGACAAAGAGATGGTATTCCTAAAGATCTGATAGCTTGGATGATAACAGGACAAAGGGGTAAGGAGCGTCCAACAGGCTCCCATAGTCTCACCCAACATCTTTTAGAATTTGCTTTAGCAGCCTCTGGAGGCCAAGCAGCCACGTTGATAGATTTATGTTAGATTGTGAACACCCCAAAATATCTCAGACTTGCCAGAGTGTCAAACTCTCTGAAGCAAGCTTCACACCGGGACAAAGCCCTTAAAAGGACAATGGGAGCACTTAGGGGAGGCAGGATGGTGCCTAGATTAGGGAATCACACCTATGAATCACCCAAGTAAGGGTCAATAGAGGTATGGAGAAAAACAGAACAATGAAAGTCAGTCCAGCACCACAAACTGGGTGGCCAAATTGGTTCTAAACTGTAGAAGCCAACCCTTAAATTGTGTAAAGTCCCTGGAAGTTCCTTCCCCAGGTTACACTGTTTGGGTTACCCCAGATGGATATTGGTCCATCCAACTACTGTTTGGCCCCTGCACCTGAAAAGTTACCTTAGGATTATTAACCTTATGCCCAGCTTGGAAAAGAAGCCCCAGCAAAGCCCAGTATTGGGGTAGGGTAAAGAAAGACACATGAATGGACAGGACCTTTTGCTTCCACAATGTTTGAATGGGCCCTACAGTGTTTTCTCTTACCAGGAGCCATGGCTCTGAAAACAGAACTTCATTTTTTTACTTGCCAAGTTAGATTATCTAACAATCTGAAGCTAATGAAAGGGGATTTCAAATTATAAATAAGTAAACATTGAACTGGCATTAAAAAACAGACTGGTCTTAGATTTATTGCTGGCCGAAGAACAAGGGCTTTGTGGATATTTAAAACTGGATAGAGAACACTGTCTTGTGTACACATCCCAAACATAAAAGATCTCCAAAAACAACTTAACAAAATGTGGCAAGTTGCTGAAGGCAGCAATGCTATCCACAAGGCCTCTGAAACAAATTGGTTCAATAAAATTCTCCAAGGAATAGGGGGATGGTCCCTGAGAGGATGGCTGGCTAAAATACTGGAAACCCTTGTAATTATAGTATTATATTGTACCCTTATTATATTGTAATTGTAGTAGTTATTGGTCTTGCTGTTGATCATGTTTACAAAACAATCAGTTGTGGTCTTGTGAGAATGTATGCATTGGAATAGAAATTGAATTGAAACTTACCAAATCATCTTACGAAAGCAGAGAAGTTTCAAACGGGGGAATTGGTGCCATGAGGGTTAACTCAGCTTCTCCTGTGCCTGTGAACTTTTAGCTGAGAAATAAAGCATGCAAAATCTGCTTTGTCAGCAAGGACAGCTGGAAGAGAAGGAGATGACACCTCCAGGAATGCAGCAATAGCCAAAACAAGGACCGAGTTTGGGAACTTGGGGAGGGTTTTATGGTAATGGCCAAATTGTAACATGCATTTAACACGTGCAAATTGTAATATGCAAGCAACACACTTGTAAAATCATGTGTGCACACAAAGTTAGCAGTTATCACCCATGTAACCAGGTGCCCGAATAAATTCTGTCCTTCTTAGCTTTAAATTGGTGTTAAGGAGTCTTACTCAACTAGTTTTCAATGGATCTGGTGATAGTTCACGCTGAGATTTCCCTCAGCAGAGTCTCAGCTGTCTCTCGTTCCATAAAGCCATTTCTTCACAGCACAATATTGCAGAAACAGCTCAAGCTGGTGCCTCTGAGGAGGGACCCCAAACAAAGGTCTGTGGGCTTTTACCCTCTCACAGTCCAAGCAACATGCAAGTCCTCCCCTTGACTCCTCTGCTCCTGCTGTGTCTCCTGGCACCACACCTCTTCTTGCCCTTTGTTGAACAAAATCTCATCTCTGGCTCCCACCCAGAGCTCAGCCTGCAGACCAAGCTACCTGCACCAGGTTGCTCAGCATCCCCATCGTGGTGGCTGTAATCACAGGAGGGCTTTGTCCACTTGTCCTGACTCACTGCAGCACCCGGCTCAGGTCACCAGGCGTGCAACAGTGCCCTCGCCAAGGTAAGACTCATTGCAATGGGAGTAGGCAGTAAATCTTGACAAAACGCCTAGGCTGGATTGTAGCGAATGGTGGGTTGTGACACGAGCAAGAACTGGACTCTCATCCTATAATTTTAGCAAAATTACAAATGCAGGATTGGAGCGATTGTGTTTTGTGTTTGTCTGTAGGTACAAAATCACAAAGGGTTTGTACACAAATGCATCCTTTTCCAACATACACTAATAATATACAGCTTCAACAGTTTAATCAGGACGAGCTTCAAGATGACAAACATTCTGTTCAGTGTCCAGACAAGTGTCTTTACTTTCCCAAATAAATCTCTGTGGTTCCTGTACCACACATGCACCAACACCCCACCCTTGACATCCCCTGCCCTCTAGATCATCCCCTCCCCAGCCGTGCCAAAGCCCCTTCAGCACTTTTGGGAGGTGGGGGAGGATCC
The DNA here is from genome assembly GCF_024509145.1 of Vidua macroura. NCBI lineage: Eukaryota > Metazoa > Chordata > Aves > Passeriformes > Viduidae > Vidua > Vidua macroura. Next base: position 3,228,638 of record NC_071575.1, read on the forward strand.
CCCATGCCCACTTTTTACTTTATTTCATTCCTTTCTATCAGCATGTAAACTTCAACTATTAATTTCATTAACTATTATTATAGCATATCAACACTTCTCTGGACATATATATATGAAATATATATTATATATCTTTATATATATATATATGAAGCGTATCTAGGTATAAATAAAAAGTACAGGCATGTTTTTACACTATTTTTTTTTAATATCAACATACATATTAATATATAATATTATAGATTTATATATAATAATATATATTTGATATTTACATAATACTACAATATATACTATGTATTTAATATGTATATTTAACATAGTATATATTGTAATATTATGTGACATTATGTAAATATCAAATTATTATGTATTATACATAAAATATTATGTAAATATCAAATTTACCTATACTAAATATAATAACATACGGCATTATATATATTTAAATTATATTATAATCATAAAATATATATTATATTATAATATATAATGCTATATATAATAATATATAGTATTTTTATATATATAATAAAAATATTACTATTTTTTACTATCTACATTTTTTTTTTACTCTTTACACATATATATTTTTTTAAAATATATATATAAATATACACACACACACTCAAGCACGGAGGACACAGAGTAAGTGAAACACCATTCACCCCAGAGAAGCTGATCCAGTGGGATCAGTGCATTTTCAAGAGAAGAGATGCATGCACAGCTCCCCTCTCTCAATCCCCCTGACCAGCCAGCAGTGCTATTAGAGGCTGCACGGAGTTTGAAGAGTAAAGCTTTGCCTTTATCCCTACTGCCAGACAGTGGAAACAGCTTTAGCTTTTCACTTATGTTTCTCATCCTTTTTTCACTCACATTTCCTGCCCTTTCCCACCCTTTTCCCCTCACCTTTCATGAGCTTATTTCACTTCTCATTTCCTTCTCTTTTCTCTCTCTTTCCCCTCCTATTGAAACACTTTAAATGTCAGAAAAAGGGGAATTTTGCCTCAATTTAAACTCTTAAAGCCAAGGGATAACAGGGATTCACTTGCAATTTAAACCTTAAGATGATGAAAATGGGGAGTTTGCTCTCAACTCAAACCCATAAAATGGCACAATAAAGGTTTTCCCCTTCCTGTTAAACTAGAAAATAACAATTGCCCATCAGCTGATGGGCAGCTAAGTCGTGGAAAAGAGAGATTTTCCTGCAACTCATACCCTTAAAATCATGGTGAAAGGGAATCCCCTCCAATTTAAACACAGACAATAATGGAAAAGGAGGTTTTCCCCTCAAACACCTCTTTTCTCTGGAGTCGCTGGGATGGGACCGAGGGCACTGAAGGCCCTGAGATAGAACTGGAAAAATGAATTTGAAAAGAGAAAGAAGAGAGAGCCCATGTGCTACCTCACCTGCTCAGGTGTGCTGCTCCCTCTCCTGTGCTCTCCTGGGGCACAGGGACTGCCCTGCCCCTCCTCACCCTCACTGACCACACCTGGGGCTGCCCTGCCCCTCCTCATCCTCACTGACCACACCTGGGGCTGCCCTGCCCCTCCTCATCCTCACTGACCACACCTGGGCTGCTTCACCCCCTCCTCACCCTCACTGACCAACCCGGAGCTGCCCTGGACACTGATTTTCACAGGAGTTTCACTAAATCCCACTCTGAGTCTCGCTCAATAAATGGAGCAAGCCTTGCTGCTGTTCATATTACATATGAAGCTGCCTAATATGGAAAAAATCTGAGGAAAAATGGAATTTATAGGGATTTGTATGGAATTTATAGGGATTGCTGCTGCGGAGCGTGCCTGGGCTATGGTGTGGGGGAAAACACGGACTGGATTTCCTGGAGTAGGGAATCAGGTAAAACTGGGACTGGATTTTGCCAGACCACAGAATGGGGGAAAACCCGGACCGGATTTAACCAGAACACGGAATGGGGGAAAATCTGGACTGGATTTAACCAGAACACGGAATGGGGGAAAACCCAGACCGGATTTCACCAGAACACGGAATGGGGGAAAACCCAGACCGGATTTAACCAGAACATGGAATGGGGGAAAACCCGGACCGGATTTAACCAGAACACGGAATGGGGGAAAATCTGGACTGGATTTAACCAGAACATGGAATGGGGGAAAACCCGGACCGGATTTAGCTGGAATAGGGAATGGGGGAAAAACCTGGACTGGATTATGGCTCAATCCCAGAATGGGTGCCCAAGACAGGGTCTGATCCCCGTTGTTTGCACAGAGCCGTGTAGCAGATAGTACACACACGGTACCGAAATACCAAACCGGCGGGGAAAGGCCGCTTTGGGGCGGCTGCATATGGGATCACTCGTGCCCGCGGGGGGAGAGGAAGTTGTGGTGCTCCTGCTCACCATAGGCAGAGCCATCACGGCCGGGAGAGGCGCAGCGGGGCCGTGCCGGGCGGGGCGATGGCGGGGCCCGGCGGCGCGGGGCCGGTTCGCTGTTGTGGGCGGCGGCATCGCGGGGTCACCTGCGCCAAGAAGGTAACGGGGCCACAGCTCTCCCTCCCTTCACAGAATCACAGAATCACAGAATAATGAGGTTGGAAGAGACCTCCAAGATCATCCAGTCCAACCTATGTCCTAACACCTCAACCAGACTACAGCACCAAGTGCCACATCCAGTCTTTTTTTAAACACATCCAGAGATGGTGATTCTACCACCGCCCTGGGAAGAAAATTCCAGTACTTTATTATTCTTTCGATGGAAAATTTTTTCCTAATATCCAACCTGTACCTTCCCTGACGGAGCTTGAGGCTGTGTCCTCTTGTTCTGTCAGTGCTGCCCGGTGGAAGAGACCGACCCCACCTGTCTGCACCTCCCTTCAGGGAGTTGTAGAGAGCAATGAGGTCACCTTCTCCCGCTCCCCACCAGCCTGGAATTGTCCACAGGGATGCAGGAGGCTCCCCAAGCCCTTGGGGTCATCAAAATGGTCATCGAAACAGATCTACACTGTAATTACATAAATATTTGCATGTAGTACTTCCATACTCTGCCCTACGCTCCCCTAATCCCCGTTTCTTAAAAATAATTTGTCTCGCTGGAGAAAACACAAGCCAAGCGCAGCCCCAGGGCAGCAGTGCTGTAATGTAAGGATGTTTTTCTGCGTAGAAGTACGTCTCCAGAGGTTCAAAGCTGATAAGGTTATTTTGAAGCAGATCATTAAACACTTTGTAAAGAGAGTTACAGTTATTCATAGCTGCGGAACTTGGCTCTCTGTGCCCTGGTCCAGAGGTCAGGGATTCAGGATCCCTGCAGGAATTATTGTAAAGGACTGTGCTGCAGCGGGGCTGAAGGCTGCTGTGATGTGCTCCTTTTTACTAGTGCTGCTCAGTTTTTATAGGCCCCCTGTTTTAGAGCTGTATACCTCATCCAGCTCTCTGTGAGCCCAAGCTTTAAAAATAAATTCATCCGTTTCTTGGTCTCAAGGTTTTCGATGGTTTTAAAGTAACAGTTACTGGAGGTAGTTTTGCACCTGCAGAATGAAATTATGTGGCTATTAATTTGATGAGGACTGTTTTTATCTGTTAGGGCTGCAGAGCAGCATACAGACTGTGTTTTGGAGGCACGTGTTCTCTGGTGATGTCAGGGTCCCTCTGGTTGGCATCCCTTCCCCCCGAGAGCACCACTTGTCTTGAAAATGGGAGCTCTTCCCTTTGCCTTGGGGCTTCAAAGTCTTGCATTGCTTAATAGCACCGTGAAGATGATCAGTTTACTAGGTAGGGTATAAAATGTCCAGGAGAAATCAGCATTTCCTCTGTGAAAATGAAACCTGAAAGCAATTAGTCACTGCTGTGCAGTAAAAAAATGTGTATCCACCAACTGGGTGTCTCCAGAAATCACATGATCACAGTCTGATCCATCAGATGGCCTTTGGAATATTGTGACAATAAGTCCTTTACACTATGGCTGCAGTTCTTGAAGGTATATTTATGTGTGATTGAAATAAATGTCGTGTCTCCAAATTCTCTTCAGTCCTTATCCTTCTGTTCTCCTGAAGTAGTGTTTTTTCAAAAAGACTCTACAAAATCAAAGTAATGTATTAACATACTGCTTTTCACCAGTAGTTTTACTGTGTTCAAGTCTGATGATGACTCTCATCATGGTTTCTGTTTCTTTACAAGCTGGCTGCAGAATTCCCATCAGAAGACATTTTTTTAGTGACAGCTTCCCCAGTTATAAAAGCTGTAACTAATTTCAAGCAGGTAAGAGAGACTTGATTTTTTTTACAGTAAGGCATGTTCAAAGTTTATTTGTGCAGATAATTTAGAACCCAATGGTGAAGATGCTCATGACTTTGAGCTTGTTTTCATATTAGTGTGATTGCAGTGGTGTTAGTAAGACTGACGAGCTATTTTACAGTGATTAGTAATTGGTGAATATATTCACACCATTCAGGCAAAGGTTAAACCAGGTACTTACATGGCTGAAGTGTGTTTACTGAAGCTTTATTTCACTGAAGTGTGTTTACTGAAGCTTTATTTCACTACTTTATTAGTGAGTGACCTCTCAGAAGCACTGAAATGGTATCACACTCTTGCTCATGTTTGAATTTGGGGCAGAAACAGCCTTCTGACAAGTAGCAAAAGAAGGGATAACCTTCTGGGGAATTGCTTTGAGCTTTGTCTGCTCCAGCAGCTGCTGATTTAGTGACATCTTTCCTGCTGGTTTGAAAAAGAAAATCAAATGCATGCATGAATTCAGATTCGTGGCTAGTAGGGTCATGAAGCTGAGTCTGAGAGCCCTCTGTGGGACTGTTGGAGTAACACCCAACTACTACAGAATGCTTTCTGAAAGTGCTGAGTGCCCAGCAGAGACATTTACACAGCACAGAGATGTAAAGTCTGTAATTCACATCAGCAGAAATTTACATATCTGGAAAATAAGGGACCAGCTCAGCACTACTGGAAGGCAGCAGCATCTAAGTTTTGGACATGAGCATCTTATTTTCTCTCTGAATTGCAAACATGATGTGGCTTCTGGCTCCTAGCTGTGTTCCAAACTCTGAATATTCACTAAAGTAGCAGGCCTGGATGTTTCCATGCAGCCACTCTCTTTTGGATAAAACACAAAATTGTCTTCATCATTTGAATGTTTTTCAAGTTCTGGCTTGCGTCTTTGGGGTTTTAATTTGGTTTATGCCTGTTTTCTATTTGATGTTGTCCATCTGCCCCTAGGTCTCTGAAATATCAGGTAGTGGCTCTGGATGAGTTATTTTATCAAAGTTACAAAAAAGAGAAAAACCAGGATTTTAACATTATGTCACATAAATGAAAAAGCAGTGTTAACAACTCTGATAATACACTATGGAATAAAACATTGTAGCAATTAGAGCAACTGCCAGGGTTCTCCATTTTTGCTTAATCTCTGTCTTTAGGATTAAAATGTAGTGCTTTGACTCTTCAACCAGGAACAGGCATGAAAAGATTCTGTATTGAAAAAGAAACTTTTAGCAGTTACATGATAACACATTTTCAGACAATATAGGCTTTATGTTGTGACTTTTTTACTATAAATGAACACAGCACTTCTGTCAAAAGCTTTAGAAGAAGAAATGGGTAAATGATCCATATTTTTCAATACTTCTCTTTCTCCTACAGGTCTCCAAAACACTTGAGGAATTTGATGTCGAAGAGCAACCAAGTTCCATATTAGAAAAACGATATCCCAATATTAGAGTTATACAGTCTGGAGTAAAACAGTTGAAAAGTGATGAACATGTAACCTAAGGTTTTCTTTTTTATTTGGTTTTTCAAGTTATGTATATAAAAATAAGAAGTGGCTGAATGTTTTGAGTGAGAAATTTTGTTCAAGAACATTTTGGTTATTGAATTGATAAATTACCAAAATTACAAAAAAATATTTCCTAATCCTAATTTCACTTACTGCTTTACACTGTTTTTCTAGTAGAAATATATACAGAGGACAAAAATAATCTTGAAAGAACCAATATTTCCACTTTTTCTTCCTTCTGTTTAGCGGGAAATACATTGCAAATATGAGCAAAGGACAGCATGTACACACCCTTGTTAGCTCTGTGTCAACATGTTATTTTTCACTTCAGCATGTATGAGAAACTCACATTCACATCCCAAACTGGTTTTGCTCACCTTTAAGGTTTGGAGATGTAATTCCAGGTAGATTCTGCTAATATTCTGAATCCAATTGTTTTCTTATAGCATTACAAGGATAGTGTTTTAATATAGGTCTTGGTGGACACAAATAATTAATCTATGTGGATTTGGAGGATCTTTTGCCCAAAACCACTTTAAACTATGCAGCTTCTAGATTGCAGAACAACAAATGATGTCATAAAATGTTAAAATTTAAGGTTTTCTTTCTCAGAATGACATAGGTTGTTTAGTGCCTCCACTTTTTCTTCAGCAAAGAACAGATTTCTAAACTGTGTCCTATCCTGTGCCTGGTTAACTCAGAGCTACTGCTGTTGAAATGTTTGAATGAGATTCTCAATTGCTGATGTACAGCAGTGCATAGTTCTGTTCCTGGGGCCTGAGGGACATCTGTCACGTAGAAAACACAGAACTCTTTCGGCACAGCCAGTGAGTGCAAAGTGCCACCAAGTGGTAAACTTGATCTCGCTTCGAGTGCACTGTGAACCTTTCCCATTTGATTGGTCACTAATTTGTGGTGGGTGTGGTGGGGATAAATGACACACAGTCAGGAAGAGTATGAAGCCTTGTTCCTTAAGAAGCCCCTTACAGCTTTTAATATCTGCAAATTACTGTGCCATTACAGAAGGAGAAAGCTGATGTGCTCTTAGATGTCTTGATTTAGATGAATTCTCTTAGGTGAATTGATTTTTCTTCTCTCTTCACTGTTAACATAAAATTTACACTGAAGATGGGAAAGAATACATGTATGAAAAACCCTGCCTGTGTGCTGGAGGTCACTTTTCCTCTCCGGTTACCACAAACATCATCCCACCTTCGGAGGGAGCCCAGAGCCCACACTGCAGCAGCTGCGGGGGCTCGGGCAGAAGCAGCGCTGGCCCGGCCCAGCCCAGCCCGGTGTCCCCCCGGTGGCTGTCCCGGGACGGGGCGGGCCCGGCGGGCGGTACCTCCGACCTCCGGGCGGCATTCCCGGCTGGAGCCATGGCCACCTGCGTGCAGCTCTGCACCGCGGCCGGGATGCCGCTCGTGGGGCTGGGCACATGGAAGGTAACGGGGACAGAGGGGCGGAGTCCGCGCCCGGTGCCATCCGGAGCGCTCGGGGGCGCGCAGGGAGCGGGGACAGCTCGGCTCGGTGACACGTCCCCGTCTCCATCCCGCCCGGGATGCTGCCGGGGATGCCCTGTCCCTCCGGTGGTTTCGGCAGGCACAGCCCCGGCGCTGCTTTTGAAGCCGCTTTCCCTGCCGTGCCCTCCGTCCCTGCCGTGCCCCTCCTGCCGCGGGGGACAGGTGACCCTTGCGTGTCCCCAGCCAGGGAGAGGCGGCAGCTCCATCCCTCCCGTACCCGCCAGGGATGTGCGGATCCCACCCAGCCCCTGCTATCCCGACCAGGCTCCCGCGGCTCCCTGTGCCCCTCTCCCTGCCCCTTCCCGTGCCACGGCACGGGAGCATTTCCCTGCTGCTTCCGTGCTGGGTAATGTGGGCGAGGTCCCCGGGATCCATCCAGTAACAAGTTATGGCTTTAGAAGACCATTCATGCGTTTCGAGCAAGTTCTGACAAAGAGGTTTGCACTGTTGTTACGGTGATTACAAAACCACTGATCTATACAATGCCTAGAGACAAACATTGCTGGATTTGTGTGATCTAGATATGCCAACATTTCCTTGTGCACAGCTCTTACATGCCCTTGCAGGGTATAGAAACACACAGAATTGCACTCTTCCTCTGTCTCTGAAGGCAGCAGCTGACATAAAGTTCCAATTACAGGATGGGTGGGATGTGCTCCAGGACAAGCTGGGCTAGAGCACAGTGGATGACTAAGGCATAGACCACTGCCCTCACCATAGAACTAAAATTCTCCCAGCTGGGCCATCTGACTGTGTCTCTTCTTAGACACAGCACTGGGAAGTGAGGAGTGTTGAGCAAGAGGCACTGCAGAGCTCCCTGGCACCAAACTTGGTTCCCCCTGGTCCATCCCGGGCAGTGCTGGGGGCTCTGCTCTACCTGGCTGTTGGCCAGTCCCTGCTTGGGACTGGGCTCATGGATAAAGGGCTGGAGGCTGGCTTCAAACCCAGCAGCCTGCATTTTTAAGATGATGAGAGCTTTAAGAACATGGCATGGAAAAACTCTACTTAAAACCCCACTGTATGTGTTTCTTTAGTTGCTAGGTAGCTAAGAAATGGCCTGTATGCTTTGGTTTGGGATCTTAACCTTCTTTTTCCAGTCTGCAGCTGGGCAAGTAAAAGCTGCGGTGACGGCTGCCATCGATGCCGGGTACCGCCACTTTGACTGTGCCTATGTGTACCAGAATGAGAGTGAGATTGGGGAAGGGATCCAGCAGAAAATCCAGGAAGGTGTTGTGAAAAGAGAGGACCTCTTCGTTGTCAGCAAGGTAAGGTGACCTAGGATCCAGGGGAAAGCTTTGTGACAACGTATGCATAGAGGAAAATTCAGAGTAGTGGGGAAAGGCTGTGTGCTACAGTGGGGAGTAATTAGGAGAGTAGTTCAGGACCATACTGGTTGAATCTTCTTTTAGTCACTGTATTTTGTAGAGTGTTATTTAAGATGTGTTCCACCATTCTCCATTTTCATGGGACTGTTCAAAATAAGTGTTAGGCCGAAATGGTCCCAGAAAGTGTGCTGGCTTTTTTTCCTTCTTCAGGAAAGAGCTTTAACCCAGGAGGTCACAAGCTGCCTTGTTTTTTTTTTTCTCTAGCTGTGGTCCACTTTTCATGAGAAGCCTCTGGTGAAGGGAGCCTGCCAGAAGACTCTTGCTGACCTGAAACTGGATTACCTGGATCTCTACCTCATGCACTGGCCTCTGGGGTTCAAGGTACAGTAGCAGCAGGGCCCTAGGTTTTCTCTCCTGGGAGAGCTCCTCAGCAGTGCCAGGAGCACTTGCAGCACCACTGCTGCTCCAGAAAGAGCCCGTGCCTGCTGTGCCAGCACTGCCCCAGTGCTGCCCACCCTGCTCTGCTGTGCCCCTGATCTCTGCCCGAGAGCTCTGCCTGCACAGCATCCTCTGCCCTCCTGATATCAGAGAGGTAGACCCAGCAACAAGGCCAGGACTCCCAGCTGCAAGATTGACTCATGCTGCTTTACTTTGGGCTAAATCATCCTTTCCTGCTTTGAGGGAAGGAAGGATGTACTTTGCTGCCTGACAGAAATGCTTTCCTCTGCATGTTACAGAATCACAGAACAAGAGAATGTTTCTGTCTTCCATTTCTTTCTTTAATCATTGAGTCCTTATTTCAGTACAGATTGAGCTGGCCTTTGCTGTAGGAGCCTTAAAGTTGTCCCACAGACCTTGGATTTCAAAAGGTGAGACTTTCTGACATCCATGTCAGAAGTACATGGAATACATCTCATCCTTCATGTACTTCAACGGATCTGATGTCTCAGTCTGTGTCTAGTCTTGGCTTTTTCTTTCTGCTGCAGACAGGTTAAGACCTCCATCCTATCTGTTGCTTTTGAGCTTGTCAACTGTTTGTCACACTTGCAAAGCTGTCATGGTTAGTTTTACATGAACAAAGAGCTTGAGTAAAAGTGTCATGGTGTAATGCTCTGACAGCTGCACACTGGATGTGGAGCAATGTGGAGATGTGGGGTTCTGAGTTTGTTCTGATTTGCCACCAACTTAAGCTGAAGCTCCCCTCACAGGACACCTGTGTGTTTATATAATGTGGCATTCACATTCTCTGGACAGAGAGACATAATTCTGTCTCTCAGGAGAAGCACAGAGAGAAGAAGATAAAACAATCTTTATTTCTGCTCCTTTGTTTTCCCCATGTGGAATGTGGTGTGGAGATTGTTTACCTGCAGTGATTGCTGGGTTGGATTCTGGTGAAGGTTGTTTGTGTTCAATGACCAGTCGCATCCAGCTGTGGCTCGGACTCTCAGCAGAGAAGTCAGGAGTTGTTAGTGAGTTGAAAGCTAGGTAAGTAAGAAGTGTGTAGGTAGAATAGGATAGTCTCTCTTTAAACAGTATATTAATGTAATATAGTATAGTTTTAATAAAGCTATCCTTCAGCCTTCTGATCTGGAGCCAGCCATCATCATTTCTTCCCTGTCGGGGTTGCCTTTTTCACTACAACATAATACCTTCCTCAGTAGATGTGGCTTGGATTAAACCTGACTTAAATGTTCCTGGGACCTTAACAGATCCTTCAAAAAAAAACCTACCTCAGTTCTCTCCTAAAATAATAGTAGAGGACGACTTGAAGCTTGTTTGTATCACAATAAACAAGTCAAGTGTTTTAGTGAGTCACCACTTTGCTTGGTCTAGGAGATACACCTGACATTCCTACTAGGAATGATTGCTGGTAAAATTGCCAGGAACAATGTAGACAAATATTAATATTTTCTGTACTAGTAGAACTAGTACCAAGCCATCATGGTCTTCAGTTGTCTTGGTATTAATTTGCCAATAAAAAGAGTGTTTAAATCTTTTGGTTTTTTACTGACAGGCAGGAGAGGAGCTGACATACTATAGAGGAAAACAAATCTGGACTGAACCCATGCTTCAATTACAGAGTTCAGATCCCACCTTAGTGGCTTCTTTAAGCAAAACTAGAAAGGAAAACTGTGACTAAAACAAAGTCTTCTATTCCCTGCAGGGGCAAAACTCACAAGGACTACCCATTCAATGCAGAATACTGAAGATGCTCATATCCTGCCCTCCTTCAGAGCTTGGTCTGGTATTCTTCCTATCAATTTACCTGAATTTCTAATTGCATTTCTCCTCCTGCAGCCAGTGAAGTCACAGCATATGTATTCAGTGATCATCTTTTATTTACTCTATCTGAAAGAAACAGTAAAGTTGTTCCAAAAGAATAAAATGGGGGCTGTAATAATCTTCTGTCAAAATGTGGATTGAGTAATCCACATTTAGCGAGTGAGAGACTTTGAACTACACATTCCCATTTTTTAATTTCTCTTGCTTCAACACAACAGGCTGAGGAGGATAGTTGGCAGTTATGGGAGAAAAATCTGAGAAATGTGAACTGAAGGCCAGCAGTTTTATCACTCCAGACGTAATTGAGAAAGGAGTTTTTCCTACTTAGGAAAAACTTTCCCTTAGGAATAAAATAAAAAAAAAAAAAAAGAAAAAAACTCCATAAGCAGAAAACACACAGGTGCACGGTCAGCACTATTTTCATCCAGGTTTCCTCCTGAGCGTGTGGATTTTCCCTGGGACAGGGCACATTCCCCTTTCCCTGCGGGCAGCAGAGGGCAGCCATCCCTCAGCCACCCGCGCTGTCCCCTCCCCGCCAGTGCAGGGACATCCCTGATGTCACACAGCCCGGGGTCTGGCTGCTGGCACGGGGAGCTCAACCCCCGAAGTGCTGCCATCCCCTCTGGCCCTGTCAGCCTCGGGGCCAAATTCTCCTGGCCCGAACCCAATGCCCCTCTAGCTCCATCTGCCTCCCCCTTCAGCCCAGCCACCCATCTGCCACTGCCCTTGGCCCCACAGCCCCAGGTGACATCAGGAGGTGTTTGCTTTTGGGGCTGAGTCGCCTTTCCGCTCCCAACACCTGGGCAGGTGGCCAAACACAATCATGCAGTTGCACGCTGGGTTTCAAGGCAAAAGATCAAAACCTTTGCTGAAGAAAATGAGCACCTCATGGACTTCTTTCCAAAATTTCCACTTTCAATTCATGAAAACCTAATCCAAGAACGTTTGCTTCGCAGCTTCCTAAAGGAAGCATCCCATAAAACCTTCTGTAATCCCCAGGCTGAGGTGAGACACAGCTCTGCTGAGATCAAATACTCATTTTTATTGGACAATAAAGATACAATGTTACTATGGTGCAGAAGTTTGGAGCACTGTCTTTTTAGTGAATACCTACTCCAGCACAGGTTACCCAGTGCCCATAGAGCCCTCAGTGGTTTCCTTGTTCAAGCATAACTCATCCACCAGCTGCAGTGCCCTTGGAATTAAATCCTTTCAGCATGGATCTCCTTCAAAAAGTGCACCTGTGTCTCCAGAAGTATTCCTGAGTCACAGTACTGTGAGCTTAAATGCTGGCATGGGACAGGGTCTCCACACAGGTCATCACTGCCATCTCTTGATACCGTCTGCAATTTATGTTCTTTACATTCTACCCTGCACTTTATTGAAAGATATGTTAAGAATTGTTTCAGCCTTACTCAAACTCCATCTTTAACATAATCATCATCTTACTGCATATTCATTAAAAACTCCACCCCTTGCCCCTGCAGACCAGTGTAGTTAAAACCTCAGCAGTGCAAACATTAGACACATATCCCAACCCCACCCCTTCTCCCACAGACAAAATTATCAGGATCAACACTGCAACAGTCAACATATTTTCCCACCACTTCTAAAATGCTTTCCAAGCTGAACTCCCAGCACTATCCTTGGTCGTGCCACTACTCTGCCCATCTTCTGGCATGCACCATCCAGAACAAGGCGTGTAAGTTACTCCTTGATATCCCAACAGCTTATCAAGTGATACCACTAGTAACCGTCCTCAGACCTTGCAGCTTTCAGGCAACAGCATCAGTGATCACCACTTTTTCAGGGTCCCTTCCCCTTTTCCTGTAAACACAGCCCAGCAGTCTGAGAAATGAAGGGGGAGTCTCATCTGTGGGATCAGCAGAATCAGACAATTTCTCCCCTTCACTGGTGGGTCCTAAAGCCTTGCTGCGTTGGGAAGGACAGTGCCTGCTAGTAGCAGAGACCCCAAACTTCCCAGAACTCTGCTCTTACAAGGCAAAAACTTGTATCCCATTTGCTTCAGTTTCCCAGCACTGATATAGTCACTGCAGGGACAGTTGCTGCAAGTGTTCAGTATTTCTGTGATTTCATTCTGAGCAAAGGGCTATCAAGAGAGCACTCAGATTCTGGGGAGCAGCACTCCCACCTCCACAGGCCTACCTAACCTTGCAACTCGGGCTGCCTGAAGAGGCTTTGTTTTCACTTTGCCATCAGCTTTCAGAAAGCATCTGTTTCTCTCTTCCAAGTCACCTTCCTACCCAGGCAAGAGCCCTGCACCTGGTCTGCCCAGGTGCCTCCTCTCTTCAGGCAATTGCACACTGTGTGTAATCCCCCCTGGACATGCACTGGCTGCTCCACTTCCAGGACTGTGTATTCCCAGGGCCAGGATAATTGCTCCTTCCAGAGCTCTTCTCACTACTCCACCTCTGGGCTGTGACTCAGGGTAACTGAGGAGAGAGAAAAGAACACAGGAGAACAAATGAGTAAATGCCTTTCTCCCCATTCCCCAGCCTCTGTTTAAGCCAAACACCAATCCGCTCCCTGTCCTCCTCTCCACCCTGCCTTTGTCACCACAGATTACATCCAGGCCACCTCAGTCTTCCCCACCCAGAACCAAGAGTGGATCAGAGGGTGATCTGGGTGCCTGATGCTTCCTTTCACCACTCAGTCCTGCTTACTGTGTCCTAGAGCTCCTGGGTGGGCAGCCTGCTGTCCCCAGGGCTGCCACCATCCCCAGGGCTGCCACTGTCCTGCCCAGCAGGGGTGGCCCAGCCCACAGGACCCCCCTTTAGAGTGAGGTGCTGCCCTCCTTCTCAGGGGCCAGGGGGACTGGAGGGGACACACACATAGGTGCTTCCCATCTTCCAGAGCTCAGTCATCCCAGGTACAGCACCAGTTTCAGAGCCAGCCAGAATCGGTCCTGACCAGCCTGGGGCAGTTCATGGTTTCCTCCTGTCCAGGCTGTCTCCTGCACTAAACCTGCCCTTCCCACACAATAATCACCACAGAGGGGTGGCAAGATTGCTTCCTCATCCTTGGCTGTGCCCAGAGCTTGCTATTTCAGCAGATGCAATTAAGGGACAAAAGCGTGAAGACAAAAAGCATCATCAGCTCTGAGAAGATGGGAGATCCACCAAGATATGCTCCTGGGCTCAGAGTGAAAAAGAGGCCTTCTACAGTCAGAGCTGGCCAAGCCCCTGAGATCTGCCTCCTGACATCCAGAGATTGAACTGGAACCCCCCACTGAGCAAGATAAATCTCCCCTCCAAGCAAAGCAGAAATTCCTGCTGTGCTTCCCCACAATTCAAGCGTGAAACCTGCATGCCCTGACCTCCAAACCCTGGTTTAAGCTGTGCCTGTGTCTGTGCCTGTGTCTGTGCCTGTGTCTGTGGGTAGCTCTGAAGCTGCAGACCCCTGCAGCTCTTCCCCTCAGTTGTAGATATGATCACACCTTGCAACACTGTCACCTCCCTTTGCCTTCAGGTGTTCTCAGAGGGCCACTGGGTCTCTCTGGTAAACACTGTCCATAAGGACATACCCACTTCCCTTATTTTGGGTCCTGTTCTCAGATTCCAAACACCACTGGTCATCAAAGTCACAACTTGTGGTGAAATTACCGTTACTAAATGCAAAGTCAGCAAAACAAACTGAAAACTCATGAGATTACTCCTCCTGTTCCAGTGCACGTGGATGAAGGAAAAAAAAAAAAAAATAAAGCAAGACCCTCCTCCCCCTCGCAGCTCCTCAATGTCAGCGCTCTCTGTAAAGACATGGCCATGTTATCAAGGACACAGGGCACAAGATTTAGCAGGCTGGCTGTCACAGGGTGACTCGTGCAGTAATTCTTCTTCCCCCAAGGCCCCCACCAGACCTTCGGGAGAGGCAAGCAGTGGAAAGCTGACTGGCCTTACAGCTCTGAGGGGAAAGGCTCCAACTAGCAAGACCTAACAGCAAAAACAAAATACAGAACTTCTGCCTGAAGCCTCTTGTGACAGGATGGAGGCATCTCTCTGACTTGAAACAATGGGGGAAAATTCAACCCAAGCGGCAAGAGATAAGCACCAAGTTGTGTAAAGATTTTGTGATCCCAGTGAAAGCACATCGCACCCTGCCAGGGATGCCTGATGGTGCTGACCTGAAACAGGAGGAACATTAAAGAGGAAAACCAATTACCTTGCTGTCCTTAGCTAAATGGAGCAAAAAAATATGAAGCTGCAGATAGCAGGGACAGGCATCCAGAGCAAACGCTCGCACCTGAAGAAACCCTTCACATGTGAATAAGCAGCAAAGCCTCCCAGGCAAGTCTGGGTTTTTCCACTGCACTGTGACGTCTTCAGCAGAACAGCGAATGCTTGTCTGCAAAAGCACCAAAGCCAGTTTCTGATGGGAGACTGCTGGCCACTACCGCCTGTGATTACAATCGTGCATTTTATTCCGCCATGTCCTCAGCACCTCCCTAAAGACAGAGGGACAACGTGATCATTATGTCACTCATTAAAAAGTCACTGTTCCTCTTCTGAGACTTTCGAAACACTTTCAATAAAACTCTCTTCCAAAATTCAAAATAAAGCTGGGGTTTTTTTAGATGCACTCTATCATAAAAACTACTCCTAAGCCACAGCTCGCAGAGGAAGTTGCATTTGTCCCACTTGGCGGCGGAACAGCTTCTCCTGGCTCTCAGAAAGCACCGCGGTTCCTGCTGTCGTGTCGCTGCAGCAGCAGCAGCACACAGGGCCACAAGACTCCGGCAAGGGGCACCAGCCAGGGCCACCACCCCTGCGGCGGGGAGCCGGGGCCCGGCGCGCCAACAGCGCTCGGGGCGCGGCGGGACGGCCGCGTCTCATGTCCCCTCTGTCCCCCGCACCCGGGGACGAGGCTGGGGGCCCGAGGCGCTGCGGCAGGGTCCGTGTGCGGTGAGCGCAGGGGGCCGCGGGCCGATCCCGCAGCGCGGAGCCGCGGCCTGCCCCGCACGGCCCCGGGCTCGGCGCCGCCCCGAGGGCCCCGCGCCGCGCCGGGCGGGGCGGGCCCGGCCCCGCTCGCTATTAAAGGCGCGGCGTTCGGCCGCAGCCGTGGTGGTGCTGCTGGCGCGGCCATGGCGAGCTACGTGCAGCTCAACACTGGGGCCAAGATGCCCATCCTGGGGCTGGGCACGTGGAAGGTAGCGGGACGCGCTCCTTGGGCTGGCGGCGTGAGGGCGATGGCGAGGGGGGAAGGAAGGAGAAGGAGCGCGGCTCGGGCCCTGCGAGCGCTGCCGGCGCCGCCGACAGCGGCCAGGCCGCCGCCGGGATTTGGCTTTATTTTAGCTGGGGTTTGCTTTGGATGTGGTGGCTTTCTCGGTCTTATCTTGCCGTGAGAAAGGTCTTCAGTGCTGTGTCGATGAGAGCTTTTTTTGCCGTCGCTTTTTTCAGTCCCAGCCAGGGAAGGTGACAGCTGCGGTGACGGCTGCCATCGATGCCGGGTACCGCCACTTCGACTGTGCCTACGTGTACCAGAATGAAAACGAAGTTGGGGAAGGGATCCAGCAGAAAATCAAGGAAGGCGTTGTGAAACGAGAGGACCTCTTTGTCGTCAGTAAGGTACGAGTCTGGTGATACAGGATGTACCAGGGGATACCTTTTTTATGTTAAAGTAACTCTCCACTTCTTTACTTGCCTACTCTGTTGTGCTGAGCGTGGAACAGTTCAGAACATCACTTAAGCCATTCCTGAGATTCCTACTTTGTCATCCTGTATTGAGAATTACGCAGGGTCTATACCACAAATTTGGGTGAAACTTTCAACTTAAGTGTTAATAAGTGAAACAAGACTACTTCTGCTATCTGCCAGGACACCGTGCAATCATGTGTGCTGCCACTGCACACATTGCCCAGTGTCACAGGCCAGTGCTGCTCGCAGAACAAGCCCCACTTGAAGAGCTGTAGGATGACCTGGTTTGACATCACTTTCCCAAGGGGACAGGCACCCTGCTGAACAGTACAGAAGAGTTCCAAGAGCTTTAACCCAAGAGGTCACAATGTGCCTTGGCTTTTTGTCTCCAGCTGTGGTGCACGTTTCATGAGAAGCATCTGGTGAAGGGAGCCTGCCAGAAGACTCTTGCTGCCCTGAAACTGGATTACCTGGATCTGTACCTCATCCACTGGCCTCTTGGTTTCAAGGTACAGTAACAGCAGCGCCCTTGACTTTGTCTGTGAGTGGCAGTTATGAGGAGCTATATGGCTTTATAGCCCAGAGATTGCTGCAGTTGCACAGATCATTCTATGTGTATTTTGTAACAGCACTGCTCTGGTGCTCAGCTTTACTGTGGCCATGTGAGCCAGGCTGTTGATTTTTGCCTCTGAGATCCCTGCTTGCATGGCATCTGCTGCCCTTTTGGCCATTGAAGAGGCAGACCTTGAACCCTAGGGATGGGTTTCCCTGCTGGAAGCAGAAGTTTTATCTCTTTCCTTTTGATTATTGCTTGTGTTGTCGTCTACAAATCCAAAGTTATGCTTAATGTGGTTCTCTCTTTGTGGGAAGAGGGCTATACTTTGCTGTCTGACTGAAGTTCTTTCCTCTGTATGTTACAGAGTAAGAGATTGTCTTTTATTTCTGTCTTTAATCACTGAATCCTTAAATACAATCCAGCTTGAAGTGATCTTTTAGCATTCCACAGGCTCTAGAGTTAAACTTTTTAGTTCCTAACTCTTCCACTGTCTGCATGCAAAGGAGCTGATGTCTCAGTTTGAATATGTCCAAGCTTAGGCTTTCAGTGAGACCTTGATCAAAATTTTCTGTCTACCTCTTGCTACCAAGATGAACTGTTCTTCATAACATCTGTGTTTTTAAAATTAGTTTCACATGGACAGAACTATCAAAGTGAAAATGTGTTACGGTGTAAATAATGAATGAGTAGAAAATAACTGGTTTTGAATGAAGTTGATACCTGGCAGATAGTCCTAACTGGGATACAGGGTGTTCTAACCTTCCCTGTGCCAGCAGCTCAAACAATGAGGCTCCCCATGCAAGATCTGTCAGGAAATCTGGTCCAGTATAAGGTGAACATATTCCAAGTCCTAAGTGGGTCCTTCTTATGCATTTCACTGAAACACTTAATTATGAGCAGATAACTGCATATTTTTGTAAACTGGCTATAGTTCTACTTTCTGTATTACAAGTGGAGACTTAAGTTTTTCACCATATTTTTGATTTGAGGAGCCAGGGGATACAGTGTTCATGGCTTGACTGTAGGCAAAAAAAAACCACCACAGTACCATGAGAACACAAAAGAAAAGACTGAAGACTAGAGATAGTGAGTATTAAAGTCTAATACATACGTAGATAATTAGTACAATAAGGATTAGTTTGTCCTGTAATAAGAGTTTATGGGATCATGGTCTTCAGCTGGTGTTAACCCAACATCCCAATAAATGTGTGTTTCAAGCAATTTCTCTCTCACTGACAGGCAGGAGAGGACCTGTTCCCTGTAGATGAAAAAGGCATGGCTATCTCCAGCAACACAGATATTCTACAGACATGGGAGGTAAGTTCAGCCACTGCAGGAGAAAGTTTAGACTGATTAAGGTAAGGAGAGCATCAGAGACTGCTGAGAGCAGAAGACAATCTCATGTACTTAGAATTACTTGGAAAGACTCACTGGTACAATAGCAAATTGTCATGTATCAATTCATCATTTTCCACTTCTAACTTGCTGTGAATTTCCCTAATCTCAAAAGAATGAGTGCTTTGAGTATGGGAAGCATGGCACATATACACCAGTGCTCTGTGATTTTTTTTTTTTTTTTCCAAGCCTGAGCTCTGAAAACGTAAACACTTCATTTAGGTTTCTTATGAAGGAAACAAGGCATGTCAGGAAGCATGTGCTGTTCAGGCCCTGCCTTTGTATATTAGATGCTGACTTTGTGCTTCTTTCTGCCAGGCCATGGAGGAGCTGGTGGATGCTGGCCTGGTAAAAGCCATTGGAATCTCCAACTTCAACCATGAGCAGATTGAAAGAATCTTGAACAAGCCAGGACTGAAATACAAACCTGCAAATAATCAGGTGAGCTGCAAAGTGGCAGAGGCAAGTGTTTGGTGGTATTCTTTTTTGTGTGGCCATTTGTTGGGTTTTTTTTTAAGAAAATTACAAAGATCTTACTTTATAAATAAGGCTATAGAAAGAAAGACTGGAGTAGACATATTCTACTTCATAGGCTACATATTCTTCAATCTCACCCTCCAGGTGATGCCAAGGTGTGCTGTTTTTTTATGAACTCTGTGCCATTGCTTGGAAATCTGGCAGTGAGCAGCTCCAGAATCCCTCCTTGTAGGAGGAAAGGAGGGGGAACTCAGATGAGCTCTAAAAACTTCCTTGCAGTAGAGTAAGACTTGGTGTATGTATATACAGAGAATTGGATAACCTTTTCATGACACTTCTGTGGAGAAGCCAGTTCCTGTTGCTGATGACTGAGGGAATTGATCAGAAACATGCTTTATGGACTCAAGAGTTAATGAGGGGAAGGAGGAGAAGGAGTTGCAGGGTGGGCAATACAGTAGAAATTGTATAGACAGCACTTGAATGAAATCTTAGCAAAATTCAGATGGCAGGAGACCTTGGGAGATGATCTGCTCAGAGGAACATCAGCCCTGAGATCAGACCGGGTTGTCCAGGGCTTTATCCATCTCGAAAACCTGAGAGGATGGAGACTGCACAGCCTCCCTAGGCAGTGTGCTCTGCTCCCTGACCCCCTCGAGTGCATGACAAGGGAGGAGGAGTTCTCCTACATCCAGTCTCAACCTCTCTTGTTTTCAGCTTGCATCTGTTGCCTTCCTCCAAGCACCATTAAAGAGCTTGGCTTGTCTTTGAATGACCTCCTTTTAGGTACTGCAAAGCTGCTACTTGAAGGCCTGAAGCCTTCCCTTCCCCAGGCACAACAAGCCCAGCTCTCTCAGCCTTTCCCAGTATGGCAGGATCTCCAGCCCTTACCCATCCTGGAGTTTCTCTTCTAAATTGATGGCAGTCTGTCAGTATTTCTGCTACTGAGGGGAGCTGGGAAGAGGAAGACTGAACACAGTACTATGAAGGTGGTCTGGCAAGGATGAGTTAGAGGCAAATGATCACTTCTCACAATTTACTGGCTGTGTTCCTGCTGCCAGGGCTCACTGCTGCCTCGTGTCCTGCTCAGTCTGTTATGACCCCCCAAGTCCTTTCTAGCATGGCTGCTTCACAGGTAGTCAGGTTCCAGCCTGTGCTATTGCCAGGGGCTTTTCCTTCCCAGGTGCATGGCTTTGTGTGCAGCCTTGTTGAATTCCTTTGGGTTTTTGTTTGCCTGTTGTTTCTGCCTGAATGGGTCTTGCTGTAGTGGCAGTCCTGCCAGATTGACATGATTATAGACTGGCACAGGTTGCTGAAGAGGACAAGTCCCAGGATAGGCTCCAGTGGGGTCTGCCTAGGGTTGACCTTGACTCTTATGGCATCTGAAGGACTCTAATCAATTACTGATTAGTAAAACTGGGTCATTTATTGTGGTAACTTGAGCATTATCTGCCCCAAAGCACTTTCAGAAAACTTTGTGTAAGTTTTAAGGTAACCTTTCAACATCTGCCACACCTCGCTGTCATGATCACTATATGGCAGTTACATTATTATAATTTATATCATATCATTAATATCATTATTATCATCTCAATTACCTTATCTCTGACCTAGGGGGTCACTGATCTTGGGCCTCTCACACTTGTCAATGCCCTCAGGCTCTAAATGATTATTGACTATAATCAAGTTTAGCACAAAGCATTGGATCTTTGGTCCTTCATAAACTACTGCTTCCGAAGAAACACTTGCAAGCCTGAAAGCTTGCTGTTACTAACACTTACCAGTTGGGCTAATAGTGAGAGTGCTTCCTGGAAATACTTTCTCTGTGCAGATATTTCATGTGTAATCCACTGTCTTTCTTGTCATTCCCATTCTTTATTTGAATGCAGCCAGGTTGTGTTGGTTTCAATTGTAGTGAGACGTTAATTTGGCAAGGTAGTAATTGCATAACAATAATGCTAGTACTTAATTTAATTTTTCAACTTTGAGTGCCAGTGGAGAGGATGACTGTACCTTGCTTATGTTGCATAAATTCGACTTACTGAATAGTTGGGAAAACTAGATGCTCTGTTAGTCTTAAATAGCTGTCTTTCTGCAACTGCTGAAGCAAAATAAATATGTCTAATATGTCCTAAAAATGGAGCTCTCTGTTCTGTTTAATATTCCAACATGTCTCAGAGGGGAAAGAGGCATGCAGGCCTCTGATAACAGCAGGCAGCTAGAACCACAAATAAAGCGCTCAAGGCTGTAAACTGATTCCATGTTTTGCACTCCCTTGCTCCACCTGCCAGCAGCACAAGTTTCCAGGGATTGCCCTCAGAGTGCAGCTGCAGGAGGCTCAAATGGCAGCGTAGTCCAAACGGTTCTCGCTGCTGCCCGCTGGAAGAAAAGTAATGTTCCCTGGTGTGCAGCTATCCTGAAAGTCCCTCTGTGCAAAGTATCAAATACTCATGCTCATTCACTGCCTCCTGATGCACGAGCAGTTCCTGTTCCATGCTCCCTATCTGTGCATTTGCCTGCCAGAACACAGAGCCACTGGGAAGGAGTCTGTGCTCCATTATGCAGCTATTCTTACAGAAGTTCATGCTAAGTGCATGTGTGTTTGCAAAAGGTCTGTAATGGGCAGTGGGCTGAAGGTCTAAAATCTGTAGCAGGCAACCATTCTCAACATTTTCAAACTAGAGGTGATTAATGTGAGTATGGACACAAAGCAAAGAAAGACTAATGAAAGAATGCTGGCCTTGAAGTTAATATGGTAGCTGTAAAAAAATATTATGGCATATTTAATTAGGGGTGAAAAAAGAACTTTGTACTTCCCTGGTCTGCAATTCTGTTGCTGTGATTTTACAGCTCTCCTGGGTGTGCATTTTACTGTCCCATTGAAGCAATTGTGTAGCTGGTCACCCATATGCTGGAGATGATCTGGATCAGCAAAGTTTGTTGTCACAGTCCTTGGACCCTTCATTGCAAGGAGAGCTACTATAAATAGTAGTAAGGGGGTGAGGCACAGAGAAAATAAAGACTGTATAATATTGCTTAGAGACCATTGGAGTTAGCACAAAAATCAGCCTTTGATTAGAAACTAATCCCTGGAACATGTTAAAGCAGTTCAGTCACTGTCAGTCTCTGTACTTTTTATGCTGGCAGGTGGAGTGTCATCCGTACCTTACCCAGGAGAAGCTGATCAAGTACTGCCAATCCAAAGGGATTGCTGTGACAGCATACAGCCCCCTTGGCTCTCCTGACAGACCATGGTAAGATTGCTTTGCCAGGGAGCTGGTGTGGATTATTCTGGAAGCACTGAGACTACGTGTGCAGCATTAATTTTTCATCCAGATACAGATCTTTACGAGGTTGGGCCTATGGAGGTTTCTTGCCACTGATCTTCTTTCCTCTGTGTAGGGCTAAGCCTGATGATCCTTCCCTGCTGGATGACCCCAAGATCAAGGAGATTGCAGCCAAGCACAACAAAACCCCAGCACAGGTGAGTAGGTGCCAGAGTACCCCTTCCTGTAGCACAAGGTAATGACAATGTAGAGGACAGGCTGGCTCTTTGTTCCCTGTCACCTGTGGTGTTAGGTGGCAATGCAGGTTTGTTCCTTATGTGGCCTTCCATGCATACTTGCAAAGGTGCTCTGATCATCACAAGAAACATTTTCTTGACCCATCTTCAGATGTTGCTGTGTTTGTTTGTCTTCCCATCTCAAGTGCTGTTGCAAAGAAGGGAACATTTGAATAGCCCACTCAAAATCTGGGTGAGAAGGAAAGGAATTGAGTGTCACTAAATTGCAAGGGAGAGGAGAAAGGAAGCCTTGTGGGATTTCACCACTCCTCTACATGCACGTCAGGAAGTGCTGTTTAGAATTCAGGTGTAATTTGAAAAGCAGCTCCAAAGAGTGGGTTAATTCAGCTGAATTGTACCATTTACAGTAAGTAACTGCTTGCATGTAAGGCTCTGCTTGCATGGAGCAAGAGCCATCCCCTCTGTGATGCAGTGATGTGCCTCTTGCAGGTTCTCATCCGGTTCCACATCCAGAGAAATGTGGTTGTGATCCCCAAATCCGTCACACCGCAGCGCATTGTGGAGAACTTCCAGGTGAGTCAATAGGAGTGAGCTGAGTGCTTGGCATGTCCAGGGATGGCTTGGCTTCTCCCTGCACAGCAAGCAGTGATGCTTTCTCACCCTTCCCAGGTGCTCTTCTGACAAGAGGACAGGGCTTTTCCTCCATGTGTTTACTTACAGGCTCCTGAGGGCTGAATTTAAGATTACAGTGGGAGAGCAGGAGTGACCAAAGCTTTGGGAAACACTGTATCCTGATAATCTGAGCAGTCACATTGTGATTCTTCCTGTTTTGTGTCATGTGAATGAGTCATTTGGCAGCTTATTTGGGGCCTGAGTGCAGTAGCACACCCCAAAAGACTTCTGTAGAGCAAACACTTTTAAGGAAATAGTCCTGGTGTCCCTAAACCATGTTGCTGCTCTGGATTCAGTGGTCCTGGACTGGTCCCAGGATTAGGATTTTGCTTCCAAACACTCAGTGGCTTTAGGTGGAATATGGAGGTCTTGTAGCTACTATTTTGGCTTAGCACAGAAAGATGTGTTCTTTGCAAGTGGGAGATGGAGGCATTCTGCCACACAGTGCTCCCCAAACTTCTTAAAGCAACTGGCATGTGTTACTGCAACTTGAGATTCTATAATTCCTGCCTCTCCCACCCCAGCTAGAGGAGGCTCAGAAATCCAGAGGGTCATGTCTTTTTCCTTTCCCTTCATGAAGCAGTTACTTCCAACAAACACCTACCTTGTGGTCTTGTTCTTTAATTTTGTGATTTTTTTTTTCTTAATTTTTTTTTGCTTACAAGCACTGATTTGTTCAAAGAGGTGATTTCTGGCTTTTTCTCCTGTTAGGTGTTTGACTTTGAATTGACTAAAGAGGAGATGGCAACTATTCTCAGTTTTAACAGAAACTGGAGAGTCTGCGAAATGTTAATGTAAGTGGCACTTCCTTTTCTTTAAACTATTAAGTTATCACATAGTTCAGTAAATGAAGTTACAGGTGGTAGTCTTGACTGAAATTCAGGACATGCAAACTGAGTTTTCAAAGGGGTCTTCCTCAAAATAACTTTCCAGAGTAAGATTTTTTTTTAATGTTCATTTTATGAACCAAAACATGATGAGCATTGAGCAAGCTTCATTTTCAGTTCAGTTGCCAAGAAACTCTTTGTAGCTGGAATTGCAACAGGAGGCTTCTTACTCGTAATTTTTTTTTGTGCATATTGGAGGAGTGAGCATGATGCAGACTTAAAATCTTGATCAGCTTTGCTTGTGGTGTTCTGTCTTAAGTACATTACAAAATCTGTGTGTTCTTCAGGAGTTGTTGGGAAGGTAGATGAACATTTAAAATATAACATGAGGATTTGCTACTTGGAAGTGTAGATCCAGATATGAATTTTTTTGGCAGGCTGCAGATTTTGCTATTTTCCTGTCAGTAAATAGCAAAACCTTGACTTGGTTGTCTACAAAGCCACCTCTAAGTCCAATCACCCAAACAACAGAAGACACTCAGAATCTTTTTGTTTGGAAATGCAGCACGTCGCCAAGGAAAAGAGAAACAGACTTTGCTTTTATACAGTTAATCTCTTCCCTTGGTGGTTCTTTGAAGTGGTTACAGATGCATACAATGCCTCTGGGATGTGAAATAATCTTTGCTTTTTGATTTCCTCCAGGTGCAAAACTCACAAGGGCTACCCTTTCAATGCAGAATACTGAAGATGGTTCCCTGCCTTTCTTCAGGCTTCCCAGATATGCTTCTGCTGTTGTCTATGAGTTGTCTGTGTAGCTTTTTCACTGCATCAGACACCCCTCCACACTCCCATTTTTTTTCCCTTCTTTTTTCCCCACAAAGATGCAGTATATGTACTCTGTGACTCTGCTGTTTTCTTTTTTGGAAGAAGGAAATGCTGAAACAGTTCTGAAGAGCACACTGTGTGGACTAGTAGATTTTCTTTGCCAAAGAGCAAGTCTGGAATCGGTAAGCAGAAAGCATTGAGCAAGTTTGAGCAAGCAGTCACTTTTATTTTGGAATACTGTGATTTGGAGCTAGCTATTGCTGTCTGGAAGGACCAGGATATTGGCAGATGTTGCATAATGAGGTCTGCTTTTTTTTTTTTTTTTTTCTGGTTATGATTGGGATTGGTTTTGTTTCTTTGTAACACTCCATACCTTTTTTTCCCCTGTAATTGAAAGTATAAGTTGATTTCTAAGTGATTTCTACATGGGTAGCTCTTGAAAAGTGTATAGATCCTGGTTTCTTGGTGATATAAAAGCTGTTTTGCTTATAATAAAATACAGTTTCATTACTGTGTGTAATGAGATGGTTATTTCAGTAATTCTCTAATGGTGGTAATGCTGGAGCAGCTGTATAATATCAGCTGTCTCTAGAGATTACACAAAAGCAAGAAAATTACCATCCTCCACAAAATCATCCATTGATGTTGACTTCTTATGTGTGCCCTGGGAGCTGCCTGCTGTTCCCATGGTTAAACTTGTGGCCAGTGATTCTGTTTGTACCTCTCTTTAAACAGAAGTGGTTTGGTTCTGACAAGCAATACAGTCACATTTGATTCAGTTTTTATCTTACTGAGGTGATAGTATACTTTTTGCTAGTAGAAAACCCATTTCACTGAAGATTTGAAGCCTACACAGCATCCTATGGGATTGCTTTAATAAGCAGTAGAAAAGTTGCCCTCTCCAGCAGGGAGCACATGATGCAGGAAGGAATTCTGTGTTTGTACAAGATACCACTGGCAAATATAGTGAAAATGGGTTTCCAAGAAAATCCTGTGTCACTGAGCTAGCAGATCAGAAACTTAATGCTTTGTTCAGGGAGCACAGAAAAATAGGCTGATACCTGAACTTCTATTTTGTGAGTTGTCCCTTTGTGTTTTTCACAATACTTGCAGTGGTTTTAAAGCTGTTGCCACCTGAGAGCTGCTCAAGACTGTTCACAAAATACATTTGGGCACTGGTAAAAGCAGTGGCTAATGTCGGGTGGCTTTCTTGCATATTCCTGTGAGAGTTTTTCAGATGTCTGAGTAGATCTGGGATGTGAGTGGTCCCTCTGAGGAGGTTGTGTAGGCAGAAAGGGGGTTCTCTCTGAACAGATGGAAGGAGGGAGACACCAGGGCTGTTAATGCATAACCAATCTAAATGGTAAATGTAGAATTGTGATTCCATAACTGTGTAGCAAACCTTAAAGTGAACTTAGCCAGGTTAAAATGTAACATGAAGGCAATTTGATATCAAAGGATTTGTGAAATAGGTGGTTTGTTTCCTGGTTCTGAGCAAAAGGAGTCTAAAGAATCGTACTGATTGAAAAGTACAAAAAAAAAAAAATCTGCTTTCTCAATGTAATGGTTAGTATTTATTAGAAAGGAAAAAAAATTAAGTATTTTTAAATCTTTCCAGTAATGCTAAGACCAGAATTAGCATGCAACATGTTTTTGGTCACAATAATTTACAATAGGCTGAACAGACAAGATTAAGTTAACTTAAAATACAAGGAGGAAAGAATCAGTGTCTGACTTGAAGCAATATGCTCTTCTAATGCTGGTTCTTCTAATATAAATTGATTATAAATCACTTTAAATTCTGGACTTAAAAGCTTCAGCTCTGCGAGTGTTTTTGGGAATCTCTAACACGATAAACAAAAGCCCTAAGGCATCTAAAAATCCAGAAGAGGTTTTGCTTAGTCTGAGCTGTGACAGAAAACTGTTTGGGGCAATGTTGACTTAATTGCAAATAACATTTTTGTGACAAGTGTGTTCTGGCAAGAAGCTACATTGAGGGTCAGGGTTTCCAAAATAGTACATCAGGTTCTGTTAGCTTCCTGTGTTTTCGTTTCACTGCAACTTTATGGAAGTTTGAAATGAAATTTTCCATTCTGGAAGTAGGAATTTTACTGGAGACAGCTTGGAGACAGCAGAAGGGAGAGCACTCAGGGTGGAGTGGCATTGTAACAGGCTCTCTCTGTATTTCACTGGATGACTTCGTGGGAAGGAATTTGGGAAGGGTCGTTCTGGGACACAGTGCAGCACTTGGCCGGCAGAGGGCTTGGATCTTGAAGTGTCAGAGTGGGAATAGAGGGAAAGCAGAGAAGCACCTGAGTGCAGGGGTGATGATGCACAAGCTCGAACAGAAAGCATGGCAAGGGAGTGACAGGAAACCCTGTCACCCTTAATGGTTTTGGATTGCTTCTCCAAGGGTAGATATACTCAAGGCTGAGATGGAGGAAGAGGCAGTCTTCCTTTAGTCTAGGATGATCTAGGAATTCTTACAGTAAAACAGTCTTTTGTACCCCCATGCTTGTGCCATACTCTCTGCCTACAAGAGCAGAGATTTCCTTTCATCTCCTGAAAGGTAAAGTGGAAAGATCAAAGAGCTCGATATCCGGAGCTCAGCATTGCTGCCAACTGAGCTCTTCCTGCTGAAACTGTTCACAGCATTTGTTTTTGTATTGTGATTTGACAGATCTCTGGGTTTCTGATCAAAGACATTTTTAAGGACAAATACAGTTTTGTAGCTCTTCCAATGAAAAGTTGTGTTTTGTTTTGTGTTCTTAATTTAAGAACTTGTAGTTCAGCTCCACCTTGTCGGCCTCTTCCTAGACATTCTGGGGACCCTGCTGCAGCAGCTGAGCTGATACTGTAGCACACCCTGGGAAGAGGATTTTCAGCCTACAGGAAAGATTAAGAGCAGCTATCAGAAAGAAAACATGTCCTTGGAACTGGTAAAAGCCGTACTTGCACAAAATTTGTTTCACTTGCAGCTGCACTCACTGCTGGAAATGATACCAGATTAGCAGGCCTTTATTTCATGTTTAGAAGAAAATGGCTCTCACAGGACAGATCCATTTACTTGGTAGCAAAGAATGATGGTGAACTGATTTATCACAGAAAACAGGTAGAGAAAATCAGTAATTATCTCAGTAGAGAAGGCGAGATACTGTTTTTGCAAGTTTTTTTGTGTAGTAGAGGAGAACACAAGAATTATTTGGAATTGGCATCTTGCTGGTTGAAGGTAGGACAGCACAGATAGTCTGACAGGCACAGCATGTTTGTTTCAGGTTGCAGTTGATGTTCCTTTGAGAGAAAATAGCTTTACTTCTGGTATTGGAACACAAATACACAGGCCTGCCTGGCTGGAATCACTTTTCACATGATGCTTTCTAACTTGGCGTTTGCTTCCCTCAGGGAAAAAGGAGACAGGACCTCTCCTCTAGCTGAGCTCACAAGACTGCACAAATGCTATGGAATGCACTTGTTTCAGAGTTGTGAAAACTGGGGCACAGGAAACTACAGTATTCAAAATGGGAAAAGAAAATCCTGTCTCTGGATTTTAATCTGTATTTACTGTTTTGAAGATAGAGCTAGAAATCTGGAGTCTTTTGCTTAACTGGGGCACGGAACAGTTAACTTGGGACAAATTATTTTCATTTCAGTCACTTAATACTGCCCTAGTGTGTCATCCCTCCCTCTGCCTTGTCCTTGGTTTCTTTAAAAGTACAGTGCCCTGTCTTATTCTGGCAGGACCTTGTTTATTTTAGCTGTGAGGCAGCTCTTAAAACCCTTAAATAGGCCACATTTTAACTTGTTAAAGTGCATGGTACAGAACCACTAGTGCAAACAGCTGCAAAACTCCATTTCCCCCCCCTCCCCCAAATTCTTAAGAAAAAAAAAAAAAAAGAAGCTGAATGCAAAAGCTTTTCTGAACTGAAACAGGCCTGATTACAAGCCAGCTGGTAGTTGCTCATAGGAACAGCTGAACTGAATCATACTCAGTATCTACATATTGCAGCATCTTGTCTCCAGCTGTGGTCAAAATAAGTTGCTAAAGATGAGTAAATTGAGCATTGCAGCATTGTGAATCTTATGTTCCAAGGGAATGATGCTTCACACTCACAGTTTGTGACAAATTGCCATCTATTTGTTTTGGGCTGATTTGCTGATAGATTAATTTGATTCTACTGGTTTTTACAGTAGAGGAGATAATCACTGGTCTATTTCCAGTAACACTTTGCAAGCTCCAGGTTTGATAAATATCTGGCACAGCTCCTTGTACTGGTGTCAGGTCAGCAAAAGTTTTAGTCTACTTAATTGCCATCTGTATAAATTACTCCTAGGCCATTGGTTATCCTAATCAATCTTCTGTAAGTCTTTTTTTTTTTTTTAAGATTCAGAGGAAGACCAGGACCAGTACTTCTTGTGTAGGATTGCATGCATAAAGTTCATGAAGCAGGTTTGTGTCTGACTCTCTTTGGCTTCTCAATCAGTTTTCTTTTGAACTATGTTGACCTCAATATGAGAGAGCTTGGAATTACAACAGATGGAGAACTTGAGCAGTGGTGATCAGCAAAGAGTTTTGGATTTGTACCTGCTGTTCATTACCTGTGTTATCCAGTTTTCCCTCCGAAAAACGGACATAACACTTTACTTTTTTCACCCAGCCCCTTTGGAACTTTTCATGAGGCTTGACTCTACCAGAATGGATGAACTCCACAATGAAAAGCTGAAGTCATGGGACAACTTGTTGTGATACAAAGACAAAATGCTAAGCTAAGGTGTTTTCATTTTACTGGGCTCATTGGCACAGATAATGTCACTGCTGACTAGGAATGATGTATGTGTGGGTTTGGTGCAAGAGCACTGCTGCACAGCTGATAGAAACAGAAAATTAACTTGGGATACTATAAACCTTTCCATACAGCTCCTGGCAGCAGGCTCAGGGCTGTGCTTGCTGTGAGGCAGCAACTCTCTTCTAGAAAGGCACGTTGTAAATAGGGCTGTGGCTCTGCTGCAAAACAGGGGGGCTTTATTTCCTAGCAACTGACACCACCCAAATTCTTCTCCTTTTACCTTTACTAAAGTCTCTGCAGCTGAAAAAGATCTATTGTCTCTGAAACAAATGCACAATCTCTGGCTTCTAACTTGTTTTGAATTTTTTACTATTATATGGCTACTGTGATCATCCAGTCTGACTTCCTGCCTACCACAGTCTATAAACATCCTGTCAATAGCTTCAAGTCTGATAGCTGTGATTAAATTGGAATGTGGTTAGAAAATTCCTATGAAGTAGAGAATATTTCAAGACAGGCTGTATGCTGCAGCCTTTTAAGTGGGTATTTCTGCCACTGCTGTGGATTGACAAGTGACCACAGGCTGAATACCTGGCAGCAGAGCACCTTCCACAGAGTTCACTTCCTAATGGCATCCAGGATGATATCCTGCAACTGGCCTTGTAAATGTAGCATGTTCAGGAGGAGAAAAAAAGAGAATGCCCATTGCAGGCACCTTCCTGTCCATATCACTGCATTATAACTGTTCAGTGTCAATTCCTGATAGATTTTTCAGACCTCTACTTTAGAAGAGTTGCTGTGGGAAATCCAGTTTGATGGGAATTTGCTCTGTTGTTTCTAGGGTACCTGTTACTCAAACAACTTGGAAGAGTCTGAAGTAGCTCAAAGATATGTCATCATTTCCTTTATCAACTACAAAGAAAATCAGTTAGAAAAGGATATCCATAAAGTGTGTATCCTACTCCTGAACCTTAATTACACAATTGTCCTTCTCTGTGTATGCAGTGCTGAGCCACATTGTTCTTATCCTGATCTGCAAGAGCCTAAAGCAAGTACAGGAGTTTTGAGCCAATTGTTAAAAAGCAAGGCTTAATTAACAGACACCTCATTAAAACACCAGCATGGGCTGCAGCAGCACCTACTTTGTTGTGGGCTTGTTGTTTGTTTTTTTTTTTTTTTTAACCAGAGACAACAGCATCCAGAGACATCCTTTCAGTAAAAACACAAGCAAACAGTACCTTGGGAACAGTACAGGAGAGTGAAAATCTGCTGTTGGCTTCTGTGAAGCTGCCCAGCTTTTCTGCTTGCTAAATATGACAGTTGCCAAACAAAATAATTCCTGTGTGTCTCCTTTATCAGACTTTGGATTTTCTAGGAGAGTTTCACAGTCTCAACTGCAGCCATTCTACTGATAAAGGCAGTATTTATATACTCTTGCAGATACTATAAACCAAACATACAAATCTCCTAGTAGTTTATTAGTTTTTAGCAGTTCATAAATAGGAAACCTCATTAAGAGCTCCTGAATCATAATTCAGCAGTGTCCCCCCTAAGGAGCTTTCAGTCTGTTACACTGAAATTGGTGTTACACTGAACTAGGCATCTCAAGTAGCATGTCCTGTCATTGAGATCTTCTGATGTTAAATGGATTGTCTTGTACTGATAATTAAAAGATAGAGTAGGTATTGACCTTTTGTCCAAAAGTATAACTAATGAGAGAATTTAAATGTTCTCTAAACTTAGTCAGGATTTATAGTTATGACAAAGAATCCTTTTCCCTAATCCCAATATATGGGTTTATTAAACTTCATTATCATTACTAAATTAAGATAGAATATATATTTTGCTGCAACTGAAAACTGTGTTACAAGAGCAGATAAAGGACTGATACAGCTGGTTGGTATAAAGGAAGCAAATGTATCCATGTTCAAAGATGACTCTTCAGAATGCCTGTGAGTTACCTTCTCCCATTTTTAATACATATTCTCCTTCTATCATTAATTAATACACAAAGTATTGCAAATTGCTTGAAATAACAATAAATGGTCTGGATCCCTGGAGGATCTGAAGCTGATGCCTATGTCAGTCTTCAAAAAAAGGATAGTCCTTGTGATTTTTGCATCTAGAAAAAGAGAGCATGATTAAAACATTTTAAGGATATAGCTTAGAGAAAAAGCTTTTTTTCCCCTGGTAAAAGAACTGAAACTGAACTACATTAAAAACACATTGTCTGCTTAGTGTATCCAGGGCAGGGAAAGTGAATTCTCTGTAACCTTTGCATGTATCAGTGACCTCCTTCTCAAAGGATAATGTATCTTATGCTCAGCTGAAATTGCCAAAGTTTCCCGAGATATTAAACCTCTCTCTTGGGAACTCCCAAGCCCCCAGGATGCTGATAGACAAGTGGGTAACCTGGGAAAACTGAATAAAATGCAGCTCTTGGTGAGTCTGTAACCATTCTGTTATCTAGATAATGTTGGCAGGAGTACATAGGCACAGCTCTTCCCTCCAAAAAAACCTTACAACTCTCATTCTTAAAATGGAGTTTATTTACTCTGACTGTCCCTTATGTAAAGGAGCCAAAGAAAACGGATGGGGGAAATGGCTGCTTATTTATTTTTGGAATTTCCAGCTGATTTTGATTTTCAGACAGCAGTTTGGTATGCATCCAGTACAGGACATCTTAGGAACATTGTGCCTGCAGAAATCCCAGTGTTCCCAACCTGTACAGGATGGGCAATGCTCGAATAAACCCAAGGGTGAGATTCCAGCAGATGTCACCAGATGTTGGCTAAGGCTCCCTCTCTCTTTAAGTGGGGCTATCAAATAGTGTCTGTTAAGAGGATATCCAGTGGTAATCCAAGTTATCCAGTGGTAATCCAACCCTGCTAAAGCCTGGAGGAGGAGGAGGTACTCACTGGCTTAATGCACAGATGCGGTAGCGCTTCTTGAAACCAAGGAGGGTCTCCATCTCCTC
The DNA here is from genome assembly GCF_024509145.1 of Vidua macroura. NCBI lineage: Eukaryota > Metazoa > Chordata > Aves > Passeriformes > Viduidae > Vidua > Vidua macroura. The sequence continues at coordinate 3,261,216 of NC_071575.1, forward strand.
CTCAGTCAGTTCAAAGTCAAACACCTGCATGAAGGTCCCAAACAGCTGGGTTGCTTCACTTTGTAGTGAAGACAAGTTTATTTGCAGAAAGAATAGCAAAAGCAGGCTGAAGCACTAGGAGGTGTGCAGGGGACACCCGTGCAGGGAGAGCAATAAATAAATGTGTGAGGATACAGTGCTGGTGGGGTCTGCCTGCAGAATAATTGTGCCACGAGGTGGAAGAGTTTGGATCTTACCTGATGTGTTCTAATGAAGATGTGGCTCCTTACTTTCCAAGTGACTTTTTGCATTCATAAAGTGATAACTTATGTGGTGTCTGACAAAGGTTTTGGTAGCTCCAAGTTTGAGGGGGGTGGTTTGTACCATTGGCAGAGTGGGGTTTTTTTTCATGTGTAGTTTAACACCATTAATGGCTCTGTAATGAACCCTCTTACCTTAAAATTTTCTTCAATACGCTGTGGAGTGACAGATTTGGGAATCACACTCACATTTCTTTGGATTTGGAGCCGGATAAGCACCTGCAGGAACACATAGGGAATTTACACATGAGAAGTGCAGCCTGTCTTATGAAAGCTGAAAACCAAAGGTGTCTGCTTGGTTACACAAAGCAGCTCTACTGGTAACCAGAGAGGGCTCACAGAGGAGAAGCACTACCTAAACCCTGCCTAATTACTACATGAGCTCATTAAATCCTTATCCATCTCTGAAGCTGAGATGACAACAAGGGAGTGCATTGAGCAAGAGTTCAGGATTGGCAGGGATGCTGTGTTGGAGGGGCAGCCAGTGTGCAATTAAAGCCCAAAGCCACTGGTAATCTTCTGTCCATCACTAAAACTAAGGTAGAGGGAATTTTTTTCTAAAGCATTAAACTGTGTACAAGACACAGCTGGAACTCCATATTATTATTCCATAGTACCTCTGTAAGTAGTTACTTTAGCACAAGTGGGAAGAATACATGTCAGCAGGGAAAACACTCTGACCAGTATTAACCTGAGCTGGGGTTTTGTTGTGCTTGAGTGCAATTTTCTTAATTTGAGGATCATCAAAAAGGGAAATATGGTCAGGCTTGGACCTGTAAAAATAAAAAAAAACAGGCTTCAGTAGTTGAATAACCCATTGCCTTCTCCCTCAAGCCCTATATCATAAGACTACTGTTTAAATGATTTAAAAGCATCATCTTGCACACTTTAATTTAACGTCTTGTTACTTCAGTTCCTGCCTTCATTCTTTCCTTTTGTAACAAGTGAACACATGAGAAGAGGCCTGTAGTTTCTAGTAAAAACAGGTCACTGTAACACATTTATGTCCAGCCTGAGATCAGGCTGGGAATTTCTTTGATCCAGATCCCAAGAATTTCATCTTGTCCTTTACAAGCACAGCTGCTCTGGCAAAAGCCTTGTCCTGGGTCAGAGGAAGCCATGAAGATGGGAGTACAAGCAAAATTTCTGCAACTTCCCCATTTACAAACCTAATCCCTTTGTCTCAGCAGGACTGCAAAGTTGCTATTTTCGTAAGCATCTGCTGCCTTGGTTTTTTGTTTGGTTTGTTGTGGGTGGGTTTTTTTTTTTTAGTTCAGAAATCCTCCTACATGTTTAATAACCTCACCAAAGCTCAGTTAAAAATTCTCTCCTCTGATCAACCAATTGATCGTTTTTCTTCAAAAGATGAAACTAGTGGACTGAATACTACAAGAAGTGTGAGATTTCTGTGGGTGTGATTTTTAATGAATTAGTAAGTCTTTCTCTAATTACAGTAGTTTTTCTCTGAGGTTTCATCCACAGCCTAAGACTGGTTTTCTGCATTGACTCCAGTCTACGTCTCAGAAAGAAATCTCACTAAACCTTCTTACCCTGGCCACTTGGGTGCTCCAAGGGGACAATATGCAGTGACAGAGATCCCTTTGGATTGGCAAAACTTAATCAGCTCTTCCTGAGGAAGGTAGGGGTGGCTCTCAATCTCAAAAAAAAAAAAAAAAAAAAAATTAACTTTCACCTCTCAAAAGCAGAAGGTACTTCAAGGTTTAGCATCACTGTGCCACATCAGCTTTGAAAAGGTGGGGTATTTTGCAGGTGTGGGGTTTTTTAAGGGACTTTTAAGAGGTGTTCCATCCAGTGCAACACCCCAGACAGGTGTGATGTCAGTGCTGAGGAGCTGGAGGACAGTTCACCTGATTGTTTGCAGGTTTGTGTCTTAAGCCTGGTTTGCTCAGGAGCCGATCCATCTGTTTGTGGTTGAAGTTGGAGACTCCAATAGCCTTCACCATTCCCACATCCACGAGCTCTTCCATAGCCTAGAAACACCACAGAAGCACACTTCCTATTAAGTTCTTTCATTTCTATATGGAAAAAAATGCCCACACAAAAACTTGAGTGGTAAAAATCTTCCTGGCTGGACTCCTCCTGTGCTGTGCTGTGAGATCTGTACCTGAACAGTGGGGCTCTGCTCAGACTCAGGATCTCACACTGTGTGTCACCATACAGACAAATAACAGCACTATTCACACAACCCCTAAACTATTATTATTTCAGTAAAATATGACTCTTTTAAAATACTATCCCTAGGTAGACCTTCACATAGATGAAAGAGATTCTTTTAGAGTAATTCCTCAGCTAACCAAATAATCATCCCATAATAAAAAGCACTTTCTTTGGAAGAGAGCAGCTCAACAGGCTGTTACAAGACAGCTGGAACAGGATGGATACTGGTGGTCAGCACTGATTAATTTCCCAGGAGAGATGTACCATTTAGCAGTTGGATTATAGGATAAGCAGCACTGTGTTCCCCCTCCATCACCTATTTTCTTTCACACTAATGAGCAATAAAACAGCCAGACAGCCCTAATTAGATTGTCACATCCATCAGAAAAGGGAAAATTATCTACTACCAGCCTTTAGAGCAGAAGATACCCTTGTTCCAAAGCAGAAATAATTTTAATTTGAACTTGCTGTCATAAGCAGTAGCCTGAAATTTCCATTATTTTTCCCTCAAATGAACAACAAAAATGTGCCTTATTCTTCATCTGACGGAAGGCAAAAAGCACCAGTGAATTCTTCTGACTCTGGTGAGTTTCTTACCTGCTCTTGGCCTGGCTGTGCTGAGCACACAGCGGGAGTGGAAGGGAAAGGAAGCCCAAAGCATCGGCCAAGCAGGAATTCGAATTAGCACCCAAGCTTGGTCTCCCACGCAGCCTGTGCTGCACAGAGCTTAGCAAAGGGCTTTGGCCAAGTCCCACTACCTGCCAGAGACAGAAATTTGGGTGCTCTGGTACAGGCACGTTGGCTTTACTAGGGTCTGGATGGCTCAGGTGCAACAAAAGATAAGCATGGCTACAACTAAAGCCACCAAAAATTGCCCAGAGTGGGGCAGGGATAAGAGTGACAGCATTTGTTAGCTCAAGCCACTGCAGTCAAAGATTTCCTCCTTTCATGCCAACCCAGCCAGTTTAGTAAGCAGTAGATATAAAAATACCTGAATTTTGGCACAGTGACACAAAAAAGGAGCCCAAGGACACAGAGAAATGAGCGATCTCAAATACTTCATGTTAGAAATTCTCTCAGAACAATTCTCACAGTGGAGAGCTTAGAGTTTTCAGGCTGCTATTTCGAACTAGCAAGATATTTTTGGCCTGTAAATGAAATGTACCTCCCACGTATCCAGAAAATCTGTATCGCTGGGAATGATCATGCCGTTTCCATCTGCAGGAAATAGCTCCTCTCCTGCCTATGAGCACAAATGGAAAAGCAACATTAAGGTCAGCTGAATTGTAAGTACTTCAAGAAATCATTTAGAAATTTGGGCAAGCGAGTGGAGCTGGAGACACTGAGCTGGATATCCTGAATTATGTTTGTGGCGGGGTGAGACATGGCTGAAACAACTAGCCTGTATCAACAGAGAAATCTTCAAGAAAATCTGTCTCTTGAGGCTCTGTCCTGCAGGCAGAGGAAGGGCAGGCACTTCTGTGTGCCTCAGGTTGGGAAAAGGCCAGGGAGGTGACACGGTGGGGAAACCAGGGTTTATTTAACCTGGGTGTAGAGAGAGAAGAGAAAATAGGAACTAAGTAGTTCACATGTTTGATTCTTGATAAGGAAATGGCAGCCAAACCCCACACTGTAAGAGGAATGTGATCTGGATGATAATTTGATCCATGACTTGGAAATGCTGTGCAGGGAAAAATAAGGTGGTTTTTGTACTACAAGATTGACCTAGTTTAAGCAGCCATGACCTTACCTTTCCTCCCAGGCTCTCCCTGCAGAGGTTGATCATTATGTCCTAATGAGGTTTACCAACACTCCTCGTTGGAGAAGACTAAAGAGATGTCTGGTCCCAAAGGCAAAAGGGGCAAAGCCCTGACAGATGGATCCCAGGACTTAAAGTTGCAATACCTTGAATCCCATGGGACAGTGCATCAGGTAGAGATCCAAATAATCCAGCTGGAGGGCAGCAAGTGTTTTCTGGCACACCTCCTTCACCAGGGATCTCTCATGGAAGGTGGACCACAGCTGTGGGGAAACACAAAGCCTGGGAGCTGCTCTCCTGCCCTCACTAAGGCAGAGCATCCCTGGCAGGGAAACACAGGGCACAGAGGCAGCTCAGGGTGTGGCACATCCTCTTTTCTTGAAGAAGTGGCACTTGAGGCACTGCAATCTATTTGTGGTACTGTTAAGTAAGTAAAACGAGAATGGGACACTCTGAAATTCCATCAATTATTGCAACAATTAAAACAAAGAAAATAAGTGAACCTGGTGAAAATCGACCCACCAGCTTCCAGCAGATAGAAGTTACTTTATTTTTCCTACCATTGTTGTTGGGGGGAAAAAACAAAACAAAGCATAACATACAGGAGTTGACAGGCTGAGGCCGGCGGCGCAGCGGGAGTGACCACAAAAACAATAGCCCTGCTTCCTATCCCAGAGGCCACCAGGAGCACGGCCTCAGTTCCTGTCTCCATGGCTGACAATGGACATGGACTACAAAAAAAAACCCCTCTCAAACCAAGCCTTTTGTTTCTCAGGGGTTGACCTATTCCTTCCCCTCACCAGCCACAAATGGCTTTGCCCTGCCAGAGAGGAGGTAATTCCCAGCTTCATCCCATGGCACTTTCCATGTCGGGACTTTGGCTCTCCTCCCTAGAGCTCGGCCCCAAGTGAGAACTATTATCCAAGGACACACCTTGCTGACAATAAAGAGCTCTTCTCGCCTCACCACGCCCTCCTCCATTTTTTGTCGCAGCGCGTCCCCGATGTCGCTCTCGTTCTGGTACATGTAGGCACAGTCGAAGTGGCGGTACCCAACGTCGATGGCAAACTTCACTGCGTCCCTTGCTGCCCCCTGGAGAGCCTGAAACCAGAAGAGAAGCCAGTGATTTGCTAAATAGCAGATTGAGAGCTTTGCTGTTCTGCAAAGCTGGCGGGTTTTAAGCCCCTGAGTAACGAGGTGCTCCAGCCTGGATCTGGCTTTCATCACTTTTGTGAAATCAAAAGGCAAAGGGAGTCACTGATGAGGTGCCTGAGCTGATCCACCCTTTTCTAAGTATTGGAAGTTCACCTTGGGACACGAGGCTATCTTGAAATAAGTTCTAATTTCCTCAGAAATGAAAAGCAACTTTAGTGTGACATACCAATCACCTCTGGAATGCGCGCTGGCCCTGCACAAAAACAATCCAGCTCTTGTTGACACGGGACAGGGAGGTGAGGGGACTCAAAACACTACAGACAGTGCCACCTCCTGGGTAAAATACACACTTGGTACTTAAGAGCAAAACAAATCACTTCAGATTCTTGGCTTGGAGACACCAAAGAGCTGTTTGATGACTGAATCCAGAAAATGGCACTCCAAACAGAAATGTGATTTAAAACCATGGCCACCTCCTACTCTTTTTTTTTAAATCATATCACTTCTCCAAGTTTTTCCAGTCAAAGGGTGTTTAGTTAGCTCACCTAAATTAACAACAAAAACATAGAAAACGCAGCATTTCTTCTTTCCCCACAAGGCTACGCACAACTAAAGAGCCAGTTGAAAGTTTTACAGGTTTTCTTTTTTGCAGTCCCTTTCCCCATCCCATCCCTTCCTACACTTGAGCCTCCCAGGGCAGCAGGAAGAAGCAGGCGTGGGCAAGCAGGCTGCCAGTGGCCAAATGGTGGCATTTTGGAGCCCCTCATCTCTGGGGGCTGCTGCAGCTTGGGAAAGCTGCCATGCGGGAGCGATCGGTATCGCTGCTGAGGGGTGCAGAGCAAAGGCAACAACCTACCCTTGAGATTACATAAAACTCTGTCATGTGAGATGTTTTCCAGAGGAAAACAACCCACAGTTTCATTTTCCAAGGTGCTCACTGAGCTCGGCTTCGTTAAGGCACCAAAACGCTGTGGGAACCTTGAAATCAAATAGCTTTAATGAAATTATCACCATGGGCTTGGGCCTTGTTTCCATTACATAACAGAAGACATTCTTTTGTGGCTGCAGGGATCATGTGCCCAAACTTTTCCTCCTACTCAGTCCTCACCAGTTTCTATTAGCAGCTTAACGAGTTCCTTCAGAGACAGCCTTGGGCCCTAAGAGCCCCTCACCCAAGGCACAGTTTGGTTTTTAAAGCCTACTTCAACTGCTTTAGGCTTCTTACTGTCCTTTGTCACCAGAAAAATAAAGACTGAAATGGTTAAACAAACTCACCCCAGTTTGTGCACATAGTTAAATGCTGATTAGATCAACTGACCCAAAAATATGGCAAGAATTTAAGATATTTTTATGGTGACTGGAAAATATTGATGGAGCTGGGAAGTTGTGATATGACTTATTTTGTTTCCAGTCTCAGATCCAGGGGAAAATCTACTTTTTTAAAATCTTTTTACCTTGCTTAAGAAGATTAATTTCTTAAAATTTTCAGCTCATTTCCAGACTCCTTTTACATTTATAATTCAATATATTCTTTAACCTACTCTCTCTTACCAAAAGTCCATTAGGTAACACTTGCAGGTAAAGAACCACCCAAGCTATATCCCTGCAAAGTGCTGCACACTCATCTGCTGCCAATAAAAATAAGTTATCCTCAGTCTCTAAGGGATTACTGTGAGTTCCCATTTCCAAATCTACTTATTGCCCCTTAAGTTCCTGTATCTACACACACCCATCACAGATGACACCTACATGACATGCTGGGATGTTAACACCCAGTGCCAAAAGAAAACAAAAAAAGAAAAACAGAAAAAAAAAAAAAAAACAAAGAAAAACGAGCTGGGCAGAAGTTTTTACTTTTGCAGCGTGTAATTTTTTTTTTCCATAGCTAAGAAAAAAAAATCTTGTACCTACTTGACTACTTCCACTCGCTCCTAAGATTTCCTGAAGGCCAGGAATAAATACCTGCAAATATTTCAAAAGGAAATATTGCACGGAGGGCTCGCTGCGTTCTCCTGACCCCAAGAGGAGATGCCTGAAAAGATGTACTGTGATTCTCAGCAATCTGCTGGGGTCACCTGCCTGCCCAGAGCTCCCCAGCTGCAGCAGGTACCTGCCAGGTCCCCAGTCCCAGGATGGGCATCCTCCCACGAGTGGGCAGCTCCAGGTAAGTGGCCATGTGCAGTCTCCTCCCAGCACCGCAGGCGAGGAGAGGCTGTGGGCTCTTGCAAAACCTTTTAAATCAGCTTGGCCCCTCCCTCCTGCCTGCTGACTGGCTGCAGACAAGGAAAATACGGGCAGAAGTGCTATAATAAGAGGAGGCAGGGATTTTGGTTTATCTCACCCTTTGAAGAACTTAAAAAACTGATTACAGGCTCCTCGTGAATTTATTGAGTGAGCTCATCATGGCAATTTTGGCAATTTTGCATTGGCTGAGGTTGCAGGTTCAGCTTTTCTGCAAGAAAAGTGGTACTTGGGGAGTTGGCGCATGCCCCAAAACCATTTTTCATCTCACCTGTTGTGAACACATCACCAGAAGATGCCAGATAGCTGCTTTTCTCAGGAGGAAGCATTAGCCTGTCCACAGGAGGAATCATTTTTTTTTAATTCCCAATATGGCTTCATCCCCACAGCATCAGGCACCTATGTTTTTATACCTTTTTGTATTTCTTTTGTTTATATATATATATATATTTGATCTCAAGGCTCCCCATAGCTTTTGCTGTCAGCCACTGTCTGGTCATTCCATTCAGAACCCTTTTAATTTTATTTCTGAAAGATCAGGTTTTGAAATAAAAGATCAGGTCTGTTGGCCTGAATTCTGCAATGAAAGCAGGGTTTAACCAGCAATTGTAGTGCCCAGGGCTGCTGGGTAGAGATTTCATTCCCCTACATGGATTTTCTCCTTATTTGTGAGAAAAGGGGATTACTTAGAGAAGAGATCTGTGATGACCATGACTCTCTGAATCAGTTTCCCCATCCTTCAGTGATTTTGTAAATTAAATATTGACATTTTAGAAATTATACCTTTGTGAGACATTTATTAGATGTATTTACTTTATTCCCCCTGGTATTCTGTGCTTTTCTTGAAGGTGAGGAATATCTGAATCTGAGGAAGAGTCTGGCAGGGATGAAGCAGAAAATGTGTAATTTGGTACTGCATGGTAATCCTAAACCAAACAAAAAACAGAAACGAGGAGTTACCAGGACCTACAATAATCTCTCCAAACACACCCTCTTGGCTTTATCTGGCTTTTCAAAGCCCTTGCTTTTGGTGCTGGGCTTGATTTGCACAATGACTCAAACACAGAACAAATAATTGCAGCTCCTTTGCAGCAGTTTTTTTGGTAGAAAAGTGTTTCTGGCAGAAATGCCAGGAGCTGCTTTATGTCAGCAGCCCTGGGGCAAGGTTCCCACCACTCTCCTGTTCAGCAGCACACCAGCACTGAACCCCAGGCACTGGGCTGAAAGGGGCTTCCTTGGATGAAAATAACTCCTTGGGCAGTTTATCCAGCACCAGGCTGGGCTTTGCTGTGGACACAGGGGCAGCCAAGGTGATTTTTTGCAGAAGCAGCTCAGCTCGGGAGTTTTTAAAGCAGAGTTTTTGCGCTGCAGTTCGCTCACCCTCCCGCTCTCCCACGGCCCAGCTCCATGTGGAAGCAGTTTAAGCTTTCACGTGACAGCAAACCTGAAGACAAACTCACTGTGCCTCCAGCACAAGGGTGTCCAGGTTTAGCTGGTTTTCCCTGGGTCCTGAGTTGTAAGATATGGTTTGGGGATATTCTATTCCCATCTGTCAGAGGTGGGGCAGTTCTCTGCTGTTCATTGGGCAGTTTTCTTTATCTCTGCCACAACCCATCCTCCCTCCAGGAGATCTCTGCTGTTCATGGCCAGTGAGTGTCCCTGCATGGCTGAGAAAATTCCATCATCCCATGGGGAGATGCTCTGCCCAGGGGAGGAGCCAAGCATTCCTACCTGGATACAATCTGAGATTTTGGGACACCACAGCAGCCTTTGCCCACTGCATTCCCAGAGGAGCAGCTTTCTGCCCCACTGCATTCCCAGAGGAGCAGCTTTCTGCCCCACTGCATTCCCAGAGGGAGCCCAGGCCCATCTCCAGCAGCCCTGGAGCTCCAGAGGAAAACTCCAGCCTTGTCCAGGATCCTGCTCCAGCAGAAGCACAGCTGGCACTGCAGGAGGGCTGAGCCCCCATGGAATGGCACTGCTGCCACCACCCTGACCCACAGCCTGCCAGGGCCTGCTCTGACTCTGGCAGTGTTGGTTTTCTTTGTTTGTACTATTACATTTGTATTTTAATTTTCCTGGTAAAGAACTGTTATTCCTATTCCCAAATCTTTGCCTGAGAGCCTCTTAGTTTCAAAAATTATAATAATTTGGAGGGAGGGGGTTTGTATTTTCCTTCCTTAACAAAAACCTTTCTTTTCAAACCAAGACACCATGGCTCTTGGTTTGTTTTTATTCAAAAAAAAAACCACTGATTACTTTTCACTGGAATTAAATGGGGTTTTTTTTACTGATTGAAAATATTCTTAAATATATCTCTGCAATTGTTTCCTTGATGGGTGACATCCCTGGAAGGTTATGACGCATTTAAGGCATTTTTCATAAGCATAAGTTTTTAAATTTCAAGTTATAGCTAATTAGAAATGTCAGTTCTCTTATCCCATTAACTTCTCAGTTCAGCTAAGAAAAATGCAGCTTTTTTCAGCTCCTTTACAGAGGCAAAGTGTTGGAAAAGCAAACAGAGACTTGGTTTTCTTACTCACCCATTGCAAGATGCTTTAGAAAGGGTGCAATGCATTCCTGAAGGCAAACAGGCTGAAAATTCCTCATCCTGGTGGCAAATAATACGCTGGGATTTTTTTTATGCACAGAATAAATAATACAAATACACAGCTGAACAGAATAATGGACCTTGCTAATACAGTGAAATAAATACCTGCCATACCACGAGTGAGTAATTTCACAGCTCTGCTCTAAGATTTTTCAGTTTACCTTCAGAAAATGGACATGATTTGTGAACTCCACCATCATTACCAAAATAAAATTAGGTTATACATAGATGGCAATATATCTACATTAGTTTTATAGTTTTATATAATTTATATAATTTTAATATAATTTTATAATTGCTCAGCCGACAAAAACAGCACCTTTGTAAAGATACAGTCATAGGGTGTATTAGGGTGAAGGTACTTCCAGATCCCAAACTGCTGGGATCTCAGTCCAAGAGGATCAGCAAGATTTAATGCCCACGAGTATTTTAAAAGCCACACAACCCAAAAATTCAAGCACATCAAGGCATCTCACTTCTCTTATCACCATGTATGGCCTGTATTGTGCAAAATCACTAACCAGCTTCAGAATCTCTGCTGCTCTGAATATTTTCCTCTACAGGAAAGAAAATGCTTCTAAAAGCCTGATAAGCCTCTTGAAATAATAATCACCTGCACAAATTTAAACAAATCATCTTGGAAATCAGAACTGCTCCAATAACTCCTGATTTAAAACACCTCTTGACACATCTCAGCCCCTGCAGTGACTCATTTTCAGGGAGGTTTTAAGGAGTGTGTGCCACTGACATGTGTGTCATAAGGGTTCTGATCCTTCCTCCAGTTGTTTCTGGGGTGATTTTTGGGGTTTCCTGCCCAGCTTTCCATTATCTAATATGGTGCTAAAAGGACAAAGTAAATCTCAAGCTCTTACTGGCTCTGTGTGGCTCCCACAGCTCTCCAGTCATACCACACACCTCCCTGGAACATCACACAGGCTTTCAGGCCAAACACTTCCCCTGGAAGGGGATCCAGGCGTCAGCATTAAGGAAAATAGCAAGGCAGCAGAGACAAAGACTGTCTTCACCATCTTTTCAAGAGGAAATGAACATGTAGAGTCACATAAATATAAAAGTTACACAAAAGAAAAAGTCTCTAGCTGCAACAGTTCCTAGATCCTTTCCCCAGCTGAGTGTCTGCTGCACTTTTTTCACAAAATGTGACGCCTGAGGTTGCCGGGTGCAGAATGTCTTCCTTGTGAAACATTTGTACATGTCCTCACTGGCACAGAGGTGCTGAGCTCCACAGCCAGTGCACAGCTTTCAGAGACATTCTGATACTCCTGGCCAGGGCTGCTGAGGGTGCTTTTTCATGTAAAACAAGAGATAGGCTGTTTCTCTCCTGTGGAGGCAAAGAGAAAGCACATCACAAGGTATGTTTGAAGATCTAGGTTGCAGGTAACCTCCCAGAATTGCTCCTGCTCAGCTTTCTGAGCTTTAGGTCAACCACACTGGTCCTCTCCAGTGTTCCCAAGACTTGCTGGCAGTGCTGTGGTTTACAGGAGGGATTATCTCCCTCCTGTAAGCTCATTTTCTTACAATGCACTGAAACAAAAAGCGTGGAGAAATCCTGACTGGCACATCTCCTGCATCCCCACGAGACCCCAGGCAATATGTTCCCAAACCAGTTTGTCTCCCCTCTCTTTGCTACCCTCATTCCAAAGTCCAGAGCAGCATTAGGAAAAATCAGGGATGCATTTGCATACCAGCAGAGGTTGGAATGTCCATAGGTGCATTTAACATCATCCCACGATACCTAGAGAAGAAAAACACACAGGAGGAGCCTGGTAAAAACTCTTAAGAGATGGAAAAATCCTGATACCATCCCAGGAGTTCTCATAAGAGTGGTTTAAGTGGCACTTCCAGGAATTAAACACCTTTCAATAAATTGGTTTGTTGCTTTGACTCTTTGAGGAAAAACAGTTCTGAATGTATACATTAAACAGATGTAGGATACATCAAGTAGGATATTCAGCAAATATCCTGAATATTCTGCAATATTCAGAATGCTTCTGCATTTTGCAACGCACAAAACAGAACCTGAGGCTTTGTTTGGTGCAGAAGAGTCACTCTGCCCTCAGCCCAGAGCATCCTGTAGCAGAGATGGACAAAGCTCTGCAGCCTCACTTTCCTTTCCTGGTTCTCTCTAGTCAGCACCAGTCAGACTGGATGAGACCCGGAGGAGTGTCCAGGAAGGTACAAAAGAAACGTGGCTGGATCTGCTCACCTGGCAGACCTCAGAGTCGTTGAAGCAATACCATTTACAGTCTGTGAGCCTCCGAACGTAGGCACAGTAATGTCCACAGCTGCTTGATCCTGAATGGGCAACGACAGCAAAGAGCTCATACTGCCAGGTAGCCTGCAAAGGGACAGAAAGAGCAACTTCCAGTGCAGCAATTCTCATCTGCCACGGAGCGTGGAATTTTGTAAGGAAAAAAAGAGCAGATTTGCCTTGAGAATCCTGCCTTTTTTTTTGCTCTTGCAAATCAGTTTTGCCCATCAGCTGTGGGCTGGCAGCCTCCCTGGAGACCAGAGGGTGGTGAGAAAGGCAGCAGGACAGCAAAGGAGCAGCAAAGAGGCTCACCACAGCCAACGCTGCAGCGGTGACTTCTGTTGTTGCCACACTTCCCCTTGTTATTTCCCGGGAAAAGAAACAGACCCACGGTGGGGCAGATCCATCTCAGCTACCTAGCAAAGCTGTCGTGGCCAACAGCACCAAAATCTGTGGCCAACAATATAAACAATGGGAAATGGGAAATACCAGGAGCAGGGTTCCCCTGTCTCGGAGATCTGCAAAGCCTGGCTTTTGTCCTTAAGGTAGGAAGCTCCAGTTATGGTGCCTTTGGTGATTTAATCTGAGTACAGAATGTTAAATAATGGCTGAATCAGTTAAAACTATGGGATGTGAGACAGCACCAGGCACAGGTAAAGTTTGAGACACAAATTTTTAAGACGGGTACTTTGAACCTAGACAAGTATTGGTGTGATCTCTTAAGTTTTTATGAGAATGGAGCAGAGAGGAGAAGAAAATCTGCCCTTTTTGAACAGGAGTATCTCACCTTTTCACTGTCATCTGCTTGGCACTGACTTTCTGTCAAGACTTCCCTGAGATCAAGTTCTTGTGGGAATGGCAGGTGGTGACTCAGCTTGTGCGTGCGAGAGGATCTCTCAAAGCAGAAGCGCTTTAGGTGCAAGGTCAGAGTCTGTGGCAGATGGACGAGCTTCATGCTCTGTAAAACAGTCAATAATGCAACTGAAAACTGGGGAAAAACCCTGGGGACAAACCCTGGGGAGCCACTGCCCCCCAGTGTGTGTAGAATGGAGAACAGCCAGTGCTCCAGTGAGTATTTGCCAGTTCCAGGGGACAGCAGATGCCAAACCTTGGTAGTCCATCTGCACACAAGGCACATCCACACAACAGAGCTGTGATACCCAAGTTTCTCAGCTTTAATGTCACCAGCACCCAGCCTTGGGTGTCTCAAGGGCTGCTTCACTTCTCCTGTGCTTTCCTAGCCCTAGGCTGGTAGCACGAGGAAAGCAAGGAGAAGCAAATCAACTTCCTTGTGACATTCGACCACAGGACCTCCTTCCCAAGAGGAGGAAAGGTGTCTGTGGTTTATATTTCACTGATGCTGCTGTCCTGGCAAATCTGAGTTGTTGATCTCCTCTTAAACTTGGTATGGTTGAGTCCTTTCCCCACCCTCCCCAGTACTCAAGGGAGTTCTGGGAATGAGACATGGGGAAATAATTCTCCAATCACCTGCAGGAAAGTTGTTTTCCTCCCACACTGTTGACAGAAACACATGTTTTGTCCAGTCAGCTCCTCTGGATGGAAGAAGTATTGAAGACAGTCCTCCTAAAAAGACAGAGACTTCTTTCAACTGAATTCCTTCAGCTGGGTTTTTATTTCTACATTATTTCAGAGGGTCCAAGCCAGCAAAGTTAGAGAAGGCATGTTTTATTCAAAGGACAAAAGACTGCCTCGCAGCCTGAAAGAAAAGGTACCTCATTTCTCCTAGTTGCTGCTGTGATTGCAATCACTGGGGAAAAAAAAAAAGAGTACACATATTCCACAAAGAAGGTATAGATGTATAAATGTCTTTTATACCTACTTCAAAGCCTTAGTGGTTTTCAAAGCAGCTCCTTTATGCTGAAACAGTATAAAGTGGTCAGAGAATCTATAAGGTCCAGTGGAACCACTGGCATTTGAAAAATCCACTCTGAACAGAGGGGAATCGTCCCCTAAGGAAACAGTGCTGCTGCTAAACTTACCAGAGTCTTCAGCCTGTGAGAATTGGCATCCAGCACTGGGAGTGGAAGGGTTAACATGGTGCTGTTGCTCTTTACTTCAAAAGAGCACTTCTGACAGGCCAGATGCTCCTGTATGCAGATCGTGTACAAATCACTCAGCTCTTCAACCTGGAGGGGTGAAAAAAGAAGGCCAAAACAAGGTTTATGAAGAAGACAGCTGAGCTGTTTCCCTGTGGGTGGGAAAGCCCCTGTGGTCACACATTTCAAGCAAGGTTATCCCTTTGAGGTTGGAACCAAGATGTGACAATGACTTATGTGGACAGAGTACTTCCCACAATTTAAAGGAGAACAACTCCATCCCCTCATTCCCTAACAGAGGGGAAAGACACAGCCTATAAGATCAGAGGGTTAAATGTCTGCTTTGATGCAGAATTGTTCTATTTTGCTTGAAACTGCAGCAGGAGCCTGTCTTCTGCATTACTAAAACTGTGACAGTCAGTCAGGGAAGAGTCACTTTTCTCTTCCCAGTCCCATGGGAGTTACAGACATCACATACTATCAGTGACTAATTATACTGAAATTCATGTGGCTGACTTCAAAGAATGGAAAAGCTGTGTCAAGATACACCAATAAATGCTGACAGAAATCTGGGGAAAAAAGAAATTACATATAACTAAATGCAATGCTGCAAAGAGATCAATCTTTTAGTTATTAATCAGCTCTCCCATTAGAATGGAGACTGGCATGCCCTGAAAGCAGGATGAGCAAAACTTAACTGTGATTCAAAATGTCAAAGCTTATGAAAAAAAAGATTCTCTGTCCCATTTGAAAGATGCCATGAAAGAAGAGATAATTTTAAAAATTTAAATCAGGACAATTGCCAGTGAATAGGATCCTTCAAGGAGCAGAGGAAACCACACATGATAAGGGCCAAAGGTTCATTTCAGTCACCATCCTTACCAGCTCTGGCTTTTTCATCTGCTTCTTTAACAAGTTCCAGAGAGTCAGAAAGAGCTGAGCAGCATCATGCTGCACAAACACTGCACGAGCAGAAAACACAACCTCAATCAGTATCGTGAACAGCACCGAGCACAGATTTCCCACAAATGGCAAAGGGAGATTTTTTTTGTCCCCCCTTAGATCCAGTCTCTTGTCCCTTGCTCCTCCCTGCAGAGACAGAGCTTAGACGTGGCACCAGCTGCAATTTCTCCATGTGACCTGAGCAGGCAGTGGGAAAAGACAGGAGTGTTTGTGCCACCCAGTGCAAAAGTCGTGTCCTTGTCACCAGATACAGGGACAAGAGGATGCTCAATACCTACCAGAGGAGGGCTCAGATGGCTCACTGAGCTGGGGGGTGCATTTCATAGCATCAGAGAATGGTTTGGGTTGGAAGGAGCCCTAAACATCATCTGGTTCCACTCCCCCCACCACGGGCAAAGACACCTTCCACTAGACCAGCACACACCTTCCAATCTGGCCTTGAACACTTGCAGGGACACAGCACCCACAGCTTCTCTGGGCATCCTGCATCAGTGTCTCACCACTCCCACAGTAAAAAATTTCTTCCCAACATGTCATGGAAGCCAGCTCTCCATTTCACACCATAACCCCTTGTCCTATCAGTTCCATGTCACATGTCCTACCACACCCTTGTAAATAGTCCCCTTTGAATCCTGCTTAGAAACAATACAAGGAAGATTCTGTTCTCTTTTTCACCTTTATTACTCACACATTTGTTTTCCCCATCCCCTCATGCCCCAGGAAGGCTAAAATGCTCCTGAGTAGTGAGATTAAAATGACAGGAGGGCTTATCCATATGTCTCACACGCCAAATAGGATAAACCCCTTGATCTCCATCTCTCTTTAACTGGAAGAGAGATGGCTGACTGCAAAGCCACTCAGAGTCAAGAGAAAAATGATGTAAACAGGGATACTGAGTTTACCTTATGTTCCTTTTTCATAAAGGTCAGGCCAACCCCCCCTTTCAGTACTCTCCTGTTTGGGCTTTTATATGACAAAGAGAAGGGCATTTGGTTATACCCTGTGTATTGTACACATGGACAGACTCTTGGCATCCCATTGTCACTGGTCACTCATGCATTAAAAACCTCTCTCTTTTAGAACTTCGACCAGCTGGGAGATTTAGCCTGCAAATTCTTCCCTCTGCCCTTATAAGAAGGAGCAGGAGGAGGATCTGTGCAAACTCATTCTCTTTTCCACACTACCCCTTTCTTCTAATAAGTAACAGCAGCTATTTCACTATCGTGATGCAAAAACAAATCAAACTATGAACTGTCCTCTCTGCCCTGCACAGCATCCACAGCTGAATCTCCCAGCAGCCTGACAGTCCTCCCACCCTTTGGATATCAGTAAATACATCCAGCAGGGTTTGTTTTTTTTTTTTTTTCCCTCTCTTCACAAGTAAGACACAGCGTTGCACTCAGCTGGGAGGCAGCCACAGAGAGCACTGTGTCATTGTGTACCTAACTCCTGGCATTTCTGAATTCCTGGAGTTGATGTTGGAGTCTGGGCTGCTTGTAAGTGCTGGCTAATGCAGACAGAGGTGGGCTGCTTACATTTCACTCTGTGCTCTGAAAGGCAGCAAGCCAGGTCTGTGGGACTAACAGCTTTGCACTTGCCACACTGCATCTTCTCCAACAGCAGGAGCATTTGGTAGGGGACATTTTTCCTCCTCTGCGCAGGAGATGATGGCACTGTGATCCTGAAAGGGGAAGAAGCAACACCAGCGGTAATTAGAGGTTCAATGGAGAAATATCAGACATCACACCTGAGGGAGGACAAGTCAGTAGCAGAGACAGCAGCTCAAGAGGAACCAGAATGGGAACATTTTCAGCAAAAGAAGGGAAAAGGGAAAGGGAATCCCACAGTGCAGGCTGACAGTTCTAAAGTAAAAGGCCAAAATTTTAAGTTGGCTTGCTCCTGAATAAGAGACAAGCCAAGCAGGACCTCAAGTGCTTTCTGGCCTCTAGAAACAACATTAGTTACAGCCAATTCCAGACCTTATTGCCTCCCACTCACTGATGTCCTCAGTCTCAACATGCCCTCAAAATTTCATGAGCACCTATATCATAATGCTTGTATTTCAACAATATGCCAACAAAACTCTTAATTCTCCCTAAATTTGCTGTAGCCCACAGGTTTTTCTTTCGTCAAATAAGCATGGTAACCTACAGTCTACATTATTTAGCTTTGCCCATTTATGACACTTATCATTTCTACGTATCTGAAATTTGTCTTCTTTCTCCTCTGCTCAGCAGTGACCATGTAAGAAAGGACTGAATAGGAATGATCCACTTAGATTACTGAATCTGCAGTGAAGTGAATGAACTGAAAACAACTCAAACCAGTTCTTAGTGTGGTCAGTAGGGAGACAGAAGCCCAGAAGCCCTCCTCAAAACACGCAGGGACAACAGTCAAGCAAAGTAATGCTAGGTATTCATGATCTGCAACAACACTTCTCTGTCAGGGCAGTCAGGGCCTGGAGGCAAGGGATTAGGGTATGTTTATGTTTACATGCTCCAAGTGACAAAATTAATAGTGGATATGGCTACATGTGACACACCCTTTATTACAATGGCCTGTGAGTAAACCTGGAATAAAATTATATCCTGTTAGGGAAAGGAGAGAGATACAAGCCATAAAGACTCAGCTCAGGACATGAATCAGAGATGATTAACAAGTCTGAACACTGCAACTTCTACCTTTGCAGTGCATGACAGACACGACAAGGCAGAGACCTCGCTGAGGGAACCAAAAGCATCCTGAGAGCACCTCAGTGATCCAAGCCTTCAAATGTACATCCCATGTAAAAGAAGGAGTGGAGACAACAGTGCAGCAATGGAAATATCTCAGGGAGTTCAAACAGGAGGTACCTTCGGAGTATCCTTGTGAAGCGTATGTTCATGAGGAACACTTGGAGCAGAGAGTTCAGACAGCAGCTCTGCCCAAGGTTGTACAGTCCAATAGCTTCTGTAGGGGAGAAAAAGACAAAGTGAGGCCTGGGGATAGGTACAAGAAAAGAAAGTGAAAGTTATTTGCAAGTGGCAAACTCTTCTTGTGCACGTTCAGTAATTCAGCGTCTAGGCTCAGCATCTTGGTCAGACCTGAAAAAGTGTTCAATCTATTCTTCTGTTGATCAAGCAGATAAAATTTGGTTTTGTTTGGCAACTGACAGAAAAAATCCAAGCCCAGCTAATGATTCTCAGATTTCTCCCAGTTCCTCTATTTTCAGTCCTCTCATAACACACCTAAACATAAAATAGAACAACAGGAGGCAAAGGTTGCCTGTATGAGGAGAATAACCAAGGCCTAGTCCATGATTTAGCAAATCCAGCAATGCTGGCTGTGTTTGGAAAGAGACAGAGCCATCAACTGGGCCTTTTTGGCTGCAATGGCCAATTTGAGGACTTAAATACAGAAAAAGCGCTGAGATCTTCATGTAATCCATTCTAAAAAAACTCAGAATGGTTACTTGGCAAGGCAAAAATGAGAATTATCCTCAGTGAAGAGAAAAGGAACAGGAGAAAATTAAGCCTATGGACAGAGAACGGAACAGCAGGCACGAGAAACAGAAAATACAACAGTGAAGAACAGGCAAAACATCATTACCATTTTTTAAGTCTGCCAGACCAAAGACTGATGTCAGCTTCTGGTTTTTGGCCTTCACCTCTTTGGTTTCCTCTTTATTATTTTGTACTTCAATTTCTGCCTCCATAATCTCGCTTGGTGCCACCTCTGGTTTCTTGCTTCTTTCTTGACGTCCACTTGTTTGTCCCATCAACAATATTTCTCAAGGACAGAAGAGACCTTTTCATTATGAAAAAAGTGAAATCAAAAAACCATTGAATGGTTTGGGTTGGAAAGAAGCCTTAAAGATAATCTAATTTAAACCCCCTGCCACAGGCAGGCATGTCACCCACTAGATCAGGTTGCTCAGGGCCCCATCCAGCCTGGCCTGGAACATCAATAAAGATTACTGCAACAGCATGTGGGATATTTGAATTAACATGGGTGTTGAAGAGTACAGGCTATTGCTAAGGGAACAGAAACGGAGTCTGACGACAATTGCTCATCCTGTCTTCCTCTTGTGGCTAAATAAATAAATGAGCCTTCAGTTCCACAGAAACAGCTCCATCTAGCCAAGGAACTCCACGTATCCCTGTTCAGAAAGATTTGGTAAACAAGATTATTAAAATTGCCCAAAAGCAGATGTTGCAAAACTCCTCTGTTTGAAAAAAAAACCCAATCTTTTATAAAAAAAAAAAAAAAAGTAGCCCAAGTATTGAAAAGGTCAAATTTCACCTTCTCTTCTGACCTGGTAAGCACGTTTGGTTTTTGCTACTGCATTGGTTTTAAACACCTGAGTCACAGCACTAGTGTGGCACTTTGGACTGTAATTTTGAAACACATTTAAGTACCAACATACCAGTTTCTTTTTCTGTTCCTTCAAGTGATCACAGGCAAAGTAACTGTTCATGCAAGAGAACCATTGTAATGCCTTGATTTTTAAGGCCGTATTCAACAGACCATTATTCTGACAGTCTCCTGCAACTCAGCTACTAAAGCAAAATAAAAATACACAAACAAAACCATCTGATAAAAGTTCAAATGCAACTACGTAAAAATGAAACTTTCTAAAAGCCCACTGCCAACATGGAGACGGAATCAGAAGAGAGCGGATATTCACGGGGAAGGGCTGGGTGGAGACCCAAAAAATGCTCAGAAATTATTATTCTACAAATATTAAACAGTGCATAAAATCAACCTGAGGCCAAGCACTGAAAGAATGAAGAAAAGCTACTAAGAAAGGGAAATAAGCAAAATCCTCGTTCTGCCTTTCATTTAAAAAAAAAAAAATCTTTGCTTTAAAAGCATGGTTTTGGGTTAACTATGCCTAATAGCGTCAAATGTCAAAGTTACCGAAGATTCAGGCAGAAAAACTAGAAATGGATTTTTTTCCCTGATTATTACCTTTAAGTATTGTACTTTTGATTGTTTACTTTTGATCTGTAAGTGTGGCACACTAAGATTCACCAAATATTGTCGAATTAGCTGAGGGTTTTTTTGGAAAACAAAAAAAAAAAACAACTCTGAAAGGCAGATTCAAGACCATTACATTTCACACCCAAAACCGGTGATTAGAACAGCTACGCAGGAAAAGATAAATTTTATCTGATTTCTCTCTTGCCAACATAGAGCCTGAACGCTGACTGCCTGTTTTCCTGGAGATGATGTCACGACACATTCAAGTTTCTGAAAGCTGAGCTGGAGTAGGAGCCCGTCTCAGGCTGGTGGGTTTAGCTGGTGTAGAACCAGCCAGGAGGTAAGGGGTGCTCCCAGGCAGTGGGGATGTCAAAAGAGACAGAAAGGAGAGGGGCTGCCAGCGCAGAGGTAGCTAAACATAACTAGGGATGTACTGGGGATGAAGAAAACCTGCAAGACACAGGTTTTGTCAGGAAAGGGAGGACTAAGAGGGGGATTAAAGAGCAAGCACGGGGCTGAATGACTTTGGGCGGCTTGGGGAAAAGGTAGAAAGATCTTAGGGATCTTAGGGCAGGAAGGTGCAGGGGAATACAGGAGGATTTGTGTCTCTGGTTTCATGAAATTTTCTCCCAGTCACCACTATCAGGGATCCTGTTGTGGGAGCAGGGACACAAACAGAATTTCCCAACCCTTGGAACCTCCTCGTTTCAGCTATCAGAAATGCAGCCTTCCTAAGACTTGCACTGGACCTCCTTCTCTCCCTGCACAGGTATCTAGAACAGCTGGTGAGTGAGCCAAGGAGCTGAGCAGCAGGGTCTCCTCCTGCCCCCCATTTCTCCTCTCCCAGTGGAGGAGCAGCGCTGCTTCTCGGTTTCCTTTGCAGGTCGGGGTAGGACTCGGTACCTCAGCGCGCCAGCTGGCACCAGCACTGGGCAGGGATCGGGGAGCAGTGATACCCTCCTCGTGCCCTCCACCCCAAAATCATCTACCCTCACACTCCTCTCCCTCAGCCAGCGCAGCGCCCTCCCTTTCTCCCTGGCCCGCTCCAGCCCCCGTTCGCCCTCCCAAGACACCGGTTTCTCATGACAAACCCCGAGCTGTCCCTTCGCTCCCCGTACCCCTGTGCCCGAGGAGGGCTCCCACCTCTCCGCTTGCTGTCCGTTCCCTCTCAGCTCCTTTTCCTTCCTGGGAATCTTGGGGTGCCGATGGTGCTAAGGCAGGTGGTGGGCTGCAGCAGGGAGGCCACGTTGGACGGGGCTCTGAGCAATCTATTCTAGCAGGATAATCTATTCACCTTCTGAGGATGGTGTCCCTGCCCTCGGCACGGGGCTTGGAATGAGATGATTTCAAGGTCCCTTCCAACCCAAACTATTCTGCGTTTCTATGGTCCCCCTGAGGCGCTGGCTCCAGCAGAGACTCGGTGTGACGGACCACCCTTGAGGGGAAGGGAGCACCGAAGAGCGCATCACCTCCACACTTCCCTGGGATGCGACTGAAAGGACACTTCCCACTCAGCCGCCGAGCTACTCTCCGCTATTATTCCCCGCTCTATCTCCTTCCCTCCTGACACGCTGCGCCGCCGGGATCCAATCTCGCAAGCCGGCAAAACGGCTTCCTTACCCCTTCACGCTCACAGCGCGCCTGCTGACGAGGGGCAGCGGGGGAGCCGCTCCTCCGGGGGCTCGGGAGGGCTGCGGGAGCGGCCGAGCCGCGGGAGCCGGCGGAGCAGCGGGCGGAGCGGAGCGGAGCGCAGCGGGGCGGCCCCGCCGCGTCAGCTCCAGCCCCGCCGCGCAGTTTTCATTTCCCGCTCGGCCGGCAGCGAGGCACAGAAAGTGAAACTCGGAGCCGCCCTGCGCCGCCTCCCGGCGGCGAGCGGGCTGGGAGAGAGGAGCCCGGGGGTTTTCACCGCCGGCTCTTTGTCCCTTAATAGAGCTCACCTCGCGTGTGCCTTCTGGGGGAAGCATTGTGAGGCTAAAGTGGCTGCCAACAATAGGTTAGAAACTGCTGTGAAATAGCTGGTAATTGTTAAGCATGTTAACATGTTAGTTTGGTTATTGTGGAAGGGGTTAAAAGGGTAGTTAGGAGCGTTTGCACCTGAGTAAAGTGCACCACCCCCAGCGAAACGAGCCAGCCTGGACAGAACTGTAATGGGCCAATCAAGCGCCTTGAACCTTCATGCAAATGAAGGATCCCAACAGAAACCAATCCAAGGGAACAAAAAAAACAGGATAAAAAGGGGGCATCTGACCCACTGAACCCGTGCCGCTCCACTTGGAACACCGGGGACGTCGTTGCTCAAGAAAGAGGACCCAGTCCCGGCCCTGCAGCATCCTCGGTGGGAATCCTCCTGCTTGGCCCGCGGGCCCCTATGCTTTAGGCCTTTCTTTTTATTATAATAAATGCTGAAATAACTTTTAGTACCGGGAGCGTGCTCCCGTTTTTGACACTGTCCACACACAGCTGAGGACAGCAGGCGCTCCCAGCCCTGTGTCAGGAACCTCTGTGCAGCTTCGCTGAGCCGTGGGGAGGAGACAGCGCACGGGAGGCTTTCAGAGGGGCTGTCTGGAGCCCATCGCAGCTGTCCTTGTGGAGAGGTCCCAGCTGCAAACCCTCTGGGCAGGTAACGGAGAACCTGCTCTCACTGCCTGCCTCTGTCGGAGGCAGCGCAACTCCGCAGTTCTTAGCAGTCTGAGGTCCTCAGTCGAGGCATAGGGGCAGTGAAAACTGTCCTGAATCGTCACAAGGGGGGTGTGAGTATCTGTAGGGACTTCTGAGCACAAATGACTCAGTGGCTTTGTGGCAGAGGCTCTGAGCAATAGTTCAGATTTAGTGATGTTCCCTTTCTATTACTGGCTTGTGGGGCGACTGCCCAAGAGAAGGAAGGAAGGAAGGGAGAGAGAAGAACCGCTAAGGCATAAATTGCCTACAGAGAATGAAACCACCTGAGCAAAGTGCAAGAGGACGCTGGAGGTTAAACAGGAACTAGATCTGCCAGGTGGAAGTTAGTAAAGCAGCGTGCAGTTGAAACAGCTTTTAGTAATGACCCCTGTGAGGGCCTGGGCACTTAGTTAGGAGGAGAATTATGTCTTAAGAATGTTTTAAGCTTTGCCTGCGGAACTCAGTCATGACAAACCACTTCCAAAGCAGGTAGCAGGCAGAAGCCTGAGCCCAGAAAATGGGCTCAGATGAAGGGATGGCTCAGACTGAAAGGTGCAGTGTTTGAGTGTCCAAACACACTGCCCCTTGGACAAAAGCTGCTAGCTCCTGATCATTGCCATGACACTCCTAATGCCCAAGCAGCTCCAAAAGTGTTTCAAGAGCAGGGCTCCTGGTCACTGAGTGTCCTTGCAAATAAAATAAATTGTAATGTTGGGAGTCAGGATGAGATCTAAAAAGCCTTAGGCAAGTCAAGAAATCCACATCCACTGTTGTGGCAAATCACTCGAGGTGAATTGCCTCATCCCGGGTGCGAATGTCCCAGTACTTGGGAGAGTTTTCACAGCTGAGTCATTGTGTAAGGGAGGCATGACAAGGACTTATCCCACCTGGCAGGATTCGCCTCTCATCAGCCCCTTCTTTATCTGGAAACCCAGGCTGAAGCCTCAGGTGTGCACGCCCTCCTGCACCTGGGAGGTCCCTCCGTGCATCACTGGAGAAGCACGCAGCGGTTATTCAAGCCGTGAGCACCAACAGTCCGGTCTCTTACAGCGCCTGGGCGGTTCCAGCGATGGTCGAGTGTTTGAGCAGCGTGCACTGCTGGAGCAATTTGGTTTTCTTGGTTTAGGAACATTGTTTCTGCTGTACACCTCTGTGCAGAAGCTGGGATCAAACCCCACTTCCCCCCCTCCCCCCCGCCAATGTTTTCCCCATTCCGTATTCTGGGAAAAATCCAGTCAGGGTTTTTTCCACCATTCCGTATTCTGGAAAAATCCAGTCCGGGTTTTTCCTCATTCTGTATCCCGGAAAAAAAAAAAAAAAAAAAAAAACAACAGTCCGGGTTTTCCCCCATTCCGTATCCAGGGAAAAACCCAGTCCAAGTTTTTCCCCATTCCATATCCTGGGAAAAAAAACCAGTCCGGGTTTTTCCTCATTCCATATCCTGGGAAAAAAAACCAGTCCGGGTTTTTCCTCATTCCATATCCCGGGAAAAAAAAAAACCAGTCCGGGTTTTTCCCCATTCCATATCCCGGGAAAAAAAAAAAAACAGTCTGGGTTTTTCCCCATTCCATATCCCGGGAAAAAAAAAAAAAACAGTCTGGGTTTTTCCCCATTCCATATTCCAGAAAAGTCCAGTCCGGGTTTTTTCCACCATTCCGTATTCTGGAAAGATCCAGTGCGGGTTTTCCGCGGTGCCACATCCCGGCCCGTCCGGGTGCCTTCAGGCCGCTGCGCGCGGCAATCCCGATCCCTTCGATTTTCTTCATCTCGGTCGGTTTCAGGTGTGATGTGAACAGCAGCAAGGTTTGCTCGCCTTGTTGAGTGAGACTCAGAGTGGGATTCAGTGAAATCCCTGCGGAAATCGGTGTCCAGGGCAGCTCCGGGCTGGTCAGTGAGGGTGAGGAGGGTGAAGCAGCCCCAGGTGTGGTCAGTGAGGGTGAGGAGGGGGTGAAGCAGCCCCAGGTGTGGTCAGTGAGGATGAGGAGGGGGTGAAGCAGCCCCAGGTGTGGTCAGTGAGGATGAGGAGGGTGAGGGCAGCCCCAGGGGTGGTCAGTGAGGATGAGGAGGGGGTGAAGCAACCCCAGGGGTGGTCAGTGAGGATGAGGAGGGGGTGAAGCAGCCCCAGGTGTGGTCAGTGAGGATGAGGAGGGTGAGGGCAGCCCCAGGTGTGGTCAGTGAGGATGAGGAGGGGGTGAAGCAGCCCCAGGTGTGGTCAGTGAGGATGAGGAGGGGGTGAAGCAGCCCCAGGTGTGGTCAGTGAGGATGAGGAGGGGGTGAAGCAGCCCCAGGTGTGGTCAGTGAGGATGAGGAGGATTGGGGCAGCCCCAGGTGTGGTCAGTGAGGATGAGGAGGATTGGGGCAGCCCCAGGTGTGGTCAGTGAGGATGAGGAGGATTGGGGCAGCCCCAGGTGTGGTCAGTGAGGATGAGGAGGGTGAGGGCAGCCCCAGGTGTGGTCAGTGAGGATGAGGAGGGTCAGGGCAGCCCCAGGTGTGGTCAGTGAGGATGAGGAGGGTCAGGGCAGCCCCAGGTGTGGTCAGTGAGGATGAGGAGGGTCAGGGCAGCCCCAGGTGTGGTCAGTGAGGATGAGGAGGATTGGGGCAGCCCCAGGTGTGGTCAGTGAGGATGAGGAGGGGGTGAAGCAGCCCCAGGTGTGGTCAGTGAGGATGAGGAGGGTGAGGGCAGCCCCAGGTGTGGTCAGTGAGGATGAGGAGGGGCAGGGCAGCCCCAGGTGTGGTCAGTGAGGATGAGGAGGATTGGGGCAGCCCCAGGTGTGGTCAGTGAGGATGAGGAAGGCCCGGCCCTGCTAAGGACAGCTGTCAGGGGGTTACTGTCCCTGCTGGAGCGGGTGATCTCCGGGAATCTCTCAGAGGACATCAGTGGCAGCATTTGCAGGGCAGGGGGCACACCTTGGGCTCCTGGGGCACTGCTCAGGTGTGCCAAGGGACAATCCCCGTGCCCCAGGACAGGAGAGGGGAGCAGCACACCTGAGCAGGTGGGGCAGCGCAGGGGAGATCCTTTTTCTTTCTCTTTTTGATTTCAACTTCCCAATCCCATCCCATTGCCTCTAGTCCCCTGCCCAGTGCCTCCCTAGTGTGCCCCAATGACCCCAGAAAAAAGAGGAGTTTGATGGAAAAAGGGTTTAAATTGAGGGCAAAGCCTCCTTTTTCATTAGTCTATGGGTTTAAATTGAAGGGGATCCACCTTCACCTGTGATTTTAAGGGTATCAGTTAAAGGAAAACTTGCCTTTTCCAATATTTAGGGTTTAATTGAGGGGAAAATCTCCCTTTTTTCAACATTTTGTATTTAAACAGAGGGGGAAAGGGCAGAAAAAGAGAGAAAAAATGGCAGGAAAGGTGAGGTGAAAAAGGAGAGGAAAAAGGGGCAGAAAACATGAGGTGGAAAAAGGATGAGTAATATAAGGGGGAAAGGGTGGGAAATGTGAGGTAATTAACACTCATGCGTTAATTAACTGAGAACTTATGAACACAACTGTGAACAAAGGAGAGATATTGTCTTACTTTTTGAGAGAAAATCTGGCAGAATCAGTCCCAGAAAGGTTTTCAGGTCTGAAAGTTCACATTCTTGAAAGAAAGGCAACTTGGGTATTTCTAAGAATTGCCTTACTTTTTATAGGCAGGTCCTTCTTGAAAGGAATTCTGTATTAGCATCGTAAAAAAAAAAAAAAAAAAAATCCAGATTCTGAAATGAGCAAGGAGGATCACAAATGGATGTAGGAGAACCCAATCAAAAAGCAGGACAATATCTCATTTGTTGCACAGAGGTGTTAATAAATTCCCAACTAGTTTATGCATGAGCACCTACGGACTTCATGCATAAGTGCCCAATTAATTTTTCCATGAGCATCCGATTAAATCTACCCTCCTTATGCCTTAGCATAGCTTCTTGGAGGACTTCTTCCATGATCTTCCCAGGCACAGAGGTGAGGCCAAGAGGTTGGCAGTCACCAGGACCCTCCTTTCTGCCCTTTTTAACACTGGGGGCAATGTTTCTCTTTTTCCAGTCCCCTGGGATTTCACCTGATTGCCATGACTTTTCAAATATCTCACAGAGTGTCGTAGCTGACTGGGGATTCCACAGAATCCCGGCTTGGGCAGGTGTCTGTGGTG
Source organism: Vidua macroura (assembly GCF_024509145.1). Classification (NCBI taxonomy): domain Eukaryota; kingdom Metazoa; phylum Chordata; class Aves; order Passeriformes; family Viduidae; genus Vidua; species Vidua macroura. The sequence continues at coordinate 3,288,497 of NC_071575.1, forward strand.
TCCCTGTTGGCTCTGCTGCTCTTGTGCAGGAGCAGGAAGCGGGGTCCTGCAGCTTTTTGGGATGACCTACATGGAATGTAGTGAGCTCATCGTGTACACAAGAGCTTAGAGAGGCTCCCATTAGGTGTGCAAGGGAGAGCAAGACTTTTTACATTAGTGGCAGTGGTGGGGCATTACTACAGCTGATGACATCGTACAGGGTAACTTGCCTGTCATTTATGTAATAAAAAATGTCCTCTCCTAAATTTATGTTTATAAATTTAACGTACAGAAAAGCTGACCTAATTGTCGACGCGTGCAGTACAGTGACGCAGAGACAACTCTGTGCTCGCCAGGAACAAAATGTATTTTAAGATTACTCCCCATCATTCTCTTCTTCAAACGAGTCAGTTCCCACTTCTTCATAGTCCTTTTCCAGGGCAGCCAGGTCCTCTCGGGCCTCTGCAAACTCTCCCTCCTCCATGCCCTCACCCACATACCAGTGCACAAAAGCTCTCTTGGCGTACATCAGGTCAAACTTGTGGTCAAGCCTTGCCCAAGCCTCGGCGATGGCCGTGGTGTTGCTCAGCATGCAGACTGCCCGCTGAACTTGGGCTAGGTCTCCTCCAGGAACAACTGTAGGAGGCTGGTAGTTGATCCCAACCTGGAAAACGGGAATGTGAGACAAGGCTGTAAAATAGCAGGAGCAGGAGGCAGTCAAAGAGCTGAAGGGTGAGTGAAGTTACAGATGCTGGGGTAGAGTGCTGCCAGGTGGCAAATGCCTTACAAATGTCAAAGAGTATGAAGCACACTCTAATATCTATACTATTCTACTGTTTAATGCACACTGATGAGTTTGTAGCTTTCTTAACAGCTACTGAACATAGAGTTTCACCAAGATACCCTCTAGAAACTCTAACACAAAAAGTTGGTTCCCTGTTGTAGATGTCGGCGAACCCAATGGGAAGAATGATGATGTCTAACTCCATTTCAGAAGGCTGAATGATTTCTTTATTATAATTATGTTATAATACATTAATTTGCTATATAAAAGAGGATACTAAATATTGCATGCTACTTTCTCTAACTATCATATCTCCCTAACTCACAACTCGTGACCCTGTTCTCCAGAGCCCAGACACAGGTGGATCCGATTGGCCACCAGGCCCAAACAATCCACCATGGTCCAACCAAGCACTCACTCTGGGTAAACAATTCTCCAAACACATTCCACAAGAGAAAAACAAGGAGCAGAAATAGAAATTGTTTTCTCTTTCATTTCTCTCTGTGCACCTCAATAAAAGATCCTGAGAGAGAGAGAGAGAGAAATGTGCTTGCCACAGTTCCCACTTGGAAGTTTTCATTGTTGAAGCAGCTGCTTGTATGACAAATACTTTTCCACTGGTAATGTCTGTATTATTGTTGAAAATATATTTTCAGACACTGCTGTGTAACCAGTGGGGAGAGGCTGTATAATATTTCTAGGTTAACTAAGAGATTCACTAATATCAGCATTTCCTGTATTAATTTTATCAGCTTTAGTATTTCCTCAGTTTTAGATTGTGCCTCAGAGGCAATGCTAATTGGCTGTTCCAAAGGTCATGTCTGAAATGAAAACTTCTTTCAATTTTAACCCATGCACACTTTGAATTTCCACTTATTTAAATATTTAAGAGCCTGTGTCAGTGGGATGTCCAAAGGAGAAAAGGCACATTTTATATAAATGCATCCTTCTTATGTTCATTGGAAAATATCTATATTCCCCTGTGCTCCGGGGAAAATAGGAGAAATATATGAGATAGAAAACTTTAAACACAAGTTTTCTACTAGAAAACTTTAAAAATACAAGTTTTCTACCAGACTGAACCTCCCCTTTCAACACTAAAGAGAAGCTTATGGCAGCCCTACTCACCTTGAAGCCTGTTGGACACCAGTCAACAAACTGGATGGTTCTCTTGGTCTTGATGGCAGCAATGGCCACGTTGACGTCCTTGGGGACGACATCGCCGCGGTAGAGCATGCAGCAGGCCATGTACTTGCCGTGCCTCGGGTCACACTTCACCATCTGGTTGTTGGGCTCGAAGCAGGCGTTGGTGATCTCGGCCACCGAGAGCTGCTCGTGGTGCGCTCTGTCGGCGGAGATGATGGGGGCGTAGGTCACCAAGGGGAAGTGGATGCGCGGGTAGGGCACCAGGTTGGTCTGGAACTCCGTCAGGTCCACGTTGAGGGCGCCGTCGAAGCGCAGCGAGGCGGTGATGGAGGACACGATCTGGCTGATGAGGCGGTTCAGGTTGGTGTAGGTGGGGCGCTCGATGTCCAGGTTCCGGCGGCAGATGTCGTAGATGGCCTCGTTGTCCACCATGAAGGCACAGTCGGAATGCTCCAGTGTGGTGTGCGTGGTCAGGATGGAATTGTAGGGTTCCACCACAGCAGTGGAGACCTGAGGGGCTGGGTAGATGGCAAACTCCAGTTTGGACTTCTTTCCATAATCCACAGAGAGGCGTTCCATCAGCAAGGAGGTAAATCCAGAGCCGGTACCGCCACCAAAGCTGTGGAAGATCAGGAATCCTTGCAGCCCAGAACAGGCATCAGTCTAGAAGGCAAAAGAGAAAGTGAAACAGCAGCAGCTGAAAAAGGTGGAAAAGACTTTGCTATGTGAGCTGAAGGAGTGAGCAGTCCTAGGCAGTATACAGCATAGATTTCATGTCAAGTTTTCCTGGGAAAGCGCTGCTGATAGTTCCAACCTTTCCTTTCCTCACTGTCTCGACTTGGGACATAGGGATCTGTCTGGGCCTCTCTCTCTCTGAACTTCACACTGCTCTGTTATTCTACCTGAAACCAGCAATGTACAACTGCATAATCCACCCTTCAGTATCAGTATTGGTGCTGTAGGGCTGTGCTAATAAATAAAAATTACATATTTGTAACCACTTCATAAAAATGCCTGGAGGCATGCAGCTGGGAAGTGAGCTACTGGGCTTCTCTCTTCTATACCATGGCCAAGACACCGTCTGTAAGACTTGCAATCTCTTTTCTGAACCATTGGTATCATTTGCAATTAACAAGCTGTTAGTTCTGCCCTTCTTTCTTCTGCAGAGTCCAACCTGCTGTTTCAGAACTGCTGGGACTTACCAGCTTACGGACACGATCCAGCACCATATCAATGCTTTCCTTGCCAATGGTGTAGTGGCCACGGGCATAGTTATTGGCTGCATCTTCCTTTCCAGTGATCAGCTGTTCTGGATGAAAAAGTTCCCGGAAGGTGCCAGCCCGTACTTCATCTGAAGGAGAAAGAGAAAATGTAAGAATATGCTCCAACAAATTCTGGTTGTTGTTGGCACCAGTGCACGCTCTCAGTCACAGGAGCTCATGATGCCAAAAGACAGATGCTGATGGAGAAGGGAAACGTCTCTGGAGCATTTTTTCATTGTTGCATTTGTTTGATTTATTGTGCATCTTCAATCCAGCCACTTATCTTCTCATGAGATGACAAGTACAGCCTGCATCCAGAAAAAAAATATGAAGAAATTAATATTTTATTAGACATTGGAGGGAAGTGGTCAGGCTCCCGCTTTGAAACCAAACTGAAGAAAAGCAGAATCTGAATGGCAAAAATGTAATGATAAACAAACCTAAAAGTTAATTATTGATGCAAAGGGAAGTTGTACACACCACGTGTGCCAGCTATTAAACTGCTGGGGATCCTCTTGTTCTTATGTTTGTAACACCTGTGACAGAATCTGGCATCCACAAGAAAATTTATTTCATGCTACCTAGTGGTAGTCTGAGGTGCAAAGGGCCACTTTGTGCCAGTGAAGACTGGTGGCACAGCATGGTGATATGGGGCAAAAGCAATCTCATCTCCATTTTGCAGGTTTATTTCTATACTGACCTACCACAGTTGGTTCCAAGTCCACCATTACAGCCCGTGGCACGTGCTTCCCAGTGGCTGTTTCATTGAAAAATGTGGTAAAAGAGTCATCAGAGTTGAGTTTGTCCTGCAGGTCCTTGAAGGTGCCATCAGGCTGAATGCCGTGCTCCAGACAGAAGAGTTCCCAGCACGCATTTCCTATCTGCACTCCAGCCTGGCCAACGTGAACAGAGATGCACTCACGCTGAGGGGAGAGAGGAGAGGCAGGGTCAGAAAAATCAGTGTACCTTAGCCCTCCTTATTCCTGGTGGTTACCTTTTCCCAGTGTATTGCTTTTCTAAAAAATCAGTGAATTGTCACTGTCAGCTGTTCATTTGGTTGTTCAGTCCCATGACCACAATGAGATTGCACATGCACACGCCAGATACTGGGACAGTTCTTTAAAAAATTGAGATCTGTGTGCTGTACTACAGAAGTATATTAAAACAGTCAGGAAAAGCCAATTTCAATTACACAAACCCCACCTTTCTTCTGGATTGGCCCTGCTGAGAAGCACATCCCAGTTTAGTTTATTTTTACTCCTGGCTGGAACCTGACACAGCCACGTGGCATCCTTCACCCTTATGTAACCCAAGGCAGGTGATGTCTTTTGATCCTTCTACCCTCTGATAGCAGGCTAGCGTGGAATCTTGGAAGCGCTCTTTCACCTAAAGAAATTATTCCAGATTTTCTTGATCTAAACAAATGTTCCTTCCAGCTCCTGAGCAGGCATTAATTTTACATCATGGCTCCATTGCTTGTCAGGCAGTGTCATTGCAGTATAGTGTATCTGCATGACTTCCAGCATTGTTTCTGTGGCAGCCAGGAAGAGAAAACTCTGTAACACCAGGCTAAAGTGGGCAGGTGTCAATTGCTCCAAAATCCTGTACACTTAAAAGTACAGGAGCATGAAGGCCCTGGTGCTGGATTTCATAAGTTCACAAGCAGAATTATAAAGCAAATGCTTCTGGGTTAGTCCCAGCAATTGCAACACTGGGTGTAGTGAAAGGCATTTTTTTGAGGAGAGAGTAGTTTCAGGCACGTGGAATTTTTCAGATTTGGTTTCTGCTTTGGAGCAATTAAAGTTGCCTGAGCTCTGGTTTTGTGATCCCCAGGGCCCTGTCTATACTATATGTCTTTTTTTACTAGGGAGTAAAAAAAAAAGGTCATAGTACTGAACACTGGCCTGTGATCTCCTGTGCTGATTGATAATTCAAAAAATTTGGCACCGTTTTGGCTTAGGCCAGTTAATATTTTTCCAGACAATGCTTGGGCACCATGCAGAAAACAACTCATTGTCAAGAGTGCTTTCCAGTGAGCAGCTCACTGACCACTGCCAGGCTTTGGAGAGGGAAGGAGAATTGAGATGCCCAGCTATGAAGCAGGCCTGGCTTTAAGGGCAGGGGATGGTTCTTGCTCATTCTTGTTTTGTAATATTGCATTTAGAGATAACCAGTGGTTCGATCAGATTTGACCAGTTTTTTTGTTGTTTTGTTTTTTTTTTTTTAATTAAATTCTGTAACTGCTTACCCAGCAAAATCATTCTGTGATCTGAGAATTAAATGTATCCTCCCCAAAAACTAAATTTTCAGTCACAATGTGTCACCAGCTACATCTCTGGAGCAGTGTTTGCTTCACAAATTGACATAAATTCGTGTTTTAAGAAACGTAAGTGAAGACCTTTTTTCAGAAGCAACTAGAATTTCAAAAGTCAGCCCTGCCCCAGCTAGTCATCGCCAGAAGTTCAAATGAACATGAAAGCTCAATTTAAGTCTTTCATCCAATGAAATAAATGATTTCTATTCAGTACTCATTTCTAAGCTGAACATTTTTGCTGACTCTGCAAATGCACATGCTCTCAAGTGTACTTGCACAGCCCTGTTTTTGTCAACTGAGTTGTGCAAAAGTCTCTTGAGTTGTATGAGTGACAATGGGGCTTCATAAGTCAGTGTGTTGCAATCTGGAGGATTATTCAGGAGACACCGAAGGCACATTTGGGCTTAGAGAATTCAATTAATGCTGACTTTCCACAGGGCAGGCCCCTGCCTTTTCTTTCAAATCCCAGTGTGAATCTGTGAGGCTGGCAGGCAGCAAGAAAAATAAAGGTTTCTTTTCTTTTCAAACACAGCAATGAGGCCAGCTGGCTTTTAAAAACAATACCTTTTAAAGCAAAACTACAGTTACAAGTCAAGCAGTATGTTAAACCTAAAGAGCTGCTTTGCTCACTTCTTCAGGCCTGTAGAGGGATTGGTCTGTTTTTTTCACAGATAGAACAAGTAAATGCTGCCTTAGGAAGTTAATATTGTAAAGCTTCATGTAGGACTGTAGTTGAAGACATTTCAGACAGGGTTTTCAGCTGCACTAGTTTGAAACTATATCTCAGCTCTGCATTTTGAGCCATTTCATCTTCTCCTTCCCCAGCAGGAAATACTCTGGAATTTGGAAATACTCTGCCAAAGAGAGAAGACAGTGAAAAAGAGGTTTCTGACTTTGCATAGTGAACAGCATTAAAACAGAGGCCAGACTTTCACTAGGGAAGAGGGTGGACCTTCTTCAGCGTCACAGTCAGAGTAAACTGATCTTTGTGTGATATTTTAATTTGGAGCCTATTCCAAACTCATGTTTCATATCCCACCACTAACGTCTGTAGACCCAGGACAGGTCTAATAAAGAAACAGTAGAAAGGACCAGATCCTTTGTGAAACTAAACCTTTGGGACAGCTTTGACTCTTAAAAAAAACAAACTAATACCTGGCTCCAGGATTTACTGCAAAAGGCAGACTTTAGTCTTCCAGCTGTTCCACAAACACTCTCACTTCCCTAGGTCTGGGAAGCCTGTGGAAGTATTTTGCCTGTGAGATGAGCTGGCAGAAAGTATCATAGTTCTTCCTCTGCACCAAAATTAGACTCAGTGCTAGAGATATACTGGGGTACAAGGTGAAATGGATTTTTTCACATTCTAAGATTTTTTTCACATTTTGAAAGATTTCTACAAATTTATAACAAATGCCCAGCACTTAAAATCAAAGGGCATTTTTTCACTCAAATGCATACATATATAAAAGAATTCATGGACTCCAGAAACACACATGCATACCCTGTATAGCTATGGACAGTATAGCCATTGGGGCTAAATTAATTTGAAACAGACACAAAGGTAAATAACTTTTTTTTGGTTTATTTCTAAAAAAAAAAATTGTCTCATATGAAAATGAACTGGTGTTGAGAAAATGTGGTCACAACAGAAAGTACCAAACAGCTGAGACTCCACACCTAATTTATCTTATAATCCCACTAGTTAGGGACTTTCTGAAGAAACTTAATGCAGTAATGCTTCAGTGAGATTTTTCTGCACTCCTTTCCCATTTTTTTACGTGGTAAGTGGTGTGTGAGATCAGGGTTCGGTGGCAAAACCTGCTGATAACGACAGCAGTCCCCACTGCCTTCCCTCGCCCACGGCCCTCCCAGTCCCCGTGTGCCCGTGTTCCCCCATCCCCCTTACCATGGTGTCTCCAGAGGTGCTTCCCTCCCTTTGGGATCACTGGTGGCAGGTCTGTGCCGGAGCCTGGCTCTGGGCTGCAGGGCAGGAGGCACCCTGGGCCCGGCCCCGGCACCTGCTGCTGCGCTTCAGCGTCACAGCGCTGCGGGAAGAGGTCACCCTGCTGCCTCCACCACCCCTCCCGTGCAAATCCACCCACAGAGCCCGGGCTCGGAGACAGCCCGGCTTCAAACTCAGTGCAGCCAGGGCTGGCACGCTTCTTGATCTGGAGCGTGGCCATGTAACACGTTGTGCGCTGTGCTTTCTCACACCTCAGGGTTTTACATCACCTGCAACGCACACACCATCCCAGTTCCCTGTTCTGCCAACACATTGTTGCCCTGATTCTTAAAAGTGTTTTCTTTTATAGCTCTTTTGAAAGTTTTGAAGTTCTCATAAAACTTCTTTAGCCTTCTGATAATGTTTACATATTTGAGAGTCAGAGTTCCCACACTATTTCATGTATAAATGGAATAGTTTATATATTTCTCTGTGGGCGGAGAGAAATGATTGATTGATCTTTGGACCAGTGTGGTTGGAGAGGTGGCAATTCCATCCTCCAATCCACGGTCACCTTTGGAATTCTATAAACACCAGATGTTCGAATAAAACTTTCTCTTTTTTTCTCTTTTGAACTTACCAAGCTTCTGTGTACTCATTTCATGTCCAATAGCGACATCACTTCTGTAGATCACACCTAAATTCCAGTACAGAAGGCATAAGAGAGCAAATGAATGGAAAAGAGAAGGAAAGAAGAAAAACAAAAATAGAGATCTGGAAAGTAAACATAATTACCATTCTTAAGTGTGCTCTTCTAACACTTTTATATTATCTCCTGGCTTCTCTATTAACATTTCAATTTACTTCTATTACTTCTCTTTCCACGTGCAGTCATCCAGGCTGTCAGCAGTATGGGACAGGTTTCAGTATAGACTCTCACTTCTCTGCCCAAACGCAGAAAGAAATTTGATTCTTATTGCAGTGTTTATTGCAGGACAGATCTGGAACATTCTAACACCAAATTAGTGCAGTTGCCTCCACCACTTTGCTCTTTCTGCACTAGTTCACCTCTGGAAAGCAGCAGCTTCTCTCAGCAGAGAAATCCTCATGCTTGCAACCCCTAGGTAACAAAGAGGAAGACACGCTTAATTGCTTGAATCTGTGTCATGTATCCCCAGACTTTATAAATGTACTGTTTATGATGATGTTTAATCAGCAGACATTAAATAGACAATTCCTAAAATGTAGGTTAGTCTACTCTTGTCATGATGATATTAATAGATTGTTCTGCCACTGCTGGCAACCAGCACGGAAGTACCTTCTTTAACACCTACATTTTAACAGTGCTAGTTCATGCTGGTTTTTATAAACTCACTTAGGTATAGTCTTCATTTTGCTGTTCTTTACATAAACCTGCAAATCATTACTCTTTGATTTTGGCTGGGAAAAGCTACAGAGACATAATTTCTGGAGCCATAATTGTTTTTTAACTAAGAATATCCATGATAATTTCCATCTGCTGCTTTGCTTAAGCTGACCCTCAGAGTTCTTCAGAAAACCGTTAGATAATTGCTTTGAGACGAAGGAATAGGTTGCTCTAGTGTTCTTCTTCTAGTGGAAGTGGTAACATTCCAGACAAGCTCTACTGCTCTGGACAATCTGAAATGTTAATGCTCACAGCTTCAGAGAATCAGGAAAAGGTCTCACAGCAAATACTTTGAGAAGTCTACCACCCAAAACCTCTTTGAGTCAACGTGTCAGATCTAGCAGCAACAAAATCTAAAAGAGGTCTGTGAATTACTAAATTATTTGCAACAGTCCTTTGTGGCATTTTCTCTGCCAGTGGGAGTCCACAGAGACATGAGGCAGATATGGCCTGGACCTGGATCCTTGGAAAGTAAGTAATCTTGATGGATGCTGGCATTCAACCTCTGTGGGCAGATGGTGAGCTGCCATATGAAACCTAAAGCCTTTTTCTCTAATTAAAGATAGACACATCTCTGAAAATGCCATTTTTGAATAATCTAGAATGCAGAAGTACTGTTGTACTGGTTTAACCCCAGCTGGCAACTGAGCACTAAATCAGGAGAGTCAGAGAGAACCAGTGCATTGAGATACAGTTTAACACACCAAGCAAAAGCTGTGCACACAAGCAAAGCAAACCAAGGAGTGGATTCACACTTCCCATGGGCAGGCAGGTGTTCAGCTACAACCAGGACTGCAGGGCTCCATCACTGCCTTGGGAAGACAAACACCATCACCCTGAACAGGATGTGATTTCTCCTTCTTCCCACAGCTCGATATGCTGGAGATTGAAATACATCAAGAGGCAAATGAAGGACAGTTAAATGCTTTTTATCCTCTACTGGATGTACATCACTCCCTCCCTACAGGCTGGTTACCTAATGACTCGCCAACAGTGTCAGAATCATGGATTACTTTATAACATTATTACGCCATTTTACAAAACAGTGAACTCTTAGTAAGTTCTTAGGTGATCACACAAAATCCTCTTTTGCTTTTAATTTGGGAAGTGCAAGTCTTTGCATTCCCCACACATTTTAACACCTTCCTCAGTAAGTGAATGAAGATTTAAACACTTTCCTTGTGTTCCCTGTATAATTGTTTTCTGTTGGTCTGTTGCCACCTGCTGGGAGAACCAGCTGCATCTCATTTCAGGATTTCTGAACTTCCAAAGTCTAGTAATTAAGTACCTGTTTAACACTGCTACATTGATAAAAATACTGGTTTTCAGGCATTATCCCTGAAACAGAGAACTGTGCTATGTATTTTTACTTTTTATTTGCATAATTTTCTCCCCTAATACAGTAAGGTCAGAACTGTAGTTAGTTCTAATATAAAGATACATTAATCTAATAATGATGAATACCAGATACTTTATTCTTGGTAGTATTGGTCTTGGCCATGCCAAAATGCAGACTTACACTCTAGCAACATCATCAGTGGATTAGATCTCATCAGATTCACACTGAAGACATTCTCTATTTAATTCAAATACGCTGAAACTATGAAACAATGTGAAACAATTCTTGAAAACTTTTATATACTTTGTAGTGTATCAATACAATAAACACTTTTTTTTCATATACTCAAATCACAGCACAAACAAGCAACTCTACAGAGGTAAATCAGTAGTCACTTTATTATAAAAATTAGATAGTGCAGTTTTAGTATTAATTGCAAAAAAACCCTGATAGCTTATTTCTGCCTTCTCATGATGAATTAAAAACAATATACATTCTAAATCAGCAGTAGTCCGATAAAGTCAAGGTTACCAACCTACACTTAAAATAAAGTTGAATGTTAAAAGTCCTAGTAAAGGACACTTAACAGCATCCTAAAATCTATGTATGGCCTGCTGAAACCACTGATCCAAAGCAACCTCCAAAACAGCATCTCTGCCATCCAACTAAAAATTATGCCAGAAGATTACAGCAAGAAGTGTTCATGACCTAACAGTCACTCTGATAAGAATTTGGCCTGACTTCAGAGTGAAGTTTGCCATTTCATTAACTGGCTTACCAAGGATTTCTCCAGAGGCCTTGCAAAGCAGGGGGGCAGAGAACTGATCCTGGTCATTTCTTGGAAGAGCTCAACTCCAGACAGAGCTTCTGTGTTTCATTCTATCTGATTGGACATCAAGGGTTGGTTTCAGTAATAAACTGAAATATCAATATCAAAGGCTGCTCTTCCCTGTGTATGCAGAGTATATAAGAAATTACTTTTTTATATGGAAAAGCTATGTGCTACTTAACCTGGCATAGAGTCCTGGCAGAGACAAAAATTTTGGGGAGGCTATGGGATTGGTTTGGGTTTTAAAATCTCTTGACACAACTAGGAAAGGTCATTATTACACTCATGAATAACCTGAGTTTGTCTGACAATAATGCTGGGGTGTAGCTCTTTTTGGGATAATTTGAGATGAAACAGACAACTGTTTTTAGTAGTGAAGATGACACTGTTTGCCAAGTGTCCCAGTGGGGAGCAAAGCAACAGATCACACACAGTCTGAGGGTACCAACACGCCCTGTGTGAAGAAAACAGCAACAGCCACCACCCTGGAGTACGGTTATTGCTAGAGACAAAGGGCACTACTGCTGTCAGACACCACACTGGGATCTTCACTGGCTACTTCTCATGGGTTTGGTGTGGTCCCACCAAAAAGGCTGCTCTGACAACATTTTGTAGTTTGGGCTGACGTCAGTGAGTTTACACCCTTTTGGCACAGGTGCTGGGAGGACAGAGGCTAATTTGTCCCTGGCTTCTCACCTTTAACTTGTCCCCTCCAGCACACAACAGTTTAAAAGCAGTATTTTGGTAAATCAGTGCTCCCTCCTATAACAAAAATAAACTTTTGTTCTGAATGACAGAGCACTGCTAAATGACTCCCATCTAACCCAGGACTTTGGATACTGGGGCTCGGGGAGCAATTCTAGATATACAGAGAGACTTTTTGACATCTACATAAACAAAGCAAGAGGTAGGGAAAGAGCAAAACAAAGCCACAACTTCAGTTGTTCAGCTAGACAATAACATAGAATATAATTTAAAAAAATAAGTTTATTTCCTTACCACCACCACCAAGTGCTTCTAGGAATGACTATGCATCAGGCAAGCACTGAGTGCTGGGATTTGCATTAAGAAGAGTAGATACAACACAACAGTCTTTTTGGCCCAACTCCTCATCTTTCTGGCTTAAATATGACTAAAATCCAGTGTGCCTGTCCAAAGAGGCATCAGTCACAAGAGAAAACATGGCTTTCAAAATGCAATAGGCTTTAATTTCTCCAGTGTTTTTCTTCCATGTGCTTGTCCTAAATCCCATGCTGCAGGAACTGGGCTTTTCAGATGTCTTCAGGGAAAACAGAATATTCCCCTAATCACTGGTCCTCCAGGAACTGCACTTGTTCAGAGAACTGCTCAGCTTTTGCAAGGATGAGAACTTCTTCCATAGTTCGTAACTGCCTACACAACCCTCACTCAAGAGACACATCCAAAGTGTTTGAAAAGGAGGATTCTCATTCAGTTGTAGATATGGATGGCTGTACCCTAGTGTTGGACAGGACCAAGCAAAATGTCAGGAATACTTGCTGTGGCTTCGAAATCCATACACCACCACTCCCTGTCTGAAGACATTCCAGGAGTCCACATCTCAGATTTGAGCAGCCCCTGAAGAGCCTGGTAACATGCCCAAGACAAGGTGACACTTTTAGTGGAGGAAGACACTTAGTCTCGAATTGGAGGCCTATGGATTGGAGAAAGCACAGCTGCCCAAGCCTGTCGGAAGAGCTGCACCAGCTTGTAAATGAATGGCAGGGATGTGGGAGAAGCTGCAAAGCAGAACAAAAAGGTAAAACTAACTTGGTAAAACTAACTAGGTAAAACTAGCATACACTAAACATATTAAGAAAGAACTAACCCCAAACAGAATTAATAAAAACCTAGTTCTCTTCCTTCCTTCAATGAGGAGAAGGCTGAGTCTAGGTCAGCTCTGCCTGCCTCTCACAGTCTCTTTGCTGCTGGAAAGAGTTTGCAGAAATCTGGCATTTGTGGAGCTTCACCTTTCTGCATGCACTTCAGCTGGAAACATTAAACACATTGAGTCCCTAGGCACCCAGATTTTTTGTCTCCCTGAGACATTCACACAGACCAGATTTATTAAAAGCAACTCATTTCTTCTCCGTAACCATAATGTAATTTTAAAAATTGGAAATCTTAATCCCGTACCTGGGTCTAATCTCACCACCACCAGGTACAGCAAAAATGTAGCCAAGAGCATCTTCTTGTAAGGAAGTAAATAGAAGTGGTTTGACATGGACCTCAGTGCTCTACGTAGCAACGTCAACATGGTCAGGAGTTTTTGGGATAGCACTCCTGGAAAACAAGAACAGAAAGGCTGTTAGGGCAAAGTAAAGTTTAAAAAGTAATCTCACAGACAGAGCCAATAAGAAACAAGATACTGGAAGTCTGATTGCATGAGAGTTGGGTTGGGTTTGGTTTTTTATACAACAGAGAAACAGTACAATTTTGTAATACACTTCATTATAGCTCTTTTTTAGGCATCTACTTTACTACAATATGATCTTATACCACAGTAGTGCCAGCTTCTGTCCTGGGAGAAAACATCAAATGATTTACAGCTCTGGAGAAGAAGCAGTACTTTAAATGTTAGACAGGCATTGTTCTACTTGGACTCAGCTGTAAATGGAAATGAAGCAAACTGTACACAGAGCCAACAAAACATATCCTTAAAGGATTGCCAGGTAGCTTTAGTCTTTTTTTCTTAAAAAAAAACCCCAAAACCTCCACAGTGCTTTCAATCCTGGGCATTAATTGTCATCTCCTGATGTTGGCAGAGACTAAATATGCTTTGCAATTCTCAGCAAAGGTATCACTAAGTCTTTTATTTCCTGCTGTGATACACAACGGAACTTCCTTGTGGCCTGTTTATCATGGCAATATTCTTAATACGTAGTTAATACTTGCTACCCTTTGCCAGTAAGGGACCAACTTGACATGAAACTGTAAAAAAGGAGCACAAACAACAGAGGGAAAGCCCACCCAGAAGAGTTTCTGTGGCTGGGTCTTGCTGCTCCTCAGCAGCCGAGCGTGTCTCTTCCCGCCGAATCCAGCGGCAGCGGCTCTCGCAGATGGTGCCGAGGAGCTCCAGCTGCTGCTCGCTGTCAAACACGGCACAGCCCCGCACCAGCTCCTCCGCGCCCTCGAAGCGCCCCAGCGGCAGCAGCACCCGCGCCAGGTACAGCTCCAGCAGCGACCCGAACTCGGGGAGCCTCTGGTTGGCGTGGGCTCTCAGCCAGCTGCTGCCGACCTCCAGCATCACCTGCGGCTCTCCCACTTTGCTGTACAGCAGGATACTGAGATGCAAGGGAGAAGTATGAGAAAACCCCGAGTCTTTGTGGAAGCTGGCATCACTGACAGCTACTGCCCACAAGCAGCTCTCATGAGGTATCAGTCAGGGTCAACATCAAAGCACAGAGAGAATTCTGAGGCAGAAAACAGAGCGGCTATTGATGCTACTGTCTCAGCATCGCCCCTTTTAGACTTAATCACCGTGAAGCAATCTTGCAGGCATGCTCCAGCACACAGAGAACAGGCCTGTCCCAGATCTCACTCACACCACACAAAGTGAAATATCACATAATACCCAAGCGTGGCCTGCAGTCAAACCTAACGCGAGCCCCGTGTGTATATCCAACAGCAACAGACAGAAACTCACCACAGCTCCAGAACTTTTGGAGGCAGATGTTCAGGGACGTGGTAGTACTGCAGGACCCAAGACAGAACTTCTCTCCACCGGTTCATCTCGGCCAGCGCCTGAATCCCCACAACACAAAGGGAGCATTTCACTTCTGCAAAACTGGTAAGGAACAGACAAGCTAAATAAGTGCTTCTTACAACCAGATTTCCCCTTGCATCCCTTCCAGTGAGCTTCAGTGCAGCCCAGGCACCACACAGTTCTCTGCTTCCCTTCCCTCCCCTCTACTTGCACTGCTCTATATGCACTGTGACTGTATCTCCGAAAGAACGAAGGGAATGCTCCTGGGCACGCCGCACTTCCCTCAAAAACGCACAGATGAAACACGTTCATATCGACAGGGCTTAAAAGAAACCCCAAAGCAGCGCAGGCACGGCCTGAAGTTCGAAGCCAGCCCGGCGCTGATGCGGCACCGAGCAGCTCCGCACGCCCGCACCTCTCGTGGCCGGGGCCGGGGCCGGGGCCGGGGCCGGGGCCGGGGCCGGGGCCGGGGCCCAGGCTGTCGCAGCCCGCCTCGCAGCGCTGCACGGCGGCGGCGAAGTCGCGGTGCAGCACCAGCAGATCCGCCGCCTCCTCCAGCAGCGCGGCCGCCGGCCCCGGCGCCCAGGCGGGCGGCTCGCCCCGCATGGCCCCGCACGGCTCCGGCTCAGCCTCGGGCTCCAGCGCCGCCACTGCCCCCGCCGGGGCCCGGCTCCGCTCCGCTCCGCTCGGACGGGCACCGGAAAGGCGGGATGGAGCCGCCCGGCAGCGGAAGGGCCGCCCCGGGGAGCATCCCCGGCCCCGCGGGCCGCCGGGACGTGTAGTCACTGCTGCAGGAGGGCATCGACGGGCCGGGCGGGGGGCAAGGGGATGGCTGGGGGCTGGAGCATCTCTTACCAGGAAAGGCTGAGGGAGCTGGGTCTGTTCCGCCTTGGGAAGAGAGGGCTGAGAGGGGACCTCTTTAATGTGTATAAAAACCCAAAGGGAGGTGCTAAGAAGATAAAGGCAGGCTCTGCCCTGTGGTACCAAGCAATAGGACAAGAGGCAACGGGCAGAAACTGATGCACGAGAAGTTCCACCTGGACAGGGGAAAGAACTTCTTTAATGGGCGGTGACCATGCACTGAAACAGGTTGCCCAGAGAAGGTGTGGAGTCTCCCTTTATGGAGATAATCCAGAATCGCCTGGATGCGTTGCCGTGCCATGTGCTCTGCAATGACCCTGATTGCAATGACCCTTCCAGCTGACCCGTGCTGTGACTCTCCGGGCATTAGCGGTGGAAAGCGGGGCCGCTCCGCTCTGCGACCGACATCGGTGCCCGTCCCTGCCAAAACGCGCTCCCTTCATCTTCTCCCTCGTGCGGCTGCCGAGGGAAAGGGGCCGAGGGAACAGCCCTCGGTTGTTCTCCCCGCGGCCGCCGGGCGTCAGCCCAGCCCCGAGGGTGTCCCAGCCCCGAGCGTGTCCCAGCCCCGAGCGTGTCCCAGTCCCAAGCGTGTCCCAATCCCGAGCGTGTCCCAGCCCCGAGCGTGTCCCAGCCCCGAGCGTGTTCCAGCCCCGAGCGTGTCCCAATCCCGAGCGTGTCCCAGCCCCGAGCGTGTCCCAATCCCGAGCGTGTCCCAGCCCCGAGCGTGTCCCAATCCCGAGCGTGTTCCAGCCCCGAGCGTGTCGCAGCCCCGAGCGTGTCGCAGCCCCGAGCGTGTTCCAGCCCCGAGCGTGTCCCAGCCCCGAGCGTGTCCCAATCCCGAGCGTGTCCCAGCCCCGAGCGTGTCCCAGCCCCTAGCGTGTCCCAATCCCGAGCGTGTCCCAGCCCCGAGCGTGTCCCAGCCCCGAGCGTGTCCCAATCCCGAGCGTGTCCCAGCCCCGAGCGTGTCCCAGCCCCGAGCGTGTTCCAGCCCCGAGCGTGTTCCAGCCCCGAGCGTGTCCCAGCCCCGAGCGTGTCCCAGCTCTCCTCGGCCCGGCAGAAGGGGCTCGGCGCGGCGCTAACGGGAGAGCGCTCCCCGCCGCTCCGCACCGCCCGGCCGGCTGAGGGATGCTCTCCGCTCCCGGCCGCCTCTCCTGACGCTCCCCGTGCCCGCAGCTCTAAGCACGTTACGCTGTTAATGGATTTCGGCCGTAATAGCAGCGTCTCCAGCAGCACCCGGCAGGCAGCGATTCCCGCTCTGCTTTGGTTGTTATTTTAAAACAACAGGGTGTCTTGGTTACAAGGTAATTACCGCAGTCAGGGCAAACGCTCTTCAAAAATGGATCTCTACAGGAGAGACAGGATTGATTTATCCTGTAACCTTTTTAAACGACTGACACGTTTATCTGTCCCCCTACTATGATTATTTAATTAAAAATCAAATGGGCTAAATACAAAACATGCAAATGAGTGAAACACATATTTCAAAGGGGATTTTCTATGCCATTTCAGTGTGGCGAATACGATTAAAAACTTGATCAGAGCTCTCTTTTTCTAGGTAGCTGTTTCCAGGAGGCAGGACCATGTACCTGCCCCTCTGGGCTGCAGCAGGAGCGCTCTGCAGTACCAGCTTTTACACAGTGGTGTATCCAAGGGGTTGGCACACCGCCCTTAACTGTGGAAGAGGTTCCTGGAGGATTCGGGCTGGCTAAGGTGAAACCACTGCACAGACACATGTGAAAGGAAGGGCCCATCAGCAAGAAAAGGCGTTTCAGACTTCTGTTTCTGTCGCTCGGTGCTTGCAATTTGGAAAACAACATTCCTTTTTGGGAACTACAAGTCCCAAAGTGCACTGTGGGAAGCACGTGCCTCGTACCGGCTAGTGCCCAGCACAAATTCCCAAAAAAGGGTAAGGAATCAAGTTTGAAAAAGACTCACACTGGCTGGATGCTCCTCACTGAGACTCAGAAAAGGAGTGAGACAGCACAAAAACAAGGTAAGTTTGTGTTACGCAAAGATGCTGTCGAAGGATTTCTTTCACGGGGAGCAGCCAGAAGTGTTGTGTCCCTTAGAAGGGCAGCCCAGCGTCGCTCTGGGGGTGTTTGCAGCAGGTGTTGCGGACACGGAGGCCGCTTTTGGAACGGGGCTGTTGTTTCAGGTGGGGCAGCGAGCAGCAGGAGCGGCCGTGCTGCGGAGTCAGTCAGATCCCGCTTCCCTGCGGATGCGCCTGATGAATAAACACCTATGGAAAGCTGCAACGTTGATGCAGTGGTGTCAGGGGCTGGGAAGGGTCAGGGAGTGCTGGGAGTTGCTCTGAACGGCAGCTCCGCATGAGCTGCAGTGTGTGGCTGTGTAAGAAGCCAAGGTGGACAAGCAGCCTTGTAATACCAATGATTACAGGTTAAATTAATTTCTCTGCAAGGCATGGTAGAATGTTTTTGTACTTCACCCCTCTTCCTAGAGGGGACAGTGTGGTGCCTTGAAGGCCAAACCTCTTGCAGCTCTCTGACCTGCAAATAACACTCAGTAACGGGATTGTTTAACTTCAGGCCAGGAACAATTACCTATTTTACCGGCAATTTGTTAACAAGCAAAATGGAATCATTCTGAAATATAATCACTTTCGTGGAGATGAGACATGCTTGAGCTCAATTGTCGGGCACGCGTGAAGCCTCGGCGGCTGACCTGGCCCCAGGGCAGCAGCAGCTCCTGCCTCAGTTTCCCTCGCTGGCAGTCAGGCAGCCTCCTGGTGCAGCTCGGATGCTCTGTGCGGACGCTCCGCTGCTGGCTGACGTCAAGTGCAGCTGGTCAGCTGCACCCGGCATCCCAGCACCCTCCTCCTGCTATGTAGGGTCATGGAGCAAATGTAGGAGGTGCAGTCCAGCCCGGGAGGGGAGCCTGAGGCTGCTCGGGCTGCTGAACCGAGCTGTCACATGGATGCTTGTTGCCAAATAAGAATGATGCTATTTTTCCATCTTTCCTTGAATGGGAGCAGCTTGAATTGTCTTAAAGCTGAAAGGGTCCCTCTTGTACTTGAACCAGCTGCACAGCAGGGCAACCTATCCTACTGCACAAGCACTGGAGGGGAGCAGGGTGTTTGCCTGTGCTCTTGGATAGCAATTTCTAGCGACCAGAAAAGCTAAACGAACCTGCTGTCAGTGACAAGGTAGTATGAGCAAGTACCACAGTGGCCTTTGTGTCCTGGGTGGAATGTCCATGCCCAGCTCGTTGCCTTTTTTTATGAAGTCAAGGAGTTGTTTTTTTTTTTTTTTTTTCCACAGTCATCCTGATTTTGTCTAGGAGAAGAAAAATGATTTTTCAGCAGGGCCTTGTTTGCGTGTGCATCATCTGTGGATTTACTGGTTCCCCTCCTCCCTCTCCTGCCAGGCAGTTGGAGGAGAGTTTAGAGTTTCAGGCACCTGTGACAAGGCCTCCTGAGGTAAATCGCCTCAACTATTAATCCAGATCTGACCAGCACACGGTCACAGGGCCAGAGGGCTGGCAATCAGTCTTTTTCTGTTGTCTCTTCTGTGTCAGTAGGCTGTTAATAGGAGATTAGCAGCATTAGGGAGACTTTGAGCTAGAAATGGTGAGGCCCTATGATTTGATTTGAAGAGAAAGAAACCCTCCTACACTGCTACAAAAACAAACAGAAGAACTGGAAGTTATAAACGGCATTATAAACACAAGTGAGGAAAGCACAGCCTCTAGGAAAGATGTGGAGCTCTGTAGTACCTCACAGCTTATCAGCAATACTTTAACAAAGCAATGAGGTCCGTGGAGACCTCAGATCCCAGTGTGCAGCACCCTGTTCTTATCACCACGTGCTTTTTGTTTGACTCTGGCGAGACCATGACGTGCTGGAATCTGTAATTCGCTTGTAATTTCCACCAGCAGTAAATCCCTATTAAATATGAAGCTGGCTGGCTGCAGATCCCCTCAATTAGCCCAGATTCAGGGCTTCCCTAGCTGCTGGCAGGCGCTCTGCAGAGCCAGGGGCTGGGGGAAGGTGAGCGCTGTGCTTTGGACAGATGGCCCATGGTGGTGCTTTCTTTATCTCACCAAGCCTTGTGGCACAGCATCAAACCTGGGTTTTGTTTCAGAAACAGAACTGCGTTTAGAGGAGACTCACCTGATTTTGGGCACACCTGCTGATGTTCCTAGTCAGTGTATTGAAATGCACTCATGTCTGATTTTGGCTATATCCAAACCTATGTAAACAACAGGCGAGGACAGTAGAAGGCAGAAAAGACAACTACGGGGCAGCCACAGCCACAGTCCAGCTGGGGAGGATCACATAAAACAGGAGAGCCAATCTCTGGCTCGGCCTTCATCACAGATGCACAAACACTGTGTGAGGTGGAAACACTGGAAACTGGGAAACTGGGAACACAGGGCTGTGTTCACAACTTGTCAAAACTTGAGTTTTACTCAGATAATAACAGAACCTTTCCGAAACAAAGGGCGATTTTAAGTTAAGTTCCTTTCTTTGCTTCATAATCAAACAAAATACTCGCCTTGGCAAGGCAGCTGTCAAAGAATAGGAGCAGTTACTTTGATTTAATTGTTACTATTCTAATAGTCATAATTAGTGCTGGGTGGGGTATTTCATAGCTGTAAGGTGACCAATTTGGCTAGAGGCCTAAGGCACCTTCTTTTCTTCAGCTAGTTATTATCTGTGAGAAAATACTGAAGCCTGTCATCACTGTGGGTCAATTACACCCTGTTTGCCTAGCACAGCGTCTCTTTGCTCACCGCTTTAGAGTCACAACCTCTCCAACAGTTAATGCCGCTTCTCAAGGCCCAGCTTGCCAAAATCAACTCTCATCCATTAGTCTCCACCTTTCCTCTTTTTTCAAAAGCGAGCCTTGTGCTCTCATGACGGGGAGAAAGGCTTGACAGTGTGAATCCTGGAACTATTTGTACCACAAGGCAAACAAGGTGATCTGAGAAAATGGTTCTTCTCATTTTTAACCTAACTCCTGACACGTCAGTATTTCTTTTCACAGTGTCTGTCTGTCATCTGTCCCTCATTCTGAATGCACATTTACTGTGATCTGCGTTAATTATCTCTACAAGCAGGCCCTGCATCTTGAATTGAAAATTTCAGAAGTGAACAAACTCTTTTCCATCTCAGTCTTCTGGTCCTGGCTCTTGCCTGGCCAGGTCTCGTGGTGCTCCCAAAAGTTTTAGGAAAGCCAGCAACGCTGCACTGCATGGTAGCAGTGCCTGAGCCTCGGGAGAAATCCCCAGGGAAGGGGTTTGTTATAAATGAAAAATTATCCAGCTGAATTTAAAAAATAAAAAGAATTTATTTTAGCAATAGAGATCTAACTTAGCCAGCCACAAGGAAAAGGACAGTGCCGAGCCCGGGATCGGCGCTGGGTGCGAGACACAGAGATCAGCCTCAGCAGAGGTTTCCCCCTATGCTCCCACACCACCATCCTGGTACAAGCGATTTTTATAGGGAAAATTTTGTCTGAAGCCAGGATTTCGGCATTCAGTCCTTTGTTTCATTCAGAGTCCCATAAGTTGATGAGATTTCCTTCTCGGCGACAAGGCAGAGCAATTCGAAGTCCGGTGTCGTTGAAACTCTTGATGAAATTTTTGGGAGCTCGGTATTCACATGTATCGGCCCGGGGGATGTTCCTGATGCCCATCTCGGGTCGTTCACGCCATGATCAGCGCCTGGGTGTCTCCTTATCGCCTCAGATAAGGCCCATCTCCTGGCGAGCCACATCCCTTTGCTTGTAAATCGGGTTTCAACACACACCTGGTTTTGCCTGAGAAGGGGGGGGCTTCTAATGCCAAAGGGTACATTCTAACAACTATTTAATATTATATATATATATCATGCAAAAAAATGGCGCGAATTATACCTGTTACATTTAACAGGCTGATGCTGGTGCAACCTTTGTGTCTTGTGTTTCACGGAGAGCACCCCCTGCGTGCCCCTCTGCCTGTGGTGGGCAGAACTTCCCCGCTTGCTCTTTGTGCTCGTGAACTTGATACAGTAATTAACTGGTAATTGCATCTTTATGAACGGCGTGTGAGGTTTTTTTTTTGTTTTGTTTTTGTTTTTTTTTTTTTTTTTTTTTTAACGTAGTCAATGAATGTGCAGCACCTTTCTTCTGCGAGGATTTCGCCTGTCCTCTGGAAGATCGGTGTGCTGTTTCAGGGTCTCACCTGTTTGAGAGGTGTGCTTGCACTGTGTGTAGTATTAATGTCTCAAGCAGTGTATTGGCCTTGTTTCCCTGACGAGCTGATGTTCTCTTGCCCTCTGTACCTCCCGTACTTGCTGCTCCCTCTCGCCTTTCTTGGCAGTGCCAGGTGCAGACAAAGGTAGGATTAGATGTCTAATTAGTTTATGTAGCCTTAGACATACATGGTTACTTCTTGGCACTGGGGGAAGGGCAGCCCGTGAGGAATCCAGCCCTTGTCTCTCAGTGAGGTTTTCAGCTTTGGGAGCAGCCTGAGCCCAGGCAGACTCAAAAGGCAAGCCAAAATTTTCTAGACACATTTTTGTTCCAGATGCCTGTTCAAGGAGGAAGTTGAAAACCCAGTCTGTATTACCAAATCTGAAATAATTTCTCATTTAATGTTAGATCCAAAAAAGTTTATTTCCAAAAAGTGACTCAGTGTAGACAGCCTGAAAGAACTTGCTTGAAACGTGGCAGAAAAGCTACTAAGCTGTAATTAATATATTTTGGAACTACACCCTAGATGGGACAAGTTGTATTTATAATATTTTTAGCTCATCAGAGTGAACTTTAGGCTGTAGCTCTCCTGTCTCCCACTGCCACCATCCTTCAGCAGATGTAGCCAGGGGAACAGAGAGGATAATGTCATTGTCTTTCCTACCTGACAGAAGGCTTATTTGATTTGTAATTTCAGTTGTATTTATAGAGTGTTACGATATATCTGAATGAAAAGAAATGGATGAGGGTAAAGCAAAGGATCAAGAGTACACTGCAGCTGTGTACACCAGCAAAATAAAATCCCTCAAGAGCAAAGTAATGGAAATAGGACTCATCTCGTGTATGAACTCTGACCAGACCTTCAAGGATGGAAAATGGGGTGGATTCTGGCAGGGATTGGGAACTTAATTTTTGCTGTCAGGGATAGACAGCAGCTGCCCTTCCACTTCTCACGGAGTGTCTGTGTGAGTGAGAGAGCTGCATGCTGGTGTGTCAGCCTGGCACTCCGAATACAACCAAGTCATGAGGATGGAGGTCACTGTAAACACAGCAAGGTTAAGTGAAATAAGGCCATGAGGAGGTCATGGTGAATTTGAAAGGGAGAGTGGATGGACAGACGTGACTGATGATAGCTCCGATGATTGGAAACAAAACCTTAAATAACTCAGATTTGTATTCAAGAACACTTGTCCATGTCAGGACTCTACATCGACTTTCTGTGTCAAATCAAGCAGCAGCTCACAGCAGTTCACATTTCCAATGCACTCTGAGCTGCTGGAACAATGTCTATTCTGAGCTCCCCTTGCAAGGCTGTCTCATTCCAAAAGGTGTGCTCACCACGAGAAATTCAATACTAGAAAGTTAGTAGAATAATTTTAGGAGATAGAATCACTGCATCCTAAATCCCCAAAGGAGCTGACTCTAAATAGTCTTAGCAGGGAATCATGCCCTGTAAATCATTACCAAAAGTTAGGCTGAAAGCATTAAAACACTTTCTATAATAAGCACGTGGGTTCTGCCTCGACCTTCCAAGCCGCCGTGGTTTATTTTCCTAAGCTTGCCACGATCAAAGCAGGTTCTCTGGTGTTGCTGTCCATGTGGCAGTTGAAGATTCAGACTGGTCAGAAATAGGACAATCATGGGACTAAATCTCTAGAGCTGCCCGAATCATAGGGTTAAAAGAGGACTGTGAAGTACTTAATAGGCTGCCTACACAGTGCTCAGCAAGTCAGAGGTTAACAAAGGACCTTATTATTTGAAAAGATAATTGAGGCTGAAAACAAGTCGACCATCCCACAACTAAGCCGTGGAGATCATCAGTTTTTGTGAACAATAGCTGATGATGTTCGGGATTCAGTGAGTTAAGTGGTTAATCCTATACAGAAAGCTGCATCCATAATGCACTTTACGTGGGGGAAATCCACCCAGTTTGACCCCTGGAGAATTGCTTCCTGCTGTTATGCTGATGGATATGTCTATAAATATCATGGAAGCCATCAGCAGATAAAATCTCAGAGAGCTGGAAAGCCTCTCCCTATTAAACGATACATTGATCTCCATGAAACAGCAGGAGCCTGGGGAAATGAGCCACTGAAACCAATCCCTCTGCTCTCCCCAGAGGCACAAAGAGAAGCAAAACCCATACACTGTTTCCATCTTGATTCGGTGGGGAAAAAAAATTCAACCCCCTGACAGGCCCTTTCTTCCTTCTGTCCAGTCTTCTCCACAAGGCTGCTGCTTACATTCTGCGAGGCTCACTCGGGCAGCAGTTCATCAGCACTTTGCGGCAGATTGTTCCAAATTTGTCCTTTGTTTACATCCCTCAGAGAAAGCCTTCAGTCAGGACACTTTGGGCACAAAGCTGCCAAAGTGTGCAGGACACTCCAGCAGGTTTGTGTGCATTCTCCAGCACAGGGGTGGCAGACAACCTTCAGCAACCACTTCTGTTCATCCTCACCTTCTTCTGTCACTTTTGGATTTCAGCAAACTGTCCTGGTTTGAGGTTTTTTGTTTGTTTGGGGTTTGTTTGTTTGTAGGGCTTGGGCTTTGTTTGTTTGGCTTTGTTTTGTTTTGTTGTTGCTGCTGGTTTTGTTTTTGTTTTGTTGGTTTTGGTTGGTTTTATTTGTTTGTTTAATTTATAGCTTAAAATCTTAATGTTTCGAAGCCTATTGCATTATAATGTAAGGCCTGGCTTGTGATTTTCTGCTCTCAGAGCTGTGGGTGCTGCATGCCATGGAACATGCACATACCCACAGTAGCATAGAGATTTTACCCCCTTCATTTGAACTCTCCATATCTGCATGTGCATGCAGGTCTCAGAGCAAGCTTGCTGCCTTTCTGGTGTTTGAACTAGCTCTCCTGGGATTTAGAGATGCCAGCCATGAAGGAGTTAAACCATGTTAAGTGGTTCTGATTTGTTTTCTGTATCTTTCTTTTCTGCACTTTCCATTTTGTTCTCTCTTTTCTCCTCCAGTGCTGACTTAGTGCAAATTCCATCATTTCTCAGCACTGGGGACTGTGACGGGCAGTTGTGCTGGGCAAACCCTTGGACATCACTGGGGGATTTACATGGAGAACTTGTGCTGGTAGAAATCTTCTTCCAGAGTTATTAAGGACCAAGACAATGAAGATGAGAAGAAAGCAGGGTTTCACAGTCCCCACAAACCCATAGCTGCATACAGTGTGAGGATACAGAGGAAAGGGGATTATGAAGCTCTTTCCCTTCTCTCCATGGACTTTTCTGCTTAGAAAATCCTATGCTTGTCTAGCAGTGATCTAGGCAAGGAAGAAAGAACATTACAAGGACTTTATTGCTGGACTTGTCCTTTGCTGCTTCAGTATCTTTGAGCATGAGAGTCTTTTCCTGTGGAGACTCTAGAAGGAGTTGAAATAATCTGGGACATAAGGGAAGGATCATGAGATTCACCAGCTCAGCCTCTCCCACTGGCACTCAGGTTGAGTTCAGTGACTCCAAGAAATGGGCTCTCATTACCTCTGAGTGCACTCAGAGAAAATGATTCTGCTCCATTTTCAGCAGTATCAACAAAAGTGTTTACTGAGTTCCAAAGGGTTATATTTTTGGCATTCCTGTGGCCTGTTTTGGCTTGTTGAATGTTACTTATGAGTAAGAAGGAAAGAACTTGACTTGATGCTCAATTATAAAGCAGAATTTGTATGGCTGACAGTTAAAGGAAAACAAAACGAATGCAGTATTTTGTGTACTTAACTCACGGGATCTGCAGGGACAATAACTACAGAGAAAACTGGTTTCAATTGCAGGGATATGTCCTGGTTTTAAAAGTCATGTCTTTGGTCTCTCAAGACAACTGCAACTCGAGACACCCAAATTCACCACCTGTACACCTGATTGTAAATGGCCTGCCCAGAGTCAGGGGCGAGTCATGTGCAGGTGGGTGGGATTCCTGTTACAGACAAGCCTCTGCTCTGCCCTGGGAGGCCACATGGGCCACGGCTCTGCTGCAATCTGTGCTCAGCCCCTGTGGCATCAGGAGAACTCTGCTGAGGCTTCCTAAAGGAAGGACAGAACTGCAGATATTTCCAGAGCTTGTTTGGAAAACTGGTGTCCTGTAGGGAGGAGCTGGACCCACCCTCGTTTTCTCCTGCCACGCTGAGTGAAGGGAGCCTCCATCCTCACCACTGTGCTTCCCTGGGCAGGGGAGAGCTGCTGTGAGGCTGGAGTCTGGGCCTGTGAGGTAGAAATGCTATTGAAGTATTAATTAATGCTATTAAACAGGGTGCAAGGTCTTTGCTGGGGGCTCAGGTCCCATAAAAGAACACGTGACAATGCCAGAAAAGCTACATATTCTTGAAACAGCTCCAGGAGGATGGTGGTGCTGACTCCATAACTTGGGCTGGAAATATCAGCCACAGTAGGTAGCACTGAACACTGCCCATGGAAAGTGAATATGGAAAGAGCCCAGAGCAACAGTGGCATAAATTAACAATTCCTACCAAGGATTTATACGGTGCTTTACTTATTTGGAGCACTGTGCAAAACATTAGGTGATAGATGTTCATTAATTCAGGTAATTAAATGGAAGTGGAATGCAAATGGTTAGAGGAAGCTGGAGTATGAAGGCTTCCTGAAACCATTAAATGATTTTGCTCTCTTTGATGGAGGAAGAATTTCTTCCTTTAGGGTTTATATGTTCTCACAGTGTGGGTGTTATTACAGTTTTAATAACCACCTGCTTAATTCCCTGGGATGGGAGATTACATGCAGTACAGCCAAGAGTTTCTTGTTTGTTTGAGTAACTTTGGCAGTTTTATGGGCCTAAAAGAAAAAGAGAAGTATCCCCAGCTCTGTATTTCAGGGCACAGAATGATGACCAGCTTCAGGAAAGAGTCTTGATCCTTTTGACTTCTCACAAGGGCTGGGAGATGAGGTCCCATTACACAGTGACCTATTGTTTTCACTTAAGCAGTGAAAGATGAAGATGTGCTCTCTTTTGATGTAAGGGAATCACTGAAATGGGCCTGGCAAACCACTGAGAATGTTGCAAGTGATAGCTAATTTTTTTAAAGGATGAATTCATTCCCCTACAGTAACAAGAGAGGATTCTTTGGCAGAGAATCAGTCAGCTTGATTCCTGGCTGTGGCATATTTAGGTTTGTGTTATCACCCGCTGCCCACACTTGTGTAGCATGAACTCCTGAGGGAACTTGTGAAGAGATGGGTTTTCAGTCGTCTGGCCTGAATCACTGCTTTGCTGATGAACCCCTCAAGCTGCTGGAAAAGACCTGTTTTATGCCAGGCCAGTATAACCACAAACCAGGCATGTAGGTCTGATTTCCTACATTAAAAGACTGATTTACTGCACTGTGTAAGTTGGATTTTCAATTTACCTGCAACCTGAGAACTCAGTCTCTTAGGGCAGGTAAAATACAAGCAGCTGGTGATCAGATAAAGCCAACAAAAAAAAAAAAAAAAAAAAAAAAAAAAGAAAGATGTGGTTCTATGACTGCTAATTGCTCTGATACCTTTGCTACCCTCCTTCCAGTCTGTGCTTCCTTCTGACCTGGGATACTGTCACTGTCAGCAGTGAAAGTTATCACAGTTCTCCTTTTTTCTCTCCCTTTTCCTCTCTCTGGTTCCCCTGGGGACAGAAGATCCTGGCAGCTAGAGCTACCCCAGGCTTTTGCCTTTTGTTTTCCTGTACTTTTCTCTTGGCACAATGCAGAAGTTTGCAGTGTTGTGCTTCCACAATCACATGCTAAAATATTTGCACAGCTGTCTGATGACAGAAAAGGGGAGAAAGAGAAAATCCACTCTTCTGTTATTTGAAAAATTAAAACAAACCAAACAAACAAATAAACAAAGATTAACATGAATTAATCATGTAAAATCTTCCATTTTCCCTGCTCTTGTATAACAGAATCCTCAATTAGTTTGCCTGGCTCCCCTCTGTGTGCTTCACCTTTTTCTTGTACACATAAACCCACACTTTTGTGCTTCTCTTCCAATGCCTCTGGGTTCAAACAAAAACGTCTGTGGGACTCCACTGCCCGCCTCTGTGCACTCACTTCAGCCTCTTCCTGGGGAACAGAAATAGGACCAACTCCTACAGGCTATAATCAGGCATTCTTCAGGCAAATCTCTGACTGAAATCAGTGGAAGTTTTGGCACAAGGATGGCAAAACTAATTACATTCCTCCTCCAAGTGTGTATATATATATTTATATATCTGGGACGGTGATGAGAGATAAGGAAATACTGCCTAGAAAGAAAGTCCATTAATAAATGGGACATAGACGTGGGGAAGAACAGATAATTGAATTATTTATAATGCAGTTATGAAATTGCTGAGTTGCTGAGCTTTCCAGAAACCCATCAATAACATGCATGACCATAGCAGCAGTTAGTAGGAGTATAAACAAGCAGGAGCATGGATCTCCATGGAAGTCAGGTGTGGAAATATTGGGGAAAAAAAGCCCAGCATATCCAAATCATTTAGAATAGAATATATTCTGATGTGGTCATAGTTTACCAATAGCCTTGAAAACTGGTTGTGAGTTAATTTTACCACTAGTGCACCAGAGAATCTTAAGAAAAACCCATCAAACGTGGGCCCATATTTTAAAAATAGAAAAAACCAGCACAGACACTTCCTGACAAGCCTAACTATAGATCAGAGTGAGAAAAAAAAAATTTAAATGTGGGTTTAAAATAATCCTGGATAGTGATACTAAGAGCAAAATGAACCTGGATGTTTGAAAGAACCAATCTTGTCAAATATTTTTTTGGTCAGAATTATCTAATTAGTCACTGATGATACTAGAGCAAATACACTGCATTAGATCCTTCGGTGCAAGGAGTGGAAGATTCAACTTTTCAGATCTTCAGCAGACAAAAGAAGGGGAAGTGAACAGGCCAACAAGCACTTTTTCAGCTTTGACATCTATAATTCACGTGCAGGGACTGCACTCCCACTACCAACAGCTCCCTTCCTACACACATAAACACACACTCCCTGCCTTTATCCTGCTCTGAGACCACCCACAGCTCTGTCCAGTGTCTGCCCTTCCCATCAGCCGGCCTCTTCTCTGGGAAGCATGAATGCCTCCTCTGAACCGAGCCTCAGTCAGAGGTGTGTTTCCACCCTGGTCCACCAAGCCTGGATTGGTTTTTTTCAGGTTTTTTTAAAGCCTTTCTTGCGGTCCTCAGCCGTGAGCTCCAGACAAAGCCTTCCTTTCTGTGCGGGAACTTCGGAACCAGGAATGTGGTCTGGACGTTTATGGACAAAGGAACATTCAATGTTTCTGCTCCCATTGCCTCCTGATCATCAGGAAGAATGACTGTGCTGTGTCTTTAGCACTCCAGCTCAGTTTCTGAAGCCTGTGTCCTCCTGTGCACATACATTTAGGGATAGCCCTGGGTTTGTTTGTGGCTGGGCCTGAAGTGTCCAGGCACGGGGAGGCTGGCCTGGATCCAGCAGACAGAATGTCATTTCCAGCCCGTTAGCCTCCGAAACGTTCTGTTTGTGCAATTAGCCTTATGAGGCGACTGATGAGAAATGGGTGCTCATTAGCTGCTGTCATTTTTATACCCTCTTCCCTAAGTAATGGTACAGCAGCCCTCGTGATCCCATTAAATAGCTCTGACTGCGGGAGGAGAAAGCTGCAAATGGAAAAGACTTCTCAGTGCTGCAGGCCAAGCCCAGCCACCTCCTCTCCCCTGCATTCCTCTGCTGCTTTCATCCCCCCTGAGAGCCCAGCATTATTCCTGCTCAGGATTGTCTTCTTCAGGGGACAGCTTCATTTTGAATGGCTTCACGCTTCACACCCAGAGGCACCAGGTCTTTTCCACTAAGCCAAGCGTAAAAATAGCTGAGGGAAGGGGTGGGGGAGGGAGTGTCAGCAAAACAGATTTAATTAATTATATGTACCAAGCAACACCTTCCTGTGTGAGACCAAGTGTGCAGCTCTGTTCCTGGTCTTGCTGCATTCTCATTTAAGGTAACTGAGGAAACAGGCACAAAATGCCCGCAATAACTTGAATTTCTCTAAGATGCCTTCATAACCTCAGTAACCTCACACCTGTGTGGAACTGGATGCTCCTAAGTCTGGGTGCACTAATAACTGATTTTGAGCAAGGCACCGTGCAGGGAGGGTGTCTGTGTGTGGGGGTGTGATGCTGTTAAATCCAGCACCTGTAATCAGAAGGCTCCAGACTGCCTTAGGCTGGGCCTAGAGGGACTTTCCTACTTCACAGAGATATTCTGCACTGCCAAGCCCAGTGGCGTTGTCATCACCGCTTTTGGTGATGTTCTCCGTGTTTGGTGATGTTCTCCGTGTTTGGTGATGTTCTCCAAGTCCCACATTTAAGAATCCTGTAAACATAGGAGAAATGGAAGGTTTTTTTCTAAATCAAATTAAGTTTTAATCCTCACAGTGTGTTGAAGGAAAGCTGGAAAACTCAGTCTGAAGAGAGAGGCAAAGATAAGTAAAAAGATTAGAATTTTTACTTCATGTGAGAATTTTTTTTTTTTTTTTGCCTGCTCACAGCTTTTATAATCTAATTCAATTCTTTCTAGTTCTTCTGGCTGATACTGCTGTTCTTAACTAGTCCCATCTCTGCTGCTGCAGATCATAGTGGAGCAAAAAGGTACTTAACCCCTTGTCGTGATGGGATCTTTAACATCTGGATTTTGGCACCTGGAGGCCTGTCCCTACCTAGCAAGTTGGGATGAGCCACTGTCACAGATTGCCCAAACAACCTGGGTTGAAAGTGAGGACAGGAGAGTCAGTTAAGAAAGCAAATGTGTGGGTTTTACTTCTGTGTGTTTGTTTTTGTCCACACCACCTAGGTGCACACAGGGCTGTATTTGTTACTGGTGCCCTGAGAGAGGAAACCCATTACCTTAAAAGAAGCACTTGGCTTTAAGAGAGAATAATAAGGAAAGCAACAAAGAACCGTTAGCAACATTTTATAAAGAAGATGAGATAAATAGTCTGTTTCATAAACAAGTGGTATTGTTTAACTATCCGAGGAGTTGCTTTCCAAAACAAGGCTGAATTGTTCATTGTCCAGCAAAATAACGCCTGCTTCTGCAGCCTTGGCTGCTTTTCTGACTACAGCCCAGAGTCTGTAGATCTCCACTGTGGTGGACTGTCCTGCCTAACATTTCTGCTAGTTTTTATGTCAATGTTACAATAAAAATAAGTAGAAAACAGCGATATTAAGGCTCAGAAATGACAGGACCAAGACTTTTCAGCTGAGGGGACAGGAACAAAGGATCCTGTGCTTCCCCGTAGCTGTAATAGGGCCTCACAGACACACTTGTGCTCGGCCGTGTTGGCAGAGAAACACTTGGCAGAGAAATCCCCTCTTGCTCTCTCAACTGCTCATTCACCTGCTCACAGAGACAAGATTATATCGCGCCGTGCCAGCACTTCTTCAAACACTGGTGAGCGTGCGCTCCTGTTCAGATAGTCACCAGAACAAGGTTTCTTTTCTCCTCTTTTCACAAGCCGTGGTGTTTCTCAGGGGAAGCCAGCGGCTCTCTCGGGGTTATGCCAGCTTTCCTACACCACAGAAACAAGACTAATGATGCTGTAGAGCTCTGTGAGTGGAGTAACCAAAGTGGGAGGGGGGGGTGTGTGAGGGAAATACCTTCTGTATAAAACAGCCTTTTTAAAGAAATGGGTGGATCACCCAGGTCAGAGGAATCCTCGAAGGAGGAGGCAGTGCATGCATTCGGTGCTCCCATTGCCGCTCCTTTAGCAAGCCACAGGGGACCACTGCTCCGTTACTGTGGCAACAGTGACGACTTGGCAGCCAGACCCATCATCACACAGCCTCCTCCAGACCCTGCGAGATGCTCTGGCAAAGGCTTACACAAGGAGATTTGCATCTGAGATCCCATTTCTTCTAAATTTTGGCTTTCCCTTGCAAGGCTAGAGAAGGAGAAAATCGCTGGTGGGAGCCCTCCAAAGAGAAAGCCGTGTGGAGGAAGGGCACGGGGAGTGGCGAGGGGCTCTAATTTAGGTGTCTGCCCCTGCAGAGGAGGGAGAGCTGTGAGCACCTGTCGGGGAGGAGCTGACTCATGTGAGAAGAAGGTCATTCCCGCAGCCTCGCTCTGTGAGTACCAACCCAGCCAGCCTCTCCTACCTTCTGCTGCAAATGTTATTGATTGTTTGTCATTGACTAGTAAATTCCCGGGGTTTCTTGTGTCTAAGGGGAGGAATTTTCTTTTGTGCTAAAATCCGTGCAATATCCGTGGATGCACTACTACTGGCTTTTTGTCCTAGGCATGAATTCCTGCAGGAGCTGCAGCCCTGCCATTAGCAGCAGGTTTCTTGCAGGAAGCTCGATGAGATCTGCAGTTTGCAGTGAGCACTGCACAATCCGTACCTTAATACCAGGTTTTGTGCTCTAGCCAGCTGATATGGTCCTATATCATCAGCTTCTCCATTTAATTCATGGTTCCAGCCTTTGTTGTACAAGCTGACTTATTTGTTTTCATTGAGATTAAGAATTTAAGCAGTAAGTAAATCAAGTGCTTGAACAGGTGCAGAAAGAGTATTTGCCCCGTGCAGGATAGAGTTACAAGCAATTTCATTCTGATGAGACAAACAGATGCTCTAGATAAACTGCTGATAAAAGGAATTATTATACTGGCAAAGATCCACCACATTCCCCTGTAGCACATGGGTGTCATAGTCAAGCTTACAGACAGTAGCCATGGGTGAGATCGATCTACCATGGCTAACAATAGGCATCTATAAATGTAGTCATGTTACTGAGCAGTGTGATCGTCAGTTTTAAATCATGTCCTGAAAAATATCAATGTAACTTAGTCATCTGTGAAATGAATACACTGCTCTGTAAAGAAAGTAATGCATTGAAAAGAAAAAAAAAAACAAACAAAAAAACCAAAAAACAATTGTAAGGAATTATAAGGGAAAATAAATCAAAGGCTGTACACCGTAGATCTGAAATCTTGATCAACCTGCAGCCTGCTCACATGAAAGGCAAGGAGATTTCTTTTTCTCCAGATGAATTTGGTGCTTGTTCTGTTCCTTAATCAGATAGCAGCACTGGGGCATCTCTAGCTGTAATCTCATTAAGACTATTAGGCTGTGATTGTGCTTGTGGTCTGTTGCTGGCATGCATTTGAGCAGACAAATGATCCTCAGAGCTCTCAGAGCTGAGAGGAGATGGGGGTCTGTTGTTTCTCAGGAGGTTTGAAAATCCTGCATCCTTGACTCTGGAAGGGCACAGTTTGCAAAGCCAGGAAGGCAAACAGGGACAGGTCCACTCAGCCCGGGCACACAAGGGCAGTTTGTGAACACGGCTTCCCTTGGTGTGATGGGAGTCACGTGTGGGCACAATAATGGCACAGCACCCTCCCCTCAGTGTGTAAATGGCATAAAGCTGTGCCTGTGCGAGTGTTGGCATGACAGGCTGGGCTACTACAGAGCAGAAACAGAAGTCAGAAATTAATTATGTGCTCCTTTCTCCATCCCCAGGACCACTCCTGTGTTCTGCTTTGTCCCTCCTGTTACAACTAACACAAGCATAGTAGCTTTTGTTTAGTTGGCCTCTTTGACCGAACTGAAAAATATTTGGATGATATTTCTGGATATTTCTGGATCAGATAGGACTCTTTTCATTCAATTTTAGCCCATTACTCTTTGTTACAATTCCAGGCGACACCATAAATACCTCTAGTTCCTCTTCCTCATCCCTGCTTTGCTCAAATGTTAGTCGACAGTTGTGTTCCTGGGCAGCAGTGGGGTTTGAGGGCTTCTGGAGGCCAGTGGATTTTTGCAGCCCCCTGTGTGACCCCTGCACATGTGGATCTCCTGCACACAACCCCACAGCAGCTGATGTCATCCGCGCATGAGCCTGGGGAAGCAGGCTGCTGAATGAGTGCCAGTGTACCACACAGTTCATAAATATGGAAAAGCAACGGGCCCTATCCCAACAAGCTCGGATTCAGAAACATTTAGCAGATGTTCTGGCTGTGGGGGAGGAAAACAGGAGATGAATAACTACAATACTGCAATAGCAAATACTTTGTTGATGAAACTGCACAAAAATTAGAATGACGAACACACCCTTACCAGGACTTTGACCTATCCATAAAACAACATCAACATGTTTTATTAATAGTAGTTCCACATTCTCAAGATCAATAAAGTGACTTCATTGATTTACTTTTCCCTTTTTATTAATACTTCTCTAAACAGTGATGAATTTGGATTGAACGTAGGTAGAGTCTTTTTTATAGCTTGCCAAAGAACAGTTCCAGCAGCTCTAATAAAGCAATAGGCTTCTCAACCAGGAGAGCACAGCTAAAGAGAACCTAACCATGGTTAGGAGTCTGAAGGAAACTTCCAAATCTGTTTGGAAGGGGCTGTCAGTTATTTCCACACCACCACAACAACACCATAAGGGAGCTGCTCTGTACACTTCCTTAAAGGAGTAAAAGGTTGTTGTTTTAAAAACAAGCACAGAAAACATAGCTCAGGCTCTCCCTTAATCCAGACTCCAAATAGTAAACATGCCTTTTAGACCTTGATGCATGCTATGTGGAGTAAACCAATGTCAGCTTTACAGGCAGCACTTGTGGGGAACTTCTGTAGTCCAAATTAGATGAAGAACCAATGAAGGGTCTCAATAATGACCTTGCAGGAGCTGCCATTACATTTCAACGAGGTACTTTTGAATCCATTCCCTTTGGTCCTTCTTGGGGACTGTCTGAGCACAAGGAAATGCTGTAGTTGTGATTTTTTTTTTTGGTTGGTGTATTAATTGTAGGCCAGCAGTCTAGTAGTACTTCATCTGGGTATGGTGTTCTTGAATATCTATATTTTCTTCCCTAACAAACACTTGTCTTACTGCTTTAGATGATCTCACACCTCTTTACACACTTGAACTGTTGTTCCTAAAGCATGAAGTGAAACTCAGCTGGGCTACTCTTCCCAGCCTTGGCATAAGGTACCATTCTGGGAGGGAGTTTTCTGCACTTGTGTAGCCTTTGGTTTGGGTTAATTCTACTTAAAGCTTTACAGTATAGTGAAGTGAAAGTTGTGTCTTTCTCATCAGCTTCTCGTATGCCCACGGTCCTGACTCATAGCAGCAAACCCAAAGCTGCAACTTTATATTTTACTGCTTGGCAAAATCTGTGAGCAGTGAAATTGTCTGAATATGCACAGACCAGGAACCTCTCTTCTTCTTAAAATTGTTCCAAATGCTAAAGTCTATGCTGAACACTCAGCAGATTTGCATGTAGCCCCAAAGAAACCTTCCTTATTAGTTCCTATCAGAACACTCATTTTTTTCAGCATGATGGGTTAGAAACTTTTATCTACATGATCAAAACTCACTGGCTCTGATGGGCTAGCTTTTTATTTTCCTTTTTAACTGCAGAATTTTTTACCTACAGAAGTTTCTACTTAGTGAGCCAAGAGATAGGTTTTTTTCCAAATGAATTAGACTTGTATTTGTTTCCTTGCAACCAAACACAATCAGCAATTCATTTGAAACTCAGCTCCCAGCTCAGCACACAACATCAGTCAGGACTGGGGTGTGCATGTGTGTTCAGAGGTGGTGCAGGGGGTTGAACTCATCATTTCATAAATATTACAGCTATTCAAATGCCTGTGCAGTGAATAATCACTTGCATCAGGAGAATGCTGGGTGCTTGGTGACTTCTGCCTTGCATCTGAACCACAGACTGAACACTTGTGTTCTTGCTCAGGAAGTCAGTGCTCCAGAACAACTGGACAGAAAACAGCAAACTTTAAAACCTCTGTAGACTAGACTAGACTTGTCCTTCAGTTTCCTGTGAAAACAGTTTTGTTTTTTTTTTTTTTGAAAGATCTTAGCTGCTCATTTGTATACAGATTACTTTTACACTTAAAAAAAAACGGGTTTAGCTGTCCAAGTAAGTGTGAGCATGAGAAAACAAGACTATAACTCATCAAGATCCCAATTCAGTTGCTTACAGCAGATGGCAATTCAAATACAGTGAATTTTAACTTGTACACAGGAGAATAGAGCTCCTATTAATGGAGAGCATCTCAGGGGCTTCAGTGGCAGTTTGGTTTCATGTTGTGGCCTTGACTTTTACAAATTGAAACAACAATTTGTTTTTACAAATTGTACAAACAACAAAACAAATTGAACAACAACAACAAAAAACATCCTTTGTCACTTTAAGTGTCACACTAAAATGTTTAAACAGGAGGGATGATTGCAGAATACACCAAGTGCTCCTTCCATTCTGCACTGTACTGGCAAAGCCTCAGCTGGGAGCACGCTGTATGCTGTTCCTGCACAGAGAAATTCAGGAAAGACATGGATTAAAGTGAGAGCCACCAAAGGGGAGCACCATCAATCAACAGAGCCTCACCCAATCTAAACCAGGAGGACAGACAAGAAAAAACGGAGTTTTAGGTCTGGGGAATGTGAAAAGTTACATGAGAAATCTTCATGCGTCTAAAAGGCTGTTGCAGGAGTGAGAGGAGCAAATGGGGTTTCTTTGTCTCTATTGGGTAGGATGAGAAGTACTGGTAAATGATGGTAAGAGAGATCCAGCTTTACCATTAGGGGAAACTTTCTGAAGGCAAAACGAGTGAAAAGAACATCTTTCCTGGACAGACTGTGGTGTCTGCACTGGGGAGGTCTTTAAGAGGTAAGACAGATGGGACAGAGATGCTTTCACAGGGCTGGAGTTAGGCGACCTCTCAGTATCCCTTCCAGTGCTGTAATTTGGTGATCACCTCCTTGTTTGAAAATCCACTTGCTGTGTTTTTACTTCCTATTTCCAGATGTGAGGATCTGCTCCGGGACAGTACGCTTCCCGTGGAATTTGGTGCTCTTGGTTTAAAAAGATCACAAATTCCCACAGGAGCATGCACCTGGCAAGCCCTGAACCTTGGAAGGTTGTCAAAATAGAATCAAAGACTCCTTGGCTATTTTTACTGTGAAAATAGCTTTGATTTCATAGAGATACCAAAAACTTTCTTGAATTTTCTTCTGTAACTTGCCTTCCTTGTTATACTCCTTGTCTGTCTGGGAGAAACACCTGGGCCTTACAGTAATTTCCCTTGGAATACATAAAAAGAGCCAGGCCTTGTTTTTCTATATAGACTTTTGAGAATGGGACACTGTGCCATACTCTGACTTTATTTTGAGCGGTAGCAGCCCAGCTCCTTGAAAAAGCTCAATCTGGAACCACAATATTTTTCCCTGGGTTGGTTTGGAGCTGCTTCCTCAACAGCTGCTCCGCTCACTAGCGGTCACTCCCGCAGTGCCAACACCCAGCTTTTACAGTGCCCGCAGGCAGGAATTCACAGGGAATCAATCACTGCCTGGCTGGGGCGAGTACTCTGTCCCCTAGCCCGCTGCAAACCAGCGGTTCTGTAAAATCCTCCGGGGAGATAATGGTGCTGGGCTTGCCTTGCACATCACCAGCCTGGAGCATCAGGCTTTTAACTAAGCTGCGATGCAGGATTTCAGCTGTCTTAGCTTGTTTTTGTGTTGCAAAACAGCCCGTTTTGTACTGAGGTTGCAGTTTTTGTGAGTGTGCTTTATTAGCCTAAAGTTCTGTACAGCGCTGCCTGCCACCCTCCTCCCACTCCGCACACCACGTGCGCGCGGTGACAAGGGACACGCAGAGGCAGTGCACTCCTTTGTTTTTGCTTCAGTTCCACTTGTTTAAACCCTTCCTCTTACGGCGCATTGTGAAAACTTCTCTGGGAATCCAGCAGCATAATGATGCAAATAACCCTGTCATATGACTTAGCCTCTCCGGTGCTGGATTCCAAAAGAGCGAGCCAAGACATACAAGTCTTGCTGTGGATGCCACAGGCAGCCTCATGCTAGAGTGCAGATGGCTCTGCAGCTCCCTAATGGGAATTGTTTGGGTCCTTATTAGCACTTTGCAGAGGTTTTTGTTAAACTTGCCAGCTCTCCTCCTGACTGCTCGGAGTGCTCAGCGCTGCGCGAGTCGGGCATTTCCAAACATCTCCCGTGTCACCGTATGCAAACCCCCCTCCTCCAGCTGCTTTCATTTTTCAGCAATTAACACGCCCCCCCCCCCCCCCAGCCTGCATCTTTGCAGGGGAAGGACACCTGCAAATATTGGTTTTGAACAGATAATGGAAGGTGAATCAGCAGGCTGAGGCTCTCCGGTGATTGCAACCAGCAGCTCTAATTTCTATGCTCATGGAGACTCCATCAGTAAACAGGGTGGGTTGAGCCAAGTTTAGATCAGCTAAAGGCTTTCCTCCATCTGTTCTCAGACATGGATATAGATAGTGAAATGGGAATTGTGCACTTCTGGCTGATATTTGTCATACCTCATTGTAGTAAGAATTTGCTCAGCCGTATCATTAACTCAGCTTGGGCATCTCTAATGAATGATATCTGCTTGGCGTTTTATCGTGTGCTACTGCAATACCTGACTACTTTTCATGCCAGAATCCCTTAATACGCTATGGAGATCAAAACCTCTCTTAAGGCAGGGTTGGAAGGCTGTGGCTTTGGTGGGACATTTCTGGGTTCCTCTCAGCGCTCTCTTGAACGCCAGGGCTGGCTCATTTCCCTGTCCAGCCAGTACCAGCACCGTCACCTCGGTGCGACCGAGGGATGAGTCAATATTTGGGGCTCCCAAGCTCGTCCCGAGCGCGGGGGCAAGGAGCCTGCTCCCGAGCGCTTCACGATCCCAACGGGACGAGTTGCTACGGCCACCCCCGAGCCGCAGGTATCTCCGGCCTTGTCTCAAGACGACTTTACGAGCGTCTCTGCGGCCGCTTTTATTTGCCGCCTTCCTCCCGCCGGTTCCTCCGGGGCCATGGCTTGGCCCCCTCAGCGTCTCCTGCGTCCCGGCGCGCGCACCCCTCCGGCCGGGGGCGCTTTAAACGGTCCCAGCCTGGCCACGCCCCTTTTTTTGATCTCCGCCAATCCCCGCCCGGCCTGTATCCATTCGACTGGTGGGAGTGTACCACTGCCACAGGGGGCGGGGGGGAGAAGCGGGAGCGTTTAGGGGCTGTTGGGGGGAGAACGGCGCGGGGCACGGTGCCCGTTTCCCCGCCACACCTGTTGCTCTCCCGCTGCCTTCGCTCTCCTCGCCTCGTCCGCCCTCTCCACCGCGCGCCCAGCGGCTGCGGAGCCGCCGTTTCTCGCCGCCCCCCCCCCCCCCTTTCCCCGGTGCGCCGCCCGAAGGGACGGGCGGCAAGGGGGCTCTGCCCGCGCGGTGGGCGGTGGGCGGGGCGGCGGCAGCGCGAGCTGCCAAGGTGCGCGCGCGCCGCCGCGGCTGCACCCGCCCCTCCCGCGGCGGGCAGGGACGGGCCGGTCCCGCTCCGCTCCGGCCCCAGCCCGGCTCCAGCCCCGCTCCGCCGCACCCCGAGCAGCGGCATGAAGCGAAGGCAAGTGCCCGCGGCGGGGCGGGAGGGCTGCGGGTCGGCAGGTGGGGCGGGGGCGGCGGCGGAGGGTCCCCGTCGTGCCGCGGCACGGCGCGGGGAGCGGGGTCTGCGCGCCGTGTGGGAGCGGCGGCGGGCGGCGCGGGGCGGCGGGCACGCGGAGCGCGGTCCGGGCCGGCTCCGTGACCCGGTTAGGCGGCTCGGCGCCGGGCCGGAGCGGGTGGCTCGGCTTCAGCCGAGGGCGCCGCTGCTGCCGCTCGGCCTCATCGCCCCGAGCGCCGTGCGGGTGCCTCGCAGCGCCCGCCAGCCGCGGCCGCCGCGGGGCCATGAAGCGCTGCCGGTGCTTCCGTCCCACGGAGCTTACGGCGCCCCTGCGTGAGGCATGGCATGAACCGCCCGCAGCTCGCACAGGCTGCTGCTTGCCTTTAGCCTTTTTTGTTGTCGTTCAAGATAAACTCGGTACCAGGGACTGTGGTACTTGTGCCTCTGCTCCTTTATTTATTGTGTTACGGCTCATTCTTAATCCCTGCGGGCTGTTGTCCCGAGATGCGTTTAAGGGTGTTTAGTACTTAACAAGGGTAGCTGCTTCTAAATATAGTTTTTTTTTTCTTGTATAATAATAAAAACCTGCTTATCCATTCACTGCAATGACTTAATTTTGTATGCTGAAGAAGACCTCTCTTACCTCACGCAGTCCTCTCTTACCTCGTCCATTTAAGGTTCGTGCTCTGGAGTGCCTGGAAAGGATCCCCCCATCTCCGCAATAGTTACTGTTAAGTCTGACACGACAAAAAATGCTGCTTCCCTTGTTGGTCCTGTTGTGCTGCTTTGAAAGCTGAAAAAATGAAGAATCTATGGGAAATGTTAGTGTTAGACTCAAAACTGGCGTCCTTGGTTAGTCTGCACTTTAAATGAACTTTGCCTGTGCTAGTGCAGTGGACTTAGGGGAAGCTGAGCAAATAAATGGCCTCTCAGTGGACAAGTTAGATATACAGAAACTGATTATCCATGAGGCTCCTTTTACCTAGCAACTTTGAAAGGTACAAGGTAACTGAGCTTTGAAAAATGCAATAAACAAGATTTTCTTTGAGTAATTACGCACTTGATTGAAATATACCACTCTTACCAAAAGTTACGCTAATGTATTTTCCTGTATTTCTTATAGTGTACATATTCTATTTATTTCTCTATTTTATTTATTTCAGTACTTGTGCTTGGGTTGGTTGCACTGCAGGGATATGTTCAGTAAAAATAACTCCCTGCATGGGAATTAAGCTCTTCAATCATGGGAATATTTCTGCTGGCCTGAGAGTCTGTGAAAGCTTGCTGGTACAAAACTAGATTTAGAGTTAGATTGAAGTTGGCAGTGCCTCTTTAAACCAGCCAAAAGTCCACCGCATTCATCTGCAGCTGCAAAAATCACACTACAGTTAAAAAAACAGATATGTTTGTATTTAGCTTGCAGCTTGCTAAAATACTTAAGTAGATGGCTTAACCAGGTATGCTGGACTTGTATTCATTCATGTCTTAAATTACATGGTAGGCACACCTTACAGCTAATTTGTGATGTTGGTAATCCTGTAATTATTATATTAATGGATGGGGAACTCCTCTTCAGTGTTACAGGACAACCATAAATATTTTTCTTTTACCAGTTATTTCTAAGTATTTGTGCAGAAGAAATAACTAATAGTTATGCTGCTGCTGAATTACATGCATCTCAGTTTCAATATTCAGTAAATTTGAGTACAAGTCCTGTTTCTGACTATCCTGTGTATTAAGAAAGGATCTGTAAATAGTATGTAACTGTATTTTCCTGGTCTAAACCTAAACACAGCTGGTTGAGGTCAGGATGACATTTTATTCTAAGCTTTCTTGCCTCTCTGGGTTTCAGATATCCCGTGAACATGCCTCACATGAGAAATCTCAGTTATTTTGCAGGTGCAGGTCTCTTGATAAAGGCTCTGGCACTGTTACTTTGCCAGGAGTGAGCTTGAATTCCTGTTGTATACATGGTAATGCAGAGCTGATGACACTTCTTGGAGAAAGCTGAGGCAGAACTGGTCCTTACTTGGACGTGTTCCTCTTTCCTTGCAGGGTTTCAAAATTACTTCTCAGTCACTTGAGTAATCCATGAGTGGATTAGGATTTTGTTCATTTTCTCCTCTGCAAACACGGGGGCTGTCCTGCTGCTGTAATCTTAGAGTAGCTCAGGTGCAGGTGAAGGGAGAGCTGTCTGTGCTGCTGCCGTCTGTCCTTGGCAGAGGCAGGAAACTTCCACTCTGGAAATTGCCCACGAGAGCAGCAGCAGAGCCTGTACGTGCTCTTACAGCCTGATGATCTAGGAATCTTTTCTGTGCCCGTTGATCTATGTCTTAACACCCTGGAGAAAGAGGAAACCCCATCAATGCAGTGTAGCTGTGGCTCACCACCCAGGGGCAGGGCACACGCCTGCCCTGGCGGCTGCTCTTACACTGTGCTGTTAATACAGGGGTGCAAAGTGCAGCTTTCCCAAGTGCTGTGTTGCTGAGATACTCCTGGTGTGGATGTGATCCCTGAGAGGTTTCCTGGGAGTGCTTTCACTGTAGCAGATCCTAATGATAATCTCATCTTTCATCCAAAAAGGGGAGGAGGGAACAGTTCCCAGTGGTCAGTGCAAGGAAGGGGGGTTTCATGTGAGCTCCCCTGGGAGCTGTGTTTGCTCATAGGTGTTTTTTTAGGTCTCCCAGCAACACTGGAGTCTAGAACTGACCTGACCTTTGCAGACTATGGCAGGGTGTAACCTAGATATCAGCTCCAGTGATGCTGCTCATAATTAGAGAGGTGGAAATAAAATAGCAGCGATACCAAGCTGGAGTTCACGTTGCTATTTGGAAATGATGTGATAAGATACAAGAGGCAGGCACTGTTTGTTCACTAGGAGAGGAGCCCAAAACTATGGGGATCGAGCAAGAGGTAAGCTGGCATAGGAACATCAACTCACCACCCTTTCCTTCATTTTTCTCCTCCTCCCTCCCCCAGCTGAATGACATCTCATGTTGTAATTGCACAGGGGAGAGGGAGAAAGGGAAAAGTGCATCCAGGGGAACCCAGGAACATCTACACACCAAGGAATGAGATCTGCAATAGATGGTGTTTGTGAATGGTGTGAAAACATCTGGATTTCAGCTGAGTCTTTGGGGCACATGATGAGTTCAATTTCAGTGAATTATGTGTTATCTGTACC
Source organism: Vidua macroura (assembly GCF_024509145.1). Taxonomy (NCBI): domain Eukaryota; kingdom Metazoa; phylum Chordata; class Aves; order Passeriformes; family Viduidae; genus Vidua; species Vidua macroura. The sequence goes on from NC_071575.1 coordinate 3,330,920, forward strand.
TGTGGATTCCTTCTAATGTTGAGGTAGTTGGAATATGGATTAATGAGTTGATAAGACTCTAACAGCATTTGGTTTCTTTGTGTTAACATTAAACAGGCATGGCTCTTCTCATTCTGCCTGTGTTGTATCTTGCTTTGAAGAGGCACTGTGATACTCTTGTGTATGGAGTGACTTGAGATAGAAATGGAGTGCCCAGATATGGGAAACAATTTAAGGAAGGGGAAGTTGCTCACCTCTGTGGGCAGCCTCTCTTCTGATACTCTTCTTTTTTTTTTTTTTTTTTTTTTTTTTTCTTTCCTCCTTTGAAAATTTAATCAAGCAGCAATCATTTGGTAGCAAGAGGAACTGAAGGATGTTTTTTTTTAGATACTGAAATTTATTCCATTCAAAAGTATTCAGTAAGACTCGGAAAGGAAATGTGAGTTCTTGCTTTTCCTAGACAGCAGTAAATTAACAATAGAATTATTTCAGCTTCAGGAAAGAGGAATGTATTTCATCCCACACTTCCTGAGGGAGTTCATAACTTTTCTGCTGAAGGTGGGCAGTAGCAGCATAGTTTTTTTGCTGAAGACAAAAACTTGGTTGCTCTGATAGAGATCAACTGTTCTGAACCTGTTGTTTTGCAATAGACAACATGAGAAACTGCCTTTCATTTTTGAGAAGGGACACTGAAGAAAGCTATGGAAATTGTGAGGAAAACCTTTTTACTACATTCCTGTCTCTCTCAGCCTGTCATCTCTTTCTTCCCAGATCTTTATCCTTGTTGTATGTTAACCTTTTTCATTCTTTCTCCACAGAGTCTTTGAGATATGATCTTTTGTGTCTAGCCACATGGTTAAAACTAGTCTAGGCTGCCCATGCTTTGTCTGGATTTCTTCTTGACAATCAACTGTTTAAAACAATGACCATTTTTACTGAAAGTCATTCATCTGTGGGGTTATACAGCTACAGACATGAGCCAATTTTCTTGGCCCTTTTCTGCTGCCATGTGGAGCAGAAATGCTGTGGAGCACTTGACACGTAGTCCCACTTGGTAATGCTGCCTGCTTTGAGGCATTCAGCAAAGCCTTGTTGTGGCCTTTCTTTGCTTTGCTCGTGCAGAAAGAGTGGCAGATGGATGCTTTTCAGCCATCATGGAGAAGAGTCCCATAGGTAGCTCTGCTGCTGCCTTATCTTCAGCCTTCAGAGAAATTTGTAATGCTCTCACCTGCCATGAGCTGACTGAACCAGAACAGCTTGGCAGTGGAATCAACAGGCCCCTGCTAATCTGCCTTGAGTGGTTTTGCCTTTTTGCTGTGTTCTCTTCTTGCCTTGGATTCACTTGTCCAGCAATCATCCCATCCCTTGAGGTGGAATCTCTCTGTGCAAGAGATGTGTTTTCTTGTTCTGCTCCTATGTAGCAGATTACATTTTGGAGTTCTGGTTTAGAGTGATGATCTCAAATGTTATTGTAGAATACAAAACAAAGGTCAAGTCTTGCTGTTTTCTGTGCTCCAACTTCAGTCCAGGAATATCTGTCTTACCTTGTGGGTCTTTTGCTATGTTTGCCTGCATTAGGATTCCAGTTGCACAGCTTAATTAAAATCTGGGAAATAGCCCATTTACAGAATCAACTTCCTCTTTGACCTGCAGGAAAATTGTTCTGTGTTACTGCTCTTTGCCCTGCTGTTTGGAAATAATTCCTCTGAAAATGCAGTGCTTTGAAGTGAGGCAAGGCTTGCTGGGGGCTGATGTGGTTGAGGGAAGAGGACATTGTAGTGCATTTGAAGGCTTCTAATAAAACTCTTTCAAGCTTTACTTTATCTTTCATTTTCATAGCTGTAAGATGCTTTGGAATGAACTTTTGGTGGCGTGTCTGATGAAGTCTTAGTGTATAATTTTCTAGTCGTCTAAGCAACTTCTGAACTGAAGTGACAATGGATAGCATAACTTTTACAGTGACCTCCCTTTAGATTACTGAGATCTCTTTACTCTGAGTCTGTGGGGAGAGCTCTCACTGGAAGTGTAGGCAGAACAGCAGCATATTTGTGGGATCATATCTCTGCTGTACAAATAAAAGTGCTTGTGGCTGTGTGAGTTCTATCTCTTTATGAGCTTGATGGAATTGCCCTGGTTGAACAGAATGGTTGGGAGCCTTTTTTTTTGCCTTCCTCTTGATGTTTCTAAATAAGTTGTGTAGACTTACACAACTGTTAAAAAGTCTTGTGTTGGGTGTAAAGGACAATATCAAATCTGCTCAATTTTGTGAGATGCTGCAGCTTGTATGATTTGCACCATTTAACACCTACATGTTTTTCAGGATTCGTTAAAGAATTGCAAGCATCATTCAAGCAGATGGCAAATGTGATTCTAACCCAGTTAAAGAGCACAAGCCCAAATGATATCCATCAGTGATACCCATGGGATAGGTTATTCTGGATCTTGTGTTGAGCAGTGTCCTCCAGCACTTCCAACATCATGGTTATGGGACTGAAGGGGAGGACAGTAGACTTTATCTCTTCTCTTCTGTGGTGATGTGCACAGAAACGAGGAATGGGGCAGGTGTTTGTCTGAGAGTCATGCTTTAAACAGTCAAATCTAACAATGTTTCACTAGTTTGTTTTTTTATTGGGTTGTTTTGTTTTGCAGCAGAAAGTAATTTCTTTAATAGCAGTCTGTGTACATGGTATATGGTACTCCATCTGGTATAAACAGAGTTCTGCTTCTGCTCCATTTGAGGAAGTCTAATATGGTTTTTCTGTGTCAGGAAGGGTAAACAGCTTTGGAGAATGCTCCATGCTTTTGATGATTCACTTTGCTGCACTAAATCACTAATTCATTAATTAGGCAAGGTTCCCATTCAGAGCTCTCTAGAGCTGTGCCTCTTGCTGTGCTGATTGTAAAGGAAGACTGGTTTTGGAGTTAGCCTTTGTGTCTGGTTTCCCTGGTGAGCCTGAGAAAGCTGGTACCTCACTCCAGGTACTTCAGGTTTCTTCCAAATCTCTTGTCATTTGCTGCTTATAAACAGAATCTAAACATGCTGTGGACTTCCCAGGGATAGTAGGGCTGCTTACACATTTTGGTGGCAATAGCCATGAGCCAGTAGGACCAAGGAACGTGTCCAGGACATGCCTCGTGGGCTGGGTTAGCTGTGCAGTTTGCTGTGTTCTTTTCTTGGAGAGGAATTGGTTAATGCTAATTTGGAAATGGTGTAGTATCAGCTGTGAGCTAAACCAGCTAAATTGCTTGCAGAGTGTCACTTGAGATGTTTGCTTCCTCCTTAGGAGAATTCTTCTGCTAATGTGCCCTTTTCTGGACCATTTTCTAGATGTCTCATCAGTCTCGAGTGGCTTGTTTTTAGTGCCATGTGCTCTCTGGAGAGTTTATTTCTAAATAGTTACCAAAGCAACAGTCTTCTGAAATGCTGCAGTGTTAGGGTAGAAGGTATTAAAATGTTTAGTGATCCTCTGAGAGTCTAGATTGAAAAAAGTACATTGGTATCTTCTGTTCTCTAAGGCTGGTTGAAACTGTGTTAAAGATGACTTGTTTATTTTATATTTTTCTTCATCAGAACTCCTCTGGCTTAAATTGTGTGTGTTCCCAAAAGGAAATATTGCCAAAACCAAATGTTTTACTTCAGGGGCTGCTGTGCACTGTCCTTCATTCTCTGCTATAAAAAGATGACTTGTTTTCACCTGTGGTGAATTCTGCCATCTTAAGGTGAGCTTCATCTTGAGATAGTCACCTTGGAACTGTAGCTCCCATGGAGCAGTAAGGTACTATTACACAAGAAAAATAAATTTACTTTTTTAAAGAGAAGCATTTTGTAAGTCTTACTTCCTTGTGCCAAAAACCTGGGGACTTCACTGTTTACCCTCTGCCAAAAAATTCAAAGAAAATGTTTTTCCAGAGGTCAGATTTCCTTATCACATTGTACTCCTCTACTTTATACAATTTTCTGTCTACATCTAAAGTCTTCAAATGGGTTTTGTCAGGACAAGAATTAAAGTTAATATATTAATTTGAAATATATAATGTCACTGATAAATTATTAATCAAAAGTCTCAGGATGTCACCTCCATGTAAAAGGGCTTGTCTTTTTCTTAGTCCTAATTCCTTTGCTGCTCCATTCCTGTACTCTCCAGCTATCACAAAAGGCCCTTTGTTGTTCATTTGACTGTTAAACTATGCTTATTTTATGCTTCATCAAACTCTCAATGAGCTCAAGGTTTATAATATCAAAAGTCTGGCTCTCCAAGGGTGAGAGAAGCTAACAGGTTTCATAAAGCTATAGGGATTGACCAGCATGCAGGAAAACATCCCAGACAGTGAAGACTTTTTCAATGGCAGCGGAAAACGTTGGTGAATTCTTCTTAGCATTCGTGCAGTGATGGGGATTTCTGGGCACAGTGCTTTCTCACAGTCAGGGTCTGCCTGTGCATTCAGCTGATGAGCAGAGTGCTTTGGTTCTGGACTTTGGAGAAGGCAAAGAATTTCAGAAACGTGAAGCACACATCCAAGTTGAAAGAGCGAGATGTAAAAAGAGAGGAAAGGAGGTGGCCAAGCAGGTTCCAGATGCACAGGTCAGATGTGACCCAGCAGGCCAGTGCCTACTGGACACTGGTCTCAGTTCTTCCTTTTCCTGCTGGTGTCACAGCAGAGGTGCATCTTGAAGGCTGGGAATCAAGTGCTCTGAGATTAGCATAGTAAATTAAGATGAGAGTTGAATTCTGTTGGATTTGAGCATGAATTGCCTTACAATGCTGTGCTAGTTATGGCAATTCAGGAAATGATTCACAAGAGTGGGTAGCTGAGCTTGGTTCTTCTAACAGCTGCCTTAGCTCAAGCTAGGTTGGCTTATTTACTAGAATTGTGCTTCATAAGCTACAATGGTACTTGCAAGTACTCAGTGTTCATTCCTGACTTGATTTAATGGAGTCCTTTGACAGATGTCAGAAGAATGGGAGCACCTTTCAACCTGTCTACAAAGTCAGGGGCTTTGTTATGTATTTAGAAAAGTTTCTTTCCAGTGCCATGGGGTAGAAGGTGATTCCGGTGCTGTGAATTAAATGCTGGATTGTTACATTGGATATTGCATGGTGTCAGTGGGGTTTCCTGCTTGCTTCACCATGTAGGCTCCACAATACGGAGAGAATATCCTTAATAAGTATCAGGGAATAGAGCCAGGTAGATTCTGTAAGCCTGTTCTCAAATGCAGTAATGACTTAAGCCTTTTTTTTTTTTTTTTCAGGTATAAAAAACTGTTTTGCTTTGTATCCCCAAGGACAAATGCAAAAGATATTTGAATTCCCATTTGCTGGGATAGCTGCTGCTGTCTGAAATACAAACTGCTGTGGCATATTCAAGTTTATGCCACAGTTAAACGTGTGCAGTGTCTATGGAGTTTGTTATGACAGCAAAATCTTTAGGTGGTAAGAACAAGGTCATGGGTGTGAGATTAACTTGCATACAGCACTTCTTGTTGTGGAAAAGAATGTTTGGCAGGCATCAACTTTCTAAAACCTGATAAATACTCAAATGGTGCAGAAAAATTCTTTCTGTGAAGGTCTTAGAAATGGTGGTGATGTGAACTCTGGCCAGCCTCTTCAGCTCTGGGTTTAGAGGGGCTTTTCTTGCCAGGTATGGGAGGAAAACGTGATGGACCAACCAGGCTTTTGGTGAGCGTGTTCTGATTTGTGAGAGCTTCCTAGAGCAGCAGAGCATTCCTGGAGTCTCACTGCAGGATCTGGTGGTTACATCCTGCAATGGCTAATGGCAGGGCAGTGGGGGTGATGAGCTGTGACCTCCTGTCCCAGGCAGAGCCCCGACTCTGAGGAGTTAAAACTTGGAGAGGAATGGACTGAGGTCAGCAGCACGAATAGTCTGTTCAGTAAATAATTTTCTTTGCATACTGACTCCATTCTTTCACTCATTATTTGCTCCACTTATTCTTTTCCCTTCCTACACACACGCAGGAAAATTTTCTGGCTTTATTATCCTCTCTTGCCCTGGTGGCCACCTTCCAGTGGCCGCTTGTCAGTGTGACCCACCCTCTGGTGAGGGGGTTGTAGAAGATAGGTTTGCTGAGCAAAAGCCACCCTGGCTCTGGGATGGGCACCTCTGCTCAGCGTAGGAGAGCAGGGCTGTTTTCCAGCTGCTCCTGCAAGTCTGCTGCTCTGAGCACTGCAGTGGCTCCACGGAACGCAGCACGCAGGAGGGAGAACGCTCTTCAGCCAGACAGGAAGAATTAAGAGCTGTTGCCCACCTTTTTTTCCCCCCTTGGTGGCAGGCTGTGAGCTTCTGGGTGAGTGAACATCTGGTACATGGCATGCGCTTTACAGGGCTGCTGGGGAAATCCATTACATAGCCCTGCTGTTAGAGAGAATTTGGGTAAATGTAGGACGAAGCATTGCTTCATGCTGGACTCTGCTAAACGTAGCAGGCTTTCCTGGGGCTTGGACAGGATGCTGGGAAGTGAGAAAAAGCTTTAAAGGGTCCTGTACCTGAGGATCCACAGAAAACAGCTAAATGAATAAGCAGGGTTTGGGGGGTTGAGTGACCTTGAATGTGTGCTCTAGTGAAAGAAGCAATACCATGTGTGACTGGTATTTAGGAAAATATTTTCTGGGAGGCCCTTTTGTTAGGGGATAAGCAGTTTAAATATCCTGCATTTGTTCAGAGATCGATTCTGATTTTTCAATGGAAGTATAATAGCTGCTGCTTGTCGCCTTTTTATGTGATCTTGTAAATGCTGCTATCCCCAGGCTCCTGCAAGATGTGCTGGCTCTCTTTTGTGGGTGTTAAATTAACTTAGGAAACCCCAGAGACAGAATGAAATAGGTGCTTAGCAGGTGTACTTTAGCATGGCAGCTGTTAAGAAGGCAGCCCAGGTATAATCATAAATTTATACTTCTGGATTTGGGGGGTTTTGGTTCTGCAGCACTCAGCCATCTACAGCCCAATAACTCCTGCCTGCTGTTGGAGCACAGCATCTGTGTTCTTTCTCTTTCCCTTAGGGCACTGTTGTCTGCTTCATTCTTCTGAGGGTTTTGTGCTTTCCATTGTGTTTTCTTAAATAAAAAGGCAGCTCTAGAAACAAACAAACAAAATTCCTTTCTTGTTTGATTTCTGCTTTTCCTTTATAAAATTATTTTCCTGTTTTTCCTGATACGGCAGCATTATTAGATCCAGGACTTTTCTCAACTGAGCTTTGTTACTGCAGAGCCAGTGGGATAAAGGGAGTATGTAGTGCTTGCTATGAGAAGTTGTTTTTTACCCTTGGTTTAAATATTGATAGTAGTGGAGTTACAGATCTGAAGATACTAAATCAAGACAATTGTTCATTGTTTTCGAAACAGGCTTTAGATACAGCTTTCCTATGACTACATTGTGCAGTGAAGAGCATTCCTTTTCAATAAATAGACAGGCTTTAAGGCCCTCAGGTTCTTCAGATCTGAAACAACAGCAGCAATCCCTAAAACTAATACAAAAGGGAGAACAATTACAGGATTTTTAGGAGTGTCTTGGGCAGTGCTTCTGCCCTCCAGTTGCTTGGTTTTTAAATCCTGGGGTTCTGTATCTTCTTTGCCTGTTCTTGTCCCACTGCTCAGCTGTCTGAGAGTGCACAGTCTTATCAGAAATCTGATCTGGGTTTAAAAATAGCCTTGTTGGAATAGAAGATGTGAAACAGGGCGGGTTTACTGTGGGATCCATAACTGCCACGGTGGCATTGCTAGTCAGGGAGGAGGATTTTGTGGTGAATGACAGGGAAAAGTTGTTGCTTAATGATGTTGGACTTGGGAGGACATAGTGCCTGTGGAGAAGAGGGAGGAATGTTCCAAGAGAAGTATTACAAGCTTTTATGAAAGAGGTGAGAAATGCAAATTAATAGAGGAGAGAAATATATCCAGTGGTTGGATGAGGTGCCATAAAATCACCATTTCTATTGAACCATTATTCCTTTCCCATGTAGGGTTTTAATTCCTAGGCTGGTGTTCTGACTGTTCTGTGTGTCCAGCTGAGAACCTAAGGGAGCAGATTAATGTAATTTTCTGTTAGCTGCTGTCTGCTTTTCCTCTTAGCTCTGCCAACTGCTTCAGGTGTGCTTGGGCACCTGTGAACATTGCCACTTCTGCTTGTACCAGCTGTTTTCAGAATAAAATTTGCCTCTTCCTGTATGTGACCTCATAATAGTTTTACTAGCAAAATATATGCTACTTGCTCATTCTTAATTACTACTGAATATGTTAAAAAATCAAAGCTTTAATAACTGAACACTGCATTTTTCTGTTCATTGGTGATTAGGAGCAGCTTGGTGAAATGTTGGTACCTAAAAAGCTGTGGGGTTTTTTGTTTGTGGGTTTTTTTGTTTGTTTTTGTTGGTTGTGGTTTTGGTTGGTTGTTTTTTTTTTTTTTTGGAGGGGGGTGTTGTGTGGGTTTTTTGGGTTGTTTTTTTATTTTTTTTTGTAGAGTTAGTTTTCAGGTGGATATTTAAGTACCCATTTGTGTTAGGCTGAAATGTCTTGCTATGTAGTGCCTCTTTTATGCTTCCTTCAAAGGGCTTGGCACTGTTTCAGGAGGGCACCTTTTACTGTAGTGAAGTCTTGGGATGCTGATTTAATGTAAAAAGGAGGTGCAGACTATGCCAGGGCTTTGTGAAGCATTGGAATGGAATTGACTTAAATCCTGGCTGTACTCAGAGAATGTCTAGCTGCTCCAAGAGGAGCAGCCACTCTCAGGAATGGAGTTTCTTTTGTCTCTGCAGAGAAACTTGAAATAAGATGTCCTGCCTGCTTTGTGAAGGAGGAGTGTAAAGCAGGTGGAGCCAGTGCAGTCTTTAAACAAATTCTGGGGAAAAATTAGAGGTTCTAACCCTGATGGGTCTGAAAATTACTCAGCTTTACAAAGCCTAAAGAGAAATTGAAAGGCAGCAAAACTGGAAGGGAAGGACCCAGCTTTCATTCCTGTTCCACCTGCACAGGAACAGGGTGGACTCCACACTGTCCACACTCTGTACTACTCAGGAGTGTGACATTGATGGCATTGATGGTTGCTTTTCTGCCTGTCTCCTTGTACTTTGCTCTCTAGGTGAGATTAGGCATTTGCAGCGTGACAGGGTTTCTGTCTGCAGTCTGTGCTTATCTAGGAAAGCAGCATTACCTCTTCAAGCACTGAAAATACTATTGATCTAACATTACACTGAAATTCTGTCATCTCTAGGTGTCCCTGTCCTTTTACCAAATGGGTAGTAGGCTTTGTGCCCTCAGTTTCTGAAGGGAGATAAATGAAATGCAGCATTATTGTTCTGGAGTTGACCTTTATGAGCTAGGATAGGAATCTAGGGCTCTTAATACACTGATCCCAGGAGCAGGGAACCTTTTGCTATCTTGCATCTTGGTAGATGTGTTTGTGGGCATGAATAGCAACTAATGAATATTTATACATGTACTAATGAAGCCCTACATCTGTTTTTACAGTTGTATATGGGTATGCACTTGCAAGATACCAGTGTGGGTGTGAAGAGATGCAGGCCTGGGAAAATTGTGATAGCTTGTAACTGAGCCACTTGGCACATACAGTGTGTCCAAATGCCCACTTGAAAAACAGTATTAAAAGACAAAATAAAAATTTCTACCCCTCTTATCCCTTCCCAAAAGAGTCATGAAACCTGGGGGTTTGGGTTTTTTGTTTTAAAGCATAACGATCCTTTGCTGAAAATATTTATTGTGTGTCTGGTGACTTTTTGAATGGGGACCACTGTTTTGTGACCACTGTTCACTTCCCCAAGTCGGCAAACCTGGTAATGCTGCTTGTGGGAAAGTGAATGCTGTTTGAGTGAACCTGAAACCCTTTTTAATATACTATGAAATTTAAAATTTGGGAGGCTGGTGCTGAAGTTGGCAGTTTTGTTGGACTGCATGCTGGGAGTTATTTTTAGGGATGTGTGCATTGAGCCCCTTCTGTGACAAAGGTGCCTCTTCCTTCTGTGCTTGCTTGTTTTTAAGAGATTGGTGATGTACAGATACGTTATAAAATCTGACCTGCTTAAATCTGGGGGTTAGTCACAAGAATGTTTGTTTCTGAAGTGGATAGTGTGTTTTATTTGTCTGCCTACAGTGTTCCTGAAGCCTTTCCTTGACACCTGTAGTGTTTCTGAAGTATTTGTCACGCCTGATGGCCCCCCCATGAGCTACTTCTGTTCCTTTAACAAAATCATTTTATAGCAAGAGCCTCAGAATTTGATTCTGAAATGTTTGTTTGTGGAATTATCATTCTGATTTAAATGTTGAAGGAGTCTTGATTCGTAGGAGGGAACACACATTCTATTTTACTGCAGTCTAGATAACTTGGAAATAAGAATACAATGTTCTGCTCTGTTGTTGTCTCTTTCGTTGTACTCTTGTTTTTAAAAGGTGTTTGACCTTTTCAGAGGACTGACCTAGTGGAGGCAGTCTGTTTTCTTTTGGCATTCACAGGACCTTTTTCTAAACTGTTGTTTCAGTGTGTATTTTATCATTTTTGTCTGGAAGCTTCTATTGTTCAAGCCTTCTGTTCCTCAGGGCAGTCTCAAGTTAATTAACCAGCCTGTTTTGTAATTTTGTAACATTAAGTGTTCTTTTTCAGAAAACCATGAAATAAACAGAATTTATGGCTGTTTAGTGGCTTTGTCAATGTAATGAGTGCAGATCTTGAGTATGGACTAAATTTGGGTTCTTCACTGCAAACATCCCAAGTACTCCTTTTTGAAAAAATAGGTAGACTATATGACTAATCAGTTCCTGAACTTTATATAACTTGGCCAGTCCTGGGAGCTGCACTGAACTACACAGCATAACTTTTTTTTGTTATAATTCTGGTTCTGGCAACAGTCATACTTGTGGTGCTTTCTCAAGGTGTCCTGCCACAACAGGTGAAAAAAAATGGAGGCAGGGAAAATCAGTGCACGAGCTGTTTCATACAGTGAAACTGGTGAATAAATAGTCCAGGATCAATATGCAGTGAGTGAAGCAGTTGTTCATATTGGAATATATTACATTCTGCTTCTGGCATGAGAGTATGTGCTCCATCTAGTTCTGATGTGGGTGGATTTCCTCCCTGGAAATCACTATGCCCTCGGGTGTGCTTTTTTTAATATTGGCCAGTCTGACTGCAGATCCCTGCTTGTTCCTGTGTGCCTTTGTTTGTTTGTTTAAATTCCTGGTCACACTGAGTTATTTGCTTGTAAATTAATTTATGGAAACTAATTTCACAAGTTGTCAGGTAGCATCTCAGAGACCTTTCTTTGTGTGTTTCAAGTTAACTGATGGAAAAGAGGCAGCTCAGTTTGCCAGGGCTAATGTATGGGAACTCGTGGAATTCTTCCTGCTCCTGCTTGGCATGCTAATAAGGATGAAGTAACAGTGAAAAGAAAAAAATGAAGCTAGTACTACTGCCCTGAGAAGGGAAGTGAGCCCAGCAGCCTCATGTGGCTTCTGTCTTCTTATGCTGGATTATTCACTGTAGTAAACCTGACTTATATTTTTACTGGGCTTTTGAAGGAGTCAAAATTTTACAACTGTATTTAACACTTCTAGATGAGTGGGAGGTTCTCCTGTATATGATATGTAGAAGGCCTCACTTTTTATTTTGTAGAAGAATAATCAGTGAATGGTTTCTAGATCAGTATTGTCACTGGTGATGCAGCTTGAAAAGAAATTGAAACAACCCCTGGACTATGGACTATTTTCTTTTACTTAAGAGCACAATGTGAGAGTGTGTGGTTTGCCAGCTGAAGAAAGTGTGCATGGTTGCTTTTTTTTGGCTCAGTTCTGACTTGTTTTAAAACACTTAAATGAGCAAATTACTTGCTCCTTTCCCTGATCTGGCTAGTTCTTTCACAGCTTCATCACAGGTTCCAGGCAGGATTTTTTGAATGGCTGATTTGCTGGATATGAAGGCACAACTTGGGCTTTTGTTGGTAAACAGCAGTAGTGAAAATAATAATAAAGAGATTGTGTGTCCTGGCTGATATTAACCTGTGCTGTTGTAACTTCTCTCCTAAAGGCAGAAATCTTGGTGGTTAGAACAGAGCTCACACATCTGAGCTGGAGCTACAAGTCCTGACTGAAGGCCTAGGAGATATTTATTCAGGGATTGAGCTGTTCAGCCCTCATATGCATTCCAGGTCTCTGGTTAAGGACAAGTAAAACCATGTTTTCCCAGTTCTCTTCTGGTGTGTTGTAGAAACAATCTGCTGCGTGGTTATCAGAGGGAAAGTGAATAATTTACTTTGTGCTCTTCCAGTAGGTGCCAATTTTCTGATGGTGGGAAGCAGAGGTTTGGCTCTGAACTGTGAGAGGAAAGGGTTCTGCTTGGTTCTTACTGCAACAGCTCTGGCTTTGGAGGTTTTATCAAAGGTGAAAACTTTCTCTGCTTTTCTGTAGAAGAGCAGCTCCTTAGAAGATGGTTAGTGTTCATGGTGTGTTTGTATTTTGTATATTTTGACTAAAAGAGGCAAGATTTCCATTTCCTCCTATTGTTGCAGAGTCTAGAGCAGCACTATCCAATGCTTGCAGTTTGTGTTAATAGAATTTTTTAGTTGTTTTTCATCTGTTTGTGTATCTGCAGCAACAGTTACAGTTTGAGCTCAAATTTCTTTGCTCTTTTCCAAGTTTATGCTCATCACTTGTGTTATGGTTAAGCAGTGGAGATTCATTTTGGCAGATGGAAGAAATGCCCTTATCTTGACTGTTGTTTCCTTGAAAATGCTTTACTGCTTACAGGTTTCTATTTAAGTGTGTGCTATGCTAACAGAGCGAGGGGAATTTCAGTGTTATCTTTGTCAGCTTGACAGTGTGTCATGTTCAGATTTTCTGTTTGCATGGCTGGTTTTCTCTTGTGCTGAAGAGACATTTATAAACTTTACTAGAACAAGAGAACACGCTGTATTTGACCAAGTGTAATAGGTATTAGGGCATGCCTGCAGTCTGGTTTGTAGGAACACTTCTGCCTATGGAGCTCAGACTTGACAGCTGCGGAGAGCTCTTCATCTCACAAACTAAATTTATTGCAGTGCTGTTTTTCTCCTAAGAAACAGAAGCAGAGGCACCAAATAGTCACATTTGGCTTGATGGGGTTACTGCACTCTTTGGCTGAGGGCAGGCCTGTTGACACTAGCCCAGTTCTGACACAGGTGCCCTATTCTAGTCTCTTCTTTAAAAACTGGTTTTAGGTATTGCTTTCAGCAACAATGTGCACATAAATCCTGTCCAAATAAAACTTGTTTGCTACAAATGGAAGACAACTCTGAAGCATGCAATAAAACATTGCTTTGAATGTGGTAGGATGGAATAAGGAAATCCTAAAGAAAACTTCTGGGTACTTAATGCCCTCTAAATGGGAAGGGCACAACTCCTTTTTTTGTAGCTTGCAGCGAGGTGTAGAATTGCAGCAACTCACTGACTGTACAAGTAACAAACCTTTTCCCATTCTGTCCCTGAGGAATGCTCCAGTGTTTGTGCTGTTAGCTCATGTGCCAGGGCTATCTGCTTTTCTGGGCCACAGCCCATAAACCAAACCAGCCACTTTGCCTCTTGCCCTCTCAGCCTTTTTCCTCTCCTGTCAGGAGAGCTCCATGTTTGGAGGAGCACAAAGCGCTGTGCGAGGCAGATAACCACGGAGTCGGTGTTTCTAGGAGAGGGCTTGGCTCTATCACCAGCTGCTGTCAGCTTGCCCTGGGCTTTGTTACAGGACTGATAGTGCTCTCCAAGAGCCAGATCTCCGTGTCCCTGTGTTGGAGTGCTGCAGACTGGCTGGGGAGAGCTGTGTGCGCACAGAATGTGTTTGTGCATGTGTATCCTCCCCTTGAGGAGGGCGGCATTTAACTGTGAAGTGAATCTATACTGCTGGTTTGAAGGTCTGCACTGGCATCTGTAGGAATGAGGAAGGAAGGTTGATGGCATGGGCTGAGGCAGATGGGGAGGGCACGCAGCAGAACTTGGCTGAGGACATTCTTTAGTTTGGGATTTGTGGCAAGTGCCCTTGCTTATGACTTTGCTATTTTACTGTGAATATTTCTGGCAGTGTAGATACCTGTATGAGTGTCCTTACACTGATCAAGAATATTGGTGTCATCCTAAAATGTGAGGATGTAATGCTCTGCACTCCTAGGTATGCTCCCAGTCTCTGAGGAATGCTTTCTAGAATTTAGGAGCAGTCTCAGCAGGAACAGCTGGCTTTTTGTGGCATGGCATGCTTCTGGTAGGGCTTAGTGGAGGGCATGAGGAAAACAGGATTCAGACTGTTGTAAGGTTCAGTGGGATTTAGATGTGCAGATATTACAAGGTCTTCTGAAAAGAGCTCATCTAACAGACCTTTGTAGGGCCTATCTCAAAACGGATGGTTAGAGGCGAGATGTGCATTTTTGAAGAGCTGACTAAAAAGCTTTAGTTATTATAGAAATGCTAAGGAGTAAAGTGCCATAAAACCAAGGTGCCAGCTTTTCAGATTTGGATGCCTTTGTGTCATGCAGCCATCTGTTATGTCATTTAGTGGCTCTGCCAATGTGATCAGGGTAATTTGGTAAATAAAAGGTTTGGTGCTAGGTTGTTTTTTCTTTTTGTTCATGACTTATCATTTTCAAGGAATAAATTGGTAGACCCAAGAATAAGCTTGAAGTTAAATTCAACCATATGATAAGCTTGAATCCTCGAAAACCCGTGACTCTGGACACATCAGTTTATTGGGAAATAAACCTGATGACAGGGATTCCAGGGTTGAGGATAGAGAGAGGGATTTAAGATCTTGCTTTTAACTCCTGCCTCTGTTTCTCTGCTGATATTCTGTCTCCCTTAATTTTTCCAGCACTGGTACTAGTGGTCCCTATTTGAATCTTAAGATAATATTCTTTCACAGGTCAAAGGCTTGGACTTTGCTTCATTAACCCTCACTTGCTGTGGCTTTGTGTGAAACAAAATATTTTACTGATAAGTCTTCATTATTTGGAATAAGGTGTTGACTTTTCAAAGGAAAGATGATGTGGGATAGACACAGAGACCGCTGCACTGAAAGTTCCTTTTGAAGAACAGTTTTGTTTGTGTGAGAGTTAGGACTAAACTCTCAGAGCTTTGCTCAGAGACTAAGCCTTGGCTTCTGTTCACTTACACAGTAAACCTAGAGATGGTTCCCTCTGAGGGTGGTCCCTGTTGATCAGACTTCACAAATAGATTTAGCAGGTGCATAACACAAATATTGGCAGTCTATTGGAAGAGTTTATTCACTAACTGTTAGGTGAAGGTATTTTCTTGTCTAGGAGCCAGTTAATACACAGTGGTACAAATATCTTGATGGAGATTTATAGGATGCAAGCTGAAGTGTCCTCTGGCATTGGCCTGCTAGCTATGAATTTTATAACCTTCCTGCTGTACAACTACCAAAGTGATTCAGTACAAAATGAAGCAAATTTGCAAATCCCTTGTCTATCCATTGCCCAGGCAGCTTCTGGTCACGTTGCTCCTCTGGTTGGCTCTTTAGCTAAGAGTTCTTTGAAGACTGCAAGTAGTTGGTTTGTAGCCCTGAAGGGAGATTATCTTTCTGTGCTTAAGTTCAGGGACAGTTGGAATTATTGCCTTCCTCAAGTCCTCTTGTCTTAAAGCAGTAGGAATATGGGGAAGATGATACTGCCACTGGTGCTGTTAAGATAAGCTGGGCCTTCATCCTTCTAGGTTATCAGTGATATTTCTATCACTTTATCAAGTGAAGTAGCCTCTTAAAAGCACCCCAAGTCATATGTTTGTTTAGTGCTTACTGTAAAGTCTTCCTTCTGAATTCAGGAGCATTCCCATAAGGACTCTCTGAAGTTCAGGGCGTAGTGAGGTTATTGTGTAGGAGAGCAAGTCTGAGTTCACTGAGTGCTTTCAGAATGCTTGTGGTGCTTCTTAATTGAGGGAAATGTTTGGGAATTCATAAAATCATAGAATGGTTTTGAGTTGGAAGCAAGCTTCAAGATCATCTAGTTCCAGCCCCCAGGAAGAGCTGGGCAGGGAATCTGTGCTGTTCAAAGAACAAGCCCAGAAATATGACCTGTACAGGGAAGCTTCTGACAGGATATTTTCCAGAGGCTCTTGTACTAACCTGTTCTTCCTTGCTGGTGCAAAAAATGTGGAGTATGCAGGCCAGTCTCTTTTCCTCTGCTGAAATCTAATTTGAAGGCTGGGAAAGAGCAATATTTATTCCTTGAATCTCAAATTGTCCATAATACAGCAGGGCCACTCATCATCCTTACATCCTCTGACTGCTCCCAACTTGCACCAGTAGTGATGGGAAGCAGAGCACTGGTCACCTGGTGGTCAGTCTGATGGAAGAGGAATAGGAATGTCCAGTGTAACCATTTTATTCCTCCTGCCCCACTGGTCTGTGCTGAGGGCCGTGTTTGAGCTCATGTGAATCTCAGTGTTTGCATTACATGAATTGAAACCGTGGCTGTACCCGTGTGCTGTTGAAAAGAAGCCATCCCTCCTTTTGTTCCCTCTTACTTTGGATGCAGCCTCTTTTCCCTTTCTCTGCTCAAAGCATTCAAGTAATTCTGAACTTCAAATTGGCTAGGAGGGGGGTCTGTTTTCTGTCATTGTCTTATATTTTGGAGGTTGGTGTCTATCACAGGTGCTTAAGAGTGTCAGTTGTGTTTTGTTTCTGGAAACTTTGTGTGTGTAAAATGTGCCTTTGGCTAGCAACGCTGGATGACTTGTTTTGAACAGCCACAGGCCCGAATTCAGATGTTTCCTGCTTCAGAGAGCTTATTTGCAAATGACATTGCTTGCCTCATAACCTTCACTGAGTATCCTTTAGTCTAAAAATAATTACTGCTTGTGTGAGATTTCAAGGACTAATACTTTGCTTGTTTTTGCAGGAGTCTGACAGGTTTTTTAAAAGATTGAGTCATGTAATAGTTTATAAACAAAAAAATTTGGCTGGACAATGGAGCACTCAAAATCTGACCCTTAGTAAACTGTTTATATATTACATATTTCGATACACATATTATTGTTCCTTAAGAGCATAAATATTCATGTAGTTTCCTCTCTGTCCCTTTAGGGCATTGTTTTTCTGGGTCAAGAATTGGTCAAGAGGGCATGTAAGGTACCACAAATTGAGATATACAATACAGGTGTTATATATATGATATATATGATATACAGGTGTTATCTTCAGGTCCTTGAAACAAATCTTTGTGCTGTGTTCTCTTTTCCCTTTTCAGAGTCTTTTCAGGACTGAGCTATTCCTGTCTGCTTGTTGCTGATCAAACAGTTTTGTTCACAGTGTCTAAATGGCTTCAGAAATTAGACTTGAAAGGCCTGTGTGTTTCCCTCATTTTGTTTTGTTCTGTCGAGGTTGGGAGCACATCAGCTGTGGAGAGGAGGAACTCCAGGTTTGTAGCACAGCAGCTTTGAGGGAGCAGGTCCATGTGTGAGCACTGCTTGGAGAGGCCTCTTTTTAACCAGAATGGTTAAAAAGGTGCTGGTGCAACATGATTCATCCTAAGGGCTTTAATAGAGCAGAATGAAGGTCATTGTAGCTTCCCCTCTTAATAACACCCAAGGTTAACCACTTCTGTGCCTGTGAGGTGCATCAACAGGAGAGGAAGCTTTTGTGGCACCCTCTGGGAGCCCTGTTGTGGATGCAGGTCCTGTGGAGCTTGGTACTCCTAAGGAAGGGACTGGCTTTTGTGGCAAGCACATTTCTCTCTCTCTCAGGATTTTTCGTAGAGGTGCCCAGAGAGAAAGAAAGAGAAAACAATTTCTCTTTCTGCTCCTTGTTTTTCTCATGTGGAATGTGTTTGGAGAATTGTTTACCTGATTGCTTGATTGGATTCTGGTGAGGATTGTTTGAGCCTGATGGCAAATCCAGCCCACCTGTGGCTGGACTCTTGGGAACAGGGTCACAAGTAGTCAGTAGTTAGATATGGTAGTTAGAAAAGTAGGTTTGTAGTTTTAGTATCTTCCTTTCTATAGTATATTAATTTATTATAGCATAGTTATAATAAAGAAATCATTCAGCCTTCTGAACTGATGTTGGACATCATAATTTCTTCCCATTGAGTTCACCTACATTTTACAGTAGGCTTTCCCCTGTGCCTTTGCAGAGCTCAGCATATTGACCAGATATGTTTTTTTGGCAAAAACCTGAGCCAGGAGAGCAGCAGAGTGCACACTCTCTGACACTTCTGTGCTCTTCAGTGTTATGCTGGCAGAACCTTTTGTATTTTGGAGCTGTGGTTTTGTTTTTATTAGTTGTCCTTAGTATTTGCCCCTGTGCCATCCTCAGAAAACAGTGAGGAAAACAGTGTGCCCCAGTGCTTGAGGACTGTGAGAGAGAATTCAGAGACACTGCCATGGAAAAACTATTTAAAGGCTAATGAAAGCAGTTACCCCTAATGGACTTAGAATAACCTAATATTAGACCTAACAGAAGTATTAAGCTGACGAGGTGTTGAAGCAGCACCTTTTTAGTCACATTCTCAGTGTAGTGAAGCCTGTCACAGGTTTTGCATGTACCAAACTGGGGTTTTGGTATTAACCTGAGCTGGGACAGTTGTCAAGAGTCTGAAGAGAGGAAGAGAGGAGTGTTTTCCAGCTCATGTGGCTGTGGATTCTTGATAAATAGCTGGTTGGCAGGCTGTTGCTGTAGCCAGGGTGGAGGCTATCAGCTCTGTGGTGTTGCCTGTTCCTTTGCATTTCAGGGTGGTAACTGGATCTGAAAGTGGTTGGTTTATTTTTTTTTCTTTTTTTTTTTTGTGGTCTTTTTAGTTGTTGGGGTTTTTTTTTGTTGTTGTTTTCTGGGGGGTTTTTGTTACTATTTGGCAGGTGATCTGCAGTATGATGGCAAGAAGTCTTGTCTTTTCCAAGGCTTGCCCAACCCTAGGAGCCAGAATTGTTCTGTCTGATGCTAAATTAATTTCTCCCGCCCCTTATTGTTCAATTCTCACTTTACAAGCTATTTGAAGAGCAGAGTTTGACCATGTAAGTAATCCCAAGAGGGCGAAGATAAAATCTTAAGTGAGGTTGTCAATCAGAAACAGGATTAAAGAATGTATTCTAAAATGTGCTGGAGTAATAGAAAATTCTGAATTTTCAAGAGGAGGAAAGGCATGTCAAGATGAAGAGAGTAATTTCTAGAGGCTTAAAGATGACTATAAAAGCATATTTACTAGCTCTTCTGCTTTTCTAGGGGAATAAAAGATGCCACAGTTAAAGAAGTTCCATGTCAAGAATTCCCCACATTCAGGGTTTACAGGCTGACTTGGCAAAGCTGATAGTCGACGTATGAAGCGCTTCAGTTTGGGGTCAAACACAGCCTTGGTCAGCAGTGGAAGAAAGCTGTTGCCACAGGAGATCTTTTTAATGAAGTGAGCTGGCAATCTGTCAGGCTTTTAGGGCATGGGTTTCTGAAAAACAACCATAAATGGTACTTGCAAATAAACTTGGAGTCAAAGAAAGCAACAGGTGTCAGTGATAATCTAAAGAAATGATACGGGGAGTAACAGGCATTGAGCACTGGTGCTTGTGCAGGTGATAAATGGATTGTTTATCCATTCCTTCATGAACTTCAAATAAAAAAACTGGTCAGTGAAGTGGTGAGAGACTTCTAACTACATCATCTACATTTTCACTGTCCAGATAAAAATAGGAACCCCTGATGGTAACATTGCTGGGTAGGCCAGGCCCCAGCAAATCTGTGCTTTCATGGTCAGAATAGGCAGTCCTTGAGTTCCTTTTGACTCCGTCACCTTTTTTTTGTGTAGGAAATGACCACTTCTTTGGTTGTAGTGGCTTTTTCAGAGTCCTGTCTAGCTCTTACTTGTGTATATTGTTCATCAGAGATCTGCTGTTCCACTGTGGTGAAATTGAGTCTGACTGGAGTCCACAGCCAAGTGCTTAATTCCTGGGCAAAACTAAATAAATCCTCTATTGTTCTCTTGGAAGCTTTACATGGAACATCCTTGCCCTTCCACCTACCTTTGGTGTGAAGGATGAGATGGTACCAGGCTTTTTTCCACCTCTAGAGCCTTTGCTTGGGATTTAAAGTAATGGTTTGCCTGAGCAGCTGAGGAAATTGTCTTAGTGTGGTGCAGCATTTGTAAACAGTTTTTGCACTGCAATTTTCTTGTTGTCTTTTCCAGCCCTCTCATGTCTTTTTCCACCTTCCCCCACATGCATGGTCTAAGCCAAGCTCAATGCTGCTATTCATGCAAACCTAGTTATTCCTTAGGGAAGAAACAACAAATGAAAGTAACTGACCCTGAAGCTTCTTACTGAGCAGAGCAATGCTAAAAGCTGTTCTGCCTGGAGATGTGAACTTAAAATAGCTCTCAAATGAAAGTGCTTTTTTGTCTTCTCCCTTTTTAGCCCCATCTTGCCACATTGTGGTCAGAAATGCTTTTAAAAAGAGTTTGACATTTCTGGGTATTTTCTCTGACTGAAATCAATGTATACTTTGACATGAAATCATCTGCCTTAGGGAGAGAAGAGAAACCAGCTGCCACATCACCAGGGTTCTGTCTGCCCGCTACCCTGTGTATGTGTGATGGGGACACAAAAGTGAGAGTATTCAGTTTTTGCTGAAGTGTCTGTGTTGCTCTAAGAATTACAGCTCAGTCTCATGCCTCACTGCTACTCCAGTTGCCCACTGTTGTACCTGATTTACCCTTGCCCTTCAAAACACAGATGGGATTCCTGCTTTCCACCTGCACCTCTTGCCCTGGCTGCCAAGGAGAGCAGAGTTTAATGGATGAGCTGAACTCTGTCCGTCCTGCTGGATGGGAGGTGATGATGTAAGTGTGCATAATTGAAATGCATCGATTTCCCTGGAGTGCAGAATGGAAAGGCAGTTCAGCCAGCAGGATATGTGCTCTTGTTCTACAGGAACACTGAAGTAAGGCTGCAAGAATGCAGGAGCAGCTTGCTTTGCTGCACCACGTAAGTGACAGCAGCCTCAGCTGAGGATTTGGGAATTATTTGGAAGTGGACTGATTTTGTGCTGCAATCAAATAAACCTCCTCATAATGAAGGTTTTATGGAGCCTGTAGTAGCTCTCCTTTAAAATGGTGGCGAGCTGGCAAAAAAGTGAGCGTTAAAAAAGGTGGAGATTAAAGACCTGAAACTGAACACAAAGTGAATGGCAGTAATTGAGATTAATTGTTGCTTTATCTTGTCCAGCAGTTTTTCAGTAATCTTTCATCTTGCTGCTTTGAAGAGTAAATAGATTTTATAGTGAGGGCAGTATGTGATTTACGGCTGTAGGATTGTTTCCAGCTAGACTTTCTTCCTCTCAAAGGTCTCCCTTCTGGATCTTTGGGAGCACTTGTTACCTGTATAACTCAGATTTAATGATGCCACATGAAAATCCCTGCTTATTTCAAAAAGTAAGATCTAACCTGGGTTGTCTAGTTGAGTCATAACCTTTTAGAGATTCTGGAGAATTATGTATTTTGGCTCTGGAAAGAAAGATGAAAAACCATTGTAGAAATGGTAGCTGTTTAAGCTGTGGTTGCTTTCTGCCTGCTTAGGCAAGGCCTAATTAACTGCTTTCTTGCAAACATATAATAATTGTGATATCTTTAGCTGCTTTGTGGTACAACTTCACCCCATGAAAGGCAGAACTTCACAGCTGGTTCCCATTCTCCTGAACAAAGCATAGTCCAGGAGAGTAGGCATGCTCTGGAGCTCTGCTCTTTGTGCAGCTTGCTAGCTGAAGATGGTAAGTCAGATAGGTTTTCAAGCTGAATTAAAGCAATTTATGAAAATTAGGTTTTGGACCATATTTTTGATTCAGAGCCATATTGGTAGCTTACAACTTTTTCTTTCATTGAGAGAAACTCTCTAGTGTAAATAAGGTATGAAAGCTTGTGAAGTGTTGCTCTGAATTCTTAGATAATTGGCTGATCACACCAAAAATAGAGCAGGTGTCAGAACCTAAAGGTTGATCTTTCCCAAGTTACAGTACACCCAATGTATTGTTTGCCATTACAGACGGGCTGTAATTATATCTTGTTTGTGTACTTGCATTTTTTTTTCCCTCTGCTTATCTCTGCCTCTCCATCTGAAATCTGTGTAAGGAAACATGCCAATCAGTTGGCACAGATATTGCATGTTCCCTGTGTCAGAATTCCAGAAGAAAGAGGATCAGGATTGTCTTTTGTCTTGTTACATCGCTGTGTGGAAGAGGCCTCGAGGGGGAATGTCTTGGGACACTTGAGAAGTCTCAGGTGCTGACCTGTGAACTCAGTGGGACAAATATATTTGTCAGACACCCAACCAAGAGCTCTGAGAACACTCATGGAGAGTTGGAAGTATATTGCACTTCAAATGTTCTGTCTTTAAGCATCAAACCTCATGGTAATTTACATCCCACGAGCTTATTACCCTTGCACAAAAATAAATCTGTGGATATTTGTATAATTTTCCTGTAAAATTATAGGAAACATAATCTAGACATCTAAGGCTTATTCCTCCTGTTATTTTTTTAAGTAGTCTAATTTTAAATTACTTGAACAACAGACTTCCACAACTTCCCTTGAGTGTGCCAAGTTGATAATAGAGCAAACATTGAGCTGGACTCTGTTCCACAGCAGCCCTGATGTGGGTATGAGCTTTTCTGTATGCTTTGTCACAGTTTCTGATAGCAACCCTTTGGACTGTTCTAATTGATGTTTCTCCAGAATTTTTTTTGAAAGCTAGTTAGCTGTAGCCCTAAAAAGTACAATTAAGATCCTGGAGCAAAATTCTGCTTTGTGTGCAGCTACTATGAGTGCAAGAAAAAGGCAGTGATAAATCTAAGTTTTTAAAACTGAAGTTAAATATGGGGATGTTAAAAGAGCAATTGGAGCCTTTCTTAAAGGGGTAAGCAAGATAAAATATGTCTGCATTTTTAAAGAGGTGTGTCCTTAAAACGTGCAGAAGATTTAAGGGATAGATCCAGACAAATACTTTTTATTCTTTCTTTGGCTGTTAAGCAGGCTGGCTTCTTGGCTTTGCTTATGCAATTTCTAGTTAAACTTAGTGGTAATGCAACTTAAAAAGAAGTCAAAAATAAAAAAAGGAACTTGTTTTCCCAGGCATGTCATACTGAGGTAATTGAAACTGGTTTTTTTTTAAATACTGACATAAATCTTTTCTTCTGCCAAGACCTTGCTGATTTTTAAATTTTTTTTTCAACTGTCACTGACTTTGAAAACTAAGGGAGATTTTTGTATTTCTTACAGCCTCTGCCCTAAGGTATAAAGATATGGATGTCTTCATGATTTGCATGAAACAGCTGAAAATCCCACAATTGCCTGAGGGATGGATCTCATCTCACCACAAACCTTGTGTTTGTTTTCCTCTTCCATTTCTCTTGTGATAGTTGTGCCGTGTGGGGAGTCAGGTCAAATCTGTGACCTGACTAAAGAGGCTGCTCCTGTTTGGTTAGGCAAGGGAGTTTCCAGCATGGTCTACAACTTTCCAAACATTTCCAAAATCAGGGGAAAGGGAAAGAAACACCTTTCAGTGATAGCATGAAATAGTTGTCCTAGATAAATAGATTTAAGCAAAGCACGGATCCATACGTATGGAGATCCTGGTTGAATCTGCTGTTACAGCCTCCAATTATGCATTAACAGGAAGGTTGTGTGGCTCCATTTCCGACCACAAAAGTGCTGTTCCTTTCTGCATTATCATCAAGTACTTAATAATACCAGCTGATATGATTTAATAAACCCAGTGAAACCACAGGACTGGAAGAGAAAGTTGTAAAATTCAGGAACTGGTTTTGATGAGCAAGCTTGTTGTCTTTGGCCTTTCTCAAGGTGGAAATGGTCTGTTAGAACTTCTTCTTTGGACATAGATACTGAATTTTCTCTTGGTAATTTTTGACTTAAATTGCATTTGAAAGTTCTCAGTTTTAAGAAATGTATGCTTCAGTGACAGGAATACATTTTGAAAATTCAGATTGGAAACATCAAGACAAAAATAAAAGCTAAATAGACTGTATTCCTTGTTCTGTTCTTGCAGTACTATAAATGTAGGGAAAGTCTAACACTTGATTCTTCTGAGATATATTTACAGAGTTGAGTGTAGCTGACTTGCTGGTGATGGATAACAGCTTTCCCTTTGGAATCTCCAGTGCCATTCCAGTGCAGTTATTGGTGACTGAAATAGTCTGAGAAGAGTGTCCTTAAACTTTTGGAAAAAGATTTCTCTGTCCCTGTGCTGGAAACGATTCCCTGCCCTGTTCTTGGCAATTTGGAATGGAGAGGTGGTACTGCAGGGAATAGCCCTTCTTTCTAGAAGAGTTTTCTTTTTCACTGAAGCATCTAAAAACAAAGGGGGAAAAAAAAGAAAACCACCAACTCTGGCTTTTCCTGCTCAGTGTTTGTGGCAGATTCAAACCTTAAAAGAATTAAACAAGTTTTGGTTGCCTTATCTCAAAATTTCATATAATAATTATCTATAAAGTATTACTAGGGATATCAAGATATGGATTAATTTCTTAGTGTTTTTAATTTAAAATTAATTTAATTTAAAAATGAATTTTTGGTCTTTTAAGTCTAAAGAAGCCTACAGTCCTTTTTCTTTCTTTTAAGTCGTGAACTGGAAGGCTCAAGGATGCATTGGAATAATTAATTTATATAAACTTAACAATGGTAAGGTAGCATGTTTTAAAATTAGGCACTTCTATTCCTTCCAAAATCTTAAAGCCAAAGTCAGGGGTTTGTATTTAAAATGGACTTTGAAGATTTTAATTTGAAGGATTATAGCAATAATTTGCAGAACCCTAATATGTATCCTTGGGATATGCTTTTGATTTACTAATTGAGGAGCCAGGTCACAAAGAAAAAACTTCCCATAAAATCTGGAATACTTGATATAGACACTGCATTTGTGCATATTTCTCTCTTTAAATGAAAACAAGCTTGTTTTAAAAATAGAATCTCTGACTTTCCGTTTTATGCGTAGGGAAGGATGAGTATATACCTGTGACATGCAGAAGAAACTGAGTGAATACTTCTACTGTCACTAGCTGACCTCTTTAGGCTAAAGACTCCATTCAGGTTCTGGCTGAAAGTTGTTGGCTGGGACATTTTATTCCAAGTTTCAGCATAAATTCCTAAGTTTTTGAGCAAGTCTGCACCATGACAGGATATGGTAATTTGGTAGATGAATTTAGCCTTGGACCCCTACCTGGGCTGCCTGCTGGGAGAAGGGAGACACAGGGAGACAGTTCCTGTCCTGTGCACTGAGGACACCAGAAAAGTTTTCACATTTTCAGTGCTTGTGGTATCCATGTCTAGACTAAGCCTTTTCTAAGTCTAGACTGAAGTTTTTTCCCCTGGAAAAGCCTTAGTGCCGCTTTCCCTGTTTGCCAGAGGATTTGTGTCAAGGTAGTTGTTTTCTAAATAAGCACACACAAATTATTGCTTATTTTCTTTTAACAGAAGTTTTTTGTAGTATAGGCCTTTGACTGGAGAACTTCAGTGTTCCAGTGGGACTTGCTGAAATGTTCTGTGTGGAACAGTGTAAAGAAGTATGTTCTGTATCACCCAGCATGTTACCTCAAGTAACCATTGCTCAGGACTCGTTTGCCCACAGGATCAGACTTGGTATTTATGTGGCTCATGATTGGTTTCAGGCCAGTTGCTGAAAGCAGTCTCACTCAATCTTTCCTGGGCCTTGCCCCTTTAGAAGTGCTGAGGTGATTAACTTCACTTTTAGACTGCTGGCGGGAAGGCGCTTCCAGCTTTGACCTGGTAATCTTCTCAAATCCTGTTGCCAGACCCTCCTATTAGGGGATGAGGAAAGAAGGACCCTGGGTGTAAGAGGGCTGACCTGCTGGAGGTTCTCCAGTCCCACATGCATGTGTGTAGTAGATTCCCACTAAACAAGGCTTTTAAAAAAATCTGTTCTTTGTAGGGTCAACGTGCTCTGCTGGTTTCTTAACCTGTCTTTCCCCCATGAGCCACCTTTTCTTTCCTAGCAAAATCACTTTTTTACTCCAGTACTTCTAAGTAGCCACCGTGACCTGAGACTAGAAACAGCTTCTCATCCCTGAGGTGAACTTTATTTTATTGAGCGTGTTCTTCATATGTCAAAATTAAAATGGCAACCCTGCAAGAGCTAAAGCCCCTTGATTACACCAAAACTGAATCAGAGGTCTTTGGATTCTACAAACAGCAACTGTTTTATATCATATTGGCATATTGCAGGTCATCCAAAAAGTAGTTTTGTACTGGCAGAAGTAGATAATATAAAATTAAAGTGATACAGTTTTGATTCTTCTCTGTATGTCATCTTTCCTCACAGCCTTGTAACACCCCCAGCACAGGATAAGAGAGTAATCTTTGGCTTTGAACTATCTATTTAAAACCTTGTGGTTCAGTTGCCAGCTGCATAGCTATTCCTTGTTGCCCCGTTGCCAGGAATTGTACTCTGCCTTTGGAAAACATAGCATGGATTTTTTGATCCTGATTTTTTTTTTGTTGTTAGGTGTGAATATCCTTTTTGATGTCATTAAGTACCTCTTCCATCTTGCAGCTTGTAAGAAAATCACATGTTCTGGGTCAACATCTGGACCAACGTGACATTCAATCACTTCTTGAGGTTCTCTTAAATGTTATTTTTGATTCTGGCAGTACTTGTTTAGTGCAAATTCAGATGTTACTGAACTTGACCAGTAAGAACTGTTTTCAAGGAGAGAAGGGGCAGTTTAGTTAAACCCTTGCACTAGGTGTTGCCTTTGTTTAGGGAGTAGAATGTAAAATGAGATTCAGAGTTCCAGTGCTATCTGCCAGAGAAGCTTCATGTGTTGTCTTCATGGGTTAAGCTTTCTTTTGTTTAATGTTCCATTAGGCCTGGGAATAAACAATTGAGCTTGTTTCTGGTAAGGAGGAAATCTGAGGACCGTACGAGTTTCATGAACATAGGGGAAAAAGTGACTTGCTGTTTTTGGCACCCTTGACTTTACCTTTTAGGGTGATGTGTGCTGGGACTTGAGTATCTATCCTCTCTTGTATTGGTTACAATAAAAATTAATTTGCCTTGAGGTTAAATATGCAGGTCTGTCTGTTGCAAGAGATACTATGTTAGGCTTAGAGCATCCCTTGTGACTCCATCCTTGGAGATACTCAAAACCTGACTGGGCACAGTCCTGAAAAACCTGTTTTAGCTGACTCTGCTTTGAGCAGTGGGATCAACCTAGGCAATCTCCAGAGGTCTTTTCCAACTTTAATTATTCTGTGGTTCCGTGACTCACAATTTCTTAGTTTGACCTACTCCTCAAGCAAGAGTTTTAAACAATATGGATCGGTATAGCTCCCTAATCAACAGCCAGATCAAGTTTCTTAACCAAGAAGAGAAAAGGAAACATGGATGGCTTTCCCCCAGAAATGATCTTTTTCTGCAGCCAAATGCTGATCTGATGAAAGCTAATGGTGTGGCAGGCCTCCAGCTTAATCCTGTCTGGGTCACCTTAGTACTGACTCCAGTTGTTGAGTGTAGCCTAGTTGGGACAGCCTAGTTTTTCTCTGCATGCACAGGGCTGTTTTTCCATGAATGGGTTGTAACTACTTGTGGTCAGTGAAGGAAGCCAGGAGAGGAGTGTGCTGGAAGCTTCTCTGTGCTCCACTCTGTCTGTAGAAAAGACTGCTGAGAGAATGAGCCACCCAGCCTGGTCATTCCAGTTACAGAGAGTGGAAGCTGCTCTTGTTCACTTCAGGTGGTCACTTGTGTGTCTGTGGACATCACACCCAACACTTGTCAGGCTGACCTGAGGTAGGATTGAAATCCGTGGGCACAGATTGTGTGTGATGTTCAGTTCTAAGTGAAAGTCAAACTCAGCTTTAGTAATGGATTGAGTTTGCATCCACACCTGCCTTGCTGCAGGTTGCTCTGCAGTGTTGTCAGCTTCTCCCTAGGTGACTTTAAATTCTTCTAGGGAAAGTAGCCTTTAATAGCAAGATACCTGTTTTTTTTGTTGGCCATTTTCATTAGATGTTACCTTGCTCTGAATTTGCTTACATAAGCTCGTGTTCATGTGGCATAACTAATAAATAGCTCTGTGCTAGAAGTGAGCTGCCTTGTCCTCTGGAGTGGGGGAATGTGGAGTCTAATGCTTAGATCTGGACACACAGAGTCAGTAAGTGCTGGGTGAGTCCATGGACAGGGTGTGTGGGTCCCACAGATGTTTTCTCCAGGGTGTCCTGTGAGTTACTGAGATACCACAGTGTTGAATAACCTCGGGGTTACTCCCCAAGGCTACAGAGAGATGAACTCTAGACCCTCCATGCAATAGCCTGGCAGGCTGTTTTCTCCAAAACCAGTCAGTGTGATGGGCATAGGAGCACATGGAAGCACTGGACCAGGTAGGAGTCCAAGCCACAGAAAGGAGCACCTCTTGTGTCCAGTGAACACTGCTGTATTATGCTTGTCTAGGGCAGAGTGTCACATTTCATTACAGCTGGGTACTGTTTTTGGTGCTGCTTTGTTCTGTTTCTCTAAGATACTACTGCATCTCAATCTATGGCTGTTTATAAATGTGCCAGCAACCTTGGACTGAAGTCAGACATGTCTAAATACTGATCTTTCTGTTAAACTTGAGACCCTGCTGATCTGCTTAATGGCTGTATTACTGTCAGATCGGAGGAGTTAGCCAGGGGATTAATGAAAGTGAAGTTACTGTTCCATAGCATATGTGGAAAAAGGAAAACCGAGCTACTTCAAGATGAGATAAAGTAACGCTGAATCAACCACGCTCTTGGTATTTTAGATATTTCTAAAAGCAATTCAAAGACACAAAATAATTTTTCTTCTTTTGGGATAATGGACTCCTGGGCAACATAGAATATATGCTTGGAGCACTTAGAACAGTACTTATCTTTTAAATTCTCTTATGTAATTTGGTGAAGTGATTATACCTGCATGGCTTGTCGTCATCTTACATTCCTTATTAGCTGTGAGGACACAGATGTGGCATAAATTGCCTGAAGTACTGCTTTGCATAGCATAGCTTTGCCATTGAGGGAAAACACCATACAAATTTCATTTTCCAAAGTAAACAACACACAGGAGCGTACCAGCAGCTTTTACTAAGCTATTCTTCCAAAAGCACAGTTTTCTTGAGATTGTATGAACAGCCTTTCCAAACAACACTGTTATCAACACTGTTTCTGGCAGCTCTGTGCACACAGGCAAAATTCTGGAAGTCTCTTGCCACCTTCAGCTTTCAAGGCTGTAATTCTTTAAAACAGAGGAAGAAGCAAAATTCCATCTATCCTGTCAAGGAAATGGAGTTTCAATTGACAGGGTCACCTCCCTCACACTTCTTCCCACCCCCCACAACTCTTGTCAGAGGACAGAGGGTTACAGAAATGGCTACAGTACCAGCTGCTTTCACAGAAATTCCACTTCATGCAGATAAAAGCCTTGAACCTGATACTTTTGCACAGCCTTCAATGAACTTTTGATAAAGCTGTTTTGCTTTGCCTGTATGTTTGCAGTCATGGTAAGGAGCATGTGATACTGGCTTGGCACATCAACTGTGCTTCTATTGTCATGTCTACATCTATACAGTGATATCAAAGCCCTGGACTATTTGGAGGCAAATCCTAGCATGTGGTCTGTTTCTTTTCAGTCTCAGAAAACTGTATTCTCTTAATAAACTGAGTAATTACCTTGGGCTTTTCTTGTTGGAGAGTGCTCTAGAACCCCACTTCCCTGATTTCTTGAAAATCCAAAAGCCAACACATTTTTCTGCCACTCCTGGAGGTGTTCTACCCCATTTTTAAAATATTGGTTTAAGTAGGTCAGGAAGTAGAGGAGACTGGAAGGGCTGATCACAGGTGCTGACCACAGCCTGTGGGAATCTTCCACATGAGGCTCCACCAGTCTCCTGGCCCATGGCATTGATACTGCATCTGGAAAGACTGCTGCATCCAAATACAGTATTTGTTTCTTTCACAAAAAGACCAAATTGTGTTTAGAAGAGGAAGAAACTAGTTTGTGGGGGAAGGGTTCCTGTTGCTGCTCTTAAAGGATCAGGGCTGTATTTCTCTGCCTGTGAGACCAACTCTACCTTTACACTGGTATTCTGTAGGAAGAACTTGAACTTATGGGATACACATGAAATTAAATTCAATAGTGTGAGACAATCTGATGGCCTTTCACTTGGAAATAACCAAGAAAGGAGGAAGAGTGATTCCTATGATCAATGAGTACATTAAAATGTGTGCTAGTTGTGGACTGTAGAGGTGGAAGAGGCTAAAGCAATCCCAGAATGGGCAGAAAAGAAAGCCTATCTTAGTCCAAGAGAGCTTGATCTGACCTTAGCCTAATGAAGGCCAAGGGGAGATGTGGCATTGTCTATAAATATATGTGGGAAGGGAGGGAAAGCTAATGCATAGGTCAGCATCATCACAGGAACAGAGAGGTATAAACTTGGCCTGGAAATGAAAAGAAAGCTATTGATCATAAAAACAACTGGCTCAGGAAGAAATGTCTGAGTTGATAAGAGGGATGAGACATAAAGCATTAATAATCTCACTGGGCACAGTGTGATAAGGGTAGGAAATTGCCCATTTTTATCACCATTAGATCCTTTTGTCTGCTTGTTGCTCTTCAAATGAGCATTTCCCTGTTATTCCCTATAGTTACAGAACATAATGCAGAATTTACCACAGAATGTGCGTGCCCAGGCAGTGGTGTCAGCCAGGGAAGGGAAGTGAACTTTTATGATGGCAGTGCCCTTAACAACACACTTCACTTTTGTTCAGCCAGGCAGATGGTCACTGTAGGGCTCTTCCAACTGGAATAGTCTGTTCTGTCCTAGAAAATAAACAGGAGTGTTGCAGAAATGAAAGGTTAAAAGCAAACATTGCTTATTACTTGTGGTCACTCCCAAGTATTTCAAGAAGCAAATACTGAAGAGTTTTCTGGTTTGCCTCAGGAAGTAAGAAATTTTTCTCTACAGTTAGCCAGATCTTTCAGATCCATGGAAAAAACTCATGATAATTTCTGGGGTGTATGTATGGGAAATGACAGGGAAGTGAAGAGTAGACATGGATTTTACTGGTAGCTCCCAGTGTAACAAGAAACAAACCCTTTACATTTCTCAGTCCTCAAACTGGAGAAAACTAAGGTTTCTCAATAGAGTATTTGTTTCTGTTAGCATAACTATTAGTTTATGTAAATATATTAGTAAATATATAGATATTAAATTGTTTACTGTCAGTGAACAACTAGAGAGAGGGTAGTTTTCAGGTCTTAAAGACCCCAGGTTGTTCTGTGCAGTTGATGCTCTCCAGGAGCACCGTATGGATTTCCAGGAAAGCAGCTGCTGTCATGCTGTGGTGCTGCCACCACTCTTGGTCATTCCCAGTTTACAGAGCTACCAGTCTATTCTGACTCTCTGAGCCTGAAAGCAGGAGTTGAATGAAGTTGAAGAAAATACTTCTTAATTTCAGTATTTTTCTTTTTCAGATACACCAGCAGCAGCCTGTTGGTATTGTCACTGAGAAAGTCACAAGTGACCTGCAGTCTCTTGTGCTCCTTCTTGCTGCCTTAAAAGCATTTTGGAAAAGGGTCATTTTGGCTAGTGCTCACATACAGGATGTTATGGAATAAGAGATTATAGAAATTACACAGTTTGAGTCCAAGGTCCAGAACTGAATCATCTACCAGTGGAAATACTGAACTGCTCACAGGACAGATCCTGTGAGCAGCACAGGAGCAAACAATGCCTCAGTCCTGTCAAACCGTGCTGGGCAGTCATTGTTTCACAATGCAGTCTGTGAGCATGGTGGGTCTGCCTGTTAATGAAGTGCACACAGGTGTGTTGCACAAAAAGTGCTCGTAGCTCCCTGGGTGAGGGCTCTCAGACCTGCATTAAGCAAAGGGAATGCCCATGCCCCCTCATAGGGCTGCTTTCTCTGCCAAATATCATCAGCTGAACCTTCCAGCTATCTGCCTCAGACCCCCAATATCCTTGCATCCTCCTTATCCAAAGGAGAATGGCATTGAAAAGGCTAGATAGAGCAGTCCTTGAGGATAAAAGGCAAAGAGAGATGTGTCCTCACTACTAAGAATAAACTCTGCTGATGGCATCTTTACACTTAGGTTGGATTTAATGTCTGACTAATTCGTACCAAGTCTTTTCATGTCCCCACCAGTGCAGCTGTATTTGAGGAGATGGGTAATGTCTGCCTCTGGAAGTGATGACTGCCAGCTTCTTCCAGGAGCTGCTTGCCAGAGCCTCAGGGAGAGGAGAGTAAATCACAGAACCACCTCCACCTCCTTCCTCTAACTGATTTCCTAACAGATTTTCGTTCGCTCCAGGCACTGAGCTTGGCATGGGCTTTGCTGAGAGAGGCATGCTGCGGGTTCCAGGGCTGCAGGGAAACTGCTATCTGGGCAATTGAAACTGCTCAGTGTTTACTGAGAGTCAAATGTCCAGCCAAGTGGGGAAGGTGCTGCCTGGTTACTATTTATAACCCACGTACAGTATGTGCAATTGGTATTATCTGATATCCGGAGCTGAACGGAAAGTTCGATGTTGTGGGTTTGGTTTTGCCATTCTCTGCCTACAGTTTGGATGACTTTTCAAGATTCTGGTGTATCTTGTAGCATGAGAAAATGCAAACTCTTTATTCTGTCTGTTTGTCGAGATTGAGCCAAAATGTTGAACTGGTTGCTTGCTTACAATACATTCCTGTCTCCTGGTAAAAGCTTTCCTTGTACCTATGAGGAAAATGAACGATGGGGAAGCATTAGACACAGCAAATTGTGTAACAGAGACAAACTTTCATGAAGTGGCTAGATTTCCTCAGTTGTCATTTGATGGTCTCACAGTTTGTTAGTTGCTAAGGGTTGGATTTTGCTTTGCTTTTTAAAATTATTATCCTTACTGAGGATTGTGGAACATGCCAGAGTGCAAAGGGTTGGTATTTTTATCTTGGAAAGAGGAAAGATTTATGTGAGTAAATTTATCAAGGGTTAATACTAAACTAAGATTAACATACTGTCAAGAACTCCAAAATGTAAGCAAAGTAAGAGTATTTTGAGGAAAGGATGGAATAAAGCCTTTTTTTCCCTCTGAAATTAAAGTCATGCCTGTAGGAATGCAGCCTAGGAGAGGTTACAGAAAGGGTTTGTGGCTTGTGTGGAATAGATCTCAACCAAATGATCTAATTTATGAAATAAAAGTTATAGGATGAATGTGTGGGTGTGTTTTCTTCCTGTGACAAATTGGGATTTAGCATTGTGTCCGTTGAACATGTTCAGTATCTCTCCTGTTATCTAGAAGCCCCATGCCTTTAGAGTCTAATAAATAAGTTTTACTGTAAAAATGAGGAGTAACTCCATAGTGAATCTGACCAAAAAGATAAGCCATGATGGAAAGTAGTCTCCTGGTTTGTTTCAAATCCTGCTTGGTGCCCTGTTCAGACTCTGCTCAGTCAGTAGTGCTCTTGCTGAGGTGTGTAATTCTCCACCTCTGCAAAACGAAATGAAATTGCTTAATTGTATATTATGGTCTAATCTAGTGACTGGTGTGGGAGGAGAGTACATGGCTGTGAAGCCTGTGGGGTGTTCAGAAACAGCCTGATCTCACCTAGATTGAGTTTGTTGTCCTTGCCATTTCTGATTTTAGGTGTGTAGACAGACTGCAGAGCACATATTTTTGTGCATAACTTGGAAGGAGAAAGGAAGGCTGGGATAGTGGTTTGAGTTACAGGAGCAGGGAACACCCATGAGTGGTTATAAACAGACTCTGGGGTTTCCTTTGGCAGCAGTGAAAGTTTGAGGGTGTCAGCCTGCCCTGGGGGAGCTTAGGTCTTCTTGGCCATGCCTGGGCTGGAGACAGGGGCAGATTGGAGCGTGGAATAGCTGGGATGCAGAGTGACAAATCACCAGTGACCTCATCTGCAGGTGAGTCTTGAGATGCTGTTCCTGGTTGGACTTTTCTTGTTAAGAGAAAGGAGGTGGCAGTTCTGGAGGTCTGGGTTTAAGGTCTGATTTTTTTCTTTTTGATTCTGTATGTGTCTTTTATGTAGTAATTTTACAGACTAAGGTTGCACCCATGGGTTATAGCAAGATTCCAACCCTTCCTGAACTTGTCCTAGAATAAAGCTTGGGATTTGGTTTGATTTTTTTTTTCCCTTTTAAAGTTTAGCATTCTCTAAATGGTGGTTTGTGGGTTGGAGAAATCGTTACAGCTCTTTTATTCAAATGTCTGTTTACTTAGACTTCTTGAATCCCAAAAGAGTCTTGCAAGATGTGTATAGGGAAGAAGAGACCAAGATTTTAAACTTCCTCTGCTTTCTGTAATCAGTCTTCTTCCACAGAAAATGGTTATACACCCACTAAATAATTTGTAATCTGTTTGAACTGCTCAGTGCAGGGGATTTGTGATGCCATACCTAGCTGACTGTGTAAAAATGGTGAAATTAGGAATCTTCTAATCCTGTTTTCTGCTCCCTTGTCATCCACCACTTCCTTTCAGGAAGTGCCTGCCTCTTTTCCACACCCATTACAGCTGAGAGTTGGAAGCAGCACAAATAAAACTTGCTTTCCCATGTTCATTTTTTACTGTCTGTAAACTGGAATGTTTTGTGAGAGTCTGGATTTGCAAAACCATGAAGGGTGAGCCCTGGACTTGAACGTCTAGGCATCTATCTGGCTGTGATTAAAATAAATGCTGGCACAAATGGCCAGCTTTGAGCTTGCTTCTGGGGTGCTAAATATTTCTCTTAATGACTGATGCAAATGAAGGTGGCTAATTAGGTACATGCACAATGAAGTGGAGGCAAGTGCAGGTAAAGAGAAAGCAACAGAGGGTGCTAGACCTTTTCATTCTGTGGATCTCTGAACCATTTTATGTGCTCAATAAAGATTGGTAGTTTTTATCCTCTTGTCAGTTGCAACTCTTACGGTTCTGTCTTTGTTCCTGTTGATTATCTTTTCTCCTTTGCAATCACTTCTGGGATCAATGCAGTCTTTGTTTTGGTGTTAGGTTCTGGCATTTCACTTTCACTTACGTAAGCTTTCACTTACATAAATTTTTGCAAATGTGTTCATGTGAGTTTCATTAGAGAATTTCTTTAATGAGAATTTTTTTTTTTTCAAAATACAAATACAGGCTCTATTTGTTTTCTCCCTGTACCATGGAATGGTTTGGGGTGATCAGTGCACCAGCAGAATCTGGAGATCTCAGAGGACTTGGCTCTCTGGGCTGCAGAGGCTGTTAAAGTGTGTTTGTAGCCTCCACTCTTTGTTCTGCTCAGAATTTCTACTTGGGGCAGAACAGTGTTCTTGTTCTCTAATGTTCAGTAAAGCTTTTCTCAAAGCTGGTGTTTCTGCTGTTTCTTGTGGCATACACAGCATTTTAACTTGGAAAAATGAATGGGTCCATGTCCTGTATGGTGTCAAAAGCTGATATATCTTGCTGTGCTAAGGCAACCAATTTGTTTTATCCCCACTTGAAGTCATGGAAATAAAGTTTTATGAAAATGTCATTCTGGTAATTTTAGGAGTCTTTCTTTTGTTTTGTTTTTTTAAATAGGCACTTTCCAAGGGTTATTAGATAGTGTTTGCAGAGCTCTGAGGAAATCCAGCTTGTAAAACTGGGTGGGAACTAACTTTAGGATGCCTTTCTATGTTGAAATGTAACATCAGGAACAGCTTCAAAGCACTCCAGATAAGAGAATTCAACTGTTGTTCTGTTACATCGTGGTGTGAGAATGACACCTATCCAGGTGTCCTACTGTTATTCCCTTATCACCTTCTGAGGGAACAGCTACCTCTTCCTTGGTATAATTTCCATTTTTTTTTTCTTCCAAAGAAAAGCATGGATCTGTTTCTTGGTCTCTTTCTTTGTTAGTGTTCATTCAGCGTAGGGAGTGCTGTGATCAAAGAGTTGTGTATGACAGCAGCAGCAAAGTATGTTTTTTGGGTTCTCATAGAGAAAAGGTTGCATTTTGTAGGTGAAATGCTTTTAGTAGTTGTGTTGTGGCACTGGAGAAATGGCTAGTAATAAGCAATGTACACATTTTTCCTTCTGGACCGTAATGTGAATTTGGGAACCAAAATATTTTCTGTAACTGCTTCTGTATTTGTATGTTTCCATGTTCTTGTGTATAATTAGCATTTCTTCTCAAGTCAGTACTGGATTGAGTTTTTCTTGACATGAGCATTCTATGAACTGTTTGTGTATGTGCTAAGAAGAGGTTCTTGTATTTGCAGTCAAGTTTGTGTTTGGTTTCTCTTTCTCCCACTTTTGGCCTAGCTTGGAAGAGAGAGTAGACAGGAAAGCGATGGAGACCCAAAAGACTGTCTCCCATGTGGTGGGCAGAAGTCACCAGATCAAGTTTCACAGCTGTATTGAAACACAGTTTTTTGACAGCTTATTTGCTTGAGTATTGAATGTTCTGAATGGGAACAGATCTAAATCCCATTGTAAAACCTGCTGTGGACAGTGCTGACGTGCCTCTTTTCCATCTGGTGTAAATGGGAAGCTGCAAACAATGGCAGCCACGCCTTTGTCCTCCTGCTTTC
Source organism: Vidua macroura (assembly GCF_024509145.1). Classification (NCBI taxonomy): domain Eukaryota; kingdom Metazoa; phylum Chordata; class Aves; order Passeriformes; family Viduidae; genus Vidua; species Vidua macroura. The sequence goes on from NC_071575.1 coordinate 3,367,450, forward strand.
CCCTTCTTGGTCTGCGTAATGTGGAGCTAACATAGTTCCCAGTTTTGGCTTTAGCTTTTCTTGTCAAAATTGTCCTCCTTTTGCCATCTGTTCCACAGTCTTACCACTGCCCTAAAGCTGCACTTTTTGATACCTTTGATCACTTAAAAAGTCATGAACATATTGTAGAAAATAATTTTTTTCAGTTTTAGCTGAAAGTAAAAGAATGTAAATCTTAGAAATTAAAACAGAGCTTTTTCATTTGTTGGAATAAAGATTTTTTGTGTTTGGCTTCCTAAAGAAGGGAGGCTTACGGGATTGAGCCATTTGTTCATCTGCTTTTCAGTTCATCCTTAATAACTTTTGAACAATTTCATCCAGATTCAACGAGGAATAAGAGTCTCAAAGGTAATTGGTTTCCTAGAAGAAAACTGGATGCTGGGTGGAAGAGAGACACAAAAATAGGTGTCCCCACTGTCTGTAGCATAAGCTTAACTCTAATCTGTGCTTAGGCTTTTGCTAGCCAAGTTGCAAGTGTGTCCTGGCTGCCTGGGTACTGCAATAATCTTGGAGTTTGCAGGGCATGTTACTGAGCCTTGCTTAGGCACAAGCTGCAGAAGGAGCCATGAAAGGGAGGCAAGGGCATAGGGAATGTTGCTGGAGAGTAGTTTTATGATCCTGGACCAGTTTGCTTTCAAATTCCATATGGTATTACCACTTCTTCTCGATGCCTGCCTTCTCAGAGGTTTGTGAAATAACTGGCTGTGAAACAACACAAATGTAAGAAAGCACTTACATGGTGCTCAGAGAAACTCAGCTCTCAGAAGTGCAGCTGGGCAGTTACTTTGGCAAATGTTTTATTCACTCCTGATTTAGGGTAAAGAGAACAAGCTGTGAATATAGATGGAATTAACTCAATTTCTGATGGGAAAAAAGAGATGGCTGAAAAATACATTCCCATAATATTTTTTCCCCGTCTCAAGTTATTGCTTGAATGAACATTTTGAACAAAATTAGGATGGAAATGTGGAGGGGGTGGTGACTTGTATAATGGGGATTTATTTGCCTGAAATATATAAGCCCTGCATTTGCAACACTTGCTGCAGAACTTCAATTTGTACAACCGAATTCATTATGTGTAGAATTTGCAAAATCTCCTCTTATCTCTTGCCTTTGGCAGAAGTAGGGCACTGGGCTTTCTTTCTCGTGTATGCATTTGATAAAATATTCATATTCCTGCATCTGTGGTGACTGTGGGAAGGAGCCACCACCTGGAATTATTTTATTCACTGCCTGTATCTCTGTTTTCCATTGGTTTCTTTTGTCCTGGGCAAGTACTGGAGATCCTGAGGGTACTTGGAGCCATGAGTCAGTGCCAACCTCCTGCTATTATTGTAAATAGCAACGTGAACACTGTTCTTGCGTGCGTTTTTCCACAGGCTTTGTGTGTCTCACCCAGCTCTGAAGCCAAGGAATTCACAGAGCATCTGAGTCAGCAATCAGCTGCCTCGAGACAAAACATGCAGGATACTGCAGACTTGCAGAACAGCCAGCAAGGCACACAAGTGCCCTGGAAACGTAGCAAATAATTCTTGCCTGCCCTTGCTTTCCTCCTGTAATTTCCATGTTCTCTGACGTGTTGCTCTTGGGTTCCAAGGGCTCAGGGTGTTTACATCAGGAATGCAGAGTTCTAGGGAGTGACCTAATGTGGTGACTGAAGCCTCAGTGTCTCACCCGTGGGCATAACTGATTTCCCAGGCTGTGTGAAATGGGATTTGGGCACAGCTGCCATGCTGAGGTCCCCCTTGGAATGTGCTGGCTCAAATGACCTGCTTTCTGCAGGTTTGGCTGCTGGCTCGGCAAACCTCAGACACACAGCAGTAAGTTCCTAGAGTGAAAGGATATTATGTTTAATATCCATGTGTTTTGTGGGGTCGGTGGTTGGAGCCAGGGACAACACACACCCCGATGTCCATGAGGTAAAAGAGCAAGTTTACTGTATGAAGACCTGTTTATAAAAGGGATTTGAAAAAGCCAGTCATTGGTCTCTTCCTTGACTCCACTGAGCTCCCAGACCCATGAGATGTCTCCAGCTTAGGATGGAACAGAACTGGTTGAGGATCCTTTCTTTCAACCCAGGGGCTGGCTTTTCTTTCAACCCAGGGCCAGCTGGGTTTCTTATTTATAGCCAAATTGCCCAGTACAATCCAGCCTGTAATGTGATATAATGTGATAAAAAGAGGTTGGGTTTTGACTTTGGGGTCTTTGAGCAGTGCAAAACCAATGCAGTGTTCACTTCCTTGGTGAAAAAGTGTGGGAGAAGCAAGAGTAAGAAATGGTCCCTATGCTGTCCTTACATCTGGGTATATCAGTAGTGGAATGTGGACTAACAGACCACTTAATTTAGGTCACGTAACTTGTATTGCTTTTTCTGAAGAAGTCTCAGTCATCCAAAGCACTGGTGCAAAGTGAGTGCTTGGGTGGTAGAGTAGGGGTGCAAGAAGCAGGGGGAGCATAAGAGTATTCAACTTGGAATGCTGTGCTGATTAATGAGGCATATGACTTTAGACTGTAGGTATTTTATTGTGTTTGTATGACACAGAGACACTGAAATTACTCCTTCAGCATTAGAGGTGTTTTGTCAGAGTGCATTATAATATTCTTCTTGAGAACAAAAGAGGAGACACAGACATTCAGTACCTGGTTGGGCCAGAAGAGAGATGGAGAGGGATTTTTAACAAGGACATGAATGATAGGACAAGGGGGAATGGCTTCAAACAGTTATAGGGCAGGGTTAGGTTGGATATTGAGAAGAAGTTCTTTGCTGCCAGGGCACTGAGACACTGGCACAGGTTGCCTGGAGAAGCTGTGGATGCCCCATCCCTGGAAGTGCTCAAGACCAAATTAGATGGAGCTTTGAGCAGCCTGGCCTAGTGGGAGGTGTCCTGTCTTGGGGCAACGCAACAGTGTCCCTGCCTATGGCAGGGGTGTTGGAACTTTGTGACCTTTAAGGTCTCCCTTCCAAACCAAACCATTTTAAGGTTCTGTGACTTAGGCCTCTGTAGCAGTGCAGTGGTTTCCCTGAGGTGCAAGCCCTGGAGCATGTTTCCAGCTTCACAACAGTGAAGTTAAGATGAAAAATAAGGAAAGCAGTTCCAATTTGCTTAGTGAGCAGTACTGATATGGACATGGGCATCACTATCAGCCAGTTAGAAAAACAGCTTCATGGGTTTTGAGTCCTCTAAGGTGGTTGTCCTAATAAAGTTAGAATTGCATTCCATACTATAACCCACTGTTGTACTTTGACTTCTGTACTTTCACTGTTAAAACTTCTGTTCTTAAAAACTACCAGTTTGTGGCTGTATGTAAAGGTTTCCAGGTCTCCTTTGCTGTTTCTAAACATAAACAATAAATACCATGTTAGGCTGAAAAGCAGGAGTGCCCAAATAAACTACTGGAGAGCTGTCATATGGGAGGGGAAGAGACATGAGCTGTAATGTTTGGCTTGGCTTCCTGTCTGCTGGAAGCAGGAAGAGAGCTGGTGAGAATCTAAAAAGTTTTATCCAAGTCCACATATTTCCCTTTTTGCCTTAATACCCTTTGCAAAAAAAAAAAAAACCAAAAAAACAACCCACACACAAAGGGCAAAAAGCACCTCAGAAGTGCTTTCACTTCCACAGTTTGTGCATAGGTTTCCATGCTGCCTTCATATCTGAAGGCAAACAGAACTATTCTTTCTCAGCAAGCAGGGTAATTTCGAGTATGTACTTAGTGTTCTGTCTAAAAGAAAAAAAAAAACGTTTATTCTGTATAAAAGAGAGAGAGAGAGGAAAGGCAAATACCTATACTTTAAACAAAATCTCTAATTGTGATCCAGACAATTCTGTAGATCTCCAGCCTGCTTCTGAGGGATCCCAGAAACGAGCAGCAGAGCTCATGATAGCAGATCTGCCCCAGATTAAAGTAGACCCCAGCTAACACCTAAAATTTTGTATGGACCTGTGTATCAAAAGAAGATGAGAACCAGAGAATAGTGGGATTAGTATGGGAATCTTAGAAGGATCGTGCACCAGCCACGTTTCACTCTTACGCTGCTCATTTATGGACAGAATTATATGTATAGGTTTTAGGAAAGGAAAATGTTTATCCTGCTTTATGCAACGCAGACACGCTTCCTTTTTTCAGCCTTGACTTATTTTTCTAAGAAATGGATTGCTATTAGCAGGTTTAACTAATTTTTAAGATCACAGTAAGCATCACTGTGCAAAAAACCAGTCTTGGCAAGGACTCTCTATCAGCTTCTGCTATGCCATCCTCTCTTATCTCTATTTATCATGACCAAAGACATGTGTCTTTTCAGAATGAAGACACAAAAGCTTATTTTACTGATGGAGCACCGACTCTGGAAGTGTTTTGTGGCAGTAGCGTTTAACACCAGCCCGTAACTGTTCCTGTGGTGTTACACAGTAACTGCGACATAGTAGGTCTGCCTGTTCTGTTTTACAGCCTCTGCCCTCTTGCAGACATGGTATAACATCTGCCTGTTTACTTGTGACTTCTCTGCTCTTCCTGCAGAATGAGTTTTGATGAAACTTCCAAGGCGCTGGCTCAGGTTAAAATATTTTGTGATTTAACAGAGATGTGAGATGTGCCGCTGTCTGCGGTGAGGCTCAGTGAGCTCTGGAAGCCTCCTCTTCAGTCAGCTTGGGTAGAAATCCTTGGGATATCAATCGGCTGAGGACTGACTGGGAATCTGGGCTCTCAGTTCAGCAAGCATAGACAAAATTTTGGAACAAAAAAGAGCAAGTTCAGTTACTCTTTCTTCTTTTTGTTTTATAGGTTAATAATGCTTGTAAGGCAGAGGTGAAAGTGGCTCAGCAGAACAACATCGGGAAATCTGGCAGACTGGAAGAGCACAGCTGCCCCCCTGGGCAGCTGCCACTTGTGAAGCATGGAGGAAAGTAAAAACGAGAAGGTGAACCAGGCTCATGTTCTCTTCGACAGATTTGTCCAGGCGTCCACCTGCAAGGGGACTCTCAAGGCTTTCCAGGAGCTCTGTGACTACCTAGAACTAAAGCCCAAGGACTATCGTTCCTTCTATCACAAACTCAAGTCCAAGCTCAATTACTGGAAAGCCAAAGCCTTGTGGGCCAAATTGGATAAAAGAGGCAGCCATAAGGACTACAAGAAGGGGAAAGCATGCGCCAACACGAAGGTAAGAGGTTCAGTCACCATGTCTTGGGGTCTGTGTGTCGGGATGACCCCAAGATTGTAAAAGTCCTTGTTGTCCCAGCCCATGCAGCCAAAGGAGGAGTCTGAAATGTGTAGGATCAGCTTCTTAAGGTTTATTTTTCCTTATCTATAACATTCTTTCTCTGACCCGCTGAGCTCTGTCCAGCAGGTCGGCCACGACATTCTGTGTATCACCTCGGGCGGCATTTACATTTTGTACTCAAAATTACATATACTCTGTTTACAATAACGTGCCAGTATCTATCATCTATGTTAGACAGTGTTTCTCTACCTTAAACCAATAGAAAAGTGTCACCATCACACCAAGATGTAGAGGACAAGAAGGTCAAGACATGCCCAAATCCCTCCTCCATCTTGTCCCCTGAACCCCACTCTCAAAAAGCCCCAAAATTCTACTTTTCCACCCTGTGTTAATTCAACTACTACATTACTCAAACCCTTGGGGGTTGTAATTCCTCATACAAAGTTGGGAGCTTTTTCCACAGGCTAAAATGGAAGCCACAGGTGTTTTTGACTTCATGCCAAGGTCTCTTGAGCCCCCTGCCAGGGTCTCGAGACAGCCAGGGCAGCCAGAGGGGTGTCCTGGACTCCGACAACCATGGTCCAGGCAGCTATTACCCAATCCCTCTGTAATCCACAGTAAAAAGGTGTGGATGTAGAAAAATATTGCCTGGTGTCACTGTAAGCCCAGGGACGTTTCAGGAATGTTCTCACAATTTTAGCATTTGATCAGCAATCAGAAATTCCTTTTGTCACCACCAGATGTGACTGCCCACCTGAATGTTTGTATTTTATCAGGAGGAGAAGCCAGCAAGTTCTTACATTGTAAGTTTTTGTGGCATTGGTCCTATAGATAGATGGCTTGGAAAATCTTAATTGGCAAACCTTTAATCTTGGTTGACTCCTTTTTGCATTTTGACAGTAATAGGAATGTGTGCTGTTGGGGTCTAGCATACAAAGTATGCATGTTTGGAAATTTCCAGTTGTAATTTGATAAATTCTCATGACTCTCTCAAGAAAACTGAACTTTTCTGCCACTTTGGCAAAACAGACTGTTTCCCATTGTTTAGAAAGTGATCAATTTTATTCTAGGTTCAAAGGAAAAAAATGCTGTGGAAACTCATACCAATTCTTTTTAAAAGGATAGTATGTGTGGTATTTACTGCAGGAATTCCTGCTTTTACACACACACATACACACACACACAGAGCATTTTGTGAGCATTTTTTTTTTACCTGAATTATTGTGAGTTGGCATTTATGTGCTGCTGCTCTTGGACAGTGCAATTTGAAAGCAATTCTTTATATCATTTATTGAAATGTGAATAGAATAGGTTGGTTTTGTAAATAATCAAGCCTTTTTTTTTTTTCAAAATAGACAACTAGGGTACAATAGGATAAAATTAGAACAGGATTCTGTCCTCCTTCATCAAAGACACTAAATGCTGCTCTTTCTCTTGAATAGTCACCTTTTGAGAGAAGAAAGTACTTTAATTGGAAGAATTAATGACTTAATTTCTCAGTATGGAATTGAGGGAGAATATATCTTGTTTAGAGAATGTAATTTCAGATCTGTGGACTTATATTTTCCCCCAAATGAATACTAGAAAGTTGTATTCTTTCCTTAATTGTTTATCTTGTTTCATTTTCCAGTGGCCACTTTCATGATGATGGAAGCATTTATAATGAGTTACTGTAGTAACACTTGAGAAAATCTGAAAATCAAACAATTGGACACTGTTGGTAGTCACAGTGGGCAGTAGCTTCAACACCCCAAAAATCCAACCACTGTTAAAGTTTACATTTTTCAGGCAACATAAGAGAAGAAAGGAAGGATTTACCAGAAAATAAATGTAATAGGCTTTATGTAAGATTTATGAATAAATTTTCCAAGTGCTACGAGCATCATGGAGAAAAATTCTAAATTTTCTGCAAAATTGATCGCCCTGGGCATTCATTAGATTCAGGAATTGCTCTTTGAATGAAACATAATGGGTTGAGCTGAACTAAGGTGTTTAAGTCTGTGAAGTGAAGATAGGTGGTTTATGTTTTTATGACAAACAGATGGAAGGAGCAAGATGTAGAGGTTTTTAACTTATTTGAGTAATAGACTGTAAGAGTGATTTTTGCATCTAGGCTCTGTATTTGTTAACACTGTGGAAAAGGTTGGTTCAATAACAGAGATGAAACATTGAAGAAGGGATTTAATGGGCAGATAAGTGGGTAGTGCTTGACTGTGAGAGCATATGAAAAACCAGCTGTGAGTGGAGGGTGACATCCAGCTGTGAAAGGCATTCAGAAGATCGAGTGTGACATTTATATCAACGGGAAGTGGTGATCTGAGTTTAGAAGGACATTAGAGCTCCATTTGGTTGTATTGGGCTTGAATTAACAATTAGGCAGCCAAACAGAAATGTCAGAAAGGTGTGGATTTTAGCTTGGCCAAAAAGTAGTCAACTCTCGAGCTGGAGGTTTTGTGACCTGACAAAGCTGATTAAACCAGTGTCTCTAAGGTGAGCAAAGACAGTTTATAGAGGAAGATCACACAAGATCATGGTTGAAACCCCTGGGAAGCTGGCAGTGAGAGGAATGAGAGTCCTTCAGGTGGTGCTCTGAAAGAATAACTGGAGACCAAGAGGAGTACTGAGGCTCAAAAGTCGTCAGAAAAGGGTGTGCTCTGAGTAAATACATGTAACCAAGTGTCTTTAAAACCTTTCTTCAAGTACAGTTATAAAGTGGATAAAAGGAGTAAAGCATCCTGGGAGTGATGTTTGACTGAAGAGGTTGCTGGGGATTTTGTATCCTCCAAAAGCTTAACCTATTTCATATAGCAAAGTCAAGTTAAAGAGAGTGAGAATGGAATTGGAGAACTGGGACCAAGAGAGTTGTTGTAGAAGCAGCATGTGGTGGGGTGGTGGTGAGATAAACAGAGAGGCTCATGTCCCTCATTGAATGATGAGAGAAAAACCTCAGAACTTTTACTGGTGTTGGTCTGAAGGATCACGGTGATGGGAATCAGCAATGACTGCAGTGGACATATCTTTTAAACCAAATTTCACCGTGTATTGCTCTTATCTTTTCATGTATGTTTCTATTAATTTCTTGTTTCCTATCCAAATAGTGTCTGCCATTAAATGTTTAAATTTATTTTACTCCTAAGAGGTAATCATAATGTTTAAAGCAGAGGCCTTTTGAAAAGTGAGTCATGTGTGATTTGATGTTTCCTAACTCACTTGGCTTTATATTCCTATTGTTTAACGTAATTTGCAAACTGCTGATTAAAAGGTACAGAAATTTAAGTGGGCATGTGGAGATGATAGAATTTAAAATAAAGATGAGGGTTTTATCCATGTCAGAGCAGAAGTCAGTAATTTCTTTAGGAAGCCTGGCTTCTGTACACTTGAACATAAACCAGTTCTGAACTTTTCATACTTTGCAGGATAGCACTTAATTGCCCATTTAAAAATTGTTCAGGGATGAGGTGCTGTGCACATGGCCAGCATCCAGGCTAGCCAGAATTCAGATAATCAGAGTTCATGAAAGCGCCTTGGACGTGATGGGTTGTTCAAATGTAAATAGTTACAAAAGGTACTTTCTCTCCATTGGCTATACAGAGAATACAGCATTTCAGTTTGCATTTGATGTTCCATTACCATGGCGTTGTTACTGGAAACTTGATATAATCTGTCTGAAAGATCTTGAGCAAGAAGTGTTTTTGAGGGGTGAGACAGCTTCAGTGCAGGGAGTTGCTGCAATTGCTTGGAGTCACTGAGGGGAAAGGGAACAAGGAATAACAGTAGCTGCCTTTATTTGGCTGCACTTGGCAAGTCATGGAGTTACTGCTGACTGAGAGTTGCCAGAAGGTGGGTTTTTATGAGACATCTGACACTGGAAGAAGCATTAGAGGTGGAAAAGAATCTTTTCTGGTTTTAACTGTGCTTAGAGTTTATGTTTTATAATGACATAATTTAATGTTGCTTAGAATTTGTGTTTTATAACGACATAATTTAATGGTTTTGCAATGGAATTTAAAAAATGCAACTTAGACCATAAATTATTTGCCTGAGTATTATACATTCAGAATATCTAGAATCTTAATCATAATCTAAGTGCTTTTAACCACATCCTACTATGAGAGCAGGGAGGAAGGATAGAGAGGGGAAAAAACCTTTTAAGTTCCTGTGACAAAGTTGCAGGCAACTAGCTTATAATTTCACGAAACCTGAGCTTGGATGGTCTGATTTTAGTACAATTCCTGTGCTGTTTTGTACTCCATCATAAATATTTTATATGTGGAAATTTGTCAAAGAATGAAAATCACCCAATTCAGTGTGTTCTTGTTGCTTATTGAAATCCAGGCTCTTTGAAGATTGTAGTTGTCAGCCAAGCAAAATTATTACCTGAATAAGTATGATATGCTGAGCTGATTTTCTGAGAAGTTTAAAGAAAGAAAGACAAGGTGGTGTTGGGAATTACACTTACCTACAAAGAAAGCAATATTAAAATTGGAAGAATATAGTAGATCCTAACTGAGGATCCCTTATATCAAATTACAAGATAGACACCTGTTCAATATACAGTTTTATTTAGGTATTTATTAGCTCAGAGGTTGGGTGTGCCTTTTGTCCCAGATGCTTTCAGGTTCCTGAAGCCACGAAAGAAGCAGTGGTGTTGTTATTCCCTTCCCTTTCCTCTAGACTTGGATCTCTGCCCTCAGATTTATGTGACTTCTTATCTCATTCAGTAGTCCTACGTGGAATTTGCATGTCAATAGCTATGTCATGACTGCTGTAACTGGTTTTCCATCATTCAGGCTTTACATTTGCAGTTTCAGGGTGCTTGCAGAGTTTATACCCCAGTGAGTAAGTGGTGAGAATGTGGCAGCCTGTAAAAATTGGCAGATGGGGATGACCACTGAACACAAGGTTTTGCTTTTTGGAGTTGGTTGTTTATCAGAACATTGGCTTATAGTTAAATTAAGAATAATTATAGAATTAAGAATTCTATAGAATTAGAATTCTATAATTATTTATAGAATATATATATTCTAATTCTTATGGAATTAATTCTGTAAGAATTAGAATTTAGAATTAAGAATTAAGAATAATTAAGAATTTCTCAAAGAGCTTTCTTGTGCAGCCATAAGGATCTGGAAAAGAATCACGTGGCAGCAGCAGCCACCTCTGTAACAAGGTCTTTATTCCGTGTTTCTGGTTTACTTGGTAGAAATCAAAGTACAATAATGATGAAGAAATGGACTGTGTACTGTATTTATGTGACTGCACATACCAACACTTTCTCTGTGGACCTCGGTTTCTGTGGCTAAGAAGTGTCTCCTGACTATCTTGGGTTTTTTAATCTGAAAGTATTTTGCTGCATCATTCTGTTCTCAGAAGGTACCTCAACACTAGACACGCACGTATTTTACATTCTCCAGTTGTTTATTAGCATCTGATGGTGTTTGTGAGTAGAGTGGAAAAAGATAAGAGAAGGTGAAAGGCCTTTCATATGACAAAGGTTGGGTTGGAGAAAAGATTTGTCTGGTCACACAAAGTTTTTGTTTACATGATGTTTATTTCCCTGAAGTCTCCTTTGCTCTAGTAGTAGAAGCACCAAAGCGCCGCCAAAGGCATAAATTATTGTGCTCTGATTTGGCTACTCTGTGTTATTCTGTTAGTCTAAGTGATGGTGTTTATAAAAACATTAGTGTCTTGTGTTTGTCTGCTGTAGCTGTTGCAATGCTACTGAAGATATTCTTAAGAAAGGCCAGCTCAGAGTTTGGAAGATGAGAGGAAAACTTGTCACTGGTTTTGTTTTTGTTTTTTGGGGGCTGTTTTGATTTTTTTGTTTTGATTTTTTTTAATTAAAAAAAAATTGAATGTGGAAGGGAGAAGCTTTCTGAAGTATTGCTGTTCTCCAGGTACTTACGTAGCTTGGAGAGTATGACTTGGCAGCTCTTCTTAGAGCAAGGGTTGCAAGCACACAGCTTTACTTGCCTGCTTCCTGAGTCTTTTCACTGCTCTGCAATACACTTCATTTTCAGGGCATGGTTTCTGCTTATCAGTGGCAGAGCTCGGCAAGTAGAAACAGAAACGCTGCTCTGAAATTTCGGCTTATGTTTCAGACAGAGAGCACTTCTTCCTAAGAGCCGTGGGACGCTCGGAAGCTGCTGCAGAAATACCCCTTTCCTCCAAGGACTGTCCAGTTACTCAGTGCTGGTTGTTTTGCAGTGTCTGATAATTGGGGCTGGACCCTGTGGCCTTCGCACAGCCATCGACCTGTCGTTCCTGGGAGCCAAGGTGGTGGTCATAGAGAAGAGGGACGCCTTCTCCCGCAATAACGTGCTGCACCTGTGGCCCTTCACCATCCACGACTTGAGGGGCCTCGGCGCCAAAAAGTTCTACGGCAAATTCTGTGCAGGATCCATAGACCATATCAGTAAGTACAGCCAGGGCTGGACACAGCAGCACTGCTTCTTCCTGCAGGGAAGGAGGTGAGAATGAAAATCCAGCCTACGCCGCTCCCTGCTCTCAAGGTTTTATGGTACAATTCAGCATTACTTTTGCATTATGCATTCTGGGCTAGTCATGAGATGAAAACATGCAGTGTTTATCTGTCATCTCTTAGGCATTCCTAAGGCATAGCTTCTTCCCTCACTGAAAAATACACTTAAAGCTCACTTTTTTCTTTTTTTTAAAAATGGATCATTTTTCTGTTTTTTGCTGATACATTCCTGCAGCTGCCGCGTTATTCTGTTTCTCTTGAGCAACATCTAAAGAAAAATTAGTGCATGCTTTTGAACATTCTTGTGAATTTCAGTCTGGAGAAAGGAGGATAGTTTTGACTTTGTTAATTTTCAGAAGAGTGATGAAGATACGTTGTGATTAAATAGATGTTTATTTGTTAAAATTGAAAATAATCTTGATGATTTTTATATTCTGTTAAATCAATCCTCTTTGAAAGCTGAATGCTTTGGTGGAGCAGGAGTTATTTTTCTTTTCTTTTTTCTTTCCCAGAATTGACTGTACATGACGCAGCCAGGTGTTACCCACCAGTCTGTGTTCTCTCTTTTTTTTTTTTTTTTTTTTTTTAATTTGGCAACAAATGGTAAAACTGGAAGATTTCTTTGTAACTTCAGCCTTGCAGATTGCTTTTTTCTTCTAATATATTTTCATTTTTATTCTTCCAGTCTTTATGCATTTTGTCTTTTTTTCTGTATCAGCACAGCTAAAATTTAGTTTTTAGGTGAAGGATTTTTTGCATTTTGCTATCTGAAATATGACAGCAAGGTGTTTTCCTTCAAATTCATTGAGCTTGCAAACTGTAATTTTCATTCTCATTGCCAAAGTTGCCTGAAGAGGAAAGAGGTGGTGAGGAGCTTTCTATGCCCTCACTAAGGCAGAGGTGTTGGGATGGAGGTGCAGGTCAGTATTACAGCCAGGCTGATCCAGTGGCTCTTTGCCATCTGTGACAAGTGCAGCCCTGCCTGTGCTGTCTTCCCTCCCTCTCCTGCAGCTCATGTCCTGGTTGTTACCCTTGGTGCTGATTAAGGGGCTGAAACACCAAAAAATTACTTTTTATACTTTGAAAAGGGTTGGGTTTTCAGCTGTGTAGAATTTTCTTAGCGTGCTGTGATATCACACACCAGTGGTGCCTGGATGAAGTGCTGGGAACACCGTGGGGAAGAAGAAAGTAGCAGCTGGCCTTTAAGTCAGGGTGTCAGTAATGTCACACAGACACACATGGCCACTGCTGCTCTTTTCTTTTTCTTCTATTTCTTTATAATCTGCTTTTTTTTTTTTTTTTTTTTTCAGGTATCCGTCAGCTCCAGCTGATCCTTTTGAAGGTTGCCTTGATCTTGGGAATAGAGATCCATGTCAATGTGGAATTTCGGGGGCTCGTTTACCCTCCGGAGGACCAGGAGAACGAAAGCAAGTAGCACTGAAATGGGCAGTAGAGAAGGGGGAAGTTGTGGTAGGATTCACAGGGTACACTCCTTAACTCTGCTTATGACATTAAGTCCTTTCCTCGTGGTCCATTAGTAAGAATAGTTATTAATCCATTTTTGCTTGGATTTTTAGTAGGATTTTTTTTTTCTAGTGACAAATCCAAATTAGTTACTGTATGAAACAAAATCACCAGCAGGATTACACAGAAATAGACCAAGACATGGTAAATTGTAATTGCTCCTAAAATACTTAAGCCTATTACATAACATTTTGAAACAACTCCTTTCTTTGCATTCACTGAGCATATTTATATTGGTGAATGTTCCTTGTTATGCTTTTGGTATCACTGTGAAACCTGTTCTCTGATCACCACAGGAGATGTAGCTTACTTGTTTTTAGGCCTTTTATTACTTGTATAGGAAGTAGAGAAGTTTGTAGGGGCCCTTAAAGGAATTTGGGGAGTTTTAGCAGAGCTGTGTCTGCCTCTGATTCATGTGGAATTGCTACACAGTTCAGGAATAACCCTGTTATTAATGTAGCTGTACTGCAGGGTTTCTTGACTGATCATGTGTTGAAGGATTAATTGATAGTAAGAACTGGTTTTATCAATTTTTTTTCTATTATTATTGCCATTTATGTTGTCATTAACTTGGAGTTTATCTACAGGAATAGGTTGGCGTGCATTGGTCCATCCCAAAACCCATCCAGTGTCTGAGTATGAGTTTGAAGTAATCATTGGAGGGGATGGCAGGAGAAACACCTTAGAAGGTAATGGTTCATAATTCACCTCCTAACAGAACTTATTCTTAAATTAGTTAGAACAACAGTGGCCTTTAACACGCCAATGAACATCTGGAAAAACACTTGACAAGTGATAGGGAGATTAAAAGTCCATGTAAAAATCCATTTATAGCAGAGACGTGGGTGGTCTTTGTTTTCTTCCCCTAAACTAATAGACATAAGGGGTTTTGATCTGGATAATTTTTCCTACATTTTTTTCTTTAGTTGAGCTGTGTTGTCATTCCTACCTTTGGGTGTAGGAACTGAGGTGTTGAGTATTATTCTGTGTAGCAGAGAATCCCTTGTTTTTAATGGAAATTGCAGCTTTAGGAACAGAGATGAGAGATGGGGTGGTGGGGAGCTTTTTCCCTAAACAGCACTTTTCTGACGAAGCAATTGTTCTTTCCTCTGTGCAGGAGTTTGTAACTCATCAATTCCCTTCTCTCCCTTCACTTTGTGAGTGCACCTGTCTGTGGCATACTGAGCCTTCTCTGAAGGTGTGTTTGCTTTTCAGCATTGCAACTTTATCCTTCCTGTAGGGTTTCGCCGAAAAGAATTCCGTGGTAAACTTGCAATTGCCATCACAGCAAACTTCATCAATCGCAACACCACAGCTGAAGCCAAAGTAGAAGAGATCAGCGGTGTGGCCTTCATCTTCAACCAGAAGTTCTTCCAGGATCTCCGAGATGCCACAGGTTTGCCAGCACTTGACAGATTTCCAGTGAAATATAAACTGTTTGTCTTTATAATTACAATTTTGCAGCTCAGATTTGTGTGTTTAATCAAGAAACAAGCATCTTGTGCAAGGCACTCAGTCAGTGCTGCCTCTGAAATATGACTTCCCTAGTTTTCAGCTGTTCTGCTGTACAAAGCAGATGTGTGTCATTTTGATTCAGAAGTGGAGAACTTATGGTTTTCAGGAGATCAGAACCCCAAATGGGAAGAAGTCATGAATCCAGAGTTCTGCTTTTTGCACTCCACATCTGAATGCAAACCTTAGAGTTGTGATAAATGGGTTTTTTAAAAGAGGTAGCTTTATGCAGGTGAAATGTGCCTTGGTTTTGTTGACAGTTCAGATTTTAAAGTCACCCAGAACATGGTAGAAAGTTGCTTGGCATTCTCTCTTTTTCTAACCATGCAGTTTCAATTGACTTTCTTCTGGTAGAACTTTTGTTGCACATAACTCCTAACTTGTTCCTTCACTACTATGTCTTTTGTTCTGTCACAAGGCATTGACTTGGAGAACATTGTCTACTACAAAGATGATACACACTACTTTGTCATGACTGCCAAAAAGCAGAGCTTGCTGGATAAAGGAGTGATACGGCATGTGGGTATTAACTTCTCCTGTATTCTCTGTAAGCTAAAATTGTGGTGATAATTTACTTTTGGTAAGCTGAAGGTAGGAAAATGTGCTTTTCCTCCATCACAAAATGTTCTTCTACAGTTGTTATTTTAGAGCATGAATGTAATTGTGTTCTAAAAGGCAGTTAATGCCCTTCTGAAGTATCTTAAATCAGACGAGTGTTACAAAACCTGTCGTTTTCAAATTTGTCTCCTTTTGTAGATTTGGGAGTCTTGTTTATGCTAAGATAAAATACGCTGAAGGAACATTTAATAGCTTAGTTGAGCTTCCCTCATTTTATGGGGATGAAAAATGCTCAAAAGCTTCTTAGCCCTTTCACAGTCAGAAACGCAAGCAGGACTGATTACTGTTTGCAATAGAAGATCTATAGATTTTCTCCTGGAAGCATTAACACAGATAGCAATGAAAGAAAATTAGCAGGCAAATTTGTATGAGTGGATTTGTCAGAATTTTAATGCCGACTTCCATATACGCCAATCTTAAGATAAACCTGTGGCACTTTAACTTTGCTGGTTTTGGCAGGACCACGCCGACACAGAGGTCTTGCTCTCCCGGGAGAACGTGGACCAGGAGGCTTTGCTGAACTACGCCAGGGAAGCAGCAGATTTCTCCACTAACCAGCAGCTGCCGTCACTGGACTTTGCCATCAACCACTACGGGCAGCCCGACGTGGCCATGTTTGACTTCACGTGCATGTACGCGTCCGAGAACGCGGCCCTGGTGCGCGAGCAGAACGGCCACCAGCTCCTCGTGGCGCTGGTCGGGGACAGCCTCCTGGAGGTTCGTGTTCATGTTCTCGGGTGGAAGCTCTGAATGAGCACAAACCTTTGCACCCAGCACTGAAATAGGTGCTGCCTGGCGGAGAGGCGCTCTAAGGAAAGCTGCTGTTTGTTCTAGAATCAAGTGGGAGGTTTGAAGGAAGGGTGGGAGTGTTGGATTTTTAGCACGGTAATGATCGCGCTTAAGAAAATGTGTGCAGAGCTTTTTCTGAAGTTCTGTCTGTTCCATCTGCTTCTTGTTGACTCTCTACAGAACCTACTGTAGGCCTGCTAGTAGTTAGCATTTTGTAGTTGGTTAAAAAAGTACTGACTTGAAGAGAAGCTGTTAAGGCACCCCAGGCTATGAATTACTGTTGGAAATAGAGGGATATTGGCTTTGGGAGAGCTTGTGAGCTGTTCACTGCACATCTGGTTTCCTCTAGCCCAGTGGGAGTGGCGCTTGAAGCTAATTACTGAGTTACAATTTCCCAGCAGATTACTGCCTGAATATGTGCTTGATACTTCTTTAAGATTTTCCCTAAGTGATGCTTTTCCTTTCTCTGCTTTTCTTTTTTTTTTTTTTTTTTTTTTTTTTTTTGGTAACTTGTAATATCAGCCGTTTTGGCCGATGGGAACTGGAATAGCCAGGGGATTTTTGGCTGCAATGGACTCTGCTTGGATGGTACGAAGTTGGTCGCTCGGAGCTAGTCCTTTGGAAGTCCTTGCAGAGAGGTAATGGAGAAAGTGAATACATGAATACATTTACAGTTCTAATCCAATCCTCCAACATCTCATCATTCATTACAGTTTCTTTTGGTACAAATATGTAGACAGAATGGGAGATGCAGACTCTCACTGTTTTTGGAGAATGCATGAGGGTATAATTCAGTTAAAGAAAAAAATTTTCAAAGGAGTTGATAAACTGAAGTTATGGAAGAGTCAGAAAAGAGTAAGAAATGTTGCTATTCCTGGTCCTAGTTTTAAAAGATTAGATGAGGGATCTTTTTTTTAGGTGCTTATTGACATTGCATGGACAAAGTGAGCCTGACTAACTCTCACCAGCCCTTCAATGGCAAACCAGATGAAGATGTAGGTGCCTTTAAAGTACCACATACAAAAGTTCTTGCTGTCTCCTATTACCTTGTGAATGCTTTTTATTATTTCCTTGTGAGGAAGTTGTGACCTGCTAATTTTCATGTTGTCCTTGGTCACTTTGTTTCCTGTAAGCCAAACAGCATCTTGTTTCTTTCGAAGTATTGAGTTCTTGATGTGTTAATCAGCTTTGCCTGAGTGTGGCTTTGGTGACTCAAGGGGCTCTCTTGGAGATCAGAACTCGAGTAATTAGAAGATGGAGTAAGTAAAAACAGCAGTTTGTAGGTCCTGTTTTAAACTTCAGCAACTGCATCTTCTGACCATCAGGAGCCATTGTATAATTTCTAAAATTGCACAATGGCACAAATCATACTTATGATTCCATTTGTTTGAATTAAAAAAAACCAGTGAGGAATATAATGTTGCTGTTGAAGCCAGACTTCATCACCTTTCCATTAGCCACTTCAGACAGCAGTAAGATCTTCCCTGGGCTTTCTCTTCCACATACTGAACAAACTCAGTTCTCTTGGCCTCTCCTCACAGGGCAAATGCTCCAGTCCCCTTGGTGGCCCCTCTTCCTAAGCCCTTCCTCAGTGTCTTTATTGTACTGGGCAGCCCCTTCAGTTTAGCTTAGTGTATTGTTTTCTTCCCTCCTTTGGAATTCTGAAGTTGTACTAACAAGTGCAGATTTTAATATGGTTATGCTGACTCTTAGCTATGCAGTGTCTGAAGTGGTTAGATTTCTGATTTGCATGTTTATCTCTCCAGAGTTTACTTAGCCATAGTAGTAGTGATGCATCTCTTAAAAAAAAAAAACAAAAAACAAACAAAAACAGAACAAAACCTTAAACCAGCCAAAACAAACCAAAAACCCTAAACCACCACAAAGCCTAAACAAAACAAGATGAACCAAAACAAAACCCCAAACTTTTTTTTTTTTTTTTTTTTTTTTTGGTGTTATTTTCCCAAGGGAAAGCATTTATAGGCTGCTGCCTCAGACCACCCCAGAGAACGTGAGTAAAAACTTCAGCCATTACAGCATTGATCCTGCCACCCGATACCCCAATATCAACGTCAACTTCTTGCGGCCACAGCAGGTAAGTCACCAGTGGTGCTGCTGGGTGCTTGCCATCTGCAGTGTCTTTTCCTCAGCTGAAGCTATGCCAGTGTTTTGGGAACAGAGAGTGATGTGTGTGTAACATGGAAACAGTGAAAAGTAAACTTTTGTAGTTGAACAAATTCCTTTTTAGGAATGTTTGATAATTTTAACTGTGATATAATGATAGCAGAAACCTATAAATTTGTATCTTCAATGTGTGCATGTGCATTTTCTTTGTAATAATCCAGTCTAGCAGTCTGTCATTGCAATTTGGTATCCACTGAGCAGCAGCAGTCAGCTGGACTGTTCAGCACTGATGAGCTCATCCTTGCTGTTGTGAGGTTCTTGGGGTAGGATTTTTGCTACCTACACGTACTTACCTTCCCTTTTGTACCCTGGGATGTCTCCTTATTGTCTTCTGGTTATTTCTGTGTGTACCTGGGGTGCATGGCATGTGTTGATCATCTTAAATATTTTTGTGTGTCATTTTAGGTACGCCACTTGTATAATACAGGAGACTTGAAAGACATTCACCTGGAAATAGAGAACTTTGTGAACTCCAGGACACCAAAGCTGACTCGAAATGGTAGGCCTGGCTGCTGTCCTATTCCTTTTGGTATTCTGGAGCTGGATTAGTGCAGGAACTAGAGGGCAACAGGGCTGTAGGATATTATTTAACCATTCTCTTCATTTAGAAAATGTACCCAGTAATTGTTTTGTCAACAGTCTGAGCTTACAATTTTTCAAGTTTCCATTAGCATGGGAATTTATTTTTGTTTGCTTAATTTCCCTTGCTTTATAATGCTGTTAATTTTCTAAGCATATTTGTTTGCATAGGCAGTTCTTCTCACCTCCTTTATCTCTAGGAGTGCCCTTGCTTAAAGTGCAGAGGCCTGGACTGAGTTCACTCTAACAGTAGACTCAGAACTCTTACAAATGTGTCAGAAGGTATTGCTTGTGCAGTCTTGCATGTTCCTGCTTTCCTTTCTTCCTCTCATCTCTCAACTAAATGAAACCTCACTTTGCATTATTCTGAGAGCTAGATGCCTTGTGATAAGCATTTCAGTAGCTGTCTCCTTGTCTCTACCCTGAGGGGTATGTCAGACTTTTCCTTTTGCAGCCTCGTCTTGGATCCCCAGATAGTGTTTGGGATTCCCAGAGTGGTTCTTTGCTGCTGAGCTTCCCTTTCACTGCTGCATAGCTGTGTAGTCTCTGCTCTTTGCCCTGCAGCCATGTCCCTTTAGGCTGTAATCTCATCAGATCTTCTGGTAAAACAAGGTCAGAATAGGCCAGTGCTTTTAAAGGAAAGTTTTCAAGGGAGACGAAGAAGTTACAGCAGTGCATTTGTAGTTCTTCCACTAGAAATGGTATATCTGGGCTTTAGAGAGTGTTGCTACTCTATGTCCTTTTGATTATATTTAACAAGCCTTTGCAACTGTTTTATATTTCCTGGGGCTCTTTTACAATGGCTAGGGTGAAAAGTCTGGCAAGTTACAACTTAGATAATTACTTTTCAGCAAATTAAAAATACTTTCTTGGATTTAAAATCGATATTGATGACATTTTTAAAAGAAAATAAGAATCCTGTTCTCCATTACCCATTGTAGAAGGAGCTTGATTTTATATTAAGGTTTTGCTTGTTGATTCACGGGGTTTGTGTTGTAGTTAGAATTAGAGTTCTTGTGCATGTCTATTTTGAAATGTGCTATTTTTTTTACAGAGTCTGTAGCCCGCTCTAGTAAATTGCTCAGTTGGTGCCAGAGGCAGACTGATGGATATGCTGGTGTTAATGTGACAGATCTCACAATGTCATGGAAAAGTGGCTTAGCTTTGTGTGCCATTATCCACAGATACCGTCCAGACTTAATGTGAGTAACTGGCTGCTTCACATAACTGGGAAGAGCAGAAAATTAGTGGTATTTGGAACTAATAATACGGAGTTGGAGGCAGTGCATTTGTGACTTATGAAGAAAAAGATTGAAATAAATTCAATTAAACTTGATAGAAACCAACATCCAGTGATTCGCTAGCAGAGTGGAAGGTCATGATAACTTGATGAATTTGAAAATAAATGTGTTGTCATTTTCCCTTCTGGATGATTTGGCAGAATTAAGCTTCAAAATGGTACTGACTGGAAAGCATTATTGACTGACAGATTTTATGTGTGCAGTGAGTAAGGAACAGTTCATGGCTTCAGTTAAATCTCTTGTGAACAAGTCTCTGCACGGTCCTTTATAAATTTCCTGTTTAACAAAGCAGCTCTTTCTAAAGACTTTCAGGCTGCTCTTTCTAGAAGTAGTGACCCACAGCCTAAATAAAGAGATTGTTACTGTTTGCACACTGACTTGGTGGTTGGGTGAATAGCAGAGGTGTCCTCTAAAGTGATGTATTGGGTAAAACAGTGCCCAGATTCTAGAATGGGGAAACACTGGCTGGAAAAAGTGATGATAGCAAAGACTCTGGTACTTTAATCTGAAATGTCTCCAACTTCCCAAAGGGACATCACAAAAAGTAAATTCTGAGAGCTGTACTTGAAGACATAATCCACTGTAAAACATACTGAAAAATTGTGGAGTTATTCCAATCCATATGCTTTGAATTACTTCTGTATTGGTGTACTTGAGTTAACCTGAGCTACACTGTTTAATAGCTTTATAGCTTGTGGAGAGTTCAAACAGCTCTTGAAGTGGTTCATGTAACTCTCTACAAGCTATAGCTTTTTATATAGTTATACAAGCTCTGGAAAAAGCCAGCAGGACAAAAATATGGATTAGTCAAGAGAAAAGGGGACAAAAAGTCAAGATTTAATTCAGTTCCAAGCACATGGAAGATTTTATGTAGGGGAAAACCTACAGTCTTCCAGTAAAGGAGGAAGTGGAGATGTATTTCAAAGGATAATGCTTTTTAGGATGAAAAGTCGAGGTGTTTAGGAAGAGCAAACAAATTTTAAAATAATATATTTGAGCCAAAGTTCACTGTAGTTAAGTAGCATCAACTTTGTCAGGTTGGTGGCAAATAAAATTAACATTTAAGTGAAAAAAAAAAAGATGGGTATCTGAGTTCTTTCAGAAGACTGGCTTCTATTTGATTCAGTGCAAGGCCTCTTTTTACCCTTTGCAGAGACTTTGATTCCTTGGATGAGCATGACGTGGAGAAGAATAACCAACTGGCCTTTGACATCGCTGAGAAAGAGTTTGGGATCTGTCCCATTATGACTGGAAAGGAAATGGCATCTGTTGGAGAGCCAGATAAGCTGTCGATGGTGATGTACCTCACACAGTTCTATGAGATGTTCAAAGACACCATCCCCTCTAGTGGTAAGCAGTTTGGGGCACTTCTGTGGGATTTAAAGACTGCTCCAGGGTGAATGTGTGTGTTTCAGTTACTGTCCTGCTGCTTCTGCATGAGCACATTGAGTAGTTACTCACTATAGCTTTACAATACAAAATGCTCACTTGTTACTGGTGCTGATAAAGACCATGTTAGCAGCAGCAGGAGCAAAATAAGGAGTTAATATACAATAATGTCCTCAAAAGTTCTAAACTCACTTCACTACTACTAGATCCGTTTTCTGCTTTCTTACTATTCTTTGTCTTAGCAAATGTTAGGTGCCTAGCTAGTGGTTGTTGAACAGGTAGTTTCAAAACACTAGCTGAGTTTTATACCTATTTATCATCTGTGAATGGTGAGACTAACTTCAGGCCACTGAGAAACAAAGCATCTTTGATCAGAACTGAAAGATGTAATTACCTAACCCAAATCAAAATGGCCAGCCTTTAAATATTGATAATGTTGTTACAGCTCTTTATTACTTATGATCTTAATTCACATGTATCTCTCTGGTGAGGGGAAAAAAATTGCTTTAATAGCCTTTTAAATATATAGTATGTATCATGTATTATTTCTAAAACTCTGGACTGTTTTTAAGAATACTGATGTTCATGTTCTTTAAATCATGCTCTTTAAATGTAAAAGTAGAGTAAATGCAGCATCTGTTACGGGTGGTTATAAATCCTGAAAGAACTGCTTTGGGCAAAATGAAAAAGCAGAATAGCTGAGAAAGGCATTAATTCTAGATGTTAGTCATTTTGTACAGAGAATTTAAGAAAAAGACTGCTACGTTAGAAAGAATCAGTGAGTCCTTCAGTTGTGTATTTAATAACAGCACCACAGAAAAAAAACTTGATGGCATTCCCTTGTTCTGCCTGTTGTCACTAACAGATAGCCTGGAGCTGAATGCAGAAGAAAAGGCTGCCCTGATTGCCAGTACCAAGTCTCCCATCTCCTTCCTCAGCAAACTGGGACAAAGCATCTCTCGGAAGCGCACTCCCAAGGTAACCAGGCACAGCCCTGGGAGCACTTGGGTCTGGCAGGCTGCTGCCCAAGCATGGTGCTAAAAATGCAGATGTTAGTGTTTGTTAGCGTGGTCAGTTTGCAAGAGACCATGTGTTCACCAGCTCTTGGTATGGGACAATACATGACATTTATGCCTGCAAAAGTACACCTGTAGTATGTACTCTCAGTGGTGTATTTCAGTCTTAAAAGCTTAACCTTGTGGTAGTATTTGGCCATATATTTTCTCTTGGAACATAGCTAGTTGCTCAGTTTTCGATGATTTGAAAGCGTTGAAGAATTGTCCAGTTGAAGGTAACAATCCCCTAAGGAGTATCTAGGGAAAAAACTCTTTTCATAAACAAATGGAGAATGAGCACAGGGAATTAAATAAGCTTTGCAACTAAACTGATTAAGAGCACTGATGACACTTATCTCAGCCCAGAGAGGTATGAGAGTTATTTTTGTTTTCTTTCCCCTACTCCTTCTGTTTTCAGGACAAAAAAGAAAAGGAACTGGATGGTGCAGGAAAGAGGAGAAAAACCAGCCAATCTGAGGATGTAAGTATTATAGTGAGATGTATCAGGGAACAAAATAAATGGTAGGTACCTTTTCCCCCACTTCACTTCTTCCTTTTTTTTAATATCCAGGCAGGGATTATATAGGATTTTTTAGAAAAAAATCAATTCTTCCTCAGAGGTTGCACTTTCATGGTATCTTTAGTGCAAATATTTTACTAATGATTATGAAAGAATACAGCATAACAGATGAAATGTTGCAGTTCCCTGATGTTCTGTTTTTATTGCAAATTAGTGTGGTTTGATGAGGACATCAACACTCAAATCTTCTCAGTAAACTCGTGCAGTATTGTCAGAAGCTTGATGCATATTTAAACTTTAACCTTGGTTTGTGCAAAAAGCATACATTTCCAGTGTGCCCATAAGGCAGTCTTTCAAATTCAGTGTTTGTAGCCAAATGGGTACAGGTGAATTAAAATTCAGTGCTTTGGGTTTGTTGTTTGAAGATGAGCCTTTGGTTTATGTCAAGGGCTCCACAGGGGTGTTTCAGCTGAGGTCTTTTTGGTAGGTATCAAATAAGATTGAAAAGATCAGTGAAGTTTAACAGAACATTTGATGACTTGCCAAATGAAATTAAAACCTGAGCTTTCAAGTGAGGCTAAGATTTGTTATCTGTAGTGTAAGAGACTTTTCACAGCAAAGGGGTAGAAAGGAGAAGGTGATCTGGTTGTATCTTGTTAAATTTTGATGTCACTGATTGTTAGGAGGACCTCCCACGAAGCTACAGAGAAGAAAGGCCCACACTGGTGAGTGCCCTGACAGAGAGGAGAATTGATGCTGCCATTGGGAATCAGAACAAAGTCAAGTCCATGGCAACCCAGCTGCTGGCCAAGTTTGAAGAGAATGCACCAGTGTCGTCCTCAAACCTACGAAGACAGGTAGGAGATGGCTAATAAACCCCTTTGTTTTGGAATTGTAGAGGAAAACCATGAATGCTAGCATGCATTCCTCAAGACCGGATGCTACTGTTGCTTTTCTGCTTCCAAGGTTCTCCTAAAGAAGAGTGAAGTTTACCCAAAGCTTAAAATTTACAAGTACAGGGTGGAGAAGACCAGCAATTTACTTTATTTTATAACTACTATTGCTCTTTAAAAGCATTCCAGCTTATGCTGTTTAAGAACAACAATTTGGTTTCTGATTTGAACATTTTCATATCAGGTTACACGTGTCAGTTCTTGTGGACTGTGATTAAGCTTTGTACGTGTGTGTATGTGCAGCAGATAAATGCCTGGGAGTTTCTTGGCAATCAGGGTGTTTGTGTCATTCCAAGTGAGGCTCATTTGTTCTCCAGGATGGTATCTGAACTGCTGCAACTGCAGGGGAGTTGTCTTTGAAGTTAGATTGAGTCACTTCAAGCTGCTGCTGGCAGTGCAGTGTCAGCAGGATGAGGCTCAGTGTGGTTTAAGTGCCAGAGTCCTTGCTCTGCTGCATGAGTCCATCTCCACAGCTTGTGCCAAGCTCTGTGCCATGGCCACGTCGTGGCTGGGACCTGACCTGGCTGCTGGAAAGCCAGGTCAAGTTTGTCTCTGCCACACTACATATCAGCATTGGTAGTGTAACGTAATCAGAATGGCCATGTCTGTCCACACAATAAAATGTTTCTTCAGCTGCTGCACATTGGCTGGCATACTCAGCCAATGATTTGAAGAAACAATGAAATGAGAGGAAAGGTCCAAAAATAGGTGAAGTTTCCCATTTTTTGATGTTTTGTTTTTTTTTTTTTTTTCCTTTTATATTTTACTTGCTAAATGAATTCCCCCCTACCCTATTTTTTTTTTTTTCTTAAATGTTTGTCTGTACTATTCTGTATTCCATTCCTATGGCTTTCTTTGAGTTTCCTTCACTATTTTATCTTTCCTCCTTGGTCCCACCTTCCCTACAACCTGCATGCAGCAGCCTGTCCTGCCTTACCAAGAGCGTGTCCACAGCCAGCCATCCAGCAGACGAGAGCAGGGCCGGCTTGCTCCCATACCCCAGTGGAAACAGGTAAAGAAACTCATTCTGACTTGACTACAGTGCATTTCCTCACCCAGCACCAGCTAGCACTGTTGTGTTTTTAAGCCAGTCCTTTTCCAGCACCTTGTCTGAGTCTGTTATTTTAAATAACTTCCAGTGAATGAAGTCAACATCTCCCTTTGGTGATGATGAATGGGTTTAATGTTTCAAAAATATTTAATCAAATTTTCCCTGCCTTCTTATGCTAGTTTCAACTTACCAAGACTTTCATGGATGTTGCAGCAGAAATTTTTGCCATAGAATTTCTAGATTCTTCTGTTAGAAATAAAGGAAACATGTAAGCAATTATGGAAACTCATGAAATAAAGATGTCTTATCATGTATGATATTAAAACTCTTCCTTGATCTAAATAGTAAAGTTGGTTATCAGGTTTGCTATTCCTGTGTGAAATCTTAGGTGTTCTGTAGTTGCAGGAGACTTTCCTGTGGCTTCCCTTTCTTTAATGCAGCTTTCCTTGCCAGCTTCTCACACTTGTTGCTTTGCAGACTCCTGTGTTACTGTGAATTCAGTACATTTTAGGTTTTCTTCCACAGAATAGGGACCAATAGCAGAGAAATCAGCAGGTATCAAATTTTATTTTCTCTCCAACGTTTTGGGCCATTGTAATTGCTGCTGTTTTTCCTTAAATGCCATGAAAGAAAACTAAGGCTTCTGGTAGATGATCTTTCCAGGCATTTAAGGATACTTACCTCACTGGCTTCATCTCCTTCCACTGTTTCCCTGTGTAAATGGCCTCCCCCTGTTTCTGAGAGTGCTCACAGGTATTTTGCTGACAGCCATAATTTGGAGAAACATCTACTTCTCTCTGGCTGTAGTTTAATCAGAGCACACTTCGGAGTCAAGGGGAAGAAGATGACACTGCTTTGGAAATTCACTGTTCTTGATGAATATGGATTCATGGTGATCTTTGTGTCTGAGGCATTCAGCACAATTAATGCTGCATGTCATGACTGGTGCCCTGATCGAGAAGATTTCTCTTCAAGAAAGAAGACCTAAGCCTAGGGGAATTATTGTCAATATGCTTTGGTTTCCTGACTCAGTGTTTGTTCTTCCTTTTGTCTCATCAAAATCTTCTTTATAGGCTAATGAGCATTTTGAGATGGATTCACATCATTCATGATTAAGGCAAATTTTATTTCTCAAGAATACTTATTAAAAAAAAAAAACCCTGAAGCAAAAAAGCTGTACAATATTAAGTGAATTGATGAGCACTGCTTATATTACCTCCTAGAAAAAGGAAAACTGGATTGTACTGGCTGTCTCTCTCTGTTTTAGCACTTGGAAAATGCCACATTCCTGCACCCTTGAGATTTCTATTTGAACCTGTTACTGAAAGTCTATGAAGGCTTTATAATCAAGCCTTTATAGTGAAACACAAAAGTTCTTGTTGTCATTCTTTTGTCATTGATAGAAAAAAAAGGACAAAGTTTTATTTCCTGTTTTTATTGAGGATTTTTCTCCTCACCAGAGAGCAGTTTTTTGGGCTTTTTGTTCTTTTTATACCTGCACTACACAACTTAAAAGAAATTTTAAAAAAAGGAAGAAAAAATCCTTCTGCTCTTCCTTGATCTCTGTATAGGAAGCAGTGTAGGGCACGTCTTTGAAAAGTCTTTCTGCAACAGTTTTACTTTCAGAGGATTTAAATTATTTTTTCAACATTGGCAGTGATTGCCTTGTGTGGATGATTTCCCTCTCAGTATTGCACAGGAGATGATCTTTCCTTGACTGGCTCTACTGCGTCAACAGAAGATGATTGATTCTTGGGTCCAGATGTCTTGCAGGATTTGCAGTGCTTTTGTAATGAAGAAGTATAAAACTGGGTCTCAAGGATGCAAAGTCTGCAGGACACAGAAGGATCAAAGCCCCACTGACAGGGTCCCTGTTCCAAAGGTTCCTTACTGTGTTCCTGGGGAAGGGAAGAATACAGGTTACTTTTATTCAAAAGCCGTGGACGTGCACTGAGCCATTTATTCTTGACTGGACAGAGACCAGCTGAGACCACAGAGTTTTGCCAAGCCTGGACAGAAAACCCTTCCTGCAGGACGTTGTTGCTGGAGCAGTACTTTGGCTGGCTGCTGAGATTTCTGGTTCTGGTTGCTTTGGCAGGCAGAGCCTGATAGCTGTGAGACTGCACCTTTTGATGGTGCTGTACTGGCCTTCTGTGGTGACATTGGTCACTCTGGGTTTATAGCTCACCCCTGGGTGACAGACTGCCAACAGAGAAGTGCTGCTGAATACCAGGACCTGTCCCTGAATCACAGAATGACCGGGTTAGAAGAGACCTTCAAGACTGAGTCCAGCCCATGCCTTAACAGCTCAACTAGACCATGGCACCGAGTGCCACATCCAGTCTTTCCTTAAACACATCCAGGGATGGTGGCTCCACCACCTCCCCAGGCAGGCCATTCCAGAACTTTATCTCTGCACATGCTGTAAAGGATTACTATTCCTTCTGACAAGCTCTTTAGGGATGATATATGTTTGTTAGAATGAGCTGTTCATGAAGCTTTTGGAAAGGTTTCTCTTTTGGCACAGGGATTGAAGTTCATGAGCTGAAACTTCTGCTGACTGAATATATCACATTGCAATTACCTTCTAGTGGAGAGTGCTTTGAAGAGGAGCAAAGCAGCTGCTAAGGGGACAAAGGGCAGGGGGGTGTTACTGTGAGAAACCACAGGTTGCCTAATGTTCTTACTAGCTGGCAAAATGAAGTTGAGATCCTCTCTTTGGGAGAAGGGCAGTTATATGATTGACAGGTTGGGTTCTTCCTGTCTTCTGGAAACTGCATGGAAGAGGAAAGTTTATTGCAAAAGCATAAGAGTGGTTGCAAGGAAGAGAATTGCAAAGGAAGTGGTCTGGGTTGGACCCACAGTTCTGGTGAGAAATTGACATCTGCTTTGGGTATTGCCTGCTGGTGTCTGTCAGATGGAGATCCTTAGCTGTAGTTGCTTACCAGTTTAAATCTAGATTCTTGCTTTACCCTCGAATTAAGATATCAGGTGAGCAGTTTCATTGAGCTTGTACGCCAAGATTCCTCTGTGTGTTGTACAGGTGGGGTAGAGGTGGCTTGCCTAAGAGAGAATTCCTAGGAAGAGTGAAATCCTGGCAGAATCCGTTCTGAAACAGTTTTTACTGTCATCACAAGACCTTTAATGGTGTCTCTCTTGGAAAGGCAATACCTTCCAAAGAGCAGAGGGGTTAAAAACCTCACCAGTCTGCTTCTCACAACATTCTGTGTGGCCTGCATCCCTTGTGAATTGGATTATAAAGTTGAATTTATTGAGTTACCTTTGAGGATGTTGATTTGTGTTGTCAAAATTGGTTTTGTGTTCTTATGAGCACCACAGCAGCATCTAATGATGCACAAAGATATTATGAAGTGAATGTGCACAGTGGAAATGTAATTTTTTTTATATGATGGTAATATCACCTAAAAAGTCTGGATTGTGTTTCATGGTGTGGTGGTTAATCTCCTCAAATGAATGCCTGCTTGTATAAGAACATCTTCCATTATGTGCTCTATGCTTTCTGAGCCATTTTAGCTGTTTTGGGAAAGAGCATCTCATCCAGGATCATGAAGCTATTGAAAGCCATATGGTCTATCCAGAAGAAAATCTGACTGGACATGGAGACAAGCATTTTAAATTGAATTTTGCCCTGGATTTTCAGACCTTCAGCTTGTAACCTTCAGTATTCTTCTGTTGTTCCGTGGGTCTTCTGTCAGCAACAGCTTTTGCATGTTATACATAAGCTTAAATCATGTTTGATGTGTACAAAGATACTTATAAGATTGAGATCCCGCATGTTTTGGTGCCCATCTTTTCTGCCTCTGGACATCTGCTGCTTATTCTTTTGAGACCATTCCCTAAAGTGTGACAAAGGGCAGTAGTGCAAACTTTGCAGTGATTTTATTGGAACTTTGCTTTTTGAAGATAAGTGATGACTGAGATGACCACAGACAGCAAGAGCTGAAACCTCAACAGGAGAGAACTTAAAACACCAATGACTTCTGCAAATACTGCTTTATTACCTTTAATTTTTTATTTAAATATGTTGATTATTTTCTGCTTTCCTATGGTCATCCTTTTCTTTGCAAGCTCAGAAATACATTCTGCTGGAGGACTGATGGAACACGTTCTTCATGCATTCATCCAATATTATATTCTGAGATTTGCCATGGAAAAATAAGCAAGTTTGTGAAAATTTTGACATTGGAAATGTAAACTTGGTCATGGACAGATGAAAATCCATGAGCAGCTCTGTGGTTGAGAATGTTGCCATGCTTTCAGTTAGAAATTAGTGACTTCCAAGCTAAGCCTTTTGAACATATAAATGTTCCTCATCCACTGCAGTGCAAAGTCATATGCTTCAGTTTAAGCTGCTTTTAGCATCTGTTTGAGATAGAGGAGTGTATTATTTATCTATCTGTTTTGTTGAAAAGGAAGAGAGCACCCAAACAGATGTTAGTGCCAGCTCATCTGCAAGGGCAGTAATAAACATCTGTAATACCTCTATACCACGTGCAGTTTTTTAGAGGCTTATCTAATGGTGGCTTTGGGTACACAGCATTTTGTTTTTTCTCAGTGCAACCATTTCCAGATATGCTCTGGTGAGAACTCAAAAGGAAAAATCAGGCAGAAGGCTTGTTAATAAACAAGAAATGGTGGAGAAAAGACTCTACATAACAAGGAGTACAGCACTAGAAGGGCATGTTTTCTGGTGTGTTATACTGAGGACATGTACGTGCATTGTGTAATAAGCAGACTATTAAATACAGCTCCATTTTATCTACAAACCAGCTGGATTTCTGTTCTAATAGAATGTAGTACATTTTAGCTTGCAAAAACGGTGTAATGTGTGTAAGTCAGAGAGGAAGGATCTGAAGCTGGGAGCAGAACACTGAGACTTGAATTGTATTAGTAATGAGCTGCAAGCAAGAGTAATTAGGTCAACAGGATGGATATTTTTAAGCATTTTAATTTTAATGCATTTTAAGCATTTTAGCAATAAGTAATTTTTCATGAAGCACAGAGAGCAGTCCAGTTATGCCATGGAGAGTTCCAAGTTTTGCCTTTAACTGATTGTAAGACCTTGACTCAAAAGCTGTTGGTTTAATTGTTAATCGATACAAATCTGTGTGGCTCTGGATAAAAACTTGGGTCTCAGCTTCAGGTACACTGTGGCTTTAGCTAATTTCAGAGATGTGTGAGCTTAGATCATGGTTTCACTTCGTGCATTCTGGCCTGTCTCACCAAACCACTGGTAATGTTACCTCTTTTCTACCATCATTATGATTTTTTTTTTTTCTTTTTCTGTTTTAAAAAAAAGATGAGGCATAAGGAACGTTCTCGGACCTGCCCCAAAAAAGTGATCATGCTCTCTTCTTCCACTCCATCTTCCTCTCCATCGTATCCCAGGCAGCAGGTGATTCCCTCTGCATGCTCTGTCCCTTTCTCTTCATTGCTGCTTGTACAAGTGACTAGCTCAGTTACCAAATAGCTTATTTACAAATACATTTCCAGTTTTCTTTCTTTCAGGTGTTGATGGGGGTTTCTCAGCCTCTTAGGTTAGGAAGACAGAGCAGCATTAACTCACTGGAAGCATGAAGAGTCTCCACTGGAGACTGAGATTTTGCTGTAGGCAGATTTTTTTTAACAGAGTACCCTTTCTCAGTTTTGAGATGCAGCAAAGTAGAAATTAAATGTTTGGAGTAATGCAGGGAAAGAAAATTAAACTTTGTTCCATCTCCACTCTCCATTTAAATAGGTGTGACTGAAAAGTTGCTCTTGTATCCATGAAACTTTTTTAGGATTGCTTATCTGAAGTGGTTTTTGCGTGTTGTAGTAGCCTTCATATGTCCACTGTGGTCCTTCTGTTTATCCCACACCAGGCTCTTGTCTCAGTCTGACTAACCTGGAGCAGTGAGAGCTGTTCTGAGCACACTGTATAAATGTGCATCCAGATGTTTGTGCACATGTATTTGTTGTCCTAGTTATATATTACCTGAAATCCTTCTAATATTTCTGTCCTCTTTTATATTGTCATTGTGCTTCTTTGAGTTGTATCCTTTAAAATTACTTGTTTTGTTTTCCTACTTTCAAATCCACTTCTTGATCAGTCCTGAACTAGAGGTCCTGAAAAGGCAGTTGCAGTCCCATGGAGCTGTCATGGCATCCTGTAAGGATTGTACAAATTAATTTCCCCAGAGGTGAAGCTGAGCTGTCTTTGCTGAGCTCTTGAGCCTATGAACTGTAAAGGAGCATTACCTTTTAGCAGAGTAAGACAAGTTTTTATTCTTTGGCAGAAAGCTTGACTTTCCTTATTGCTGTGATTTCTTGAGTTTTAATTACATGTTGCAGTTTATCTGGGCTAATTATTGGCAGCCTCCAGGACACACATTCTTTGCTGCCTCTGTGGTATCTGCAAGATAGATCAGCTCTGCCTACTGATCCCATTTGAAACTGTCCTAACAAGAAAGGGGGTTGGTTTTCTGCCATGCTGTGAGCAGCACCCTTTTCAAGAAGGATACAGGAGAGGACATCTAGGTAGAATGGGTGAGGAAAGCCCTTTTCATGAGCAGAACCTGCATTTAAACTGCAGTGTAATGCTACCAGATGATGTGATAGCTACCTGCCATCCTCATGTCAAAATCCTTTCAAAATTTTGTTGGATACATTTTATGAGAAAATAAAGGTTTTCCCCGACCTTACATATGGAGAAACGAAGGCAGTTAAATGCTGAATTTTGCCTTCTAATCTATAGAGTGGGATTAATTTTCTATGTAGAGAAATTTGTTTTCACTCACTAAGAATCTTGTAGCTCTATATTTTCCTTCTGTCACCTCTCCAAGTGTTTGTTTGTCCTGTGTGTTTTTGGTTGCCTAGTTCAGTCATGAAAGCCAGCTACTGCCAAGTGTATTTTGACCATTTTCTATGTTGTTTTATAGAAGTCTTCCTTCTTTTAACTCAGGAATTTTTACCTTCTGTCCTACAGAACTGATGTTAGACTCGGAGTAATCTGCTTTTAGAGGCATTCTTTTTCTTTAGGAATGATTTTTTTCCCCCTGAAATTGTCTTGGCCCAGGCCTCATAGCAAGTCAGAGGGATCTGTATCCATGTTACACTAATGTCTTTTAAAACCTTTAATTCTACTCTTCTACTGCATTTATTCTGCCACTTCTTTTGAACTCTCCATCACCTTCCTCTGAACTAACATCACAGTATAAGTTATACTGAGTGTCTTACCATCTTTATTGCACTAATTTGATTACATTGTTGTACTATGTTTTTGTTTATAGCCCTAATGTGAATATATACTTTTTAAAAAATTCTCTACAGGAGCCAACTTGTATTCTTAATAAACTTCTGCTCTGGTTGTGGCTTCTTTTATGCCTGCATCATAAGAAAAATCAGATAAAGTGTGTTCTGATTAGGAAGTTGGTCTGTGATTGTTTTTAAGCTCATCATTTGTTGCCTGCAGAGATTCAGGGAACCTGGTGCTGGCTGTCCCAGGGAGCAGAGGCCCAGACAGGAAAGGGTAAAAAAGCATGAACAAATGGCATGGGTGCTGATGACACAAAGCTGTGGTGGATGTGTGCAATACAGAGGTCAAATACAGGGGGTGGTGAAGCACTCTTACCCTAATGCTGCTGTTAACACGCTGGAACTGCTGGGAGTCAGCCAGGAGCGATCCTTCCTGTGTGACACCCACATAAATGCATAACAAGCCTTCATCAGCAGTTTGCTATATGCTTTTATTTTGCCCTAGGTCAAGCACTTGAGCTCTTCCCATTCTTCTTTGTCTCTTACACCTCTTTAGTGAAGTATGCCGTGGCTGTAGCAGCACAAGAAGAGTTGATGTTTTGTGCTAATTGATGCGAACATGGTTGCATTGTGTTCACCGCTTGCTTTCTGGATGGTTAAACAGCTGGCATTCCATCTTGCCTCCTACAGGCCAAAGTAAAAGGAAAAATGATGAGGCATTATTTAGTACAGAGACTTTGAAGCCTTCTTAACAATGAAATATTCAACAGTCTGTCTGAATGGCTCAGTATTATACAGAGGCATGGGAAAATAAAAGATAGGCACTCAGAAGGACCAGTTGATTTGAATTCATATTGACAAATTAATTGACATTCCAGTACAGGCTTTGAATGAATTAAGTCATAAATGGGAGCCAGCAATAAAACTGTTGCAACTTCCAGAATGTGTTCTAACAAAAAGCTTCTTGTGGGCCGAATGTTTTCTGACAGGCAGTAGAAAATGAGTACACGTGTCTGCAGTGACACAGAAGCCCACAGCTTCATAACAGGCCCCAGTTTTAGTGACAATGATCCAGTAGGAAGGAGTAGGTGGAACAGTAAGCAGCTTGAAAATAGAGAGTGTTATTAATGCATCTGAATGGGAAAAGTGTTCCCTGTAAACTGGGTGTGAACCCAATTTTCTGTTCTGCATTGGAGGACAATTAGTAATACAGAGCAGCACCCTGGCATTCTTGACAGATCGAGCCTCAGATTTCTTGATGCACGTGTTTGTCGTTCCTGTCCATTTACTTTTGTACTCCACAAACAAATTAGCTGAAGGCTGTGTGACACTGCAGTGACAGTCCTGACTTCTATAGTAGGCCACCTGCCTGGTCTTTTTTCATGTCACCAAGTGCACCATAAAACAGTTTAGGAACATTGATATGAAAGACCAGAATAGCAGAGGTGTCAAATATTGTGCCTGGGGTGTATTGGCATGGTAGTGCAATAAGAACAAGTAGGACAGTGAAGTTGCATAAGTAAAACTGGCAGCTCCTGTGAGTGTTTGATTTTGCTGTTCTTTGCTTTATTTAGACAGGCTCATTAAACATGCTCTCTTTGGCATGTAGAGTATTTACTTTGCATATACCACCATCTTTAAGAAATTAATTAATTCTTTATGACAACTGAAATACATTACCCTAAAATGTGTTTCTGTACACAAAATCTAAGAAACAAATAGGTACAGGTTGAGATGTTTAAAGAAAATCCTTGAGAATGCAGAACTATGGGGAAATAAACTGACAAATAAGGCCCTTTGTGCATGATAAAGCCACATTTTAAAACTATTTTTGATGGTAATGCCAGAGAGAAAGGCTATGTGCTTGTTTGATTTTGGCTGCAGCAGTCCTAGGAAGAGTTGTGAATAAAAATTAATTTAACCACTTTTTTTCTTGCCTCTGAGGGTCAAAATGTAGCACTTCATTAGAAAAGTACATACTGGGGGGAAAAAAATCCCCAGTTTTCACATGAGAGCTTTTGTTAATGTTGTGCATGTGGATGTCATACCTTTTGGCTGGCATTTGGTGTCTCTTCCTTTTTTGTGCTGGTTTGTTTACATCCTGCCTCCTTCCTCGTCTCGCAGAGATCTCCTCGTTTGTTTTCTCATGACCAAGTGCCCATGAGTGTTGAGCAAAGGGCACGTCAGCTGGCTGCCCTCCTGGAGTCCAGACGTGCACTGAGGCATCAGGTGACTGCAGCCCTGCCTATCTGGTGTCCTGGAGCAGTGTGGCATTCTGGGTACAGGTGAAATCTTGGGGCAGAGAGAGAAGAAAAATCACCAAAATATGATGACCACTGCTCTACAGTCGTGTGGTTAAAACAACCGTCAAAGACTATTTTTGTCTTTATTTATAGTGTCTTTGTTTGACTTGCCATTTCTTAGCTGCCTCCTTGTTTGGCAAGTGACCCTTTCTGTTCCTCAAAACAGAATATAAACAGTGAAGTAAAAAGCAGCCACTAAACTTCAGAATAAATGCTGAAAACCAGCTGGGCTCTGGATCAAGTCATCTCACAGCGGTCATTTAGCAGTCAGTCGCTTGCAAATTTTACTTGCTTCTGGAAGCAAGAATATTCACATTTTCCAAGCTTAATTCCTGGCTCTGTAGTACTCCTCTTGTGTCCATCCTTCCTGTGCAGTTGTTTCTAATGGTAGAGCTGGCAGTTTGTGCAGATTGTCTTTGATTCCAGTGTACACTTTTGTTTTGTTTCGTTTTTGTGCCTAATTTTCTCTCCAGTCTGTTGTCTTTGGGTTATGGGAGCATGCCAGTTTGAACTGTGGTTTCTTTGGTTGCTCTCTGTTTTTAGTTATCTTCAGCAGTGCTTGGCAAACTGCAGAGTGCTTTTTTGGAAGGCACCATCTACAGAAGTGATCTTTTTTCATAACTTAACTGTTTTGAGTTAACCATCCCAAATCAAGCTGTCTTCTTGAGCTGGAGCATAAACAGTCCCAGAACTTTTGCTGGTTGGCATAACTTTTGCAAGCCCTACTAAAAAGAATTTTCTGGCATCTAGGTCACTTCACATTGCTGGGGTTTTTTTGGGATGCTGTCTTTTTCTGATGGCTAAAATCACAGAAGCTGTTTTCCAAGAAGGAACAGCAAACCTTTGGATAGATTTCAAATTTTAGCTATGAAGGCCTGAATAAGAAGACTACTTTAATCATTATGGCACCTCTTTGTTAATGGGTGCCATGACTTAATATCTCAAATAAGGCCCACAATGCTCATGTGCATTTCCTTATTCAGTTAAAATGATGACACAGAAATGAAGATCTAGACCAAAATACTTTGCTCCTAACTTTTGTAGTGCTCTCTGGCAATTTTTAAGCTCCTTCTGAACATGGAGATGCAAAGATAGAAATTATTTTTGAAATTGTCTGATTTCTCTATCGTGCAGAATTGAAAAGGAGGAGAAACTGAGAACACAAAGTAGAGGAAAGCATAAAGTGGGTAGGGCAGAGAGGAAAAAGGAAACAGATGTTGGAACACTGCAAGCAATGATGGATTATGATGTGGGATTTAAGGGAAGAAAACGAAAAATACTGAGAGAGAAGGCTTAGCAAAGTAAGGACATTTTCAGAGAAGAAACTTGATTAAATGTTGATGTACAGAAAATTCTTGTATGAACAATTATATTTACATAAATTGGGGAAATTGTGAAAGTCAAGCTCTTTTGCATTTTGCTCAGTAAATTTAATCTTGAGGTTAGCCTATTCCAAGTGGCTAAAAGTAGCTATTTTCATGGGTCATGCAGTTACATGACATTTAGTTTTCCTTTTTATAGCTAAAACCATAATTTATTTTTCAAAGAAAGCCAGTTATTTGTAATGTGCATATTTTTTTTTCTTTCCAGACTATAATTTTTAGGAATGCACAGTTTCTTCCACTGCTGTTTGTCTGATACTTCCAACATTTTTCCTATTAATATGAAGTATTTATTGGGAGATAGGCATAATCATCTGTAGAGATAATGACAAGGACATATTAGAAGACCAAATTTTGGGTTCTCCTGTGAGGAACCAGTTTCAGAAGGATGCAGGTTCTCAGTCTGTGATTTATTCTTTGATAATCAATCAGCAGATTATTTGGTATTGATTCATTCTTCTTTTGTTCAGTGTTTCTAATCTGTTTACAGTAAATTTTAGGTTGGAAATTTGCTGTTAATTACTGGAAATACATACAAACTAACTTCTTTCTCTTCTGTCCCCCAGGAGAGCAGACTTTTGGTTTATATAGTTAAAATGTAGAAGAGGTCTCACATGGCCTGAAAGATGATCTTAGTGCCTTGGGCCAGTAATAGAGAACAATGGGAGATACAGAAGGAGCAGAGGAAATTGATTTGGGGTCTTTGCCAGTGGCTTAGATGGTTGGGTTACAAGAGGTTGGACATCTGTGAAAGTAGGTAACTGCTTCCAAATGGTCCTAAATAATGTAAAACCTAATAAAGAGCAAATTTAGAATAACTACTCTGCCTCGCTAGGGAGAAAGTAAAGATACACTGGGTATTTTTCTCAAAGCTTTCCTGTAAGAGTCCTTTAAAAATTGTTCTTGATGGTAGCCAGAAAGGCCTGGGCTGGGTTGGGTTTATTTTTTTTTTTTATTTATTTTCTCTTTTCTCCTAGAAGAGAACACGTATGATTGTGTTGATGTTTATTTTATGTTTTAGCCTGAGACGGAGCCGTCTCGCCGATTCTTTGTTGACCAGTGGGAGCTCTCCCTTAGCCTCCGCTCCTCCAACCGCCCTTCCTCACCCTCCTCCGACTCCCTCCGACAGGTAGCCCTCACCTGAGCGCTCCAGGTGCACTCAGCTGCCTTTGCTTGCCAAGGACACCCACGGGACACAGCCAGGCTGGCACTGCTTCACCTGCAGAGCCTCTGTGCTTCTCCGTGCACAAAGCAGAAGCCAGAGGCAGCCCGTGCCTGGCACAGCTCGGGTGTTGCCAGCCATAAAGCAGTTTGGAACGAAATGTTTTTAACACGCGGTGTCCCTGAGAAGTTTGTGGTGCACCTCACACTCAAACCAGGGGGTTTGAGCACTGATAGTCCTTCTGGCTTTGCATTGAAGCTTTCTGGTTTTGCTTGTTGCTTTTGTTGAGGTTTTGTTGGCTAAACAACAGAATGTGTTTGTGCATATGTGGTTAATGGACAGCGTGAAATAAAAAGTGCTTTGGCTTTTTGAAAAATCGCTGAGAATTTGAACCAGTTACAGTTGTCCTATGCAAACAGCAGGAAATTGATTTGACCTAAGCTGGAGCAGGTTCTTTGCCTCCTTTTGAAAATGTTGCAGAGCATTGTATGTCTTGAAGACCATGGAAAGAAAGATAAAATGCTTCACTCAATACCCTTAATTAGGCCAGATGTGATATGTAGGCAAAAAAGCAAAACAAATCAGAAGCACACAGCCCCAAATTAAAAATTCAGCAAGTAAATTTCTCACACCAAATAGTCCAGTAGTACTGTGAGTTAATATTAACATACTCATTTTTTTAGCATGGAACTTCTTACGTGCTGGTAGAAATTTAAAGATCCTGAAGGATGTGCAGTTGAAGGTTTCAAATCAAAACTTGACCAGGGGAAGCCTGCCTCAGCTAAAAGGAAGTTTTTCCCCTGGAAATGCTTGATCTCTCTTCTAAGAAAGCCTCAAAAGCTCTGATCATTCAGAGGAAACAGAAAACTCTTGGCCAAATTATTATGATTGCCAGTTAAAAATCAATGATGAAGAAAATTTAGAAGTGAACACCATTTTAAATGTAATGTTTGACAAGATATATGTCACTGAAAAGCAACTCTGCACATACGTACGTGGAACTTGGAAACACGTGGAACTTGGGAGACTCAAAGACGAATCATTTGTTATTTCTTGCATGTAGAAATACTGCAAGTGTTCTACCTCTTGGAATGGAATCAGTAGACAGGTATAAATTCTTTCTGGGTAGAAATAAACCCTCCCCTCATTACTGCAGTGACAGAGAGGTTAAGGAATTAGGACTGTAGTGACAGCAGCAGTAATCTCTGGCTGAGCATTCCATTTTCATAATCTTTTTCCCCACAGAAGTATCCATTCTGTGATGAATCTCAGTTTCTGTGATGCTTCCTGCTGTTCTCGTGTCTGAACGTGTGAAGGTTTTAAACATTCCTAAAAGGCTAATAACCACACATATTAAATTAGTTATTAGTTGAGGGAAATAAGTGCTTTGCTTCAAGCAAGTTTTGCTATAAGTGAAAGGGGTTTTAAGATACAACTTTCCTTTTGTTATCCTTGGAATTTCACACTTGCTAGAAGCTGAGTGGCTCTCTGATCCTGTGTTAGCTAAGAATCCAGCTAGAAACATTCATAATGGTGCTTAGTCTGGAAAAGGGAAGTTGCTTGGCGTGCTCTTTGCTGCTCCGAGTCAAATCCGTGGCGTTTGCAGTGTGATTGAGCTAACATGGATGTAACCACCTCATTTTCTTAACCATATAATTATTGCCAGTGGTTGTGTTTCCTGTGAAAAACACTTTCTCCACTCCTGCAGTGATTGAATTTGGCTTGCAGACACTCATTTGGTAACACCTAAGGTAACAGCCAACTTGCCTAGACTGCTGAAAATACTGGAGGGTTTTTAGATATCCAGAGTTATGGAGTCAGTCTGTGCCCATGATGGAGAAAAGCCAAGTCATAAAGCTGTGTTCAGGGTTGAACAGATATATGTTCCAGATGTATGCAGGTATGGCTTTAAGGCATTGGATGAAGGCTCTTCCATCTTTTTCCATATAAACCTCTGTGTATTTTTAGCACTGGAAGAATTAATACTTTTGACTCACTGGGAGTTCTTTAGTTAAGGACTTTTCCCTGCTCTGTAATGCTCTGTAAATTAATTCTTTCCAGGTGCAAAGTATACAAATATACTGTTGTAAATCAGCATGTTGCATTAGACTTGGTAACATGCCTTCTAAAAGATCTTTGTTTCTGATGTCAGTTTTACCTGGAACCTAAAGTCTAACCTATATTTAGCCTCATCTTTTAGAAGGTGTCTGTACTCAAGTTTCCAGGGACAAAATACCCCACAGATGAACACAAGATCTGCTCCCTTCATCATCATAGTGTTTCTGGAACACTTAAAAAATGCAAAATGCAAGGCTTCCTGTCCGTTCCTACAGGTGATCCTGGACTGCACTGGTATTTCTGATGACACTGGCTTTGCTATTACTACTTGTCACTTTATGTTGTCCACTGTCTTGGCATGATTTGACCTCTCTGCACCTTTTCACCACCTAACCTCTCATCATTCTAGTTATTTTTTTTTTAATTTGATTCTTTTTTTCTTTTCTCACATCACTCTTGTTTCATTCAACCCATCTGGTAGAAGTACATAAAGATGTACACAGGCGGAGTGAGCTCATTGGCTGAGCAGATAGCCAATCAGCTTCAAAGGAAAGAGCAACCCAAAACCCTTCTAGACAAGAAGGAACTGGTAAGATGATGTGCTGGAGATAACA
The DNA here is from genome assembly GCF_024509145.1 of Vidua macroura. NCBI lineage: Eukaryota > Metazoa > Chordata > Aves > Passeriformes > Viduidae > Vidua > Vidua macroura. Next base: position 3,407,433 of record NC_071575.1, read on the forward strand.
TGTGTTTGTGCTTAGATGTCGTGTAGATCTCAAGTTTTGTGAGTGTCCAGTTGTTACACCACTGGTGGAATCTGTCATAGCTTTGTGAGAGATTTTTGTTTCCCTTTCTCCATCCACCCTCAGTCTTGTCCTCATTTCCTTTGCCAAATATTTTAATCTAATGCCAGGGTCCAAAGACTGGGCATAATGAATTAAGAAAGCTGTTCATAACACTTCTGCACTGCTGCTCTCTGGAGGAGACACTGGTTTTGGTAATGTAGGTCTAAGAACTGCTGTTCGAGGGTGTTCTAATGGCTTTACCTTTCTTCATATGCCTCCTTAAGTCACTGATTTCAGGGTCATCATTAATAGTACTGGTGTCCACTCATCTACCTAGAACTTGTTTTACTCCTGATATATGTAGGCATGGCTTCCTAGGACCCTTTTTCCTGGACAACAAGGTTACTTTTTGGTGTCCTGGTTAAAACCGTGAGTAGTGTCCGAGAACTGCAGCAGCATCCAGGTGCTCCCGTATCCACATAAACGAAGAGAAAAACGTGACCTTGGTGTGTGATCTCGGTGAGGCTGGGCACACACAAATTCAGCCGTCCCTGTTTGTGTCCAGGGCTCGCTCAAGAAGGAGTTCCCCCAGAACCTGGGAGGCAGCGACGTGTGCTACTTCTGCCGCAAGCGGGTCTACGTGATGGAGAGGCTCAGTGCTGAGGGCAAGTTCTTCCACCGCAGCTGCTTCAAGTGCGAGTACTGCGCCACCACCCTGCGCCTGTCCTCCTACGCCTACGACATCGAGGACGGTAAGGGAAATGGCCCTCTGCTCCCGAGGCTCCTCGCTGTCCTGGAAGCTCTTTTCTCGCTTAAAAATGATTTGGTGAATGAGGGTAACTTCCATTCCCCACACACCACCTCTCAAGGTGTTGGAGCTTCGTGGATTTCCTATGGCCAGGTCATGGCGGCAGCAGAGCAGCCAAACTCGTAGGAATTAATATAACATCATAGCGATGCCTGGAGAGGCTGCCTGGAGCAGAGGCTGGGCAGAGTTAAAGGAATAAAGGAGCGATTTATTAAAAGGCCTTCAAAGGTTACAGCTTGGGCAGTACAAGAGCCCGGCTGTGGCTCCACCCAAATGGACCCTGGGTCACGAGTTTTCACACTTTTAAAAGTTTTGGTCCATTTCCATATTGGGGTTAATTGTCCAATTGCAGCTTCAGGTTATGAAGTCCCATCCTCCCAGACTGCTCTCCTCAATTCACCATTGTTCATACTTTTGGACCCAAAGCTGCAGCAGTGTCCTTGGTTCCCAGGCTGGAAAAGGATTGTTTTGTCTGACTAAACTGTGAAGAGAACTTGCTAACGCTTTATGTGAAGTTCAGAGTCGCACACTAAGGCAGTACAGAGTCTGGAAAATATGAAATGTAAAACTTAGGGCATCATTAACAGCTGCTAGAAAGCAGGGTAAACAAATAATAACTGGAGGCTTTAAAAAGCTTTACAGGCTGAGTTTGAGGGCTAGACCTTTCACTGTCCTCATCTGACAGTATTTAAATAAAACTCCTGAGTGTTTAATATCACTTAAGAGAAAATGACAAGTTGGAGAGAAATGCGGTCAGCTTGTTCTTCTTGAAGGTACCACAACTGTCCAACTCTCTATGTTTATTTTAGATGTAATAAAATAAGAACTTCATAATCAGGGGCTGCGATAATAGGTCATTAGAAGCTAAGTTTTGTTTATATAGAAAACGTGGAACATTAAAGTTGAGTAGAGATAAGTCAGTGTTAGAGAGTGTTGTTGCAGTAGTTCCTGAAGATTCTGTAGTGACTAATTTTCTGTATCTGATAGACAAAGGAGAAAAGAATATGATTACAAAACATGCTCAATTAAAAGAATCTAACATGCTAAGAATGAAGGAAAGCTTCAGATATACCCTACAAGTCTGAGAAACCAGACAATATGGCAGCAGGTGAAACTCAGTTTATCAACAAAGTGTGCATATTGAAAGTAGTAATTTAAGATCATCCATCACTTGTGAAAAGTGATCTCCTTGTAAGGGTAACTATGTATTTACAATCTTTGTTTGAGCAGTGATTGACAAAAACATCACATTTTCTGCAGGAAATGTATGAGAAAGTATTTCAGGTAAATGTTGATTCACATCAGCAGGTATGCATTTATTTTCTTGCACAGCTGCCTGTCTTTAATCCAGTCTCAGTAGGAAAATAAGTGCAAAATGGTGTAAAACTAGTGACAAGTAAGGTGCAAAGGATTCTATTTCAGACATAATGGTGTAAAAAACGGAATAACAGGAAAAAAGTGTTAGCACTGGTATTTTTCCTACTGTTTGAGGTGAAGATGAAGTAAAAATTTTAAATTGATGTCACAGGATGACACTCCAAGATATTCTACTGCAGATTGAAATTGATGGTTATCCATTCTGTGTAACTAAGAAGAATCTTTCAATATATACTGGGTAGAAAAATGGCTGTGGAAACACCATCTGGTTTAAGGGGCAAAAACCCCTAAAATTGTGTATTCATAATGCATTATATAATGACTTTAAGTAAAGGACTTGCTGGGTTGTGAAGAGTTGAGGAAACTTAGAATCATCAAACCAGACTCCCAGTAAGGAATAGAAACCCCTTTATTGCTTGTCTGGAAGTTCAGCAGACTTGGCATGCAAGTTTAAAGGGGCCAGTGGTAATTTTGAAATCAACGTATAAAAGTAACATCTTTGTCAGAAATCAAAGTTGGGGAAAAGCATTTTTTGAGCACTCACAGGTAACTGAATATCTGACTGTCTGTTAGGCAGTAACAGACTGAGCTCCTCTGTCAGCCGTATGGGCTGAAACAGTTTTTGCCACCAGATTTTTAGTGATTCCTTCTGCAAGCATGCTTGTGTGTGCAGTTTTCAGTGAAGCAAACACAAAGCTTGGAGTTTCAGCAGGCTTATAGCATTCATTCTGAAATATTGCATGCCTAACAGTTGTGTGTGTATATGAAGGAGATGTGGCTAAACAGAAATCTGTGATATCCTATCTAGTATAATCGTTGTGAAAATGTTGCTTGTATTTCGCTCTTAGTTTTCTTTGAGAGGAAAAAAACAAAGCTATGCACACATTGTTGCTGTTCATCTAGCTGCTTCTGCAGTCAGTGTCTGGTTTTAGGCTTCAAACTCTGAGAATTTTTATGTAAGAGCTTTTCAGTTGCTGTTTATTTCAGACAGTCTCAAAAAGCAGGTTTTAGTATGAGTAAATATTAAGAAATACTTATTGAAGTAAAGAATTCTACAAAGATGTTTGTCACTTTTCCATCATAAAGCATTTTGCAAATACCAGCACAGAGAAACTAGAGGAAGAGGCAGAGGTCAGAATGTGTGTTTGGAATGCATTGGCAAAGCTCTAGGAATGGGATAGCAGTGGAGAGTGCTATGGGCTGCACATGCCACACAGGATACACTGACAAAGGTACAGTGAAGATAATTATGAGGCATCAGTTTGCTGCTTTTATTAGTACCAGTAGTAATTGCATGATGGTATTGCTAATGCTGCTTTGTCTTCCTGACAGTGCTCAGTTACCAGTGAAAAACCTCTCTAGACTTCTGGGGTGTTAGTAAAACCAGCAGGATCACAAAAGGTCTTATTTGTGAAAATGAGTCATTGTCCTTTTTACAAGTAGCCACTGTGCATTTTGAGAGATGGTTCTTTGGGAGTTAACACTGTCCTCTCCCACTTTCCTCTGCTGGTTGTATTCATTCTTGCTTTTTCCAAAAGTGCTTCTGCCAGCTTTTCATGTGATGATTTCTTTGTTCCTCACACACTGCCGCATTGTTAGCATGTGATGCCACACAAGCCTCACAGCTTTGCTTTGGTGTTTGATAGGATTTTAAACTAAATGGCTGTCAGGCACCCAATGGAAAAGAGCCTAGTTACAAGGGGAGAGAGCAGGGCTGGGGCTAAAACTTCAGCCAGTGTTTGCCTCTGCATATAGTGAAGAAATGAGAGAGAGCAACGGGAGTGGCAGCAGAAAATAAGTTGCAGTGAGATGGACATTTATATTGTGCTAAATTCCTGTGTTCCTGTTGCTGACCATCATTTGTGTTTTATCTGCAGGTAAATTCTACTGTAAACCTCACTACTGTTACCGAGTCTCTGGTTATGCTCAGAGGAAGAGGCCAGCAGTGGGTCCTCTGTCAGGAAAGGTAACTCATTATTTTCATCTAACGTGCCGTGAAAATAGATTTTGATTCTTAACATTGAGAAAGTATGTGTGATGGTTTGGGGTTTTTTCAGAAAGTAGAAAAATTCAGAATGCATTTAGTTGCTTTATCTATCATGAAAGCTTACAGTCCAACTAAATCTTATTTAAAAGCAATTCCTCTGCTTAGTACTACTACTCTTTTCATGGTACTTACTATAAAATAATGTGCTATCCCATTCAAAGCAGAATTTTGATTTGTTTTTCTTGTCAGCTGAAGTACTTTCTCAGTGTATGCTGAGACTAAATGAATAATGTTACCAGTTCTGGTTTTTCTTTGTTTCTCCATGGTTTTACTTAAGATGAAACAAATTGTTTGCGTTTCCTTTGAAACATAAAGTTCTACCCCACTTGCATAAGCTATGAAGATCACATGCCTTCATTTCTGAAGGTCTGCTGTGTGTTAACAGGAACCTGCATGAAAAGACAGAATATCCCCTTTCCTGCACTATCATAACAGAAGTATTTGTGCTATAAATATCAGATGAAGAGACACTCTGTAATAAAGTCCCTCAGCTTTTGTTGTTATAATCCAAGGCACCTAATTTTTCTCCTCAAGCCCCTTTTCAGTATTTTCACATAGTCTGAGCAAGCTACATGCTGGTTTCTTAAGTTCTGTTAAGCTTGCATGCTGCAAACTGCCCTTGTCCCTTGAATTATATTTTCCTTTGTGCCTGCCCTTCTGCCTGATTCTCAGGTGTTATTGCAGTACAAGCTGGAGCTGTACTCCTTTTTGGAAGGATAATGGATCCATCCCAATACTTCCTGCCAAAAATAAAGACTAAAAATGGTACCTGTTTTATTTCCCTGAGGAGCAGACTTCAGGGATCTTACAGCTGGCTATCCAGTTTGTTTTTCAGAGCTTTATTAAAGCCTTAAATTGAGAAGGAACATGCTTGTTTTTCAGACCTTGCCTTACCTGATGGTTGCGGGGTATCTCAGCTCCTCGCTCGGCGTGTTCAGTGCTCACAGCAATTCCAATTTTAACATGAATTTAACTTCCCCCACCTTCTTCCAGGACACCAAAGGACCTCTGCAGGACGCCATGGCCAGCGATGGGAGCGGACGGGCCAACAGCATCCCCACCTCAGCAGAGAGGGCCCCAGGTAGCTCCGCTTCCTTCTTTAGCAGGGTGGTGCAGTGCTCGCTCGGCCTCGTGGCCAGAGTTAGGGTGGTGAGCCAGCGCCTGCACAGCACAGTCTCCTCCATTGGGCACCACGTAGCCCAGAACCCTCTGGACTCCTTTTTCATGTGTCAGCTGCTGGCATTTGGGGTTCCCTTTCTCTATGTCCAGTCAGAAGTTCTCGGGCAGATCCTAGGGGAATTCTGTGGGCAGCCTGCTGACCAGTGAGAATTAATGTCAGCCAACTTGGAGCTGTGTAACTCGTTTGGTTTTTGCCGTGCCATGTGAATTTTGTGTGCTACGTGGAAATCTCAATATATTATTTTGCACTGTGGCTTTGGGGCCTAGATGTTCTCAGTTCTTTCAAGGACATTATTTGAAAGAATACCAGGAAAACACAGATTCCCAGTTGAGGGTCTCCTCTGAGTCAGCCCAGATAAAGAGCCCTGTAATGTATGCAGCTCAATGTCAGTGAAATTAAAAGTTTTTATGAAGCACTGGAATAGCTCACAAACTGGATTTCTGTGTTTTCCTGAATTCTGGGTGTGGTTTCTCGTTCTCCCAAGCTTCTCTTTATTAATCTGGTACTTGAATGGGAAAGATCCCATTACCTTTGGATTGTGTCTCCTTTGGAATTCTGGGTGTCTGACAGCTAATGGGATTGGATTCCTTAAACCCCTTGAATTTCGTGGTGCTGGCAGGTCATGGTGCTCTTCCCTCTGCCAGCATCTGTGCTGCTCCTGGCCATGGCTTTGGGAATGGGGTGGTGAATGCGTGTGTCTTACTGTGACATAGTTTTCCCTTTTAACTTGAAATTCTAATTCCTTCTAACATGAGAGAAGTGTCTGTGCTACAAATGCTCGTTTGCCCAGCCCCCAAGTGCTCATTTTGTGATGTCAGAAAAAGGAAGAAATATTAATTTCTAGTACTTGTTCCAGAAGATTATGAATAAGCTAAATCACCTGCTTTTAGAAAGGGAACATACTTAGAGCAATCCTTTGAGAAAAGAATGTTTTCATAGTGCCAGTTGAGAAGACCTTAACAACCCAGGAGCAGATAAAAATCATGGTGTTTGTTGACATTGTATTATTATACAAGTGTTTCTAAGATTGTAACTGAATGCAATCTGATGGAAATTTATCCTTAGTGTGTTGATTTTTGGAGTGTAGTTACTTTCAAGATTTCTTCTTTTGTGTGTGTGCAACTTCCATATGGCAAAAGTGAGAAAAGGGTAGGGAAGAATGATATTTGCAAAATGCTATGGACAGATGTGTGAACTACAGCATTTTTTGCATAACTGGATAGATTTAAAACTGCTTTCTCTGAAAGTGATTTTTTTTTTTTTTTTTTAGCTTGGAGCATATTCTTAAAGATGAATAGAAAAAATATTTATTGATGCACAGGGCAACTGATGTGAGCATAAGGTGTTTTGTGGAGCAAAGCTGTAGATGATGATAATTGGGAGGAGGAGATTTGAATTAACATTTATCAATTAGTTTATCACAGCAACTGCTGGCAGAAAATCTTTGGTTTAGTCCTTCCAACAAATCAAATTTAATTGCTTTTACAAAGGAACATTCAGCAAATAGCACCTAAATGATCACTAAGTAGCACAAACAATTGGCATAGTTTGTGATAAACTTCTATAAATCAGACAAAAATCAGCTATAAATCAGATGTCTCCTTCTGTAGTGGTGGCACAATCCTGTAGCAGCACTGTAGTAGTTCCAGAGGAGTAAGATGGAACAGACACCGTTTTGTCTAATGACAAAACTTGAAATCTAGGGCTCCTTCTGTTTGCTTTCTGCTTTTTAGAGCAGCATATAACTGTAGCATAATGTTCAGAGCTTTTGGACCTTTTAAAGCTTTGCCCCTTGCAGTGCCCTAAGTGCATTAGGACGTGCTCAGCTTAGCTGGGTCACCTTTCAGGCAGGGCATTGTGGAGCATTCTCATGTGTGCATGGCAGAAGTACATTCAGTGGTAGAAGAGGTGAGCAGTGCCTCTGTTGTGCTAAAGAAATACCATTAGTGGCTGAGTTTCATTTTCTTTGTGCAGTATGATTTAAATAACTTTGGAACTACTGACTGACTTTGCAATGGTTAAGAAGCAGGAGGAAGCAAAATGCAATGTACTTTAAAAACAAGCCACAGTGGCACTAAAGGCAGGTCAGTTCTCTGTTAGAGTAACAGTCATGTCCTATAGGTGCCTGCCTTCAGCTCCCCTCCTTGCTGGGCAGCTAGGTCAGGAAACCTGTGGTGGGTTTTACAGTTACTTATGGTTTGAAAAAACAAACCTTTTTGAACTACCAAGCTTATCTATACAGTGGAAGAACAGGATATTATTTCTGAATAATCAAAAGGAGTCTGTAAGATTACATCTCAGTATAACTCCTGAATTTAAACTATTTGTGTGTATTCCTTCTTGCAAGCTTTCACTGTAGCCTAGACAAATAACTCGAGCAAAAACCTGTCTGAGATGAAGACAGAGGTCTGTTTCCTAGCCTCCACTTCATCCATCTGGTCACTCACCTAGAACAGGTCATACATCTGAAAGTGTTTTACTTCCTTTAAGGCAAGATCACCAAATGGAATTTGGCAATAGTGATTTCAGGCCCTGAGGTCTGAACTAATGCTCAGTAGTGAGGTAGGTCTTGGTGTAGAGTGTTAGTTGTCTCTAAAAGGATTAAGTAAAAGCAGAAAAGCATGTAACATGCTCAGGTTTGATATTTGGTGGAGATGCAAATATAGCTTAGAAGGCAAAGGGAAGGTGTACAACAGTTACATCCATTGTGGAATATATAAAAAGGCAGCCATTTAAAAATTTTAGACCTGAGACTTAAATTCAGCCCTGAGTTACCAAAAGTGCTTTTTTTCAGGGAGCTTTATGGTGACTCATGCTTTTTAGTAGTTGCCATGAAATCCCAAATGGATGTAAATTGCATGGGTTTTCTCCCTACATTCACTGCCCCCTTTGCTATATCACCAAACCTTTTTTAGCCAGCTTAATGCTTAAAATATATTCAACCACAGAACAGCCTTCAGCAGGTTTAGCCAGACGAGGTGAGATTGGTCACAACAAGCCCTTCCTTGTGCTGTCACTAACGTGTTTGGCACGGATTAACCTTGCTAAAGATGTCAGTCCCTGCCTGGGTGGCCACGGTGCTGGCTGGCATGTGGTGAGTTCTGTCTGTCCCGTGTCCAGCGGTGCTTGCAGGGCACAGTCTGTGATCAGCAGGATGAGGTTTGCTCAGCAGTCAGCTGGAATCACCCTCTTTGTGAGAGGTTTGCAGGGAGCCTGCGTGGCTTCTGCCCTGCTGCCTGCAGGGGAGGTTATGGCCAAACTGGCTTCTGGAACCCTTCAGTGTGGGAAGTGGCAACAAGCTTTTGAGCAGTGGCTGCCATTCTCTCTGGGAAAGGGAAGTTGGGGACAGCTCTTACTGTGCTTTTGGTCCCGCTGAACTGTGGCATGCTTGTTGTAGATTCTGTAACTTTCTCTGTACCTTGTCTGCCTGTTTTTCTCTATCTTCTGCATTTGCCTTTGTGCCAAAATGCTGCTGTTGCCAAGAAAAAAAAAAAACAAAACAACTGGACAAAAAACTTTTTGCTTTTCAACTGTCTCTCCCTTTGATAATCTGTAACTGCTGTGTCTTGGATTTTTTTTTTAATATAATTTGCAGTACTTTATATGGTTTTAATGTGCTTTTAATGCAAATGCTGTTCTTCTGTTTGTTCTAAAGGTCTGTAAGAACGTTTCTGAATTTTCAGCTCTTTCTTGACAGATGGACTTGGAACAGTCTTTACCCCTATCAGCTTTATGATAAGCTCCTTGGGGTGATGTTAGCCAGCAATGTTTTGCTGTAAAATATTTCCCATTTCAGGCTCATGTTTTCACAACAATGCATTTCTGTCCCTATCAGCAATAGGAAATTCATAAAGGAAAGACTGCCTAGGGAAACTCACACTTGTACAGCAATAAAAGGCACGTCATGAGATCTTTTGCTTTAGTTACTTGACCTGTGAAAGATTAAGAAATCAAACATAAGCAATAGGACGAAAAACTGAAAAATGCAATACAAACTAGAGGTAGTAGGACTTGTGCTTTAATATCACACAAATACATGGTGTATATGATATAGGTATGCAGTCTGAAAAGTTAAAATCCTCCTATGGATGTGCCTTAATGGTTTTCAGGGAGAAATATTCAGAGCAAAGCCCTTCACAGTAGACCCTTAAGCAAGTACTGTTGTATATAGCAAGCAATATAGATGAGGAAGGTCTTTTGCTGACCTGGAGAGCTAGGAAAGAGTGGCTGTTTCCTCTAAATGGCATGTCCTTTAAAGTAAATTATCTGAACCACGTTTGGAAAAGGATCTTAAATGTCTGTACAAGTATAAGTATTTTTGAATGCATCCAATATTATTTGCACACAATTCAATGTTGTGTCTGAAAAAATACAAATATATATTTCTATTTAGGAATAAGCTTCTTGTTCATGAACGTTGCCTCTGTTGTTCAGAAGCATTGCCTCTTCACCGTTCTGCATACATTGAACATGCCTTACTCGTGAAAATGATTTATTGCTCAAAGCAATACTGTTTGCTGTGCAAACAAACATCTTGATGAAATCTTCTACTTGGTCACTTCATTACTATTCACCTTTGGGTTTTGTTTTTGTTTTAATTTGGTCTAGTTTAATCATCTAATTATGGACGATAACAGCAAACAAATTCTGTGACGTGACATTCTGTTTGAGGTGCCTTCATTTTAAACCACTGAAGGTTTACAAAGATATCCCACTCTTTTCCCTAACAAAAATTAAAAAAAAAAAAAAAAAAAAAAAAAAAGGAAAATATCCATATTTCAGGATGCACCACCAAATTGGGATGAAAGCTGTTTCCTCTGCTCGTGTGCCTTGAATATTGTCTGTTCTGTTTGGAGGAGCCATGGTGGTGTGTTTAGCAGGACTTGGCACATGATTCTGAACCCTTTTTTGGGGTATCACACAACTGCAGAGAGATCTGATGGAAGATTGACTTCTCTCTGAAACATTTACAGTGTTCAGTACAAACTTAAGAAGCAGACCCTGTATTTTTGGAAGCTGAGGAGAGTGTACAGGTTGCCTGATTAGAACCAGGGTTCAGTGCCCAGTGAATCATCTCTCAATAAACAAGCCAGGAATCTGTTAGGATAAGTGCTTGACTGTTCCCAGTCCATCATGTTCCTTTTCAGTGTTCTTATCAGGATTTGGGTGGCTTTGGCATAAAGGAAAGGAAAATGCTAAAGGATTGGCAATTTGAAGCCCAGAAAATTTGGAAAGGAAAAGATGTGGTGGGAAGGTTATTTGTTCTTAAGAGTAGGAGATGCTGCTGACCTGATGGAGTTTCACTGAAAAAATCCTGAAAAACGTTTTGAGGACTGAGAAGGATAAATACAAAACAACAGTGTGCTGAGTTTGTGCTCGTGGCTGGATCCTGCTAAGAACACTTTTTTCTTGGGAGTTACTGGGCTCCCAACTCCTCCTCTCTCTCTAGCTTTCAGACCTGTAGACTTGTGCCACTGGAATATTTGTTGTTTGTATGTGTATATTCTGGAGGGTGATATGAATTTTTCTGGGCACTTTAAGAGCTTCATTGAATATTTTTGTGTCTTAGAAAAATAATATTAAGTTTGTGTGAAAGAGTTGGATTTTTTTTTTTTAATTACTGAATTAAAATGTCTGTTTTTTTGAAAAGTGGAATCTGAGTAATACTATTTTGAGGTTGCTTCCCTCAGAGAAAAGGAGGGGACTGTGCATAAAATAAGTTCAGTGCCAGATAATGTTCAAGTGAGATGATTTAGTGCTCAGAAAGGCTTCATGTCTCCACTGTATAGCCCCTTTGAAGACTTTGATTTATGCAGTTGTTTTTAACCTGTTTTTGTTTTGGGTGTGTGTGTCTCTGAATTATGTAACATGTGGTTTCCCTGTTGCTGTGAAATTGAGATTTTTTTTGTTCAACTGTGTGAAATGTTCAAGGGAATAAATTCCAAACAAACTTCAGGTTTCTGAGTTTTTCTTTGTCCTCCCCCTTGTCCCTCCACTGGTTCCAGGTGAGGGATGCTGCAAGGGGATACAGAATTGGGGGACAGTGGAATGAATAGATCTAGCAAGCTCAAATACAACAGCCATTTGGGGAGCTCTGTGGCATGTGCCATCTATCACTGCCAATTACTACTTTTCAGGCTCTTTCTGTATTGTGGTGGTTTTCTTTTAGATTTTGCTGTTACGTTGTGGTTTGCTCGGAGTGCAGGGCACACGTTGCACAGACAGCATGACCTGCTGAGCACCTCCTTGCTAGATGTTCTACTGCCTTGGCAAAGCTGACTTTGGACAGATGTGCTCCCAGCATTGTGGCTTCAGAGAGTTTGGTGTCTTTAGGAGGTTGTTTTGTGTGGCTTGCTGTGGGCCAGAGGTCTTTGTGATGCTGTGTGAGCAAGGCAGTCACACCCATGGGAGAACAGGGACCAGAAGTGTGACAGGTAAGGGTCGTGACAGGCTCTGGTTCCTCTGCTTGGTGTGGATCTGCTGTGGTGGTGGGATGTTTTGGTGTGATGAATAGACAGAAAATGAGTGAATGCTAAGCTTTGTAGCCAAGTGCTGCATCTTGTGTTCTAGCAGGACTGTTGTCTTTTCCACAAGGAGGTGACCTGCCTTCCTCAAGACCCTTAAGAGCCTTTTCTGTGATGTTCTCACCAGGACAAACAGACCTGGATCATAGTTCTGAGCTGCATTTTCCTGGTCTCAAAAATACAATGGGTTAGTCTACATTAGGGACTTGTTCTGTATTTTTTTCTCAGATGCTTCACCTGCTTTCAACTCCACCATCTGCAGCTAAGAGCTGGTTAGAGCAGATGATTTTTGAAAATTCAATTGTGAATGGTATTTGGCTGGAGTAGATTACATTTAAATGGCAGGTCACAGAACTACAACCACAAACCAGTTCTGGTCTATGTAAAATTTCCTTCTGTGGAGGGAGGCAATTGCTTTATGCCTTTGAAATTGCCTGTAGTTTTTCATTACTGTGTTAAGCAGTGCCAGTTTTGAGGTTAAGATGGGCCTTCAGTTCTGAGGAGGGGCCATGAGCATTCAGTGCAAAACTTCATATGCTGGTGCATGAACTAGAAATGTCACTTTGATGTACCACTCCAACAGCCTCCACTGTTCTGTATCAGGAGAGCTGTTAACTCTGCAGTTACCTATGTGCTCTCCAGAAATCAAATGTTTGCTTCATGAATTAAGAAAAAAAAAAAAAATAAAAGGATGAAAGGAGGTGCATTCTAGAGATTGCCCCATCAGAGAAGAAATCAGACCTCCTTGCTGTACCAATACAGGAAGCTGTGTTTTCAGCTAAAACTTGGAGTAACCAAATGTGGCAGTGGTAGGAGAGACAACCCTCACCTCAGTTCTCTTTTAAGTCTACACAGTTACCTCACACTTTCTGTTTCTGTGCCTGTGGTTCTTCTCTAGTGTCATGACTTCTGTAACAGGGGCAAAAAAGTGTAAGAAGGTACTTCTAAAATAATGAGTGAATAATAATTAATACAAATTAAAACAAGGGGGTTATAGTTTTACCACCTGCTTGTGATCAGCAGTGTAATTTATTAAGATATGTAGTTGGTGATGTATCTTAAAATGCAAGAAATAAGGGGAGAAAACCAAATTAAAAAAACAACCAAACAAAAACAAACAACCCCAAAACAAAACAGCACCCAAACCAAAAATAACAAAACAAAAAGCCACAAAGCCAAAACAAATAGTAATAATCTCAAGGGAAGGAGCAGATAATCCAGAGTCAACTTCAAAGCTATTCTCCTGCTTTTTGGATGTGTATTTATGAAGGAAGGTGAATTAGATGAGCTGATCCTTACAATGTGGAGTTTAGCTTGGGCTTTCTCAACAAAACTGGGCAGATGCTCTTTAAGGATGAGATGGCACTTCTGTGCCCTGTTTAGTTGCTTACATCTTCTCTCAAAAATGTATGTTTAGTCTGACATTTCTCATGTTTGCTGTCATCCCAAAGGCTGTGTTTGCTTTTTTAGGAAAATTTCATAATCTTCCTTTCTGCTGTTACAGACATTTATCTGATGGCTTGAGGGTAGAAGTGTTTAAAAATAGGAATTTTTTACCCAAGAGAGGTTTTGAATACTTCCAGGCTGATGTGAAAACACATCAGAACTGATGTGTAAACTATTTTTAATTAGTAATAAGTCTTTTGAAAGCTTGCTTCCTGGAACTGTGCCAGATTTTTAATATAACTATCTACATATATAATTGCAAGAATTTTCCTAGTTTTAGGAAAAATTTCCACTAAGGTATGAAACTCTGGATTGCTTGGAATATTCAATTGCTTTGTAATATTTACACAAGAATATGTGGCATAAGTGTAGATAATAGAAAAATATGCAACAGAATGAGGGAGCAGATGTTGAACCTTTTTGGAGTATATGGATCTTTTACTTGTGACAAGTATTCCCCACTATATTTTCCTGTAACTGCCAGCCTAAGATTTCAGCCTGTTCCATTTGCAGCACCTGATAATTTTAACACAAACAGTCGAAATTAGGTAAAGCCATGCTTAGTATCTAAATGTATTGAGAGATCCAGTGATTATGGAAATCTCTAGGACATTGCCTCAAAAGAGATAGTGGTTATTAGCTCAGTAAAGAGAAGGAAGATAGCTGTTCACAGGTGATGTTTTGAATCTGATCACAAATTGAACAGGAGCCTGAAAACATTGCATTCCACACTTTTATTATGCTTGATAAAATTTCAGATTTCTGATGGGTGGTTCTTTAGCAAGATCAAAATATTGTCCATTGTCCCATGTGGATCTAGAAGTATCAGTTTCTATATAAAATAAGCAAAATCTGTCCTGAAAGATTCATAGAATGAATCATAGGATGGTTTGGGTTGGAAGGCACCATAAAGATCATTATGTTTCAACCCCCTGCCCTTGACAGGGACACTTCCCACTAGACCAAGTGGCTCAAAGACCTGTCCAGCCTGACCTTGAGCACCTCCAGGGATGGGACATCCACATCTTTGGGCAACCTATGCCAAGGTCTCACCACCCTCACAGTAAAGAATTTCTTCCTGATATGCAATCTAAACCTACCCTCTTTCAGTTTAAAGCCATTCTCCACTGTCTTACTGCTCCATGTCCTTGTAAAACGTCCATCCTCAGCCCTTTAGGTACTGACTGAGGCCTCCACAGAGACTTCTCCAGGCTGAAAACCTCAACTCTCTCAGCCTTTCCTCGCAGCAGAAATGTTTCATCCCTCTAATCACCTTTGTGGCATCCTCTGGGCTTGCTCCAACAGATCCACCTCCTTCTTACCTTGGGGCCCCAGGGCTGGAGGCAGCACTCAGGTGGGGTCTCACCAGAGCAGAGGGGCAGAATCCCCTCTCTTGCCCTGCTGCCCACAGTGCTTTGGATGCAGCTCAGGATATGTTTGGCCTTTTGGGGTGTGAGTGCATGTTGACAGGTCATGTTAAGCTTCTCGGGTCCTTCTCCAAACCTTCTCCTGCATCAGGCAGTTCTTCATCCTCCTGGTCCCTGGCTTTGCCTTCTGTGATTTGAGCCGTGTGCCTGGAGCGTTTGCCAGTGAAGATTCCACTCCTGCTTTTAGGTGGAAATAGCCTTGGTTTGGCTTGGTGTGATTTGGGGATCACCTGTCTGATCCCTCACAGTGAAATGAGAGATTGCAGAGGGATTGCAGATTGTGTTTGTGCTACAGACGAGTGGCAAGAGGTCGATGCCACAATGAATAAATTATACCAAGTGTTATGTAGTGGATAGGATAGCAGAGGCTTTCTTTGTAACAACATAAAAGGGGTCATTGTTTGGATCATAACTGGACAATCAGTCTTAAATATTAATTTGTAAGTTACTTAACAAAAATAAAGAGACTGCTTCACTCAAAAAGTGGGAAACCTCATTAACCAAGGTCATGGTGATTCTAAAATCTAGTGTGGCCTTTTCTTTTCCTTTTTCTCCCTGCCAGTCTCTGGATGTGCCTCATCAAGATGTGCCTCATCAAGAACCCAGGTGGTTCTTTGAGGTACCATACCTTGAATAGCTTCCAGAACAAAATTTATGCCTACAGAGTAATGTTATTTTATCCTCTTCAGCCTTCCCACACTCAGCTTCTTTCAGAAAATGGAAATGAGACCAGACAATATATGATAGAGCTGATCTAAATACCAGGGAGAGCTCTGACATCCTAGATGATACCAGCAAAATGGAGAATGATTGGTAATAGGTTACTGACTTATCAATGCTCCTGAGTGATTAACAGGCTTAAAATCCCTGCATAACTTGTATTGTATCTCTAGTACTGGAAACCCATTTGGGCAGCAGTAAAAGTTAATTTCGTACAAACATAAAGATTTTCTTGCCAGAAGAGATGTAATAAGGAATATTGAGCTTAACAGTGTTCCCTGGAGCTTGGATTAGGTGACCTAATACCTCCTTTCCCCTGATTCTCTTCTCCACCCACCAGTGACAACACTGGCCACTTTCCAGGAGTCAAAAATAGCCATACTCCTGGGTGATTCTATACCTCTGCTGTAAAAAAGGCAACTTTTCTGTATTGTTAAACCACATACTGAACTCCCAACCTTCATTACATACTGCTGCTGCTTCATGCATCTGCATATGGGGAGCACTATTCCTCAAACATAACTTACACTGTGAGTTAGATGAATTTCTATTTGTTTCCAAGACATAGGTATGAATTACAGATGACCTTGATCTTAAACTGGCTAATTACATTCACTTCTGGTTGCTTCCAGTAAAACCAGAGAAAGGTCAGATCAGTGCAATTGCCAGCTGTTTCTAAACTCAGCCCTACTGATGCAGTTAGCAACTGCTTTGTCAGTGTCTGTTTTGGGAATTCCAGAAGTCTGTTTTAACAAAAATAATGGGGGGAGTGGGGCAAAACATTGCAACACTCATAAGACAGGTGTGTGAGTTTTCAATTTCATTCATTAATTTTCACTGCTATGAAGAGAACAAACTTCCACATTTATGGACAGTATCTGAGAATGGAGAGCTTAATTCTAGTGGGACATTGTGGAATGTGTGGAGGAGGACTTACACCTTCACATGTTTGTTTCTGGGGTGTCTGTTTCAGAATCCTTCAG
This sequence comes from Vidua macroura, assembly GCF_024509145.1. Lineage (NCBI taxonomy): Eukaryota > Metazoa > Chordata > Aves > Passeriformes > Viduidae > Vidua > Vidua macroura. Next base: position 3,423,984 of record NC_071575.1, read on the forward strand.
TATTTTAGCTGTCACCTGGTCCTATGCACATTATAATGGTTTGGGGGGGGGGCTTTCTGCTCTTCATTGCTTAGGGGACCAGTAGATATCAACATCTCACTGATTTTTATTTCATGTGCTGCTGAATTAATGCTGTAAAATGTCTTGGCCAGCACTAGAAGTGGTTCTTTGGAAACTCTACTGGGTACTTCTGCACCAGATGATTTTTTGATTAAACACCTTTCTATCTGTACAGCTTAATCTCCCCATTTCTCTGTTTAGGTCCTCAATTTGCTGGGGAGAATTTCTAGTCTGATGATACGGGGATGGAGCCTGACATGGTAGCAGAGGTCTTGAGAATGGTGGTTGCTTATCAATTTAAGGACAGTTTTATTGATCAGGTCCAGCATAAGCCAGTTTGCATTTACAATTCCCAAGAGCTTTGACTCAGTAGAACACATCTTCTAGAAAGCTTGGTTACTATTTACTGTTAGGATTGGTACGTGTGCACTACAGAACAATTTCAGGTGTGAGCACATTTTGAATGCTGTGCATGGATACTGGGTATCTTGCTTATGAGTAGACTTTGTTTTTCTTATCCTACTGTCCTCCTTGAGTTCAGGCCTTTTATATTTAGCAGAATGTGTTATAGATCAAATGGGAAACATCAGAAAACTCCAGATGTAATGGCTTCATAGTACAGCTGAGTAATTCAGACTTTCTGAGGACTTGGGAACACCCTGCCATAGTCAGAGAGAAAGTTGAGGCATTGTATCAAAGTAACATTGACATTTGATGACTGCTTGTGATGTTTTAACCCCAGCTGGCAACTAAGTACCACACAGCTGTGGGGAGCAGAAGCAGAAAGTAAAACTGGTGGGTTGAGATAAGAACAGTTTGATAATTGAAACAAAGTGAAATATTATAATAATAACAACAACAACAATAATTGTAATGAAGAGGAAGGAATGGGAGGAATAACCCCAAAGAACAACTGATGCACAATGCAGTTTGCTCAAGACCCACTGACTGACTCCCAGCTAATCCCTGAGCAGCTATCAGTCCCTCCTGGCCATCTCCCTCCAGTTTATGTTCTGGCCATGATGTTCTATCATGTCCATTTGGGGTCAGCTGCCCTGGCCACACTCCCTACCAGCCTTTTGTGCACCTGCTCCCTGCCAGAGCATGAGATGCTGCAAAGTCCTTGACTGGGGATAAGCAGTGCTTAGCAACAGCCAAAACATCAGCGTGTCACCAGTGTTACGTCACACCAGACCCAAAACACAGCATGGTACCAGCTACTAGGAAGAAAATTAACTCTATCCCAGCCCAAACCAGGATACTATTAAGTATTGAGATTCAAATAAATTTGTTCTTGTGTCTGTTTGAGGAAGTGTTGCATTGCCCCTTTTGTCTTTGAGGACGTGCTTATCCAAATTCAGGGCCTCCTACCAGGAAAAGTGCAGTTCTGCAGCTCGTGATGTGAGGCTGTGCAAACAAGCACTGACAGGAATGCAGCAGGTCTGTTGGGCTCTTGCCAGGGGTTTCCTGGAGAAATTTCCTAAAAGAGAAGATAAATGTAAAAGGGCAGATGAATCCAGATTTAAAACTTTGAACTTCTTACTAACCCTTAAAAAATCCATTCCATTTGACACCATTCTGCAGTCAGTTTGAATTGCCATGGACATGGTTTATGTATCTGTTGCTGTGCAGTACAGAAATTGTTTACAGTGTCTAGATAATAATTTTTGAGAGGATTAAGGAAAGGATTTCAGAAGAAATCAGTTGCACTTATTTAAATGGAATGTCTGAATGTTTGAATGTGTGCAGCATCTAACAATGAGCCTTGATACCAAGATTTCCTTTCTTATTGTGCACACAGTGCTGGGCACTTCCTTACATCAAAGTGTTTTTTCTTGACTTGAAGTGAAGTGCTTGGCATTGTGCATTCTGGATCCTGTTTTTGGCACTGCCACCAGACTGTTTTGATTGCCTTGCTGGTATTTAATCTCTGTGTCTGGACTTGTGCAGTGCCTCTACAGTACTTACCTACTTCCAAAATAGGTTTGTTTTAGTGTGCTGGTACTTGTGAAGCCTTTTGAGGCCCTTGGATGAGAAGTGGAGTTGGAATACAAACAGGCAGTTAGTGGAACTGAAGTGGGTGAGGGTGAAACTTCTAGGAAAAATCCTGAAACTCAATGTGACATGAACACATATAAAAAATGAGAAGCTAAGAATACTGCTGGATCTCATTTGTTGCCTTCTTTATACCTCAGTGATAATGTTTGCTGAATTGATAGCACACTTCAGAAACCTTACTCCAAAAGGTATTTCTTAGAAGTTAATTGCAAGGCAATATGAGGACTTGCAGCATTTCAAACTCAGAGCTCACCCCATCACTTTTAAACTCCCCTGGCAAAGTTCCCATCTTCATTTTCAGTACTTGGTCACAGGCAATCTCTAGGGGTTTGTTTTATCTGACACAGTTCTCAAACAATTGTGTGGAGGTAGAAGTAACTGAAGTGTTTGGAAAAGACAAGTGGAAACAAACAGGTACAGTGTTTCACATTACCACAAAACCACAAGCTTTGGGAAATCCATAATGAAGATTTTCCTGACAGTGTATGAGTTCCTTCCTTCTTTTGCATGTGTTTCAAAGTAGACTCCTTTATCTGAATTTCCATAATCCCCCAAGGCCACAGCTAAGTTTGTGCAAAATACTGGACAAGAGATGACATGCACCTTAGTCAGATATTGAGATAGCAAGCTAAGAAAAGCAAGTCTAGAGGTACTGCATGATAATTGAAAAGCAGCTTCTAGTAAAATAGACAGGTATTTTCCCTTTGGGAAGAATTCATTGTTCACAGAAGATTCCCAGTTCTCTCCTGCATCTTGAGCATGGAAGTGTTGTGTCAAGGAGTAACCTTGGCAGGATTTCATCGAGCCTGTGGGAATAATGTGTAGATTTCACAGAACAAGGTAATACTGGAGGTGAATTGAGATAGGATCCTCTCTCAAGAGGAGCTTCTCAAGCCTTCCAGGAACTGCCAGAGTTGCTGGAATAGCACACACTCACGCAGGCAAGGAGAGGTTCTGTTAGGAATGTTATCTCTGATCAGACACTTATCATTTCAGGAGGCAAGCTCTGTCAAAGCTGAGATAAATTAAGGGCTCTGGCAGCTTTCATGCACCAGCTAAGCAGCCTGTCCTGTTAAGAAAAACAGCTCCCTTCAGATGATCTATGCAATGTTCATGGCCCACTGACTCTTCCAAAGTAAAGAGTCAGATCTGAAAATCTGTCCTATTTTGGATGTTGATGGTGGATTTTTAGCTGATCAGTTGATTGCTTAAGAAGCTACACTTGGCTTTGAGGTAGTTCCCCTCTCTGGGTAGGAACACTGCTTTTCTTCTGGCTAATGCAGCCATGGCAGCCTTTTTTCTCCCTTGTGAATGGTTGCTGGCTTTTGTCTCTGTGGGCCCAGGGACCAAGTGGAAGGTCAGGTACTGGCTGAGTGCACTCTGCAGCTGTCTCCTGCCAGCAAGCTGCTAAACAGTCTGGGGAAACACCGTGTATTAATTGGAGAGAGGCAGCTTTCCCCTCCAGAGGAGCTTTCCAATGCAAGACCTCCATTGGAATAGACTTTGCCCATGCATTTAGCACCTCATATATATGAGGGAGAGATGAGAGTAGGCAGCAAGCTTCAGAATTCCTTGGTCTTATTTATATTTTTATTGTAGTGTTTTTATGTTTTTTTTTTTAATTGTAGCATCAAATTAGTTGTTGTGTACTTTAGAGTATAAAATGGGGAAATTGTCCATCATCTGAACACTTCAGTGATGCCTGTATCTCACCCTTACTTTCATCCCTTGTATAATTTTTGAAGTGCAGTGCTTTTCCTTCTGATAGTTGATGGCCTCATGGTGCATGGCTATCAGTAGCATTTCTCTTGTTTCATATTTGGTAACAAGTTGGACAGTGGCTTTGAAGACAGCCAGGTTGGCTAAATGCATGGCATCCTGTAGAAATAGACATCTTTTAGAAACAAAACTAATACATGAAGTAAATGAAATAGTTTGTGTAGTGCAAATTCCTAGAAATTCCATGCTTAAACTGGTAGTCAGTGGAGTTTCTGTATCATATTCTCTGATGCAGAGCTGTTTTCTTGGCAGAGTGGAGAGATGTCACCACTTTTGCATCTCGAGTATGTTGATATATAAATTAATAAGAGAAAGTGCTGGGAATGCCCTTTCTGCTTTGAGATTTTGAGGCATGGAGTGCTTGTCAAGCTCACAGGACATCTTGGCTTGACCACATCTTTTTGCATAAAAGTTCAGGTTGATTTTCCATCTTTTAAAGTTTTTTAACACAGTTGCATTGAGTCACTCCCAGTTTGTGCTGTGACAGGATTTTTTTGATTCTCTGTGTCCCAGTTACACTGGATCTTTGTGATGAGAAGGGCAGTGATGCTTTGTGTTATGAAAAACTTACCTGAAGAACCATATATGTTAATGAAATGCACTTAAACAGGTGTCAGCTTGATTTTCAGTCCTTCTCTACCTAGCAGTGGTTGCTGCCAGTCTTTCTCCCCACATTAGACATTGCAGTATTGAAACAGCCTTCTTAAAAGAACTCTACTCCATTAAATTTAATTATATTGGCAATTGTTTGGTTGTTTGGATTTGGTTGTTTTGGTTTTTTGTTTGTTTTTTTTTCTTTGAAAAGGCTGACAAAAAGCCCCTAAGATGATTAGAATACAAAAAGAGTGAAATAATATCAGATAGATACAAGTTCTTTGATTTTCAGAATTCTTTTTCTTGTGAACTTTGCAGCTATGTCAGGGTTTGCATCAGAAGAGAGTAAGTTAAAAACAGCTTGTGGAAAGACATTCCTGTTAAAGTAGCTGAGCCTCACTGATGACTCCATGTGTATAAAAAGTTCTGAGTAGTACAAAACCTTTTTTTATTTTTTTAAATCATTATTTTAATATATTCCTTATTTGTTTTCCCTGACCTTGGTGTTCCTGTGTTACCCAGTCCTATTCTTTCTACTGTCAGCCAAAGTGGCAGAGCAAAATTCGAGGTCAGTTCCCCTGTTACTGTGAACTCAGGGCTGGGTAATGTAACATGGATTGCAAAAATAGATTTGGCTATCACCATCAAGAGAGAGAATGAAAAAGAGTGAATCCCAGTGAAAAAGGCAGTTCAGTTCCACTAAACTTTGCAAACCAAAGCACAGCAGAAGGCTTAGCAGCAGGAAATGGTGGAGACCACAGGATCCCTGGAAATGCAAGGCAGTGTTGCCACCTGACCAAGCTTATTTGTTTATACCATGAAGAAGCTCTGGAGTTCCAGCTAAAGGCATGGCAACCACTTGCCCACGTCATGTAAGGGTTAAATCATACTAAGGTAGAGAGAAAAGCACTTCTGGCAGTTGTCTTCGAGATTTTATCTCTGAGGAGGGGAATTGGAAATAGATGCCAGTAGTTATGTAAAGACCTGTGTAATTTTGTGTGAAATATGAAGGTGGTACTGAGTCCTGAAAAAAAAAAACACAAACCTGTTAGGAATAAAGTGAGAAACAACAAAGGATGAAGAAAGGAAACAAAAAACTGTCCTGGAGGTTAAAATGTGTGAGGATAAAGTAAACTTTGCCAAAGCTCATGCTGGGTTAGACTTTGCAAAGGACAGCAACGCAAAGAGCTCTATTTTGTAAGCATGTAAATAAAAGCAAGGTAAGGGAGAACAGAAGTGTGTTCATAGTGAAGATGGAGCTGACATAAAATGCAGTTTTATGTTTAGTAAATCAGTAGACACAGGAGCAAAAGAGTCAGTGTGCAGCAGGATTGGGAAGTGAAGCAAATACAGTGAAGCAAACGGTCTTTGTCTCAGAAGAGTGGAAGTGTAAAATGAAATAGTGAGCTTTGTGGTAACAATTTGTGATTAAATCAAGCTGTCCTGATGTACTTTGACTGTCTCATTCTGGAAATACTATGGACCACTGGGTAACAGAAGTATGTCCTGCAGATAAAAAACTAAAATAAAACCAAACAAATAAAAAACTTTAAAAAGTGATCTGAACAAGTACATATCAGTTAAAGAGTAGGTGTAACACCTTTTAAGGAATAACTAAAACCTGCTAGTTCTGCAGGGGAAATCCTTTGACCTCATGCAGGTAAGTGCTATAAAATGTGGCTTGGGTTCACCAGGGACTGTGCTGCACTGGCTTGACAGCTTTTATTGACAACTGATAGCTCCATGAGGGAAATTGTAACGCATTTGAACAGTCTGGGCTTGAGTAAAGCACAGGAATGCTGACACATGGAAATAATTACTGGCACTGGATAAAATGGGGGAGTAGTACATGAAGTGTGAGTAGCTAAAAAGTTGGCCTAGATTAGAGATGAGAGATTTTATTAAAGGAGGAAATAACGGGGTTGGATGTCACCTACAGACTATGCAGTGTCTCAAAAAGTGATCTGGGGTCTGATCTTTGTAATACTGTCATTAAGGTTACCAGCCAAAAAAAAAAAAAAAAAAAAAAGGAAAAAACCTGCTAATGAAATTCAGTGCTGAGGCAACATTTCAAACCCTCATCAATGCAGAGGAGGACAGGCACAGGCACATCATTCACTAAGAAATGCAAAATGTTGCCAACTGTAGGATTAAACTCAGCAATGTAAGAGTGGAAAGTACCAGGTCATGCACTAAGAAGATGTTGAGAATTTTGGCTACCAACGAAGTGCTTATCACTTGAAAGCAAAGAAAGAGGAAGATCTAAACATCATAAAAGTCACCAGTATTATGTGACATATAAATAGGCAGGTGTGTTCTCAGCATGTATCAGATGAGAGATTTGTGGCAGGGTTGAGTGTTACGCTGATGAGGCCTCATCTGGAAAGCCACGTTCACTTTTAATCACCCAGGTTCTGGAAAGAATAATCCAAACAGGTGCAGAGACCTAGGGGATGATCAGTACACCGAAGAGCTCATCTTCAGTGAGAAGAAGGTGTGGCTTGTTTAGCAAAGCAAAACAAAAGCATGGAAATATGGGTAATGGGTCAATGGTGGCATGGTATTCAAGCTCAAATATTACAATTTAAAAAATAAGTGGATGAAAGCAGGATAGAATAAAATTCATTGAGTGCTACCATGAATAAAGCTTCTCAATGCTTTTCTACAACTGTCTCGTTCACATATCCTTGCAATTTCTGGGGATTTCTGGGATTTTTGCTTGCAAATGTCTTTCTGAGATTTGTCCCTGTGATTAATTTCATTACAAATTCTGATTGAAAAGTAAATCAATTCAAGTCTATTCAGAGTTTTAAAATTTGGCATTTTTCATTCCTTCCCTCATCTTTAAGTAGTAACAATATTTTCTTGCTCCTTAACTCTGTAGATTTCCCTTGGCTGGTGCCAGTTTGAACACACAGCAGGGTTGCCCCCTAGCATTTCTTCTGTGTCTCAGTTAATACATCCAGCATCCAGCCTGTGCCCAGGCCTTCCCCACATAGACTTCATTGCATCTCCAGTTTTGCAGCTAAAATGGCCCTATTTCCTTTCTCAGCTAGGACATTTAACATTCTTTTTAGCATCTGTTAGCCAAAACCACTAAGATTCCCTTTTGCAGTCTGGCCTCCCAGTAGTGGCGAACAGGATAATGACGTAAGGTATTCTCTCGCTTTATTTACCTCCCTCTGCCTCGTGCCCCTTTTCTCCCAATTGCTCAGTTCTCTTAAAAAAAATGTGAATTTCTGACTGTTGCATTTGTTGTTTATTGCCTGGCTTGTCCCCAGGTTCCAGTGTGAACGGGCTGGAGGAGCCCAGCCTGGCCAAGCGGCTGCGGGGCACTCCGGAGCGCATCGAGCTGGAGAACTACCGGCTGTCGCTGCAGCGCGAGGAGGAGCTGGAGGAGGTCCCCGAGGAGACGCTGGCAGAGCACAACCTCAGCAGCGTGCTGGACAAAGGGACAGAAGAGGATGTGCCCAGCAGGTACAGCACACATTGCCCAGCAGCTTTCTCTACACCCATCCCAGCTGGCTTTGCCTGCCTTTCCTTTTTCTTTAACCATTTAGCGCGTTGCCCTTTCTAAAGTTTTTGAAACACATAAACATTTAATCTTGTAGTTTGTTCTAAATAGCTCACTACTATCAGAAGACACTGTAATACCATGAGATTAAGTTCTAAATTGGAAGGGACTTTTAAATTTAATTTTTCAGTTGTATCAAAGGTGAGTCTTTTGAGCAAACAGAACATGTATTCAAATGGAAGGGGGTTCCAAAGTTACCTTCTTTTCTGTATGCTTTGCATTACAATTCAAAACCATGTTTGGTTTCAAGATTAAGGCTTGGCACACATGTAATCCTGACTGAATGCTGGTGCAATGCCTTAGAGGTGGTATTGGGAAGCAATAGCTGTGACTGTTGAAAAATGTGTTGTACCTTCATGAATTTCTCTTTATATGCAAAATTCTGTGCAAGCACACCAGGATCCACATCCATGCAGCTAGAGCTGGTGGAAACAATTTTTGCAAGAATCACTGAGAGGAAATCCTTGAGGAAGAATGTTCATTAATATTACAGTCAGTCACACACTTTTGCAGAGTCTTGGTCTCTTAACACAACTTGTCCCTTAATACTACTTGTCTTTGTAGAAATAGCAGCCCTTATCTTTTCATCTCTGAGTCTGTCCAGTAGTCTTGAAATAAACTCAGAAAATGTTATTTGTTTCCTGAAACTGAAATCCTACAATCATATTCTATGTATGAATTACCTGCAGATATAGGTCTGTATGAGAAATTGAATAATCTAGGCCTAGTTTTGGGAGATGCAAACTATATTTTCCTAACTCGTCCTTCCTTTAGTTACCTGCTCAGGTTTAGGAATTATATCAGCTATGACAATATAAGCATTGATGATCTCAGGAGTTTTTACTCCTTTTTGTTTCTACCTCTAAAACAAAAGTGTGGAGCTATTGACTGTTGTTACCCTTTGTCTTGATTTCAATAAATCAGGACGCAATAGGTCTGCTCAATAAATGGCAGAAAACTTACAAAGGCTGAGAATTAGTTTAAAAAAAAGTGAAGTTTTGGCATTTTGGCATGCAGCTGATGGTCATCTGCAGGAAGTGTTTTGTGAGATTCTGGAGGTTGAGTACACTATTAGGTTAGCAAATTTGAATTTTGTCTTGTAGGGTGTTACATTCACTTCCTTTTGTCTTACATTCATCCCTATAACTTGTTATCAGTATGAGTATTTCTGTCTGTAATAGACTGCACTGCATAATTTTCTATGTGAGAAGCAGTGTGGGCAATTCACATTCTGTCATAAGGAGAAAAGAGGAAATACATCAAATTCCCTGTCAGTTTGACCTGGAAGAATTTATATTCCAAATCCAAATATGGCAAGCAGTTTACTCAGAAAATGGACAAGGCTGTGTGGGCCAAATATCAGAGAGAGCAGAGGAAGAATTTTTTAAGGGGTGTAGCTATTGGGTATCCTCTGTCCAGCTGTGTCCACTTCATGGATAGACTGCAAAGACAGGAAAAAAAAAAAAAAAAAAGGGAGAAATCTGACTACTTTTCCAGCATGAAAAGAAACAGTTTTGGCTCTTGCAACAAGCCAACCAAGGCCCTGATTTAATCATCTTCACTGTCTTGGTGCAGTGCTGCAGGGTTGGGAGCAGGCGGAGGAGATGGGGAACTCTGTGTTCCCTCCATGTCTTACAAAGGTTGGGTTGGGCTTCAGGGTTCATTTAGGTGGCAGATAGAATTCAGGCAGAGACCTCACATTTTGGTGCACAGCTTCCCATCACGCACACACTGCAGAGAAAGTTTATGGGAAACAGCATTCAAAGTATATTTTTATAAAAGAGCTAATCTTACTTAAGTTTCAATAAGCAAAAATAGCAATTAAGCAACTAAACCCAGACTACATAGTAGTCTGAGGTGTGGAAAACCTTTTATATGCTTTATTCATTGCCTTTAAGTTGCAGGAACTGTCAGTGTGCCACCTGCAGTTTTGTTGTCATGTCCTGTGGCCTTTCAAAGGAGTGTCGTAGGACGGCTTATGCTGTATAGGTTTGTATGGCAAGGCAAGAGAAGAGATTCATTGCCACAGTTTAGGTTTCAGTTCCTCTCCTCAGCACTAAATCTGTACATACACCTTTTTCTAATGAGATACTCAACTGCTTATGCAAATTCTGTAGAGCAACCTACCTTGGTCTTTGATTTCTGCTTTACAGAAAAATAAAATTTCAGCTGTTGAATTAATTCCTACGACACAGGGTTTCCATGCTGAAAGGAATGCTCACTATACCAGGCCATCTCTCACTGCTGTCTTTCAGCTTCTCATTTCTCAGTATTCAAAGGTCAAACAAAAGCCAAGTGCTAAATAAAAGCCAAAGAAGGTAAAGTGAGCTGTGTGGTGAAGAATTTGTGTCGTCACTCCTCCATGCGATAAGCCGGCGGGTGGAAGAGCAGCAGCTCATCTCGTTCAGCACCCATGGCAACAATTTGAGCAGCACTAAACCTTATTGACAGCACACCAAGCCCCCAGCATGCAGCACCTGTCAGGTTTATTTCCATACCAAACAGTGGGAAAGTAAATCAGGGAGAAGGGGAACATCACTTCTTATCTCTGTGACAATATCTGCATAAAGCCTTTGGAGTATGCTCTGGTCTTCATGCACCAAGCCCATGGCTTGCCAACAGTTGTATTCAGTATTTCACATGTGAAAATCAGGCAGCATGTTAAAAATAACTGTTGAGTTTATGCTGTGAAAAAGTGGCTTGTAATTTGAGCAAAATAATGTTATTTCTATGCAGACCAGTGAGAAGAATTTAAGAGCCACACATATGGACTATGTGTGTGACAATCAGAGCATGAACAAAGGGTTTTTCTTATTAGGTTTGCTATCAAAAATAGGCTCTCAGACTAGTAGATGAATAAAATTATGTAAATAAGATAGTGCAACTGTACAAGTTGTATTTTATAGACCTACATGAAGTGTAAACTTCATTGCTTTCAACTTGTTGGTTTTCCCTTCCATTGTCTGTATGGGATAGGTTCTTCCAAAGGCTGTTAGCCAGTGGTAATGGACATAAGGGGACAGCAGAAACACTATTCTCAGATTATTCACCCAAACTTTAATTATTCTCAAACAGTTTTCTCCTTCAGTCAGATGAATTGTGCCTTTTAAGATTTATAGGGGAAGCACCCAGCAGTTGCTCTAATAAATGTGGTTCAGTTATAACAATGGTCTATTAAAGTAAAACAAAGTTGGAGCACCTTTTGACCCTGCAGAGAGGATCTGTGAGTGTGTTGTAGTCCTCATTCATTTTCCAGTGACACATGCAACCATCTTTCTCCTCAGTCCCTCCAGGCAGTCCAGCATGTAAAAATGAGCTAGATTAAATGTCACTGAATGAGTGGTTACATTTCCTGCCCCTGCTGCATATGCTGAGGAACTGTTAGAATTAAACAGAGGTGACTTGTAAAAGGCACTAATGATTTATTGCTTTGCATGGTTTAGACTTTGCTGTGGGAATAATAATCTCATTACTGTAATTATCTTTGCACTGCTTCCTACAGTTTCTTGCCACCATGTACACTGTGGACTTAATTGGATACATATTTCTGTCTGTGATGCAGAAAAGTGAGGAATTTTGGGGTTTTTTTCCTCCATCTCTCCTTAGTTCACATGCTATATCCTTTGCCTGATGTGTTTTGTATTTTTTCTACTCCCAAAGACTTCTCTGGTTCACAGGAGCAAGTGCCAGAATCATCTTAGGTATCTTAGCAGTAGCTGCTGTATCAAAAGCCACGGCCTTCTGCATTCTGATATTGTGAAGGACTTCTACACCAATTTATCAAGAGCAATGTGATATGAAGAAAATAGTTTCTTTCTGTTGTATTCAATTGTCTTGAACTGTAACAATAAATGCTGCACAAATATTTGGACTTGGCTTCACAGGCACTTCTCTCCTGCCTCTCCTTCTTTAAAAGAAGCAGGGCAAGGACCATTCTGCAGCCTGCAGGTGATGCTATCTCTAAAAAGCCTATGAAATGTTGAAAGCTGAAAATCAGTGTTATGTTTTAGGTTCATGTGTGTTAAAATGACTTGTTAATGATCTAAGACTGACCAAGAAACAATGACTTCATAATCTTTAATGTTATTATTTATTATTAGCAATATAATATTATTTTTCTAAAACCTTACAGTAGTTCAGAATCTGAGATGGAGGAGGAAGATGAAGAGGAAGATGATGAGCAGCAACCCCCTTCAGACTTGGGTGGTGTGCCATGGAAAGAGGCCGTGCGTATCCACGCCCTCCTGAAGGGAAAGAGTGAAGAGGAGATTGAGGCTGAGCAAAATCATGAGATTGAGTACAAATATGATGATGACGAGGAGGAATACGAAGAGGAAGAAGATGAGGAGTCAAGTGAAGGTTAGCTTGGTTTGTCCTTTCTTTCTGCCAGCCAGCCGGGAAAAATGAGTTGAGTATTTGCCATGCAGAATAAGAAAGATTTGCCTTGGAAAACTTTACTTCTTCTTTCACTTCTTAGTTGCTCTGATTTTTGAGTGAGTTATTGTCAAGGAAAGCTCGAGGTGGTTCATTCTGGATACTGAGGGACTTTGCCCACAGGACAAAGTAGAGAGTACTAGTACTCACAAAATATGCTTCCCATAAACCATGCCAACATGTCAATTCACAGCCTGTGCTGCTGTATTGGCTTATGGTTTGGTTTTTATAATTATTTGGAATTAGATCTGAATGTACCCTTTGTTCTCTGACAGCAGGAACTGGAAGCATGTGGTTGCAGTGTTTTCAGTTTTAGAGTGCCTCACTAAGGGGTAGTGCCCTGCCACTGTCAGCAGGGCATTTCACAAGAAGGTGCTTGTAGTTCTCCCAGGTTAAAAGATGGCCTTGAGAAATAAGGGAGTTCAGGTAGTTCCCAGTTTAGCTTTGAAAGATTTCTGTGGAAAACCTTAGGGAAAGACTCCTTCCCCTCTGTTTGTCTCAGTCATCAAAATGCAAAGTTTGTGCTCAGAATAGACACGTTTCCAGTGTTCCACCACCATGCCAAATTTCTCACTGCTCTTGTCTTTGTCTTTATACTCACATTTCCTTTTTGAGGAGACTCGTAGGCTCCAAAGAGCTTTTTCCTAAAGGTCTTTGGCTGCCTACTGCCAGCAGAGGCCCAGTGTTTGAGTCTTAGTGGCAGTGTCGTTGATGAGCTCAGCAGGCTCCTTGGCTGCTTTCTCAACCTAGGAGCTGAGTGTCCATGAGCAAAGTGTGTGGAAACCAAGACTTCTTTATGAGTATGGTAACATGCATGTTGTGTGTTCAGTCTGCTGAGCATTCCTGGGCGGATGTTGTTTCATTCAAGCAGTTTTCCTGCCAGGCACTTGGAATACAGCAGGAGTACGGGGAGCTGCAGCATTTCCAGGCAGTTTCTCTCTCTCTGATCCTGTCCTCTCTCTTTCTCTCTTTCCCTCTCTCCATGGCTTGTGTGTGTACACGCGTGGCTGGTGTTAAATGTGGATGTGTGCTTCCCTCTGCTGTAGAGGGGGAGTATAACCCTTGGGAGAGAGAGCTGCAGCAAGGCCTCTGGCTTCAACGTCTCTCAGATGAAGAGGACTCGGGTACACGTAAAGGTACCCATACACTGTCTCCACTTCCAGGGGAAGCTATTAAAGAGCAGGTCCCACATGAAGAGTTTCTGTGGTTTATTTCATTGTGTTACCAGCTCTCTCAAAACTGATTCAGTGGCCGTTGTTCATCTCCTGCTTCAAGTGCCATAATCAGATCTGTCGTTGCCACTGGTTTTAGGAAGGTGATAAAGCTGCCAAGTATCTCAGGATTTCTAGAAAACCTGGACAATTTGCTGCTGTAGTTTGCATGAACAGTGACTTCCAGGTAATAAAAAGTATTAAGATTTGTTCTATACATGCAGACTACTTGCACCTGTGCAGTATCTCAGACACATGGGACACATCAGAAGTACTGCTTTTAGACTGCTTGTGTCAGCAAAGTTGCTTTTTTTGTTGTCCTCTGTGTGTGTATCTGTTTGTGGGGAGAGTCTGGAAGGAAACTAATCAAGCTACAGCAATCCCTCAAGATTCTTCAAACAGTTACATAATGGTCATAAAATTAATCGGACATTCAAATCTAACTGGTTGTGTCATTTTCCATGATGCATTCTCTTGCAGTTTATTTTTGATAGTTGTTATTTTTGTAACACATGGTCCCAATAGCTTGTTAACCCCTTATTCCTTCAATGTGGTTCATTAGAGCCAGAGGAAAATCCAAGTGCCTTCCTGCATGTAAGGGGGCATATGCAGTTGTTAAACTGCATATTTTACAGCTTATGGTTGTAATAACAGTAGCTTAGCTTCCAGCTTTCCTTTTTTTTTTTTTCCAAGAGAGAAAAAAAAAAATGGAAGAAGCATTATAACTTTTTTGCCATCTAACTTTTCTGTGATAAGAATGAGAAGTATTAGTAAGGTGGCTGAAGGGCATACCTGAAGAAGTTCCCTCTGTTGCAGTTGCCAGGTGCTTCAGACCTGACTCTTAAAGAGTTGGTTTGCAGGTGGCTCCTTACTCCAATAAAGTGAAAACATTAAGCCAATAAAGTGAAAACATTGAACCTGCCCACAGCTTATAAAGTGCTGCTGCTACAGTGGAAATGGAGGCAAGCTACCATTCCAAATCTAAGTGCAATTAATGTTCAGCTTCCTGCAAAGCTTAGCAGACAGCCTTGAGGAAAGGCTGTGCCAGGTGTTGTTTAAAATTCTCAAGCACTCAGACATTAAAGAAGTGTTAGGTTTGCCTCTAGGCCAAGCAGGAGCCCTTCATGTCTGGCTGTGCTGCTCATTATTTATTGGAAAAGGTGAGAGGGACAGGACAGGCTCAGGCCTCTGTGAAAAAACTAAAGGTGTGTAGGTTACAGTGGTCTAAATCCCAGAGCAATCCACTTTAAAACATGCAGATCATGTGGGACCTGCTCTTTCCAAGCCTTGCTGGGTGACTCTGTACTTCTCAGCCACTGCTGGCAAACCTAAACCTTTTAACACAGAACTTTGTGTGGCGGTGCAGACGCTAACTCTACTCATCCTGGGGGCTGCATGCGAGTGCTTTGGGACGGAGTGAGAACAGCCCAGGTTCCTGTCCCTGCAGGATGGCCAGCACCTCTGGTAGCCCATGTGGTTGTGTAATTGATACAAAAACACTCTGGTGAGGCAACAGAGACATAAAGCTGGGGAATCCTTGGCTGCATTGTGAATCCTGCTCTGCATTTGAGTTTGTGCCTCCGAGCCCGTTTCCCTTTAATGACCATCTGCTGATTCTGTCCTTCCTGCGGTTCCTTCTGCCTGTTTCTTCTGCAGTTTTAATGCCAAATCTCACACATAGTCATTCCTGAAACAGAAATCCCAAATGCTTTGTCCTGTCTGCGAAAACCATGGCTGGGAGAGAGGAACTTGTTAAAATGAGACAGCAGGAAATAATGAATGCAAGCTCTAAATGCTGCTAATGTGTCTTGTTTCCTTCAAACATTAGAGCACCATATGAAAATCTAACTGCTTTTGAGGCTCTAGACTGCTGCAACAGTGCTTTGCCCTACTCACTAGTAATCCAGTTGTTGTGAAAATTGACTTCCTACTTTCTAAAGTAAGTGGGCATTTTCCTTTCAGGCTGCTGTTTGCTTTTGGAGAGCACTCCTGCAGACAGTGTACAGGTGAACACCTGTCCCCTGCAGAACCAGTTATATTGTTATGGATGAATGAAGCCTGAGTTACAGAACCAGAGCAGACAGCAGTAGAGACAGGGTCTATAAATTTAATACCTCAGAGTAAGTGCTCCCAGGGCAGGTGTTCTGCAGAAGTTAAACAAGCTCATCAATTGCTTAAGGTGCCCATTGTTCTCTTTGACATTCCATAAGTAGCTGAGCTTTGTGTAGGCAGGTAATTGAGGAGTAATGTAATTTCTCTTAAATAGAGTAATTTGTGTGACATGAATTCCCTTCTGGGGAGCTGTTAAGTCACAATCAAAATGCTGTTATCCTTCAGAAAAAAAAATTATTTCTTTGAACAAGTCAGTACAAAAGAGTCAAGAATAAACAAAGTGGTTTTAGATGCTAAAATTAGCATGTGCCCATGTGTGCGTATGCACATACACACGTGAAACTCTGAGATCCATCATGTTATTTAATTCACAATGTGTGTACCCAGACTAGAAAGAAGTGCCTAGCCCAATAGTAGGAGATGAAAAAACTGTTGTCTTGGTGCATCAATCAGGTGGAGATTATTCCTCACCTTTAACAGCAAGACATCTTTGGCAATAATCATAACAAATAGGCTGAAGGAGCTGGGAATTTCTGCTAAATTGGTATTTCCATACCACATGGTGTCGGACACCCAGAGAACTTTTCATTTCAGCAAAGCTTCTTGCAGTAGACATGATGTCTGATGATGTTTTAATGGCATCCCTCTGCCCTTGGAATGGTGTTACTCAGCTTGGATGGGAGGCGTGAGGAGCGCTGTACTGGTGTAAGCGTGCGCACACGGTGCTGAGCTTTTTCTGTCTGTCTTGCAAACTGACCTTAGCCAATAATATTTTCTTTTCTTATTTCCTTTCCTATGATGTACTACCTTTCCTTTCCACTGTTCTCCCATCTTTTCCTCCCTGCCCTTCGTACACCCTGCCTACAACCTGTTATGCCATGCCCTCCTCCTGCTAGCTGGAAACCTTAGGCTGCAGCAGATTGTAAATCCGGTTGATCCTCTGGAGATCCTGGCAGATGTGCACTGGACACACATCCGTGAGAAAGAGGAGGAGGAAAAAATGGTCTCAGCCTCAAAGTCCTCCACCTCCAGAGGTAATCTCCCCCAAGCCCCACACCATCAGTTCTTGGATCCCAGTTGCAGCTGTTTAACTCTGTTGCTTCTGCGCCCTTCAAGACCTGTGACTTCAGCAGGGGCAGCAGTGATTGAAAGGAACTGCTTTCAAATTGCACTGAAATTACACTTGGTTAAACATTTTGCTTTTCAGGTCAGTGTCTGTTTAAAACTGCTGCTTTCTCAGCTCCGTGCCTGTGTGACTTCTGACCTGTTTGTCTGCCTGCTTTGACTCCATGGTGTTTTTCCTCACCACACACGATTTGGTAGTGCTGGCAATCAGCCCCCTGTAACTGACTAGGGATGCCAATAGTAGTAGTCTTGTGCTTTTTGTGGCAGTGAAAACTACACTTTTTAGGGAAAGCTGAGGGGCTGTGTTGTGTAGCTGCTAGAGCAAAGATTGAACAGGGTCAGCTTCTGTATCGAGCGTGTTTCTCTGCTGCTTCTTTTCCAAGTACGTAACTGCATCTGGTATTAGCAGGGAATGATGGGAGTCAAAGGGCTTGCAAATCTGATCATTGGTGGGTTTGACTCCCTGTGTTTAAGATTTGACAGTGTATCTACCTCTAATGTGCAAGTTGTCAGTTAGTCAAAGGAAAACTTTGGAGAGGGAAAATGCTGATAGTCTAGATCTCATGTGAGCACCTTCCAGCAGTCCCTGCTGACCTTGTTCGAGGCTATGTTACAGTGTGTCTTAAGGTAAGTATGTCATAAGTGCTTTATCTGTGGGCTTAAATCAAAGCTCAGCATGCAGCTGATGAGCAGTGGTCTTCTCTCAGTCTGCAGCCACGGTGACACAATTGTAGAGGGAGTATTTCTGTTGTGAGAAGGGGTGTCTTTCACAGGAAAAATGAAATTAGGTTAAAAATCTGCAGCTCTACCTCATGATACTTGATTCTTTTCTATTCCAGGTAATTGTCTTTTCATTACAGTTTTAGATGTTTGGTATAGGGGCTTTTTTAATCCTGGTCTAGCTGGACACACAATTCCAGATCAGTTTGGCTATACTTATATTTGCAGTTTGTAGAATGCACTGGGATTTTCTGGTGTGAAATCAGCTCCCTACAAATAAGAGATGGGTATTTTGTTCCCACTGCAGCCACAGAAATAGGCTGTGTCCAGCTCTCTGTAACTTTCAGTATTGCTAGAGTGGATGACTAATGTTTAAAAAGCACTAAGTAAAAAATGTTAACAATGTTTCTTAAGTTTACAACAATTAAGGTTACTTGTACTTCTGCTTGGGGGCCTGTGTCACTCCCGTTTCCAGATTTTTATTTTAATTTGTATTTTATAATCCTTACTTTTCTGTGGGGTACTATTACAGTTGCCAGCCACAGGTGATCTTTCCAAAATTGATTCTGTGCTCTTTCCAAATTCCTTTGGGAAGGGAGTCAGTATTTCCTTTCTGTCCCCTGAAACTGGGCCAACCTAGGACTATCTTGATGTAATTAGCTGCTTCTACTGCTCTGTCATATGGCAGAGGTGTGTGCAGGTGTTATCAGCAGTTTGGGCATTTCAAAGGCCGTTGCCAACGTGTGCTTGTGGATGTGCTGTACGTTTTCAAGCTGAGTTCAGGAGACAGATTGTTCCTGGCTGAGGATCTGTATTCCGTGATCCGAGGTGTTTGGAGAGCCCATTGGCAGCAGCAGTGAGAAGGTGTGATGTGACAGCCTGGGACAGTGTCACAGCTCCCAGAAGTCCCTCTCATTCTGCTTTGGGAGCTCTTCTTCATCTGCTGGGCAGCGCAGGTTCTGGGACACGTGGGACCCCTCTCTCATTGCTCAGCTCTTCCTTCTCTGTTTCCCTCCTCTGCAGAGTTCCAAGGGGAGCGTGGTAGCAGCAGCCTGCTGGTCAGATGCGGTGTTCTCACTGTGCCAACATATTTCCTCTGACATTTCAGATCCCAAAGGAAGATTAGGCCCCTGACATTTGTGTGTTATCTCAATTTGATTCTCAAGCCTGGAATTGGGTGATTGAAATTTCATAGGTTTTATTCCTGTATTTGCCACTGAAAAATTTCCCTCTGTCACTCTTCTGTTTTAGACGCTGACTGCTGGTCTAATTTTGACTTCTTCTTACAATTTATTTTTTTAAATTCAGCATCCGACCTTCCCTCCGTACGCCATGAGGCGGTACAGGCGTGGCTGGAGACGGTCCCTGGAGGTAGTTTGGTGATGTTCTATGTATTCCAATGCGCAATAACCCTGCCCCTCTCTTCTCCGTGCCTTCAGCAGCTGAGCTGGTCCTTTAACCCTGGAACTTACGGCCCTGTCGCTACTGCATGAGTGGACGTGGAGGGGGGACGGGGGGCGTGCATGTGCGCCTTGCTCAGACAGCCCCTTCTCGCATGAGCTCCACACCCATCGTAACCCTCTGCAGGCAGGCAAGGACAGCTTAGCCTGGGTGCAGAAAGCACGAGGGGCCCAGCTGAGCGCTCCGAGTTGCTTTGTAAACTGAAGATGGGCCCAGGTTTTCTTCCCCCGACCCTTAGGCTAAAGGAACACAGGGGCTTTCTTGCAGTTGAAAGGTTAAGGGACAGAGAGTTGTTCTGGTTTGAAAGCAAAACCAGCGAGAGACTCCAAGTCAGAAATACAATTTATTAGGAAAAGAAAAAAAAAAAAAGAAGACAAAAATACATGCAATGATACAAAAGGAAGACCACTGACAAAGTCAGAATACAACCTGACACCCCTTTGGCCAGCGTGCTGGTAGCAGTTCAAATTGGAGTGGAAGATGTGGTTGCTGTGTCTTCTCGGAGACCTGTGGAAAGGCTGCTTTTCTGTCTAGAAACCCCTGGATTTATCCAGGTGGGAATGCCTAGCTTCTCTCCCTGGGCGGAGCATCTCACAATGGGCTGATGTTATTTTGAGTCACAAGGTGTGTTCTTAATCACCTGGTAAACAGAGCTGGCTCCTGGAGCGTGTTATCTCTGAGTCATGAGGCGAGACATTGATGGGCTTATTAACAGGAGATAAGGAAAACTGTCCAGATGCAACTGCTACTCGGATGGTAATAGGAAACGTCTTGGTGCTCAGTCTTAGACAAGAGTGCTTAAAGCAATTGCACTTCTCTGTAGCAACTGCAAAATGTAGTTATGCGGTGAAGAAAACAGGAAAGAAGAATAAGTTGAAGCTAAGATCTTTAAGAATAGTGGTGGTTGCTGTATCTCTTTTGACCTTGTGTTCACATTATTCAGGAAAGCCTCAGGAATGCTGAAGGATGATAGAGCTCAGCTGATTTTTTTTTTTGTGTGGTCCTCTAAGCTCTGTTACAAACCGATGAGCCTGAAGATTCTGGGATGACCGTGAGGGAGTACATTGTGTAAAGCTGTGAAGGTGTCTAAATTAGTGGAGCGGTCTGTGCTAGGTAGTTGATCTACAGCTGAGTTGCTTTGGCACATCAGAATAGCAGCTTGCCTTTAAAGCCTTGCTTCTGCTGCTGCTTTGGCAAGTCAGCAGTGTTTACAAGGTGTCTGCACACGATGCAGGCTGCTCCCAGCTGCCAGCTAATATGAACCAAGTGCTGATCCCGGTTTCTGGCTGCCATAGTGTGTAACTTCTGAGTCATTGTGTGACAGCTTTTGGCCTCTTGCTCCTCATCCTAACTGCATATATGTATATGCACAGTATATGTATCACATAACCAGCCACCTGCAAGCTTCCCGTGTCCCTCAGAGTGGGACCCACCCTTGCACCAAGTTGTTACTTACCGATGCATCTGTAATCTTCCGTTGAGTTTTTTGTACCAACCTATTTAAAACCTGATTTTCTCCTCTCTCTCCAATGCAATCCGTGTGTGTCACATCCATTCATGGTTTCTGAATCTGAAGACCCACACATACATAGTGGATTCAGATATTCTTAACATTAGTCATGTTTTTTGCAAATTTTGATTAAGATTACTCACATTTGCTGTTACCATAAAGCCATTCCATGACATTATCATTTCCAAAATAACATAAGCTATTGCATACCTAAGCAATGATCAGACTGGGACATGGTTTGATTTTGTTCAGTAGATTTATAAATGCTCCTGTGGGCACTCCAGCCTTTGCCACATGATATTCCTGTGCTTGACATCGGTAAGGGTCTGGATTTGATAATCCTCTGATGTAAAGGAATAGGCCAGTATATTATCCTACATGAGTGGAACTGCCTTTTCACAGTAGCTGACAGAAAATAAACTAATCCATGTTCACTACAGAGCATGGAAAAAAGGAAATTCTCAGGTAGAAGGAAGAAGACAAACCACCTGCTGAAGGCTGTCCTTTGAAATAAGCAAAAACCCATATTAAAGGAGAGGCTGCAAGACTTCAGTTTTAGGGAGAGTTAATTTGTTTTCAAGATTGTCTTAATTAGCAATGCAATGATGTAAATAGTTCCAAGAGCCACATCGTCACTAGTATATAAAAAGAATCAGGAACTGGAAGTGCTCACTTTTTTTTAGTATTTAAATTATGTTTAATGGAAATGTTTAACAAAAAAAAAAAAAAAAAGGCAGCAAATCATCCATTGCACAGGTTTTTTTTTAAAGTATCATTTAATAATGAGATTTATACTCCACACTTTGGTCTTGTCTCTCCTTCTGTAATTAAATGGTGTCAAAAGCAGTAGTATCAGATGTCATAGTTTTCAGGGTTACAAATTCAAGAATCTCTTCTTTGTTTTGACCTAGCAAATCAAATTGTGGTCTGTAAATACAAAAAAAAAAAAAAGTTTTGAATATGTAATTTGAATTACTTAAAAGTGATTCAATTAATGATCTGTAACAGAAAAAAGGTTTTATATATGT
Organism: Vidua macroura; assembly: GCF_024509145.1. NCBI lineage: Eukaryota > Metazoa > Chordata > Aves > Passeriformes > Viduidae > Vidua > Vidua macroura. The sequence goes on from NC_071575.1 coordinate 3,445,650, forward strand.
AATTTTAATTACTTTAAAGTATCTCAATTTGTGCACTAGTCACTTGTACAGTATATGCATTTTCTTAGACCTTATTACCAAAGACTGCACAGAGTTAAACAGTTTCCAAGTGTAAGAATGGTCAATCCCATACCCAGACTCTGTCTTTGACTCACACCCTCAAAGCCAGTTTCAATTTCAAGACAAACAGTCCTGGTTAATTGTGAGGTTCCAGTTTTGACCTAATACACATATGCTATCAAGTGGTGGTAACTGTTCTGTTATGGTAAAGAAAAAACCAGAATCTTCCTGGAAGAACAGTAACCTTTATTCCGATTTGCTGCCCTCCCAGTCTCCTTCTTGTTTAATTTTTCACGATGCCTATTGCTCAGAAAAGCCCTGGCAGCTTTCACTGCAGGTACCTTGGAGACTCCCCAGGGGCAGGCATTCCTTAATTCACTGGAGTCTGGAAGTGTCACTTCACCATAGATGTCTCTCCAGGTGACACAATTCAGGATTTCTTGTTTTGACAGTAACTGATACACATCTCCAGTATAAACTGTTTGTACAGTTCAATAGAGAACTTTTTCACTGTGTAGTGTTTGTTTTCTTTTCTTTTTTTTTTTCCCTCAATATTTGAATATATTCTAGCTCCGTGTGAGGAGGATGATGTGGAGGATGAGCTGGGCACAGAGCCTGCAGACACAGAAGGGCAGGCAGGTGAAGAGGGAGACACGGGTGCAGAGCTGGACGATGGTAGGGTACCACTGTGCAGCCTTTAAAACCTGTTGTGTGAACAGAATGTATTGGCAGTGAACACTTTGCATGAGGGTACTTAAACCTGGTCTTATTTTTAGAGGTGTGGGAGTATATTTCAAATATCTGAGAGGGACCCAGGAGTGAGGGACAAAAAGAAAGAGAAGAACTTCAGTGTCCTGGATTATGTAATGAATTTCTCATGTCCTCTCACCACATATCTTGTGTCTGTATTCAATACTAATCCCGATGAATAACAGAATTAAATTTGTGAAAGGTCCATAATACTGTCAGAATGCTTCCCGTGCTATTGTAAAATTAACTGCATATGGCAGAAAACATGGAAATTTTTTCAGAGAACTGATAAAGCAGGACTTCAGTTACTGATTTAACTCTTTGTACTAACAGTCCAATCATTTACTGCTTACATTTACTGCTTAAATAACTAATGATCACACCAAAAAAAAGCAGTGAACATGTAAATGTTCAGGTTATGAAAGTGGTTAGCACCATGTGACTAGAAAGTGTTGTGTCCTGATGGACTTGTATCCAAGTTCTCTTGGTTTTTTCCATCCCTGATCAGACGACATCGCATCTGATGCAGAAGCAGAGTTTCGCTTACGTCAGAGTGCTGGAGAAGGGGCAGAGCTAAAAGTCTCTGAGGATGAAGAAGCAGAAGGTGCTTCCCACAGTGTGACAGAAGGTAATCAGCTTCTCTTTAGTGTTTGAATGATGTTAATTGCATTTAAGATAGTCTATGCAGTTATGGGATTTAGGAGAAGAGAGTCTCTTGGGTTTGAACCATCTCACGGCTCTCAGTGGCAAGATCTGTGCTTGCATGAACATTTTGAGAAGAATATTCTGAATCCATTAATTACATCTTTGTAAAATATGAGAACCCTTCTAACTGCTTTTTTGTTGTAGAAGTTGTTATTAAAAAGCTTGTACCATTTTGGACATGTAAAAATTTTTGTTGTGTTCCGGATGTCCAGTCTAAAATTTGCAAAAAGCCGAGAAATTTGTCACTACTTCCTGTGTGTAACATTAAAAAAATTATAGAATCTTAATGGTTTATGTATTTTTGGAACGTTTTTCCTTTCCCTAGATCCATGCAAGCCATCCATCCCTATCCAGCCCTCTAGTGACGTTGTTCTTCCTCTGTCTCCAGCTGCTAGTCCCAAAGCAAAACAAGCAGAGGTAAGAAAGGGAGTCGTTGACATTTTCTACTTAGCACCTGTAGTTCAATAAAACAGTTTGTTGGATAAACTAATGAGGACTGACAGCAGGGGGCTCTCCTTCTTTCCTGTCTCTAATATTTATGTTGATCTTGAAACCTGACTTCGTTTAGCCTTAAAATACAATGTATACTATCTTTTTTTCCTATCTTCAGAGTGTAGAGGCTCTATCACAGCCACACAAGTTCCTATCACAAAGCCCCAGGCAGAATTATACAGAGTATTTTAATTTCAGTGAGCAGCAAGCAACAGGTATATGTGATAAATGTAGGGAGCCATAAGTAAGGGGTTTGCTGTTTAGCCTGGTCTGGCTGTCTTTGATGTGCCAAAAGCAGATTCTGTGCAGTTGCAATTGAAAATTACAGTAGAAACCAAAGCAGTGCCTCTTTGTTCCAGAGCTCAACACAGTTCAGCTTAAGGAAGTGAGGCATGTCAGTGTTGTACATTCATGTTGTCAGCCCGTGGAGACAACTTGAAAGTGTACTGCAGTGTGTAAGAGCTGAAGTGCATGACCCTTAAAATGTTCAATTCAAATTTTCCCTTCCAAATGTTTTGGGAGTTTTTTTGTTTGTTTTTTTAAGGAATTGCTAAAATATTGTTTTGGAGAGTTTTGGCATAGACCAGTTTACTTTTACAGTGGGCTGTCTGGTTTGCTGACAGCAATTGCTGACAGCATTCACTTTCTATTAAAATAAAGTTTGTTTTTTTGATGGCCATCTAATGATTCTATCAGACACAATTATTGTTTAGCAGGCATACTTTAGGACATTAAATTATTATTTTGATACTTGGATGGTTTCCTTATTTCTAGCTCTGTTAAAAGGGAAAAAAAAAAAGGAACTGTATTCTCATGTGCTCAGATTAATATTGCCCTTTTTCATTTTTCTCTAGGATGTAGAAGATCCCCTGGCTGAAGTGTGCCGTGCAATAAAATCCCCAGAGCCACGCTTTTTTCCTGAGCCTTTCATTCTTGAGGAACGACCAAAGGATGAAATTCCCAAAGAGAGGAAAGTTAAGAGCCCTTTGGTGCCACCATCTCCAGTGTTGTCCCAGCCGGTTGCATCACCAGAAGCCATTGCAGCCCCATCACTAGCAGAGTCTCAGCCAGGAGCACCAGCATCTCCAGCATCTGCTCAAATGCCTATCTGTTCCCAGCCTTTGCCTTCTGCTGAAACGTCCATTCCATCCCCAGTGGAGCCTCCAGTATGTTTCCAACCTGTCCCAGCCTTAACATCTACTCCTTTAGCCAAATTGGCTCTTAGGGGCCAGGACGGTGAGGTGGAAAAACTGGGGAGCCCCACTACTGCAGAAGAAGCCCTGAAACGGAGCAGCCTTGTGGAAGAGTTCTGGATGAAGAGTGCTGAAATCCGACGGAGCTTAGGGCTCACCCCCGTGGACAGAAACAAACGCTCAGAGAGCAACTTCACTGTGTCTGCTCTGGAGACAACTCCTCAGAAGACTTTCAATAGCAGGAATATTTCAGGGGATGAAAGGATCCATCCTGTGAAACCCCAGCCTGCTCCCAGAAGACAGGGACTGTCCAAGTTAGAAAATGAGCAGATTTCTCTGCTCACTCCAAAGTCTCCATCAGAAAAAGAGCTAAAGATTTCCAGTGAAGTACGGGGAGATGTATCCAGCAGCTCTGGGCTTGGCCTTCAGGAGAGCTCATCTAACATGAGAACTATGGCTAGCCAGAGCTTCAACACTTCCGACTCCACCATGCTAACTCCTCCATCGAGCCCGCCCCCACCACCTCCTCAGAACGAGGAGCCGGCCACGCTGCGTAGGAAGAGGTACCAGGCACTCTGGCAGAACGAGGTGGAAGCCAGGTCACCTCCAACGCCAGCATCAACACCTCCTGCTCCCCGACACCAGGAGCCGGCCCCTCCTGCCAAGGAGCCCACCCCGGCCAGGAGAGACGACGTGCGGAAGTCGTTCGCGGAGAGCGTGGATGAAATTCCGTTCGCTGATGATGTGGAAGACACGTATGATGACAGGACAGAGGACTCAAGCCTTCACGAGAAGTTCTTTACGCCTCCTACCAGTAGGCCAAGGCCAGAGAAACCACATCTTTTGCCCTTGGTCAAAGAGAATGGTGGTCCACCCTCAATGGAAGGAGGGGTTCACCATAAGAAGAGGGTGTTCCCTGACATTTCTGTGGAGGCCAAGGAGATTGCTGAAGAAAGAATGAGAGCCAGAGAGAAGTCTGTCAAGAGCCCAGCACTACGAGATGCCATGGCTAAACATTTGTGTAAGATGAAAGATGCGGAGGTGACTGCTGCTGCTGCTGCTGCTGCTGCTGGGGCCACAAGGGCACGAAAGGCATCTTCTATGCCCTTGAAGACCAAAGAGTTGTTTTATGAGTCTCCAAAGCATTTGGCTTTGAAATTAGCAGAGGGATCCACACGAAAACATAATTCTGCTACTGAGAAGTACTCCACACCTCCTGCTGACATGGCTGGACCTGAAGGGTCTGTCAGCTCTTCGGAAGGCTCCAGTGGGAAGAGCAAGAAAAGAAGTTCCCTCTTCTCTCCTCGTAAGAACAAAAAGGAGAAGAAATCCAAAAATGACAGCAGACTTTCTGACAAATCTAGTGGTGGGACAGAGGAAGCAACAAAGCCTAGGTCGTTATGGAAGTCTGTTTTCTCTGGCTATAAGAAAGACAAGAAGAAAAAGGCTGATGAGAAATCTTGCCCAAGTACTCCCTCAAGTAATGCCACTGTGGATTCTGGCAAGCATAAACCTTCTCCACTGATTACAGCTGCAGGTATAACAGATAGGTGCCTCTGCACTGTGCACTTTTCCTACTTTTCCAAGGTGTCCTTGAAAGTAGTTTTGGTTTGCTTTGTCGTTCAGCTCCTGTGCTGAATGCTGCTGCTCCCCAGTGTCAGATGGGCAGAGCGGGGTGAGTGCTAGGGACTGGATTTGTGTTTCTGCATACTGACAGAACCCACTGAAAAAAAATAGAACCCTAACTAAAAGCTCAATGTGTACAAGGTACATCTTTTTTATGTCTTAGATTTGAGAAATAGGCATAATTTGTTGGAATTTGTGACATTTCATCCCTACTTTAAATCTGATCTTCGTCTTTTCTTTGGCCGATCTTTTCTTTCTTTCCACCTGGCTCCATGGAAGCTGAAGACTGCAGAGGTGCTGTTATTCCTCTTCTCAGTAATCTGGTGGCTGTCTGCTGATCTCTGAAGGAGGGAGTTGGTAGCCTCCTGTAAATCTTCACATGCCTACCAGTTGCAGGCAGAGATGTTTAAATGGCAACTTGGGATACAGTAAAGAAGTTACCCATAAATGGGGTTAAAAGCAAACATGTTACCTTGCTCTGGCATTGTATAAATAGGCAAAATAGAGCCAGCTGCTGTCAAACCGAGTGCTGTATCTCTCCTGAGAGCATTGATACAGCACAGAAAAAGAACTATGATCATTATTTCTAACAGCATTTGAAGAAAGTGATACTCTCTTAGAACAGCTCAAACTCATGCTGGTCATTTTGTGGAGCAGAGCTTCTTTGATCCCTCCCAGGCAAAACAACTGACACTGACATAAAAGGACTGAGTATTTTTGGTGCTCCATCAGACAACCCACAGCTGAGCTCAGAAGAGTTTGCAGAAAGGATTGTTACCACTTGTCTAACTTCCATTTTTATTCCCAACCTCAGATTTACAGCTCCGTCAGCACCTGAGTTTCTCAGAGGACTCTGACCTCTCCAGTGACGATATTCTGGAACGCTCCTCCCAGAAATCCAAACGAGAGGTACGTAGGTGGGAAATGCATTTTAGATGGATCTAGCACCAGTCAGATCACAGACTCAGAGAATCACGTCAGAAACTTAGGTGATTAATGTTGTTTTTACTCTTTCTCCCATGGAGCAGGTTTTCCTGTAAGTCGGCTGACTGTCCTATCTAAAATAGGATAGTTTCACTTGTTTCCGTGATTATAAGCTACTCTGCACTGTTATTATAGGAAGGATCCATTGTCTCACTGTCCCATTACTTCACTGGTGTCCTGGTTTAGGGCAAATCTGAGAGTCCCCCCAGAAAGCAAACCCCCATGGCCCTTCCCCCCACCTGGTTTGGGAAGAATTTCCCAAACTGCCTAGCTAAACTAACTAACAAGCAAAAGCAGGAGCAAGAGCAAAAGCAGCACGATGTACTGCGCTGTCTGTGTCCAGCAGACCGTGGGGGAGTGAGCAGGCTGATAACAAAACAAAGCTTCGTTTTTCAGAGCCAGTCTTGAAGGCACAGAAGGTAATACCCAGCATAAACAGGACAGATGACTGGGGGTACAAGCATCATAACATCACCCTAGGACACCTGGGCACTAAAAGGAGATGGACTGGCCTGTAGTCTCCTGGGTATTCCTTTTCCCCCTATTTAAAATTGGGATTTCGTTCCCCATTTTTCTGGTCAGTGGGAACTCCACCAGACTGCCACAGCTTCTCAAATATGATGGATAGTGGCTTAGACCCTTTCTCTGCCAGTTCCTTCAGAACTCGTGCACCTGTAGGTGCCTTAAATGTTCTCAAATGTGACTTTCTCCTACATGGGCAGTTTGTCATTCTGCCAACCCCTTCTGTGACTGGGATGCTGTGGCTGGAGCCACTTGCTGGTGAAAATCAAGGCAAATTAGAGCACCTCAGCCTTTTCCATATCCTGGATAACCAGATTTCCAGTTTCCTTCTGGAGAGGGCCCATGTTTTCCCTAGTCTTCCTTTATCACTGACGTACCTATAGAAGCTTTCCCTGTTGCCATCGATGTCCCTGGGCAGATTTAATTCTGTCAGGGCCTTAGCTCTCCTAACGTGATCCCTGGCTGCAAGGAGAATTTCTCTGTATTCCTCCCAGGCTACCTGCCTTTGCTTCTACCCTCTGTAGACTTCCTGTTTCAGGAAGTCCCTTGCTCCTCCACACAGACCTCCCAGCATTTTTGCCTGATTTCCTCTTTGTTAGGATGCATTGCTTTTGAGGTTGGAGGAGGCAATCCTTAACCAGCTTTAACCAGCTCTCCTGGGCCCCTCCCCTCTCCAGGCCTTTTTCCCATGGCACTCTACTAAGCAGATCCATGAAGAAGCCAAAGTCTGTTCTCCTGAAGTCCAGGGTAGGGAGCTTTCTGTGCACCCTCCCTACTGGCCTAAGGATCTAGTATAAGGATTTAGTTTAATTGCACATATTTATATGTGGAAAATGTATAGTGAAAGCAAAGTTTTAAAACTAGTTGTTTTTCAATGATTTAATTCATTTTTAGAATGTCACTATTAATGCAAAAACAAGGGAATAATTTAAGGGACTGTTTGATCATAGTAATGAAGAATCCTGCTTTCATTCCTGAGAGCCTCTAAGCTCTGCTAGACAGAATTGGCAAGGTTTGGAGGAATAGGTAGAGATTTTATTGACCCCACAGAACACTAAGGCTCTTCTGGTACACCAAAGTGAAAAGTGTGTTCCCATTGTTCTTTCCTGGTGGTGCCTAGTACACATGTTCAAAAAGCTCAAGAAGAAAAGAGCCTCTGGGAAGGAAATGTCACAGGCACAGTGGCCTGTGCCTCCTGTCCTGTCATCCCATGTGCACAAATCAATCTCAGATGCCAAGCTGATCCTTGGCTGAGATGGCAAAGGTGCAGAAGTACTGCAAATTGAAGTGTCATATGAAATGCTTTCTAAGTATATATAGTAGAATGAACTAGAATAGCTAATGAATGAATTTAAGGCTGGTGGAAGAAATTGATGAACTAAATAGGAATTTTCTATATTTACTTATCTCTCTTTTAATCTCTTTCCCTAGTTGGTCTAGATCTCATCTGAGAGGAAGATTATTTTGTTTTTATTTTATTCCCTTTTTTTTTTCTCCCCCTTCCATTCCCCCTTGCATGCCCTCAAGGCGTTTCATGAGAAATTCTGCATTTTCCAAGAGATGCAGAAGAATGAGGTACCTGGGGCCAGCAGAGGACAGATACCCAATACCTGGGGTTCAGATAAGAGTTACAGAGTTTTGGTCTGCCTTGATGGTCATTTTTTTCCTATGCTGGGCCACTTAGATTTAAAATGGCTTTTGCAGAAAGAAAGATCACATCTCTGAGCACAGGAGGGGATGATAAGTGACAGTGGCAGATGCCTGGAATCCTCATACTGAAAATATCTCACAAGCTCTGCCAAGGGTCTGTCTCATTTTCACTCATTTTTTGTTGCTGAAGTTACATTAAGAATTTATTTACTCAGCATCTGCCTGTTTTCTTAAGAATAGTTTTGAGAATGTATTTATTTAGAGGATATGGATCTGAAAACTTGACTTACCTCATTTTGTTGCATCCTATCCAAGGATGTAGAATATACATGCAAACACTGGAATGCCTTGCTGTCAAAAGAAAAGTAACCAAACTTCGAGTCTGACCAAGCTGGGTTTGTACTGGTTTGGGGTGGGAGTTGTATTTTTTAAGTTATAACTTGCCTGCTACTTTATATGGGTAAGAGCTGACTTACTGTTTGCTACTTAACTTTTATGTGAACCCCTTCTCCAAACTGAAATCCCGTTTGTGCTGCTTTTTTGGTAATGTAGTGAGCTTGCTTCCCAGACAGCCTGCTCTGTTTAGCCTGCTCTTTGTGATCAGCAGTGAATTAATTCAGTGTTGTTTAATGTGGTGTCTTTCAAGAGAAGCATCTCATAAAGAACTCCTAACGTGAGCGCCCCGTGGGTGTTGTGCTTGTAGGTGTATTGTCACCATGTGTGTGTTTGTCATTGTTCCTGTACAGTTGTGGTGTTGTGCTCAGGTGTTCACCACCACAGGTAGCTTGCTTTTTCCTGGAGCCTGCAAACATGCTGGTGTTGTTCTCTGGCTTCTCCTTTGTGACTGGTTTTAGTTAACTGAATGTGAGAGTGCAAAATGCTGTCTGTTTGCCCAGAGTGGCACAATGCCTTCTGGACTTCATGACATGAAGGGAAATTTACCTCCCTTCTTAGCAAATAAAGCTAAGTGCTTTACTTGTCTTATATTTGGGTACAGGGTAGCATAGAGTGTCCTTGGCTAGAGTAAGTAGTGATTTCCCCCTCCTTTTCCTGTTCCTTTCCCCCTCCAATTTTAGCTCCTCGAGATCTTTGGAGGCTCTCCTTTTAGACAAGGAGACTCCATTTCTGCAGGACACGTAACCCACTCTGAGCCCATCTGCTGTTTCTTAGTTCATGAAGCAGTGAATAAAATTTATGATGTTGGTTAAATGTCAACTATCATTTCTATGAAAGAGAGATAATTTAAAACTCTAGAATAAACACAACTCCTAGGAGAGACTGTAAATCAGAATGTAAATGGAGAGTTGTGTGACAGAGTAATACATGGTTGGCCAAGCCAGTTCAAACCAAAATATGTTCCAGAAATAAGCCATTATTCCAAATCTTAAGCCAGAATTTGATAGTCAGACAGGTAGACAAAGGCCAAATAATTCCTCTAGAAAAAGGTATTTCCAAGTTGACTGTATCTTCAAGGAGGCTGCCAAAACTAATTGCCTGCAAGAAAGTGCTAGAAACTTGATTTTGTGGCCAGAAGTTCCATTGTGCTCCCTCAGTCTGGGTCACGTTCAGCATTTGCACAATTTTGTTTCATGTAAAAACCACTTTGTTTTATTACTGTGCATCTGTTTTCAATGTTGAACTGATTTTGCTTCATTTTGTGCATTTTTTTTTTTTGTTTATTTTTCTCCCTTTACCATTCCCCCTTTAAAGTCGATCTATGTACCACACGCCTTGGCATTCAAGAGATCATACTCGTCAAAGGTAGTGTCTCCCTTCCCACTAGTTGGCCATTGTTGCATTGCATGTCCCCCTGTACATTAACCCATTGAACCCATAGCTCCAACCACATGTGCACTAACATCAACACTGACTGTGCATGCCTGAGATGTTAGCAGACATGGGCAGCAAATTCTTTGCAGAGGATGTCTCCCAAAAATGCGTAAAGCTCCGAATTGTCTGGTCGGAATGCATGCGTTTATCAGTGCACCACTGTACAGTGATGTGGATGATCTGTGAGCTTCAGAGCAAATTGGTTTTCAAGGCACTTAAATATGTTTGCATATTCTTCTTTTTTTAATACTTCGAATGTGAGTTCAAATGAATCCTCGCACTTCAATCAGCAGCTTTCAAATTTGCTGAGTTGGCTCAAATCTTAGTGAAATTCTGGATCAAGCTAAAATCAAGGCAGAAGTTGCTGCTTTCTGAAATTTTTATTGTCTTGTCTTTGCAGTCACAACAGTGTTACAAGGGATAGAAAGGTCATGTGCTCTGTCTCCTTACCTTCTAATTTGAGTACCATCGTGGATTTGTGTTTTCAAAAAAGAAAGAGTAAAGTGTGAACTTTTTGAAGCTTTAACAGTGGTGCTTGCCAATGACCTACCAGAGGGATTTTTAATTAAGCTGTAATCATACCTTAAACTCTGTTCACTGAGAACCATCAACAGAGGTAGACTGACCAATGTGGCAGCACAAGAACTAGATCAAGCAAATTTCAGGGTGGTCTGACATAACATTCTCTTCTTGAAGTTGACTGTCCATGAAGGAGATCGCTTTCCAGAAGTGGAAGACACATGTTTACAGCAGCCCCTTAAAGTTTATATACATATACATATACATATACATATACATGAGAAAAGAGGCTTTTTCTTCACTGTAGTTTATTTAGTGCAGTTGTCAAGTTTTTTTGACACTCTTAAATCTGAGAGAAAGAAAAAAGAAAGCCTTTCTAGGTCACGATATATCTAACTAGTGTATCTGGTAAGATCCTAAACAAATTTCAGTAATGTTAGAAAGATACATTCTTAAACTAGTTTCACTGACAGAAAAAAAGAGGAAATACCCTTCTATTTCTATAAATACAGCTTTTCTCCTTTTGGATGGCTTCTGGTGGTGCAATAGTCTACATTAGTCTATAGTAATTTCTTAGCTTACACTGCTGTAACTGTTCATGTAGACAAGCTTTTACAATCTTTTAAAACGAAATCAAGGGGAACTCTATCAAAATGAACCCTCTACATAGTACTCATTGATTTATCTAAATCCGTTTGGCTAAATTTATTGAGAAACTAAAATTACTGAGAATAAAAACTGGTTTAATCTTTGGGAGAGGTTTCATATAGCAGTAGAAGGCAGGGGTGGGATGTCATATAAAATCACAGCTTTGCAGCTGGCTTAAATGCTTCTTCACTCCTGATTTGATCCTGAAATTGTTGCTCACTGCACTGTGAACACCTTTGCCTACAGAAGCTTGACTTTTGACACAGCCATGGCAAAGACAGAACACCTCCCTTCTGAGATTTTTGGAAGAGAAAATGGTCATCCCTGCCCCCATATCCCTGAGCACGTAAATAAGATCTGCTGCTGTTTTTCCTTCCTTCAGAGGGCCTACACAGAAGAGGAGCTGAACGCCAAGCTGACGCGGCGAGTACAGAAAGCTGCCCGCAGACAAGCCAAGCAAGAGGAGCTAAAGAGGTTACACAGAGCTCAGGTAGTGTCTCACAAGCCTCCTGTCATGGCACACAGGCAGCTCTGTGTGAAAGCACCCTGGTCCTGACATTCCTCTGAGTGTATCAGAACAGAATCCTCTCTGTCTACATGAGTGCTCCTGCTCCCTCTTTCAAATTTCATGTCATTCCACAGAGAAGTGAAGGATGGCTGAAACCTGTCATGGGAGTTTTACAGTGAGAAAAATAATGCCTATAACACCTTTCTAGCAACCATCATGCACTGAATGGAACAGTGATACTCAGATGATGCCTGATGGAGCTGCACCTATCATTGCTTTGCTAGGTTATGCTGGTGGGTGCTGTGTTATCAAATTAACCTTTAATTACCAGAGAGTCTGCAGGAAAACTGCTAACAGCATCTACAGGTGATGGGATTTGTAAAAACTCAAGGCAAGGGCTCAGCTGACTGAGTAGCATCACCTTTCAGTTCAGTGTTCAGGAAGGTGATAGGAGTTGTAGCAAATAAATTAATACCAGGGTGTTTGCAAATTTAAGAGTTAAGATACAACAGGATGGGGAGGATATTGTCACCAGAATCTGTGATGTTTGCTGTTGAAGCAGGGTGTTGTTGAATACAAATACTTGTTTTTGAAAAGGCAAATCTGACTGAAGTGTCTTAGTGCTGGATGTGTGCTGCAGACAGAGCAGGAGAATTGCTTTGGTGAGGTTCTGCTCCATTCCTCTCTGAACAGATTATCCAGCGGCAGTTGGAACAAGTGGAAGAGAAGCAGAGGCAACTCGAGGAGAGAGGAGTTGCTGTGGAGAAGGCCCTTCGAGGAGAAGCAGGTATCCATCACAACTTGGTTTGGTTTTTCCATGTTTTCTTACCAAGTGCTTGTGCAGTAATCCGTAGCTGTTTGGATTTTAGAGGCAATTGGACCATTATAGCCTAGAGACTGATCCCAATGTGAATCCCTTCTTCCTTTTCTACTACCTTTTTGAGGCCTTGTTTTTCCTGTGTTTCTTCTAATTCTGGGACTTCCCTATTGGCAGAGACTTAGGTCATTTACCTTTGCCTGAGGTGTAGGAGGTAATTCTGCAGCTACTGCTAATGGCTGTTTCTGCTGGATCCTACAGCTAGAAAATTGCAGGGGTTTCGCAGCTGCCATTCACACAGAGTTGTCCCAGTAAGACAACCCTGTTTGTATGTTAAGGAAATAATTGTGGAATGGTGTGTGCTTTCTCTATTGTGTTGGATTATCAAGGTAGTGTCCTTACAAGGGACCATCACAGAACATCTTCCTCACTGCACAGCCCAGCACACTGGCTACTTCTGACAAAGTTGTGCAGAACAGAAATGCACATGTGTACTGAAAGGTATCCATGTCAAGCTGTTAAAACAAATGTTGTGTGTACTTGAAATTAAATGAAATGAGTATCATCTGATCTGGCAAGCATATCAGTGGAGGAGTACCTGGTTCAGATAATGCTGATAGTAGTATAATGATTTGGGAAAAAAATTGCTCAATTTGCAAGGAGTCAAATATCCAACAGGCAAATGCAGTGTGTGTACACCTGACAAGGCCAGGATTATGTACCTGATCACAAAGGCCAGAGTTCAGAAATGGCAACAGTGGAACAGATGTTTGGAAAATGCTTGCTTGTTGCTTGAGGAGCCACATCTATGCCTCTGAAGATGGAGCTTGATTAAGCAGTGAGGTTGCACCAGAGAAAAAGTCTGTTGTGACTTCCTTCCAGTTACTACTCAGCCAGAATTAGGTAGGTCTGGTGCCCCATAAGGGTGTGCCAAAGAAGCTGGACTGAGTGCTCAGCAAAGCAAATAGGTACTACAAGTGTGAAGAAGAGTCTTGAGGACTTCAATATGTTTATGATCAGGCTGTCTTTATTCATTTGTGAGATCAAAAAAATAGGCTTGTGCAAATGCCTGTCTTTGCAGGGCTGCCTCCTTCTGTGTGTTCCTGAGTAGCCCCACTCTGTTCTCTGGCCTGCCAGTTACTGCACTTAATAAACCCACCTCCATTGTTTCTAATTGTTCTTTTCATTTTGCTTCTTTTCATCTGGAAGTCCAAATAATCTTGATTATTGAGCTGCTGAATGACTTTCATGTAAGACATGCCAGCACAAGAGGGAAGTCTTAGCAGCTGAGAGAATATTATTCATTACAGAATAATGAAAACAGAGTTTTCTCACTGAAGAATCATAGAATGCCTAAAACATGTTCAGAGAGGACAGAATGTGACCAAGAGTAAGAATTACAGTTTTACATAGGAGACTGCAGAATTTGGATAAATAGCTTCTCACTCCCAGCTCTCCCAAATGGAAGCAGTCTTAGATGAGCTTGTGTATTTGTGAATTTCCTAGAAGAACTATGAAATTGTGGGTCCTGCTTTGCAAAAGGGATTTCTTTTCTTCAGGAAGTCTCCTAGGGTATGCTTTGCTCTTGCAAAATATTTCTATCAACAGGTCATATGTTATTTTTGCAGAAGCTTAACTCTGACATAAAGACTTCACCAGCCTAAATTCTTCCGCCTGTTTCAGGGGGTTGGACAGAAACACATTCTGTTGGGGTGGGAAAAACCAGCATGTTCTAATCTGTGTTGGCTGCAACACAAGATTATAAATCAATTCCCTGCTTCACCTCTCTAGGTCCTCTTGCATGGCCATAGAATCATTTAGGTTGGAAAAGACCTCTAAGATCATGAGTCCAACAATTAACCCAGCACTGCCAAGCCCACCGTGAAACCACATCCCTAAAATGCCACATCCACACATCCTTTAAATACCTCCAGGGTGGGGTCTCCACCACTGCCCTGGGCAACCTGTTCCAGGGCTTGACAAACCTTTCCATGAAGAAATGTTTCCTAATATCCAGTGTAAATCTCCCCTGGCACAACTTGAGGCCATTTCCTCTTGTTGTGTTACTTGGGAGAAGAGACCACCCCCACCTGGCTACAACCTCCTATCAGGAAATTGTAGAGAGCAGTAAGGTTTCCCCTCAGCTGCTTCTTTTCCAGGCATTTTACATATTTGCAATAAAAATAACTGAATTCCTTCTTTTTGAGATCTGTGATATCACATTCCATAGAGTTAATTTTTGCCTGCAATATCCACTAATTATTCAAAAGGGAAGTATCATTTTTCTGTTGTCTGCATTGTGACCTAACAGTGACCACCACATTCAGCAAGGACTGCTGTGTAAAGGTGTGGAGTCATGCTCTTGTCTCTGATCAGTCCCTCCCCTAAGGAAACCATGAAATCAAAAGTTCAGAAGGGGAAAGGCAGTGTGTAAAGTGGTGTTGTCATCTAAAAAAAAAAAAAAAATCTATAAGGTTGTGCAAGGAGAAAAAAATGGGGAAGCTTGGGAGGTGTGTCTGCTGTGCACTTACTTTGTCCACATAAATAGAGAAAGGATTGCAGTACATCACCAAAATAATGGCTCTTCCATAGGCAGCAGCCAGTATTAACTGCTCCAGGACAATGTATTAGGCTCTGTAATGAGTGGGATTTTCAGGTTCCTTCCATGCAGGGAAAGGAAAAAACTCTTATTGATCAGCACTTAATATGAAGTTTTGGGTAATGTTAATAGTAGTTTCTTACTACTTAAAAATCCAGACAGAAGAAACAGAATTCTGTAACTTGCAATGATTCTTTTCTTCTTCTATTATAGAAGAAGACAATCTGAACTTCTCTGTGTATTTTGTCATTGTCTAATATATTGCTTCTTAGTCATCTTTTCTGTCTGTAAAGAATTGCAAATTTTTCTTTTGTAGAGGTCTTCCATTAACTTTAATTCCTCAAATCTCTCACGTCTGGACCATGTTCCATTTTTAGAAAAAAAGTATTTTTCAGTTCAACTGGTAAGAAGAAAAACCAGTTCTATAGATAAAAATTTATTTACTTAGAATAATGTTGTTTCTACTTTCTATCCATTTTGCATCATCCTTAATATGTTATTGGCAAGTAACTTATACTGAGAAGATTGTTAATCAATTTTTCACAGTGATGGCCTGCTGTTTTCCTGAGAGGTTACAGCTTTTGATCTTGGCAATAGATATAGGCAGGTCAATATTCTTTCCAGGAATTTCTCACATTATCTGCTATTTGTCAAGGTGGAATATTTATAGGGTGATACTTGCTCTTCAACTAATCAAACTCAGAAACATTTTGGAGGTCACCATCAATTTTAATTCTGACAAAATAATTGTGCCGTCTTGGCTACCTCCTTGTCTTGTCTTTATTTTCAATTAGCTCAGCCTCAGGCATGGCACAGTTGGTCTTTTATTCTTTCAGAAGCTGAGTGCTCAATCTAACATTTAGTTTCTGATCCAGAAAATTTCACATCCTGTGATTACTTAATTGCCTTAATGTCTTCTCTCTGATTATCTTAGAAAATCTCAGCCTTTGACAACTGCATTCATAGCAAGAATGAGTGATTAGGAGGGTAAGCTCTATTTCAGGTGGCAGTGTAAGCTCTGTTTCAGGGGGAGGTTTGTCATACACAGGTAGTCTGAGCTGTCATCCCTTGTTTTCCTTCCCTCCCTGCCCCCTTCCTATTGATTGCATCATGGTATTTCACTACAGTGGCAAAGCAGGACCTCAGTGAAGAATTTTCTCAGTTTTCTCTGGTGTCCCAAGGAACACCTTGAATGAGTTAATTAACATAATACAACATTACTCATGCAACAGTACTTTGCATTATAGTGCATTCGCCTGTTTGGACATGCTAATGACTTGGATTTCCTCTGCGAATTTATTTTGTCAATCATTAAATTAAAAATATGTCAAATCAGAAATTTCCGCAACCTGTCTTTTATCCCCTCTAGCATAAACCTTGATAGTCATTTTTAAGAGCTTGGAAAACATCTACTGTCAGATCAATACTTGAAAAGTTTAAGAGCCACCTCCTTACATCAAATGAATCATATGCAGTGAGAAATATTGCTCTCGGTACTTCCATCTGTCTCCTTCCAATGAAATGTTCCACAGTGCTAGACTCGTGGTGCACCTGTCTCTAGCAGCTGTGGAAATGCACATCTCTGTCCTGAAAACTGCTGTGCAGCTCTTCCCTGGCACAGAGACTGCATCAGCAGGAGCACACAATCCCATCTTCCTACGCCTGAGTGTTTGCCCTTCGTGTTGGCACTCAGTCAGTGCCTCCCAGCTGTGTGCCATACACCATCCTCCACTCACTCACCTCCAAGAAATCAACCCTTACACCTTTCCTGCAGCTGTCCTAAGAAATTACACTGTTTCCTTCTGACACATTGCTCAGCTCCAAAGCAACAGGATTAATTCTGCTTTTCTCAGCAAGAACAGGAGTGACATCAGTGACAGGTACTGCTGCAAGCACAAATAGGTGAAGTGTCTCTTGTAAACTTCTTGATTTTTCCCCTTGGAAGTCCTCGCCTGCCTGCTGGAAATTTTCTCTTCCTCTTCCCAATATATATGTTTGTGATATATTTGTGTGTGTGTGTACATAGATGTATATATACAGAGAAAGAGAGACATAGAGTGTTTGTATTTATATATCTGTGTGTGCCCACATGTGTAGCTGCCTGTCTCTTGTTTTCCCTTTTTTTGTTTCTGTGTCTTTCTCATATATTGCTTTGATTGTATGGGGCTAGGGTGGGTGTCTGACTCAATAACTCTGTCTTCACCAATTCCTTGTTGTAGACTATTGGGGAGAGTCTTATTACAGTGACCTCATCGACTTGCATCTGGGTGGTATGTATGGCTGAACCTCCTGCTGGCACTAACCCTGCTGACACCTCTCCCCACCCTCCCTTCACCTACTTCTCCCATCCTTGGCTCACAAACAAGAAGAAACAGCCCTTGCACATGACTGATGATAGCAGAACCCCTTTTCCAGCTCAGGAACACGAGATCATGGCATGCCCCACAAAACATGTGTAAGACTCCCGCTTCTCTTTTTCCCAGTCCTAATTTTTTATAAATTTGCTTATTGTTTTCACTCCAGCCACCTTCCCTGCTAGCAGTGGAAGGTCGTTCTGGTTTTTTGCTTCTCCTTTGAAAAGTCCAGCTCTGTCACTGAAGTTTTCTTTAGGAAAGTATTTTAAGACTTTAGGACAGCAGAGCAAACAGCACGGTCAAGGATTAGTCATGCTGTTGCTTCCGTCTTGCCCTTCTGAGGCTTGTTTTTTCCTTCCAAAAAAGCCAGAGTGTGTTGTTGATCTAACAAAACGAAAATGCTCCCTCAAGGGACTTTGAAAACACTTGCAGATGGCACATATGTCTTCTTTCTTGTATTGTCTTACTGTAATATTAGAAAAGAATCTGCTGTTCCAGTCATTTTTTGCTGGAATCCAGTTTGCATCATTACAGAGATATTAAGCTTCTTGCTATGCTATTGATTTAATACCCCCTTTAGTGCTAAACACACATTACAGTGTTTAGTTGTCATTTTCACTTTAGAATCTGGTCATCACTCTATACCATGGTCCTGCCCTGACTTTAATTAATGTTACTTCCTGAGTCCCTTAGTAGGTGATTAACTTTTGGGTTGCAAATGACATTTGATTAGCCTTTGCCTATCTTGAAAATTAAAATTTCCTTTGCTAGTTTAACCACCCAAAATCTGTTCTTACGAACACATCTGTCTGTCAGCAGATCCAATAGAAAGCGAACTCTGCTCAGTTGCCTTGTTGTTATCTGAGGGTCTCATTTAGTTTATCTTTCAGAGTAGAAAGCTGCTTGATCTAAGCTGTTTTTTTTGAGGGGTTGCATTGCAGACCAGCTCTGCAGTGGGAAAGGCCTGATCCAAGACACATCCCTGGATGTCTTCCCTGATTTCATTGTATTTGAACCTTCAAATATAATCTTGCCCTGGTTTTTAACAGCCAGTTTTTCTCCTGCTCCAGGGAGACTGTCCCACATAGTATCTACCTGTACCTACCTGTTGTGGATCACTTGTGGCACAAAAGACTTTTATTGAAGAACATCCACCTGAGTCCAGAATATCCACCCAAGTGCAAGTTTCAGAATGGAAGACTTTCCTCCTTAGATCTAACTTGTTGCCCAGTTCCCCTGTGCTAATTTTGATGTGACAGTCCTCTGCTAGCCCTGTGCTTCGTTCACTGTTCAGTCCCTCTGGCATTCTTTCCTGGGCTATGTCCTGCAGAGAGACTCTGAAATCCTCTTCCTGGTTTTATCCACCAGGGCTGGCCCATACTCCTGATGTGCATGGAGTAGGAGCTGTAAAAGGGTTGATGCTGAATCACACTTAACAGACCCTGATCCCTATTCAATGCTATCTCCACTACACCTCTCCCTCCTCCTGCCTCTGCCCCTAATGCCTCCTTAGAGACAGCGATCCCATCAAAATCACTAATAGTGGCTTTAAGAAAAGCAAAATAATCTTCACTTAAAGGGACACTGTCGCTTGAAAGAATTCATTGTGCTGCAGAAAATCTTAATTGGAAATGGATTTACTGTTTATCTCTTTGCGTGTTTGCTTTTCCGTTTCTCTGAGCTCAGTCATCTCAGAGTGGTCATTTTTGAAGAGGCTGCTTTTATTTATATGGTGACTCAGTCACTTGGGCTTCCAACAGTCAGAGGCAATATTCATGGGTATTTTAACAACGGTTGATACATCTTAAAACTCGACCAAATTTCTGCTCATCTCAAAAACACTGTTTTCAAAACAAATTTTAAAGAAGCTATATTGGGCAGTATCCCTTTAAATGCAATGAGCCAGTATAGATGGCTGGAGTATGTGGCTTTTTAGTATTATTTTGTTGCCTCTGTGTAATTTGCTTTATATTTGCTTTTGGGGCTGCCAGAACACTTTTGCCAGAAGGGATACATTGCTCTGGTGATACTTGTCAGAAAGTAGTAGATACAGAGCTCAGCTTCAAGATTAACATGTCTGTGCAGGATGCTGCATCTGGAAATAGAGCCATTAAAATCTCTGGAGGTCCTGCTGAGCCCTGCAGGCAGCTTGGATGCTGCACAGTTAATTATTCTATTGATAACCCATGTCTCTTAGGCATGGGCATGGCTCTAGTCAATAGAATATTAACAAAATTATAGAATATTAACAAAAATTGCAAAGCACTTTGGAAAGTTGTCTGTAAACTGGTAATTAGTTGTTACAGATTGCACAACAGCTTCTGCAAGGGGAGTAGTAACTTCTGACATCCTGGTTGACTTCCAGTGTGTAGGATTACAAATTGCTATCTTAACTAGTTCTGTTGCTCTGCTCAGATGTCATAATCCTCTCTTCCTGTTCTGAAATGTTTTGTACCGTTGCTGTAACGCAGATGTTTCATTTCACGCTACAGATGGTCTCATTTCAATTCTGAGTAATTATTCCTGTGTGTATATTGTATGCATGGTGTGGTTAAAAGAACATTACAAAGGTTGCAAAGTCAACTGAAATTAAGACTTTATATATTTTATTGATATAGCAACAGATTTATAACCTTCAGATCCACCACAGAGAGCTGCCTCATGTCCTTATGGAATAATTGGTAGCAGCTCTAGGTTGTCATCTTCTGGGTAGATCCTTATGTAGAGGAAATGGGACACAATCAGTGGATTTTATAGATGTTTGTTGGCAGCTGTGGAACAGTGAGGTTTGAAAATATGGATTCTGAGCCAGACAGTGGAAGGATGCATTGGTCTGGTGGATATATACTCTTTGTCCTTTTGTTCCCTCTTTTGAGACAGTCCTTGTCCTGATCCTGTCTTATTTCATCCAGAGCTCCTTACCCCACTTCCATTTTTATTCTCAGGCATTTAATTTTAATCCTGCCTTCGTGACAAAGAAATCCTAGCATTCTACCCTTCAGCCATCCTGTTTCTCTCCACTAGCTATTCCTGGTCTCGTCTTCCCACTGACACAGTCTCCAAAGAAGCCTTTGGACTTCTTCCACAATTTTTGGGCTCTGCTCCCTCTTCTGCCCAGCATTATTTGTCTGTAAATTTTAGGTCCTGCCTTCTTCTCAAATCTGCCTTGTCCTTTCATCCCTTACCCTTTTTTCCCTCTCTTTTGTCTGTTCTTCCTTAGTCACCTTGCTTCCTTAGTCCCAGCCTTAATTCCTCCTAACCCAGTAGCTCCTTGTCTACCTCTGGAAAGTACCTCCATGGTTTCCTCTGCCTTCAAGTGAGCAGCTGCCTTTTCCTTGCACCCAGCAGGGAATCATTAAATAAACAGCCACACACTGCCATCTTGCTTTTCTCTTGGCTGGAGTATGGCAAGAGAGGCAAGAAGGACGTAGGGAAGAGAGCTGGTACATTTGGTAGTGTTGATTTCAGACACATGTTCTCCCTTCTTGACAAGAGCCTTATGAACATCAGGTAAACAGGCAAGGAAGTACAATTGTTTGGGTTTTTTTTAAATCTTCGTACTCTGTTTAAAGCACACTCTACAACTTCACCTTTTTTTTAAAACTTATTTAAAACATTTGAGCTTACTATGTCCTTTAAAGTCTTGCAGGTCTAACTCTGCTAGGCTGGAGTCTGATATATTCGAGTGGGATCAGTCCTATTTCTTATGATTGGTGAACACAGCTCTTCTGAAAGGGGGATGGAGTTGTAAGATAAACATTGTTTTTGCAGTCTGCAGCCGTTTTTGACGCTGAAGTGAATTGGTAACTTGTTTTCTTTGCTGTAAATTTTGAGCAGGAAAGAGCACTTGATAAGCAGAACTTGTTAAGTACCAGTACTTGTTAGGCAATTGCCATTTACCTGCTTTTTCCTGCACAGAAAAACAACAGTCTTGGGAGACAGGGTCAGTGCAGGTCTGTATTCATTCTGAGTGCATTCTGAAGTGCCTCAAGGTTTAGTAGAAGCAGAAGACTTCTCTGGAGTCATTTGTGGGTGTTCTGCTCCAACCACTGCTTTCCCCATTTTTTTTCCTTCCCTTCCCTGCCTTTCCCCCACCCCCTTCTACTGGACAAATAAAAGTGGTTCAGTTTGCATGACAATCTGGTTCTCTGTGAGTTTTCCCCAGGTTTCTTCTAGTGATTGTACTGTAGAGGATATTGAGTTTGACCCAGACTTAATAAACTGTGATGTGCTTGTGGGACATCTGTCAAAATCCTTGCTCTCAACCTGCAGTTCTGTGGATGCTGTTCTCCAAGAGCTGGCTTTCTGTATCCCTGGTTTTTAACAATGCTGCTGTTGAACAGCTTCACCAAATAGTAAAGTTAGAATGTGCTTTTTTTTTTTCAGTACTTGGGTTTCTGATCATAACCTGATTTTTTTAAAGGTGGAAAAGAGGACATTTACTATGATCAGTGCCATTTGACTTACTCATCTCCTTTGGACTGATCCATATTTTAACACTGATGTAAAATCAGAGTTTTCAGTATTCTTGTTAAATAAAGGGATGAGGTTTGTTAGCAGATTAAGTTCCCAAAGTGTCATGCTTTTAACTTGTGAGGGCAAGTGCCACAGAACTGAGACTGGCTTCAGAGCTGGATTTCCTGTCCAGTGTTGTTATTTTCCAAACCACTGTGATTAGTCAACAATACAGAAATCAAAGTCTTTGGATGCAAAGCTTGTAAAGGATGTGATCCTACTTGGTCTGTGGTATATTTGTTCAAGGAAATTTAACTTGCAATGACTCACCACTTCTCAGAAATCATCACATTCTCATATCAAAAAACAGGGGCAAATAGTGAAGGGGATCAGTGTGAGCTGTAGCTTGGGGATAATGGGGTCTGCCACCCCAAACTCTGTGTGGTGCTTTCTTCATCCTGATTGATCATTCTGACCACTGGGCTTATGGTTGTGAAGAAGTGTTCTTGAGCTAGAGAGGAAAAGGATAAAACCAGTCTGAAGAATTGCTCTTTAATCAACAGGTAAATAAATATTAGAAAAGAATGCAAGAGTCCAATGTAGCTTGTGTAACAAAGAACAATGTGCAGTGAAAATGAACATAGTGGCTATACAATTTCTGGTCCTTATTTTGAAGAGACATGGTATTTATGGTATTTATTCTTGACCTGGCTCTTGGTTTCCACCACTGTAGCTAAGTCTGCAATCTCAAGAGTACTGTGACAAACAAGGTCATTCTTGTGGCTTTTTTACACAGAAGCAAAGTAATTCCAACCACTTTATTGATGGGATGTGTCTGGTGTGCAAGGCAGAGCTTCTGCCTCTCTTCAGTGTGCTCAGGAGCTCCTTTTCTTAATAAACTGCAGCTTCTACCTCCAAACCATGCTCTGGCTTGCAGCAGCTGGGGCTGCTTTACAAGGCTTTACACAAGAGAAGAGTTGGCTTGTGGCACTGAAAAGGAGCAACTCGTGACTAACATAGTCTGTTGGCAGCTTTATCATTCTGGTGAAAAAAAATGGTAGTTTTCTGTCCAGAGGCTATAGCCACACCTTACTTGCTGGCAGCACAGGAAGAACCTAAGAAGGGAATGGTCACAGAAATGGTTCTTGTCTTGCCCTTCAGCTCCTTCCAAACAAACTGCTTCAGCGGGTGTTGCTGCTGCCAGAGCTCTTCCCATGTTGTGGGTGAATACCTGTGTCAGAATATTTTTGGTGGTGAAGGAGACTGAAACAGAAAGGGAGGTTAGGTTTGTTGAGGTTTTTTTTTTTTTTAATTTGCACAACAAATGGGGTTTTCCCTATCTGGCCCTGGCTCCACATCCAGAAAAACTGTCTTGCAGTGATGATCCTATTTATAATTTAATGAGACTGGGAGGTGGTGATTTCTCTTCTCTAAACAATGCAATAATATTAATAATAATTATTATAATGATACTATTTACTGTAGGATTAGTAATGGCTTTTGGAGCAAGAAACCACAAAATAAGCTTTAGAGAACCATGGGAAGTAAGTTTTCAGGTTGCACTTTGTTCTTGCTGTTAAAAACCTCCAATACATAAGGAAGACTTTCTAAAGCCTTGTTAATCATCCTACTTTGGACAGAAATTGTTTCCAAAGTAATTGCAATGATCATAACCTGTATTCACCAATGTAATTAACTGTAATTTGCATCTAGAGTAGCTCAAAAGGATCTTAATTGCAAAGGTTATGTTTATTATCTTACTGAAAAAACATGTTGACTTTTCTAGTAGCAGGACTAGTGTAGATACCATGGACTTTGTAACTTGATTCAAGGACAAATTTTCTTTAGACAAGAGTGGGAAGATAACTAAGAGCAGGGGAGGAAGGTACAGTTGTGGGGAGTGAGCTCTCTATTAGTCAGGTGCTGTGTGATCCCTGGGGCTTTTTACTGCAGACCAAAGATGGGATCCTCTCCTCGTATCAGACCACGTGCTTAGTGATGATGAAAGCTAGCAGTGTGTGGCCATTTCCCAATGAGATTAATGACATTTTCACGTACTGGGTATTTCTTTTCAGCTCAAATATGGAAAACTGGAAGTTCCTCACCAAGTCTCTATGTCCATGGCTTGAAATGTATCAAATCCCCCCAGCACCCAGTTCTGAATGAAATCTGAAACCCTGAAAGAAGTAGATTTTTCCATTCAGTTAAATCTCCATCTCCCTGACCATGCTCAAAGCATGGTTAGACCAAGTTAGAGTATTAAAGCTTTTAGCTTAAAGATGTCATTTTGAATAAGATAGGATATGAAATAAAACATATTTAACAAGTATCATGCACTAAATGCTCTGCTTAGTGTGGAAGCATATTTTACACCATACCTTTGTGGTTTGGGTTTGTTTGTTTTTGCTTTTGTAACCTGATCTGTGAAATGGCAGTTGTAGGAAAAAAGACCTTAGTATTTTTGTACTTTAAATGAAGAAGTCAGAACAGCTGTAATTAATGTTCTGGTACTTTTTCAACTGTTGTTGGTACGATGCTTTATGTGTAACTGTCCTATGGCCAGCTGTGGCACCTCTCCTGATGTTGCCCCTTCCTGCTTCCAGTGCAGAGGTTTCTTCTTCTGAGAAAGCCATGCTGCTCAGTCATGGGCTTTGAAGCTGATGTGCTCTCCCTCTTGCTCCAGTGTGTCATCCATGTGCTGGTCTAGTTCTGTGATGGTCCCTTCTAAAGCCCTCCCAGTTCACTGGTACTCTAATTTTGTAGAGCTTTCTGTGAACCACAAACATCAAACTCTGCTGACTTCTCCAAAATGACTGTTATTCTTACCATGCTGTTGTTGTGGAGTTTATGCCTCTTCCCAACACAGAAATGCCTCCTCTTTATAAATGCAGCTGTGCCCTGAGCCCAGTAAGTGTTCCATTCTGGTAGCTCTGACTTTTCAGAGTTCATCATCTCCCTGGTGCATGTTCTCCTGTAACTATTAGTGATACTGGTTACTGCCTGCTCTTTATCTCTATAATGTGAAGTACCGCTGAAAAGCAAATTCTTGGTGTTAAAGAAGCTGAACCTTTTGAGAGATGAGAAATGCTTGTCCTTCAGTGGCTGATGGAAAAGATGATAAAGATTCAGTAAGTCACTGATACTAACAGGACTTCCAAGCTTTAAAATGCTTTGTGGAATGAGAATGCCAAGGGAGAGCTTTAAATTTACTGGTTTAACCCTGCAGAGTCCTCAGTTGGTGACTGGGGCAGCCCCTGGTGTGAATCACTTTATCCTTGTAAAAGCCTTTTCCCCCCGAAGCACAACAATCTGGTGGGGTACACGTGTACTCACCATGCTTGACACAGCAGGTACTGGCAGGCTGGTTCCATGGTAATCAGATTCTCCCTGTGATGTTCCCTGCCTGAAGACATTCCATTCCATTGCAAAGGACACTTTTACCATCAGTGGATGCTGCCACGGTGATAAGAGCATGGTCCTGATAGAGCTTAAGGTAGGGTGGCTGCTTACAGCTGGTGTCTTATGCATGCAGGCGAGACTTACTGTAACCCTGCTTGAAATCTGACATTTATCAGCAGAAGTTAAATATATGTCTCTACTCGTCCTGACATCTGGGTCACAAACCTTTTGGTTAAAGACCTTGCACCTGAAAACTGTACATTAGGAAAAGTGCAGTAACAGTAACCTCCTGCCTGGTATTTGTACAGCTCAGTAAGAGTTCACCAGTACCTCAGTCTACCTCTTACCTGTTATCTGTGCTTATTAGGGACATTATTCATCTGTAGACTGTATCCCTTGTTTCTGCTTCTCCATTTCTTGTATTTTTTCTTTTCTTTTTCTTCTTGTGTTTCCTTTCTTTCTCACTCTTATGCTTTTTGTCCTTTGCTTGTCTTTTATTTCACCCCTTTCCTCCTCTTCCGTTCCACTTCCAACTTCCTCTTCCTCTCCTGCCTCTTCCTCTTCCTCGTTTGGTCCTATTGAAGTTGAGCCCAATGCCGGGACACCACGTCGTAGACCTCTCTCCTTCTGCCCTTGCTGTGCCCATGAAGGTAACGTAACCTCACACACGCCGTGTCCTCCCTGCCCACAGCTGGGTTGTCATAGCAGCACTAGTCAGCTAGTGACCACAAGGCCCCCAGCCCTTTTCTTGCTGTGTCCCCAAGCCAGCCTTGTGTGTAGCTACCTGGTAACCAGCTTCTCTGAGCCTGTGGCAAGCTGTTAAAGGTACAGTATCCCTTTTGCTAGTCCCAGCTGTGCAAGAGAAGGTGCAGTGACTGGGAGGGACAATGGGCAGCAGCTGTGGGACCAGAAGTGTCACACTCAAAAGTTTCTATTTTCATTTGGTGGCTTCAATTACTCTATTCCTCCTGAAAGCTGTTTGGAAGGTGGGGTAAGGGATGACAATGTGTTTCCTTAAATACAGCCTTTTAATTAGCATATAGGGATTAAAGGAATACTGTGTCTTTATAAGGACTGATTTGAAAAACATCCGTGAACTTTAAAAGCCAACAGACCTTAAGTTAGACTAGTTTTCCTTCATCTGTCTTGCCGAGTGCATTCTTTAACTATCCCAAATGGAGTTTGCTGTAGAGTTTCCATTGCCAAGGCATGGGGAAGGGGTTGTTTTATGTGTGTTCATGGTGTAATTTTGCTAACCACTTACCTGCTTTCCATAGTGCTCCCTCACATCAGTTGTCAGTGCTCCCTTTCCAGTCCTCCCATTATTCCTCTACTCATTGGCTGTTTAAAAATACTTACGTATTTCATAGGTCAGTAGCACTGTGTTTTTGGCTTTTTCTTAGAGGCATTTGTTTTCTATACATCCTGGCATCGGAAAGGAAGGGGAGACTTCCCAGTGTTTTCATGGCGCCACAGCACTGGACATCTGCATGTGCAGTCTCCCTCTCCTGTCGCCACGTGGGCATATTGTGCAGAGATGCTCAGAAAGGAATGCTTGGAACTGAGCAACACACTGGTATAAAGTCCACGGAGCCAGGGGCTCTTGGGGTGGTACAACTGAGCCTGGTATTCCCCGAGGGGCTGGTATGACACGTTTCCAAAGGCAGGTGAAAGGCAGCCCAAGCTGCAGCTTACTAGGAGTTGTAGGCTCTCCCTTGTGTAACTGCAGGGCAGCGCTTCTCTTGACATACTGAGGAGGAGGCAGGGCACGGGTCTGAATTAAGTAGCCATTAATGTGGTATTTGTGGGGTGTCTGTGTCGTAGAGTTTGAATAGTAAGCTTGCTGCTTGATTATTTTAGCATTAGATGGACTGTTTGAGAGCTTTTGTTCTTGATGTAGAGAGTACATATCCATAATAACAAGCAGAGGCAGGGATGTTAGTTTCCTTGGGATGCCCAGGTCACTGCAGTGCAAGCTGATGGGATGCAGCAATCCAGAAGTGCTGGTGAGCTTGATCTGAGGCCTTGCTCCTGCCTCTACTCCCACATGGGCAGGAATATAGCCACTGGGGTCTGAGGTAAATCACAGCATTCAGGTGCAGGTGGTTCAGTGTGGAATAAGTGGCCCAGACCAAGAGCTTGCCAGGAGGAGCCTCCTTGGTAAGTTCTTGTGTTTGCTAAATATCAACAGAAGGCTTTTGCATAAATAAAGGCATTCTGCATTTATTCCACATGACTCCTGACAGACACAAGGCTCATCAGTGGGCTGTTGAGTTAGTTTAGGAGTTTGTTCTAAAATAAAAGGACAAGCAAAGAGTTCTGTACTAGGTGGTCAAGGCCCAAGTTTTCTTTATTCTTCCTTCATATTAGCAAATGTGTCTGGGGGTTCCTTTTCTTTCTAGTGCTGGTATGCAGTACAGTAGACTTAGTTTCTGTGTTCACTGTGCAGGGGGATCTTCAGGATGAATAGATATGTGTGGCTAGAAGGAGCAGTCAGAAAAGATTTACTTAACTGTTGAAAGAAGAGACAAGATGTTACTTTTGGCTAGTAAAAGAAAAACTTGAGGACATGCAATTGAAGAAAACAAAGGTAAAACACATGGAGTGGCAATCGAATCCTTTTCTGATGAGCATATGTTTAAGTAGCTGGTATGAGCATCTATAAAATTCTTCTAATGAAAGGAAAAGTTAAATACTCATAGAAATCGGGGCTTTCTGCAGTAAGAGTGAGGAAGAAACAAGTAATCACAAGAATATCAGGAAACAAAAAAAAAAAAAAAAAAAGTAGGCTCCAAAGAGAAGAGAATCCTTTTGGAGGTGACTTCCACTCCACTGAGTGCTGTAGGCAAACTGAACGGACCCGGCTTGGGAGTGCTCTGGCAGCATCTTGCTCGGCTTTCTTTGCACATTTTGCCCCATTGTTGTTTTTGCAGTTTGGGCTTTATAAGGATTGCAGGGCATTACCTGAAAATTGACCAGGTTTCTTTCTTGGCAGGCATGGGTAAGAAGGATGACCCCAAGCTGATGCAGGAGTGGTTCAAGCTGGTGCAGGAGAAGAATGCCTTGGTTCGCTACGAGTCCGAACTGATGATATTGTGAGTGGATGTGGAAAAAATGGGGATTTTGTCATGAATAGCAGTGGAAGATCTGTCAGTATTGTCTTCCCTGTAAGGCCAGGAGGTCAGCAGCCTCTTAGGCTGAGATAGGAATCCCAAGTACATTTTAGAGGAGTGGTAGAAGAAAGAATAATAGTGGTAAGGGATGAAAGTTCCAATTATTTGTGCACGTGAAGAAGTACAGTTTTGTGAGCACTTCTTGTGCTGTTCTTGTATAAAACACATCCTGTCTGTGCAAGTGTTTTTGAGCTATGCAGAAATAACACGGGACTCCTTTTGGTTTTGGTAAAGTTGTCTTCTAAGCATAGACAAAAGCATTTAATTCAGCCACCTTGCCATGTGGCCCTCCTTTCTGCCTATAGTGGGACCCCAGTGCCTCTCATGTCGGCTCAGATGGTAAAGGTGTTTTCCTGTTAATGAAGCTGGGGGGTTTTTCTGTTCCCATTGTGTAAATTCACCAAAATTCATTTTGAAGTGTGTCAGCTCACCTCAGCAATGTGGAAGCTGACGGCCTTAGTGGCAGAAAAGTCCCAAGGTGGTGTTTGCAATAGCCTGACAATGTCCTTAAGTAATAAGTAATTTGTTAATAAGTAACTTTGGTTTTAGAGTGGGAAGTAGCAGGGGATATGTAGAGGCATTGCAGATTTATTTGCTCTTTGACTCTGCTCTGTATTTAGTTTGCTCCACTTTCGGCATTGCACTTCCTAGCTGAAGGCAAAGAGTGTGAAATGCTAAAAGTGCAATTAAATCTTTTAAAAAGACAGTTATTTATCTTAAGTTATTGAAGAGTTGCTCCAAACGAGATTGGTAAAATGCGTAGCAGATATCTAGAGAGGGAGCAGAAACTGAGAATGAATATGAAGCAATGTATGCAGTATTTTATTACATCTGGAACTTGGATTTCTGCTCTTTTCCTTTTAGTGCTCGGGAGCTAGAACTGGAAGACAGGCAGAGTCGACTGCAGCAGGAGCTCCGTGAGAGGATGGCAGTAGAAGGTGAGAGCAAAAGGGAATATTTCATGGATTGTGTGTGTGTATTTCTAGCCTTGTGTATGCTGATAGTTCTTGCTATCTCTGTAGATCATCTGAAGACAGATGAGGAGCTCTCGGAGGAGAAGAGGATCCTGAATGAAATGCTTGAAGTAGTGGAGCAGAGAGATTCCCTTGTGGCTCTCCTTGAGGAGCAGCGGCTTCGAGAAAAAGAGGAAGACAAGGACCTGGAGGCAGTCATGCTTTCCAAAGGTTTTAGCTTGAACTGGTCCTGAGCTTAACACATTTACCTCTGCTGGTCTGTGTTGTCCAGTTGGCCTACCCTGAGTTTGCCAGAATTACATGGATAGGAAGATGTTGAAGGGGAAACCTCTGAAGGGTCCAACAGCATGCAGGGATTTGGTTTGAAGCACTCAGAAGCCTTTTGATCAGTGTGTTGGTTCCAGAAGCTTAAGTTTTACATGTCTGCAAGCCAAGTTGAAGAAATGAGTTGAGACTGTGGAGTCTCCTTGAGGTCCTGTACGATGGACCATATTTTGTGTGTGGTAGGAGGGAGGGGGGAATAATCCATGTGTGGGGAAGGAGGTTAAGGGAAGAAGTACCCTTAACTACACTGGATTTAAGGCAGTCCATTCCTTTCCCATTTTTACTACACCAGTTCTAATAAAAGGGAGGGAAATGGCAACCTTTCCTGAAAAACCACAGCAGCCTGTAGCAGTGGAATCAGCTGTCCAGGAGAGCTCCAGAAGCCCAGGGCAACACCTTCTTTGCTTTAGTCTTCCTCCCCACCAAAGAAACCTGCAGTTGATCCTTATGCATGGATATGAAGAAATACAAGACAGAGAAGATACTACTATGTGTGATGGAACTCTCTGCCTCTTGGTTTTTGGAGAGAAGTGGGCATCAGTGGACCCTTTCACTACCTTAGCCTCCTAAATCTTCTTGTGAGGAACAAAGGGAGCAGAAGAGAGAGGGAAGATGCCTATCTGCTTTGCTACACACTGGAGAGGCAGCTACTGCTGGCCTTAGTCTTCATGGCCACAGCTCAGAGGCTGGTGGGCTTCCTTGTTCTGTTTTTATTGTGACTGTTTTGACACTGGAAAATACTGCTGTGGGACAGTGGTAAGTGTGTGCTGGGGCAGGGGTGTTCCCAGGCAGCATTCCCTGGTTATTAGGCCCCCTAAAAGGGAGAAGTCCTTAAGTGACTGAACCACCATTAAGACTTTTCAGTGTTTTTATTTTTTTCTTCCTCTGTATTTTGTTTTTGCACATTGGAAACAAAGCTTAAGACCTGCCTGGGCCCTCAGTCACTTTGACCCTTTTATGTCAATTAACTTATTTTTTTAATACTTGAAAGAAGATTCATTTTTGTATCTTTTAGGAAAAAAATGGACGAGTGATGGGTGTGTGTGCCTGCTGCATCCTACAACTTCCACTTCAAAATTACTGGACGTTGTTACCTGTGGCTATTTATTAGAGTTCTTAATAATAATTTGATTGTTACACATATTTGATTGTGGAGGGAGTGTTTTAACTCTGTTAGAGAAAGACACTACTGCGGATCGGTCCCTGCTTCACAGCAAGGGCAGCCTTTATGTACCCATGGATGCATCCTGCCCTAGGAGTTTTCCTGTATGAAAAAATCCTGTGCACTCATGGAGTTTAAGAATCTATTTGTGTTCTTAGCATCCTTTTCTTCCACATCCCACATTTTCTCTTTTGGACTAACAAACCTATATTTATTTAAATTTTACATTTTTATAACAAGAAAGCCAAAAGTGTGAGGTAGAAGTATCCCGTATGTCTCTTCCTCACTGAAAGAGGAGATCCTCACAGTCCTGATACAGTTCAAGGGGTTTCCACAAAAACAAAAATAGCACATTTCCTGCTGTATCTGTTGGAAGAAGCTCCTTTTGGCCCAGTTAGTGAATCTGCTGCTTTTCAGCCAGGAGGGTCCTGACTGTAGCCACACGATAACCAGTGAGCAGGATGTGCACTGAGCAGCTCAGCCCCACTGCCTGTGGGACAGACTCCCTGGGCAAACCGTGTCCTTAACCTCTCCTGCAGAGCTGAAACAGCACCGTGCACTGGGGATATGTCCTGTCCTTCACATGATGTGTCCAGAGGGTTTCCCTCCTTGGCATGCTGACTGTGTTCTTTTCCTGTTAAAGAAGTACCAAGGCTGCTTTCTGATGTCTCTGAGAACGTGTCCCATTCCCAAGCACATTTGTACAGCCTACTGACTCTTCCAGCTGGAATTGACACTGCCGGTGCGAGGCACCCCAACAGGGCTGAACATCCTTCAGTCTTTTGCCCTGGCACAGAGGTTTGCGTGGTTTCTTGCTGTTGGCTCTCTACCTCCTTCAGAGGGGTCTCCTGTAAGCCGAGGTCCATGATTTGAATTCACCTCTGACTTGGGAGAATGCCCCAGGCTGAGGGAGTGTCCATGGGGACTCTGAGCAGTGCTTGGTTGCTAACTGTGGAAACCCGTGTTTTCCACCCAAAGTGTTCTCCCTTTATTCCACCTAGTGTTTTATGCTAAGGCATTACAAATTAAATCCAGATAACTCGTGGAAACCAAGCAGACAGGCAGCTGCAGTGCTACTTCATAACTGTGTGTGTTTAGCAAGTGCCACCTGCCATTCCAGCATCCCAGAGTGTTGGCTTTACCAGCAGGATGTCTGATGAACAGAATTCCCTCCCGTTTGCTGGTGCAGGGCCTGCTGCCCGAGTCAAACTGGCAGTGGTAGTTTACACAGTCTGCATTTGAGGGGCCACTGGAAGCTGGAGTGCAGGAGGAGGGAAAAAAGAAAGTTTAGTGTAAATTGTCTTGTGCAGAGAATTGCCCTCAGTCCATTTTATAGTGCACTGGGTATATGGACCACATCTAACTTGTAACAGATGGTCATTAAATGTGAGCTGTAGAACAAAGTCCTGAAGAAGAAACACCAGATGGTTTCTTTTCCCTTTCATGCTGAGGGACATTGGCCAGATCTTTGCAATGCTGAAGAGTGAGATCGCTTCAGGGTGTAATACCTTATTGCACAGAAAACCCACATATTCTAACCCTGAACTCTTTGGGTTGTGCTGAAGGCCTCCAGCATCAAGAATGAAAACAAAGAGCTAACATCGCACACACAAATTGATTAAAAACACACAAAAGGGAATGTTAAAAGGCCTTTTTATATCAAAATGGTTGTAAAAGGCACAACTTGTTATTTGCTGTTCAGTTGCACTTTAAGAATATGACTTGCATATCAGATAGTGGTTTTTTTTACTCTCTGAATATTTTTAACTCAAATTTTGTATTTTTAAAGCTGAAGAAGGTTCTTGTGAGCACAAGATTCCTTATTTGTATCCGAATCCGAGCAGGATGTTCTAGCTCTTCGCGCTGCCCGCAGCGCACGCTCAGCCACGTGCATTCAATGACGTGTGTCCATCCCACGTGTGAGGAGAGCCGAGGGACCCTCGGCTCCCGAGACGTGGGCACGCAAGGGTGGCTGTCCCCAGGTGACACGGTCCTGACCCGGGGCTGGCCGCTTCATCCCAGCAGCAGGTGGGAAGAGAGCCGAGCTTGGAACCTGAGCCGTGCTGGTTTCAAAATGGGCACACTGAGGATGGGGCAAAGCCCTTCAGCCCCTACGGGGAAGGGAGGGGAACACCAGCTCCTGGAAGGAAGCGCCCAGGAGGTAAATGGAGGTGGGGGAGTGAGGACTGCCAGAACAACTAATCTGCTGTTTTCACAGTACCATTCTTTTTTTAAACTGTTCTGTTCCTTTTAACCATTTTCTCATTAAAAGTCACAACTGGCTGTAAAATTCCGAGCTTCAGAGAACTAATGTGTAGGGAGGTGACAAGACATTTCAGCTCCAACTTTCAGGCATATTCCTTCTTTCAGTTAACCAATGCCCCCTGGTCTCACTAGGGCATGTTATAAACTGCATTGCTGAACATATTTTAGAGCGACCGCGAGTTTTAAAAGTCTGTCCTTCTCTCTCTGTCTCTGCATTTTCTGTAAATATTTGTTTGTATGTAAAGGCACCAGTGGATCCTTGGGCTACCCCCATGGTCAAGAATCTGAGTTTTGTGCAATGCCTAGGCCTCTGTTAGAACACGGTGCTTGCATAGAGCTAGTCACCACATTTGTGTGCACTCTGGTGGGTTTTAATATTTTTATACATCCTAATCCTGAACGTTATGAAGTATTCTAAGTGGTCTAGACAGCATGATCTAGAGCAGCCAGCAATTCCCTTTTGTGAGCAGCTACATTCTTACAAAATGAGTTAACATTCTTATAAAATGAGTTTTCCATTAAGTGTTTACGCCACACACCAGTGGATTGAGAGAGGTGTTGCATTGTAAAATCTCCTGTGTGCAAACTGAAAAGCTGCAATGGGAATTTCAGTTGTCACTGTCTGCAAGGAAGAGAGCTCTAAAGCATACTAAAAACCAGCCTGTATATAGTTCACAGAGAACGAGATGGCTGGCTGTCGACCTTTGCAAAGTAACAGAGATGGGAAGCTTCCCAAAAGTTCCTTGCTTTTGGATTGTCCAAGCCTGCTACCCTGCCTGTCTGTGCCTGCTTGGCAGGTACTAGGCAGGGTAGCAGGCAGATGAGGATGTCCCTGAAAGCAGGTGTGGAGGGGAGGATGCCATGTTCTGATGGCGCTGCAGTAATTTAAACACTCTGTATCTGTGGGTGCATGCACGTGTGTGTGAAGTCTGGTCCAGGCCGAGGGAGTTGCTTTGGCATCTGCCCTTTTGTATGAACGTGAACTCTGATATTCAGATTGTTCAAGGCTTTTACGGTTGGCATGTATGGAGCGTTAACAGAAAAGGGAACACCCTACCTGTACAAAACCAACTCTGTTCCAGCCTGTTTTCTTCTGTTTGGTTGTGTTCTATCGTTTGTTTTTATGCACACTTGCTTCATTGGTGTTGAGACGTTAGCACCTCAGATGGCCAACTGAACTAAAAAAAAAAAAAAAAAAAAAATAAAGTCATTAATTATTTTTTCTTTTTTGTTGGTGGCGCTATTGTTTCTTTCCTCTGATGTCAGTTCCTTGGTTGACGATTGATGAGGACCTGAGAGGAAGTGATCTAGAGATAAATCTGGCTGTTAAAGTGCCTGGCTCCAATTTTTTGCTGACTCACTCTCAGCCACTCTGAATTACCTGATGCCAAGAAATCAACAATACACCCCCCAGTACATGTGCATATTCTATATTGTTTCTTCAGATTCTGAGTGAAGTTACTATAAATAGCCAAGAAGGCATGCAGGTAATATAAATTGGCTTGTAGAAACTAGGATTTCATTTTTATAGCTGAAGCTCACTTCCTCAGCCTGCAGTACTAGCCTGAACATCTGATGCTGGTGTAGCAGCATTCAGTAAAATATGGGGAGAATCATATTAATGCCTCTGTGCTGACTTTTTTTAACTTTTTTTTTCTTTTTTAAGAAGCAGAAGTTTCACACAGGATGGTGGGGGAAATCCCGGCCGGGGAAATCCCAAACAATGTGTTTAATCTTCTTGCCCACTCAACCATTTTCAAAAACAAAGGAATAAACCCTGGTGTTCCTATGGTGGTGTGATGAAAGGAAACCTATTACTGCAGCAGGAGTGATGATGCCTCGGATTTCCCCTTGCCTGGAGGCTGGGCCAGCAGGCTGTGCTGCAGGTGGCAGGAATGACAGCTCTCGCTGCCTCATTTGTGCAGCTCAGTAGGGCAGCAGGTCATTGAGTACGTTTCAAAACTTACAATTCTTCCTGTTCTTTTCTTCTGGTCTTTGGTTCCCCCATAGTAGTGGGAATAAAAATAGTAGTGGGAGAAAGCTGTGGTTACCCAGGGATGGGGGATCTTTCTGCTGTTAAACGCCAGTCTATGAGGATTTCTCACTTGATGCCAGAAGAAAAATGAATGTCTGGAAAGTGACTGCTGGACTTGGACACAGGAGTTGGCTCGCATCCATAGTCTTCCAACACATCAGCATGGCTTTTTTAACACTGCAAATTTTGTTAGTTCTCAGTCCCAGTTAGGAACAAAGACATTCTGCATCCATAGTCTTCCAACACGTCAACATGGCTTTTTTAAGTAACACTGCAAATTTTGTTAGTTCTCAATCCCAGTTAGGAACAAAGACACTCTGCTGTTTTACAAACTGTGGATGGAACAATGGGTCTAGGAATAGCTTTATCTGTTGCTAGCTTGGGCAAAACCTACGCTGGCCCTCCAAGAAGAATGCTCCTGCACAGATTAACTGCGAAATTGCACCAGTAAAAGATCCTCTAACAAGTAAACCCCACCCCAGGAGCTCAGCCTGGTGGCAGCTGGTGCTTTCCTTTTCCCTTGATAATGAAAGTAGCCTTCAGAAGCCTCTGACCCATTCCATGCCCACGAAGCTGCCTCACCCACCCTGCGTGGTTCCCCTTGGCCCAGAAGCACAACCCCTCCCTGGCTCTTTCCTGGCAGAGGTGAGGAACACGCAGAAGTTACCGAGGTGGGAGGGTGAATGTTCCCTCAGCTCTCGGGAGCACGGGAGGTAGGTTGTCAGTGGGTTCATTAAGAAGTGTGCAGAGCCTCTTTCTGGCAGCAGCAGATATATTTTATCTTATGCTGCCCTCCTGGCTGTACTCGGCCTGGCTAAAGACAGGAAACTTCTCAGGAGCTTGTCAGGAAAAATAACTAAGGGAAAGTCATGCCTACAGCCCCCTGCCATTCTGGCTTCCCTCATGGTTTTATAGGGTTCTTTTGAAAAGTCCTCACCATCAGTGCTGTGACAACAATTAGCATTTGCTGTCTGCATCAGCAATTGCATTTTTAAGTCACGCACATTGGAGAATGAAAACCCGATCCTGTAAGGATTCTACCTGGCCACACATCTCATAAGAATTCCAGCAGGTCCTGAGTGTATCTTCCTGCTTTAAATCCTAAGCATCAGCCGCAGTGGAGCAGTTACCAGAAAAACGATCCTTTAGGTGGCAGTGGGTGGAAGAAACAGTGCTGGCATGTGGCTGCATCTCCTCCTGGAGACACAGGGAAGAAGGGGCTGCATGATTCATTTTACAGATATTAAGGGATATGATGAAGAGTTGCCTCCTTCCTTAGCCTGCATCCTTTTACAAGCATTCAAAACAAGGAACAAAAAAAACCCCACTGCTCCAGAAACCAGTTCTGGAAAAAGTGCTATTTTGCCTTGGTGCCTTGGGAACAGTGTGAATGCCTGTGGATACCAGGAAAGTGGATAAACTAGTATTTCCTAGTGTGTGTTGTTTTTCTGCATGTCTCAGGTGCAGAAATCACGTGGCTTTCTGTAAGCAAGATGAGATAACATCTCTTTTTTATTATTCACATGTTCTATACAGATATATAATCCATATCACTCAGATACCAGAAACAAAAAGGTATAAAAAAACTCACAGTGATTTCTCAAAAAAAAAAAAAAAAGGAACACACTTTTGGCAGGAGGGAGAGTGGGGGGACAGTGCTGCTTGGGGCAGTGCTGCCTTTGCAGGGCAAAGCAAAACAGTTTGGGAAAACAGAAACTTCACTTCCTTGAAATGTACATATTTGTGTGTCATTTTTTCCCTGCCCAACGGGAAGCCAATATTACTCAAACCTCAACCAGAATTGACTCAGTCTGTTTTGCAGAATCCCATAACTTTAAAAAGCACCCTAAGGTGCCTAAGGTCAGGCACCCTTGGCACACTCTGTGGGGCCATCCAAAGCCTGAGCGAGGCACTGGCACTAGAGCTATGTTGAAGTGTAAGGCTGTATTAAGGAGTAATTAGTTGAAGTAGGACTGTATGACTAAGTGTAAGGCTGTATTAAGGAGTAATTAGTTGAAGTAGGACTGTATGACTAAGACTTGAAAGGAGGTTGTAGCAAGGTAGGGGCCGGCCTCTTCTCCCAGGCAACAAGTGACAGAGTGAGAGCACAAAGTTTTAAAGTGCACCAGGGGAGGTTCGGGTTGGACACTGGGAATGATTTCTGCACAGAAGGGTGATTAGACACGGGCTGCCCAGGGAGCTGGTGGAGCCGCTGTTCCCTGGAGATGTTTAAGGAAAGACTGGATGTGGCACTGGCACGTGGTCTGTGGCACTGGACAATGGTCAGTGCCACGGTCTTGTTGGCAAGCTGATGTTTGGTCACAGGTCGGAGCCGACGATCTCAGAGGTCTTTTCCAAACCTGTGATGTCTGTGATTTTAACCCCATAAAACGATCTTAAACGAAAACCTGCACTTATTTGGCAGGGAGAGAAGCGGCCGTAGATGGACTGTGAGGAGCCTTTGGCCAAGCAGCACCGGGTCGGGACCCATCGGAACTCTCCGGAAGGAGGATCGCCGTCGGGAGAAGCGCGGCGGAGGGCGGGTCGGGCGGGTCTCCGCTCCCGGGGCGATTCCCGGCGCCCACGCCCTCAGGCCGCACGACCAACCGCAGCGGCAGCGCGCCGCGCGCCCGCCTTCCCGCCCGGGGCCGGGCCGGGCCGGGCCGGGGCGGGGCCGCAGGCGCGCTGAAATACCGCGGGCAGCGCGGCTTCCCCCGCCGAGCGCCGCGGTCCCGCAGCCCCGCTCCGCCTCCCGGTGAGTGTCGCCTGCGGCTTCTCCGCAGCCGCGGTTCGGCCGCGGCACCGCCGCCTTGGGCGGGAAGCTCGCCGGGAAGCTCGCACGGGCGGCGTTCCGGCCGCGCTCCCACGCTCGGTGCCGCGCGGGCCCGCCCGGGAAGCGCCGGTGGCCGTGGCGGTGTTGGGGCGAGTGTCGGGCCCGCTGCCTCCTGGGCCGCGGGGCATCAGCGCCGGGGCCGGCGGTGCCGGCTGCAGCTCGCAGCCCCCCAGGCCTGGGGCGGGGGGGTGAAGGGACGCGGCGGGGGTCGGTCTGCGCGTTCTGCTTTTTCTTCTGGCTGCTGGAAACTCCTCTGCCTGCTGGCCGCTCTCCCGGCTCCTTTCTGCCCGCCGAATCCCGCCTTGCGCTTCAGCGGTGCGGCTGTTTCTTCCTTTGCTCTGTTTGCCGCTCGGTCCCTCCTCGCCCGTGAGGGAGTGACCCCCGCTCTGCCGCCGAGCCCGGCCCCTCTGCTGCTTCTGCCGGCGGGACCGGGCCGTCCCTGCTCCTGTCGCGAACCGCCCTCCCTCCGGCTCAGGTGGTATTTCATAAAACCGCAGGAAGTTCTCTTTGCCTTTGGACTGCGTGGCCGAGTGCAGCGTCTCAGTTTCGGCTGAGAGTTGTCAGACGCGAGCGGCGCTGGCTGGAAGGAGTTAAAGCAGCGGCGGCGACCCCGGGGGGACGCGCCTTGCCTCAGCCTTCCAGTGGCCGAGGGGTGTGGGAGCGGCAGCTCCGGCAGGAAGGCAAGGCCGGGATTTTGTGCACATGAGTCAGTTCGGTGTGAATCTCCTCTCAGCTCCTTGCCTTCCCCAAAGCTGTAAGCTGCCTGCTGAAGTGGTGAGCGCCTTTGGCTGGCCCTTTGTTGCCCGTGAGCAGCGCTCACATCGGACGTGTTGGATTCAGGGTGAGTGAAGGCTGGAGCGGGTGAGTGCGTGCAGCGTGTGAAGGGGAAGGGAGCGGAGTGAGCAGGTCTCCTTCCTTAGAAGAGTATTTCTGTAAGTTACACGCTCTGGTGATGGTCTCTGTACCTTGGAGCGACAATGGCTCTGAAACTGGTGGGTTTGGCGAAGGGGGGATGTTCTTGTCTTCTTTTAAAGGCTAATATTTTGTAGCTTTAATTAAAAAAAAAAAAAGTATAGCGCCTCAAAGTTATTTAGATCATTAAAGTCTTCATTCAGAAAGTCAACGCTTATTTAGAAACTGTGACCTTTTCTTTACCTCTCTTGGAGTATCTGGGCCATAATCTTGTCATGGGATACTTGTTATCTGTTCAAAACGGTTAAAGTGTTACTGGTTCCCCGACAGGAAATTGTTTTTGAAATTTTTGTTTTGGTTTGTTTTTTTTTTTTTTTTGGTAAAGGACTTTTTGCAAAAGTCCACCTGTGGGGAAGAGTGGTTTTTGTTCTGTTATAACTTCTTGTCACTAATCAGACTGAAACTGTTTTCACTTGCCTGTGGAAGCATAACATCTTAAAAGGTGTTATTTAAAAATAAGGGGGTTTCTGTGTGGGGCTTTTTTTTTTTCCTCTCCTTTGTAACCTCTTTACATGACTTTAGTGGTGTTCAGCGTCTTTAGGATAACTTTGCAGCACTCATTCTTGGAGATGTCCCCTGTGTTACACACTGGGGGAATGCATTGTATAAAAAGCAGCATTCTAGTACTCTGTTATCTACTTGGATTTCTACAACCTGACTCTTCCCATTTTCTTGTCTTCCTTTTTTAGGTCTCTTGTCTTTCGTTAGAGGAAACTGGCAGGGCTTAGGGACCTGCTGAGGCAAAACACTTCAGTTGTGCATGTGCAGGGTGTAACAGGTGATTGCAAACCTGTGGATAGGCTGCCCTGTACCAAGAAAGGCTGGTGTGACAAACCTCCCCTTCTGATTTGTCAGCACCTTCTTGTTTGCCTCTGGTGACATTTGCTGAATTTAAGATGAAAAAATGTGACTGATTTTTGGTTAGGTGGTTTTGTTGGGTTCCTGCCCTCCCAGTTTCTTAAAACCAGATTAGGCCAGCTGAGACTGTGAGTTCAGCTCGGTTTCTCACTGTGCACAGGCAGCAGAGCAGTGTACAGCATCCACCAGGGCTGCCTGTGCAAACCAGGAGTCTGTGCTCCTGGGATTTGGACATGCCTGAACCCAGAACCAGGACATTACACCCCTGGATAACGTGAGGGCCTTGTAAAGTGTGGCTTTTTATTTCTGTTAGATCCTAAACCAGTAAGAACTGTGATTTATAATTAGGGGATTATATGGGGGGGTGTGTGTATTCACTGAACACTCTCACCTGAGGTCATTCATGCCATGTTTTCCTACACTGTGTTTTTCCTCTGCAACAGGATGACAGGAGTCATCCACACTCAGCAGGAGTCTGAGGAGCTGACAGCTCTAACAGGGTTGTTTTTTGGTTTGTTTTTTTTTTTTTTTTTTTTTTTTTTTTCTGTAATGGAATGAAAATGTTTAGAGTGGAAGCAGGCAGACACATAAATCTAGTGACGGTCACCTTTGGAGACCTTCCTAGGGCAGCCTGGTGCTTGGAAGTCATCGGACGGGGGAGAAGGGACTGTCTCTAATGAGCAGGTTTTGTGCCTGGTGCAAGGAGTGCTGGTGTGACTGTGGAGGAGCAGCCTCGAGGTGCTGGTTCCTTGATAAGGCAGCTCCTTTGGCCTCTGGGTATGAGCTCCCCAGCAGGAAAGAGCCAGCCTGGTCTGCGGTTTCTCTGCTGAGGGGAATTATGTGCAGATGGGCAGGTTTCATTTTCTCTGCTTAGCAGTTCCTAGATGAGTGAAAGAGCAGAATTCACTATCAGTTTTGGGTTGGTATTTTGGGTTGTTTTTTTTTCTCAAGGAGCTGCCTTGTTTTTTTCTTGGCATGGTATGGCTTTTTGTCTGTTTCAGATTACAGAGTTTTGGGGGCTGGAATTACCTACATATCTGTGTACTGTGCAAAGCCAAGTACATGAAAGTATTTCTAATTTGTGAGTGGAGCTCATGGCTTAGCAAAGATGCAAAACTCTTGGAGGTCTGAGCCCCTTTTAGTTTTGGATGGCTTTGCTTGGGGTTGAGAGGGGTTGCAGGGTGCTGAGTTTAGCTTTAACTAAAGCTTATCAGTTGTGATTATGGTATGTGTGTGGTGGGGGGGTCCTTTCCTCAGATATTTTACAAGTTTGTTTTTTTTTGACCCAGACAAGATAAGAAGGATATAGGGAAAGGTTGCATAAAATATAGAAGGAAATGTTGAGTCACAGTGTCCAGTGTCATTCTTTAGGTTTGGCAGCAATCTGTTAAGCTTCCTGTGACTGCCTTGATTTGTATCAGATGTCTGTAGTGAACCATGTCCTGGCATCCTGCTGTTCCCTCATACTGGGAAGAGAGCAGGATTCTCTGGAGCTGCCAGTGGTGTAGGTTAGGCACCTCCTTGTGCCTGGATGAGATGGCAGGGATTGCCTCCTGAGTGCTTTCTGAAGCAGCTGCTCAGTGCAGAGCATAGGGTTATGTTGTTGTCTTTCACACCCTTCTTGGCAACAGCTGCTCCAAGAATCCTTCAGCCCCCTCCCCTTGAGTAGCCCCATGGCTGGGAGCCTTCTTAGCATTGCCTTGGGCACTTGGTGACTTCTGCTCTTGATCCAGTCTGCTGCTTTCCTTTTTTTTTTTTTTTTTTTTTTTTTTTTTTTTTTTTTTTTTTTTTTTTTTTTTTTTCTCTTTGCACCACCGTGGCACTCCTTGGAGGTGCTGCTTGGCCCTGGTGGGCTTTGGCTGGACTGCCCTTGCTGGCAAACATGA
The DNA here is from genome assembly GCF_024509145.1 of Vidua macroura. Classification (NCBI taxonomy): domain Eukaryota; kingdom Metazoa; phylum Chordata; class Aves; order Passeriformes; family Viduidae; genus Vidua; species Vidua macroura. The sequence goes on from NC_071575.1 coordinate 3,487,243, forward strand.
GGAAAAGGCTGTACCCTTCATGCATTATGGGAATTCTGCTCTTTCTCCCATGAGAGGACAGTGTTGTTGGGGCTTTAATCTCCTCCTACCTCAGTAGCTTGCTCCCCTCTTTCCTTTAAACTCTCAGAGCTTTTTTTCAGCTTCACTGAAGTATGAGCAGGGGAACTGGACTGTATGTGCCATCATGGCACACGCGGATGTTGGATTTTTGTTTAAATGTCTGCAAACCTGCTCTATCTCCTGGTAAAATACTGCCACTATAACCTTTGGCCTGTTTGTAGTGCTCTTACTGCTGTTTATAGAATGGGCAATACCCAGGTCTCTCAACTATTTTGGGTTATTTTCTTCATCTTTAAAGGACACATGTGTTCCTTGGTAAGTGTAGCTTCTGGTTGTTCAGTGTAATTGCTGTAATACTTTCAGATTGACAGCCACACGAAACAAATCCCCTTAGATCAGCAGTTGCTCTATTTAGGGTTTGTAAGGTCTTCCTGTGTTTCAACGTCAGCCTATTCCTCCTAAGGTAGAACTGAAAGTGAAATGGTTTTGCTTTGATTCATGCAGTCATGTGTTTTCTCCTAGAAGAACAGACACTTTTTCACTGTGTGGAGACCTACAGCTAAGAGAGCCCGTAGATGTTGAGTGGAAGAAGCAACTGAGGCATCTCCTGTTTGCCTGGCACTAGGAAATGTGTACTCCTGCAGGCACCTATTTGCAATTTTCCTGTCACAGTTCCCAAATGGCTCCTGCAGCGTTTCTTTGAGAGGGGGTGTTTTCTTAGCTCTGTATCATTCTGAAAGGTGTTTAAAAGAGGTGATGCTTTCTTTTATGCTCACAGTGGATGAGCTGCTGCTGTCAAACAGCTTTGATCACAGTGATGAATGCTGCTTGGAGTTACTATTATTTTTGGCTGTCTGGTTTGATGCACAACTTTCTTTTTAAGGTTCTTGAGGATTTCTGGGCTCCTGTCGTAAGAGATTCCTTCAAGATTATCTTGATTACTTTTTAAAAATATTTTTGTACTGCCTTCATCAGTTTAACTGTCATGGTGGGAATGGAGGTTGCAGTGCAGCACAGTGGGAGAAGGGAATCAAAGGATCTGTGTCAGACTTTCCTTCTGGGGATCATCTCTGGCTGTCTGCTGGTGCACAGTTGTTTCATAAAACTGAGGCACGTAAGAGATGTTTACATCTCTGATACACTTGATGTTTAGGAGGAAGCGAGCCTGTTGAAAATTCATTTTCATGTTCTGGGAAAGCTGTCAAATATTGACACAGGGTTGTGGATGCTGTCAGAGCACATGAGTGTGCAGCTGCGAAGATTCCTCTTTGTACCATTTTCTCTAGAAAAGCTTTGAATCTTTTTATGATAAATGTTCAGAGCCTGAGAGGGTGAGCAGGCTCCACTGAAGTCATTCTGGGGAATACCAGCTGTGAGAATTCTCTTGACAGTAAATTGTCCAGTGCAAGAATCATTGCTTAGCAGCTCCATGAGTGCAATCCTGGCTGTTGCATCAGCACCCTCGTTGTAGCTAAGCAGGGAGCTCCTGAAGTGCTGAAATGTTGTTCTTTGGATGTCTAATTACTGATGGGCCACTCTGGTCGAGTATTTAAACTTCACACTGAAGCATATTTACACCTTCTGTTTATTCCAGAAAGCAGTGCAGATATCCCTGGTGCTTACCAGTCTAGAAAGGCAGTTCTTGCCTACTCATATGGCCTGAAAGGCAGAGGAAATGCTACTGTTAGGGGCAACCTGTGTCCATAAAGCTGTCTTTTTGAATTCTTTTTTTAATTACTTCTGACCAGTTTCTTGCTTTGCTTATCTAACTTGCCAGTCAGGCAAAGGAAAGACAGATTTTCATTCCTCTTTACTGCTGGTATCAGCTGTGAAATGCATCCAAGTCGCAAAATGACATGGCATTCCTGCTGATGCTGGCACTGAACAGTAGTACACGTATGAAAACTGAAATCAGGAGGATTCTTTTGCGCTGTGGGTGGCATGGCAGTTCTTGTATCCAGTCCCACTCTGATCTCTTATGGCTGGCAGAGCCTGTCCGAGTGGCACCTGCAGCTCTCAGAGCTCTGTTCCCAAGTGCTGAGACTGTGTCTGCTGCAGGAGCTGAGCACTTTGTCACTGCTCCAGTGTAAAAGCAGCTTTGCCAGAGTGCAAGGGTGCAGTGCCCATGGCCCAGCTGGGGCATGCTCTAAATCCACAAGCAAGTCTTGCATTTCTCTGGTTGGGTGCTGTCACTTGCACCTCACCAGTGATGGCTGGAGTTTGTCCCAGTACTGCCTGCTCTGTCTGCTTGTCCTTCCTTGATAATGTCAAAACACTGGAACTGTGATTCCTCAGTGCTTTTCCATCATTTCTAAGAGGCAGACATGAGAACTGCTTGCATGTGCACTGTGCCATTCTAGCAGGGGTCTGTTGCAGCTGCTGGGCTGAAATAGTTAGATTTTGAACAGGAAGCTAGCCCTGCAAAGACCAGCAGTCTTGTGTGATAGTGGTGATGGTGCTTTTTCATCAGGGTTTGCTCTGCTTCCTCCAGCCTGGTCCCGAGGAAAGATAGAAGTATTTTCCTGACCTTACCGAGGAGGTGAAGTGCAGGACGAGCTCACCTCCAAAGGGCTGGAGTTCCTTTGCTCAACACCAGAGGGGAAGAACTCAGCCCAGTGCCGGATCCAAGAAACTGCCAGCACTCTGATAGCCAAGATCCAAATCCTGCCCTTTCCTCCTAGGTGTGGCTATGCCCAAAATGTAGAGATGTGGAAATTCTGCTTGGGTCCAGCTGCAGTTAGCTGAATTCGAGTTCCAGCTGCAGGCTTTCTGTTGACTCAGCTGTGTCTGTAGGTTGGCTGCTGAAGAATAAGATGTCATGCTGCCTTTGTCACTGATCCAGTACAGAAACCACACTGATTAAAAGTTCCTGCCTGTTTTTTTATGAGCATTATTAATATGGCACTGCTCCTTCTTACTCATTCATGTGCTGCGTGGGGGCTGGTCAGAGGTTTTTGAGCCAAATGAGAACGGTGGTTGATGAGGGATTTGGATGTCTTTCTTCCTAAGTCAAAGTACTGTCCTGATAACCTGAAGATTGCTGCACTTCGTGTCATTGTGAAAAGGCAAAAGACCTTCAGGAACTTAAATAAATTTCTATCAAAAAGGCCTACTGACAGCTTGTTTTTAGAATTGTCTCCAATAAAGTTTTTCTTCCAAAGAGGAAGATAAACCCCCTTTAAACAAGGAGTGAAATGTATTTCTAAGCCAAAATACACAGCTGAGAGTGCTTGGTGTCCAGGCTGAGATGATAATTCTGTACTAAAGCAGCATAAAGAAGCAAAAGTAAAAATGCCCCAGCTAAGGCAGTAGTATTAGTCATGTTTTGCATCAAGGGTATGAAGAGTAAATGGCTTTGTGTTGGTGCTGGGTTTTGTTTTCCCTTGCTGGAGCGATTGGTAGTGGCATTATTTACATCCTAAAGAAGGAGGCAATTTGAAGCTGAAAGGAAGAGAAACAAAAGCTCATAATCTCAAGCAATCGGCTGTCCTGTTTAGGAGTATCCGGCAGAGGTTGTCCTGGTTGGATTTTAAGTAGTCTCATGTATCCTGACTAACAGGGCATTCCTCCCCAGTGCCAAGCAAATAAACCGCAAGTGACTGGGGAAGAGGTGTGTCCTGCTCTGGGCCACTGAGCCGCTGGTATCTGCAAGTATGCTCCTCACGGCTTATCAGTTTTGCCACTTCCAAAACGAGCTCTTGATGTTGCCTCCTGCCTCAGAGGCAAATGGGTGGAAAATACCCTTAGTTTGGAAGCAGTGTTCCCCGTGGCAGTGAAAGTGCTGGCACTCACCAAGCCAGTGGCTTTGGTGTTAACCAGATGTGCCAAACCATCCTTGAGTTTCACAGTTTTCAGCTGTGTGTGCATCCATACATGCCCAGAGGGTCTTGTTGAGCCCATCCTTCACCTGGCTTATACATTGCAATGTCTCTGTTCTCCCACCATGCTGCTTCTCTTTCCAAAGCCTGGAAGCAAATTCTGCTTTAGGGGTGAGTCTCAAATGAGGCAAAATCTTGGGGCGTTCTAAGCACTGGTGCAGGCTGGCAAATCCTTTGCAGAGTAAGGAGCGATGGGGACAGGTAATGATAACATCCTATTTACTCAGCACTGTTGGTTTGGCACACCGACAAGATACCTTCCCTGGGCTGTTTAGTTCCTGTTGGGTTTATGGGCTAGAAGTGGAGCATTGCTTTTGGTGACTTTGGGCTCTGTGATGTGGTATTTGCTTACACTCTCCTGACCTGAAGTGCTGCAGACAACAGTGGCACAGCTCAGAGTATCCTCAAGTAAGGAACCTCTTAAGTCTGTGATGCTGTTTCTCTTTCTTTATTTTACAATAGTGACTGGATATGTAAAGTAGTTGTGCCTGCGGCAAGTTCTCATGAGGACAGTAAAATTGAGTGGTTATGGTTTGATATATGGATTTAAAATGCCAGGACATACCAAATACTTGGTTTCCCTGCCTGTAAAATGATGCCCTTGCTCTGTAGCTCAGCAGTGAAATATCTGCCTACAGGACAGGTAAGTGCCACCAGATCCTGGAAGGGAGAAATAGTCACTGTTTTACTTCTTCCAATAATGATGTCATCCTGTCTGCCACACCCAAAGTTCTTCCCTTTCAGCTGCCACACGGGGAAAGCAATGCTCAGATTGGAAGTTTTTGACTTTGCAGTGACTGATGCTTTGTTGTGGTTTCTTCTTTGGAGATTTTAATTGCTCCTAACTCAAACATGAGACATAAACATCTTGACAGCTCGCACAATAGGTCCATTGATCCATAATCCAGACACAGTATTAAAGGAGTCAGTCTTTACAGGCCTGTGGCTTCCCTGCTGAAAACAGTAACCAGGCAGTATCTGCTGGGAATAGTAACTCCCAGGCTGAGCTGTGAGGAGAGGTGAAGAATCTGAGGGGAAGTGATGGGAAGCAGAGGCACTGTTTGTGGGGTGGCTTCTTTTCTGAGCTGTCTCGAAGATGTAGCGCAAGTGTGGAGATGAAAACTGATTTTAGGGTGACTCAGCACTGCTGCAGGGATTCTGGGACCTGCTGCTGTTATGGCAGCCCTGAGAGCTGTGGGGAGTTCCCCCAGCACTGTAATACAGTGTATGAGGCTTTTCCTCACTGTGTGATGTGGGATAGAAGCATGGAGTGCAAATTGTCTTGCAGTCCCTGCTTCTCCCTCTTTTCCACCCTGCAAACTTGCAGTGCCAACTCTCCTTCCCCTGGAGTCAGGGGGTTCTGGCCCTGCCTGCTCTTGCCTCTAGTGATGCCACTCCTCGTTGGTGGACTGCAGATGGGAAAAGCTCCTCTGGTGAGTTCCCTGTGAGATTTAAAGGATAGTGTACCTTGGAGATGAGAGGGAGAAGCAGAAGGTGGGACACCAAACCTGACAGAGCTGTGTTGTTGTAGAGCAGCAAGTCCCTTCCTCAGGGTGCACTCAGCCCCATCTAAAGAGCTGTGATTGCCTTGGAGGAAGCATCCACAAAGTTCACTTGTGAAAAACCACAGAATTCACTTGTGAAAACTGCTGTGTGTGGGTGGCATGAGGTCTTTCCTACTGCACTGACAGGCTGTTGGTGGATGTGCTTCTCCAACTGCAATTATGTTTTCTTACCATATGCCTCTCCCACAGTCCTGCATCCCATGCAATGTTGAGTTGGAATGAACATGCCCTATTCTGATTCTGTAGAACTGATTTAAGGGTTTTAAACTTGTGGTTAAAGCAACCCCTTATGTTTTTTTTTTCTAAGAAAGAGAGAAAGACCAGGTCTAAAAAACTGGTTGTAGTCTTATGTGTTGAACACATCAAGGCATTTAGTGATTTCTCAGAAGCAGCTCATTTCTCACAAAGAAACGTGAGCTTCTCACAAAGTTCATTTGTCTGAGTGAATTGAAGTAAAAAATGAACAATGCACTAAAGTTAGTTGATGTTTCAATTAAAATATCACATTCTGTAAAAATTCATTCCAAGATTTGAGCAGTCCTAAAGCAGCCTTAGCAAATGATCTAGTTTGGCTCTGAATCTGAGTGCAGATGGTGTTTGTACCCTTTATTCATCTTTTCACCTTCTCCAACTAAAGATTCTTTTTACCCAATATAAGGTAACCTTTTTCTCTCCACCAGAAACAGTCTCAATCTGAATCTGAAACTACCAGGATTCCGAAGTCTTAATGATTAAAAAATTACATTTGACTTGTTTTGGGTTTTTTTTTAAAGATTCCATTAAGGAATTTGACTTCTCAGCAGGAACTTCATGACTATCAAAGCCCTTTGCATTAATTCAAAGTAGTTATGTAAAACTTGAGGTTCCTGTAATTACTAGTTAACTAAAATAAAAAGTAATTTGCCCTGTATTGTAGAAGTAGGAAGCCATTTTGGGGTGGAAAGAAATCCTTTTTCCTTTTCTCTGGTGTGTTTTTGACCACCCAAGGAGAACTTTCTTAGCTGAGGGCAGGTATTGCCTTCAGGGTCATTCACTGCATGGGTGGTCAATCTTTGGTTTAGGAAATTCGGTTTGTGAAGCTGTGTTCAGGCTCCCTTGTCTTCATTTTTTGCCATATTAGTACTTTGGAGGGTGGTGGAACTTTTCATGGTTCTGTTTTTGTGTTTGTTTTATCTTTGCTTATGTGCAGTAGACAAAATTGCTATTTGCAGCTATGGTGGGTGACTTTTTTTAATGTCTCTATTTTTGTGGACTTGGCCTGAGGAGTGTCTGTATCTACAAAGAGCTGATTTGATCCCTGAGGGAAGGGAAGAACCCACACGTGTTGTAGGTCTCTTCTCCCTGCACAGCTACTGACACCTGCAGGTGCAGCAGGCACCTGGCTGGGCTGGAGCAGTCTGTGCCTCTTCATTTAAAGCAGAGAGTGGGAAAATTGCATTGAAAAGAAATGTTATCTCTAAAACTAGATTATGTACAAACTGAGGCTTTACCTAACCTACAGAAATACTGCTTATGGTGACAGCTCTTGAGGAGTTTGCACAAAGCCAAAGTCCTGCCACAGACTTAATTCTAAATCCCCACTTTCCTCTTAATCTCAGTGTTCTGAGTTCTCAAACCTTAATTAACATCTGTGTCTCTTCCAGCAAAGTCGAGCCCAGAGGAAAGGTCACCCTAACCTGTTTCAGAGCCCCTTCAGGTCCCAAAGAACAGGACAGAGGACTCGCCCCAGCCAGAGCACTCCTTAGGGTAGAGGTGAGTAGCAGTAACAGGGATTTGAATGGAACAGAGGAAAATGCAAAGCAGCAAGGGATAAGCCTATGTTGTAGCTGTTAGTCTGACATAATTCCATGAAAAGAAGAGCTCACGGTTAGGAGGCTTCCTGTGGGCTGTTGTGTGTTTCAGACATAGTGCAGATTGTGTTTTGGTTTTGGACTTCTAAGAGCCTTTGAAAGTTGGGGGATTCATGGTCTCTTGAAATATGACTGTGGTTTGCTTCAGAGTTTGAATTTCTTTCTGCTTTCACTTCCCTCTTTTCTACCAGCATGCTAGTTATTTAAAACACAGATGTGAGGGATTGTTACTGTGACATAGTCATTTATCACTAGCCCAGGTCTTTGATGGTTAGCAGGCCTTTTGTTTGGGTTCCTTAGTGCTTCCAGCCCATTCTTGGTTTAGAAGGTGCCTGCATAACAAGCAGGTTGTTGCCCTGGGTGAGGTAGGCTTGGTAGGGAGGGAGTGCCCACTTTCAGCCAGGCCCTGCTCATCAAGAGTTGAGCCAGAGACTTGTGTGTGCAGCTGTGGGACTGTTGTGTCTAAGGCACAAATGCAAGGTTCTGACCCACTCATCAGCTGCTCCTGGCAGGATGAGGAGGGAGCACTGTGCTCCTACATCTCCCCTTTGTGAGGGAGAGAGAGAGGCTCTCCCTTGCTGGGTGCCTCTTCCCTTGGGCTCTGTCCTGCTTTCTCCCTTCTTCCTAGCTAGCCTCCCTGGAGGCTTAGCAGAGTTCATGTGACTGGAAGCCTCTGTTGGCTATTGATCCAGCCTTCCCCATCATGATATTTGTTGGGAAGTATTGAAATGAGCCTCGTGGATCTCTTGCATGGAGTGTGAGGACAGGCAGCCTCAAGGCCCTGTGGGCGTGTAGCAATGTCAGCTGGGTTTTTCATTTCAGAATATTCTGCTGTGCGTGCAGACCCGTCAGCTCACCCCTCTCAGGAGTTCCTCTCTGATCACCCTGCTCTTCATTCCAGCATCTGGCTCCATGCAGGGTGCTCCCTCCCTTACTCAGCAGCAGCTCTTGGCTTTAAAGCCCTGTTTGTAGGTTGTGTCACTCCACTGTCTGGCACGTGGCAGGAAGGAGATTTGTGCCTCTCATTCACAGGGCCCCTCTCACTGAGGCAGTTGTAGTTTCCTCAGCCCTTTTTCATGACTGATGGTGTGTGATGGGCAGCTCTCTCCAGAAACGGGGATATGCATCACTAAAAGGGACATTTACTATGAGACATAGCCAGATACGTAAGTACAGCTTCAAGATGTGGATTTATGGGAAATTTTTTTCCTTTCACTTTTCTTTCTTACTCTTTCACAGGACGAGGATTTCTGGTCTGAAGCAGAGGGTGACGTGAGCTGCTCTGTCCCTGGATCCATTATGGAACAGGTTAGAGTCAAACGTGTCTGAAGTCAGCTGTTCACAGTGTACAGTGGTTCTCTGGTGCATTTGTCCTGAGATACTTTAAAGGGAATAAATCTCAGTGTTGGCTTGAATTTCTCAGAATTTCTGCAGTGTTCCTGGCGCTGCTCTGAATACAGGGAAGTGGATGGAACCAGTTAGGTTGCAAGCTGCTTCCTTGCAGCTCTCAGTGTGGCACTTCCCCTTGGCACTGCAAGCTGGAGATGTAGCTATGTAAGAGACTACAATGTTTATTGATAAAGCTACAAACAGCTCAAACTAATCAAGGAGTGGGGGCAGCCCTGTGATCAATGCATTGTGTTGTTTTGTGCAATGTTAAACACAATTATGATGTTGTTACTTAGCACACTCAAATCTTGCACACTGAACTGTAACTGAAATGTCTGTCATCCTCCCCTAGCCCAGCCCATGTAAGATACAATTCTAACCCCCTACTTTGCCCTCCTACAAGCCTTTTGAACACTATATGATTAAAAAACGTATCAGTGATAAACCCAATGACCAGTCGAGCAGGCGGCTGAAGGGGATTGCCACTGGTGCCCCAGTGAGCTTGGGTACCAGGTGACCTGCATGTCTGTAAACATGCATGCTCAGATCATGGAAGGTGTGCCTTCTGTTCATCTCTGACTGAGCATATCCTTTCTTTTCCATTTGTTTCCATTTCTGAACCCTGGCTTTTGTTGACTTTGTTCCTCCTTTTGTCTGCCCAGTCAGATATGGTTATGTAGAGGCTTTGCAAGGTTCCACTCCCCAAAACTCCCTTTCAGTTACCAAGTTCATCCTGGTTGCATATTGTCAGCGTAACAAATCATTCTCCTTTAACTATTCTTCTTCTCCCTAGGTAAAATTAGCCCTAAGTATTTTCTTACAGTCAGACCATCTGCATACCAGCGTAAAGATTTACTTTCTTACTTTATTTCTGTGCTTATACCACATCCTACTCTCTTACCTATTCTTCTAAAATTTTTGGAGAGTCTCCTGGTTTTCGGGAGGCCTTAGCTGGTTATGAGGCCTGGTGTTCCAGTGGGGCCTCTTCCTCCCATCGTCTGCCTGCCCCATGGACTTCCTCGACCTAATTAATGTGGGCTGCCTTGCTTGAAGGCTGCAGGTTGTGTGGCCATGGAGACAGCACGTGCCCATTTACTGGGGGTGAATGTGCCATTGGAGGTGGCACTGGTCTGCCATCTCATGTCACTTTTCTTGGGAGCAGCTGCTTGGCTCTCTACAAGGAGCTGAACAGGTTTATTATGGAGCTAGTTGAGGTTCCTTTGAAGAGGGAGAAGAAATGTGAACCCTGTGGGTTTTTGCAGGCTTATGCTCTTATTTCTGTTTCCCACCTTGTTACTGCTCTGCTCTGATTACATGGAAGTGGAGAGCTCCTGCCTTCTTTAGGCACAGCAAGTAGAATGCCCAGTTCCCAAATACAGGGGTAAAACCCTTCCAAACACAGGTGTCTGAGTAAAGGAAGTGGATGGTTTTGGCTGAACTCACACCTGTTTCAAAAGAGGAACTCATATTGGGGTTGCTGCCATTGCCACAGCTGGAAAGGTGAGGAGAAGGTGAGCTGGATTTTCAACACCAGTTTGTAAGAGCAGAGCCTTCTGTCATTCACCATGGGACAGTCTTGTGTGGGTCCACACCCGGGACTCAGTCTGCATTTGCTGAGGCCTCGTGGACCCCCTGGCTGATGCTGTTCAAGGTGCCCACAGGAGGCCACAGAGACGTGTTCAGGGTTGGAAAACGGTGCATGCCTAGATGCTCTGAGTGGGACATTTTCTAGGCATGGGCTTAACAGTGATTTCCTTATGTTTCAGATCAATGGACCTCTTCAGATGGAGCATGCATTGCTGTTCACCTTCCTGGAGGTATCCTCTGACTGTAACTTCAAAGAGCAGCTGCGTTCCCTGCAAAGCCAGCAGATCATGTTGTGCCAAGGAAACGATGACGATGAGCTTCAGACCGATGGCAATCGGAGTGGCCACTTTCAGAATGGTGAGCTAGCTGAGCAAGCTTTTCTCCATCCTACACATCTCCCTGAACATGGTGGTTTTCTTTCCCCTTTTCCTGTCTTTGTGTTTATTGTCTGTTTCAGGGGAGTAATGTTTTCTCTATTGAGAAACTTCACTGTTTCAAAGTTGGCGGTGTTGGCTGGGAATTTAACACTTAGGTTAAGACAACTGGTACATAGTACTTTCTCTCTCCATGGATTTCTAGAGCACCTGTCACTGGCTTTTGTCTGCAGCACATCAGACAAAGGCACAAAGCTGGTACTGGTGATAGCTGCCCTCAAGGAGTGTGATACTAAGCAGTTAAGTTAGGCCTCGCGCTGCTCCTCAGGCAGTATCAATACTTGGGCTAAGATCTTGGAACAACTCGAGTTCTGGTACTGGGTGAATCCCTTTCTACTCTACCAGTCTGGTGAAAGCTGTTCCTCATATAGCTTCTGCTCCTGTTCCTGCTTTGCTAGCCATCTGCAGGGTGTCTCCTGCCCCTTGCCCAGGGTGTGTCAGCTGGCACGTTGACCTCAGCTGAAGCAGGGTGAGGAGGAACTGCTACAGTAAAAAGCCCTCTCTCACACAAATTTGCATAGGTGTCATGCCAAAACCAGGTAGGACAAGGTGTAAGGTTCTCAGCTGAAAAAGGACAAATTCAGACTAGATGTAAGGAAGTTTTTTACAGTGATGGTGTAAAACACTGGCACAGGTTGCCCAAAGAGGTGATGGATGCCCCACCCCTGGAAACATTCAAGGTTGGTTTGGCTGGGGCTTTGAGCAGTCTAATCTAGTTGAAGATGTCCCTGATTATTGCAGGGGGCTTGGATGAGATGGCCTTTTAAGGTCCCTTCCAACTCCAACTGTTCTATGAGGTGCTGTATTTTAGATGGTGCTTAAGAGACAAGTCACTTAAAGTCTGGAATCATTAGGTTGAAAAAAACCTTCAAGGTCATGCACAGCTTTCCCCTTTCTGGGCAGGATGTTGGCTGTAACTGTTCTGTTCAAATTTTGGTTGGAGATGTTCTAACATGCCCTGCAGTGATTTTTTTTTTTTTTTTTTTTTTGGGGCAGGTGAGGCTGCACTTTACTTAAACTACAGATACAAACCCTGTTTGCCAGTATTTCTGGTAAGCAAACTGGGTGCACTTAAAGAAATCGTGCTTAGGCCTGTCATGAATACCCTCAGGGGTGGGAAGGAGGTTGCTAACGGACATTAGCAGCTCATCTAGTCTAGACTAGATTAGACTAGACTAGAGCCTGTGAACTAAATTCTGCTCTTTGTGTTGGCAGGGTTGGCTCCAACAAATGAAGAGGTTATCCGGATCATTGCTGCTCAGCTTGCTGAGATTGGAGACCAGTTTGACAGAGAAATCCAAGAAGGAGTAGTAAATAGCCTAGCACGGCACTTTCTGAATGAGAATCTGTCTAATGAGGTGAGTGAAAAGCAGCCTGATAAGCAGATCTCCTTTTAAATATTCTGCATCCTTCCTGCTGTGACTTTGAAGGCATGTGAAAATTAATCTCAAACATTTGAAGATTTATTAGAGGTGATTCTGTGGCAGAAGTTAATCTGTAGAGTGAGTTCCTTGGGCTCATTCCTTTCTGCAGATGGTGAAATGGTGGTTGTGGAAAAGGACTGACTTTGAGGCATTTTGTCCTTTTGATGGCCCCATGGCTTATCTTGGAAAATGAATGGTCTGGCTAAGGCTTAGTTTTAGTACTTAAGATCTTTGTACTTTGGTGCAAAGTCCTGTATATCTGCTGACCATCATATGGGTAAAAATTGAGCAGGTTAGTGACAGGAGCTGAACTTGTGCTTGTTACTGAGCACTGAAGAGACAGCAAGTCATAAGACCCTTTTCTGATGCTGTGTGTTCATAGGCACAGTGTTGGGAGTAGCAGTGGGTTTAGGCCTGGCTGTGTGACCTGTTGGGGTGGCCTCTTCCTAGATGCAGGTGGCCCAGCATCTAACATGCCTTGCTGCTGTGCAAGGGAAGTAGAGTTTGAGGTCTCTTGTGTTAAAAAGGAAAAGGAAGGCTGTCCAAGGATTAGCTCTACATCTGGATCAAGGGCCATAGGTTTTTTGGGGGTGTTTTTTTATGTAACAGGCTGGCTGGCATGGCTGGGAGGGAAGGGGAGCAGCATCCTGTGGAGTGTTGCAACAAGCACATCAGTTATTAGCACAGTCCTGGCAGGCTTTATGCCACAGTGGTTGCACTGAGATCCCTCTCTTCCTTCCATCCAGGAGATAACCCAGCACATGTCCAGGGCAGTGAGAGAGCTTACACGAGCCATCCCCTCAGACATGGAACAGGAGAAGGCCATGTTGGTGCTAACAATGGTCTTGACTAAGAAAATTGTGAATACAGTGCCTGCTCTTCTACGCCGTGTCTTTAACACCACTCTGAACTACATGAACCAGCAGTTCCACAACTACATTGCTGAAATGGTGAGTGCTGTCACACAGCTCTGTGGGAGTCACAGCCAGCCTTTCAGCTGCCCTGGGTTATTCCCTCAGGGGTGGCCTAGCTCTGAACTGCCTGTGGCCTGCTGCTTTCCCTGTAGTGCTCTGGAGGTTGGGCCAGAAGGCAATGTCAGTCCCTGCAGAGCTCTGGAAATGAGTGTGCTTGAGGGGGTCATGTCACATCTGCTTGCTCCCCCCCACCTCAGAGCAGCCAGTGAACAGAGTGCATTTGTTCTGTTGGGCAGAGAGAGCTGTGACTGCTCCTCTCCTCCCTGCAGTCTCCTCAGGGAGCTCTACCAGTAACATTCTGGTTAATGACTCTTTCATTCCCTCGGGGAAGGAAAGCCTGACCTGAGCTTTTACTGGCTGCATTTCCCCAGTGTCTTGACCCTGAGCTCTCTGCTCTTGTCTTCCTCAGCTCCCTAGAGCTTGGGAGAACTGGAAGGGGAAAGGAATGAGAAGCAGTCAAATCTGTTCTTGTTCTCTGCTGGCACTTGAGCAGAGGTGGGGAGGCTGTGCAGCTCCCAGCAAGCCAGGCTAGAGGCCCAGCTCCATTAACCAAGGACTCTGGGGAGGGGAGAGGACACACACGCTGCTGTTCAGGCTCAGTGGTCCTTGAGAGTGAGACGTGAGCGGGCAGGGCTGTGATCCCCTGCGAAGCAGAGGTGACACAGCTGTGCTGTGCTGCAGGCCTGTGGGACGCTCCTGCACTGCAGCCTTGCCAGATGGGCCCGGCTCACTCACCCAGCACCCCGCGCACGCTGTCACTGTGCTGCATCCCTCAACTCTGCCCTTCCCGTCGCTGTTTGGCTCCAGGTGCTGAGTTATGCCAGGAATAAATCACTTCTGTGTGAGGCTGTCCCCCGCTGTCCCCCGGGCCGTGTCCCTGCTGCTGGCACGGGAAGGAGCACGGCAGGTGGCAGTGTTGACCGTTCATGGTGCTGGAGCTGCCGGGCTCCTGGGCAGGGCTTGGTGCAGGAGAAGAATCCTGCTGCTGTTAATAATGCCCCTTCTGTTTCTCTCCCTCCAGCTGGGTGAGTGAGCTCTCCAGGCCTGTGTGAAGCATGTGAATTCCTGAAGACTTTCCTTGATGGATGAACATGACTTGATTTTCTCTTGACTTCTGAAAGACAGCTGTGAAAGGGATGGCAGAGCTTCATAGATAAGCTTTTGTAGACTAGCACAGCAGTAATAGTAGCATGAGCTGCCTGCCAGCTCTGCCAGTACCTGTAGGAAGTAGTGCTTGCCTCTCTGCTTTCACAATACCTTTTATTTTAGCAGCAGCAGGGCCTGCCTTCTGCCTCCACAGGCCCAGGGGGCACAGGGCCTGTCCTCTGTGGATTTTTTTTTGCATTTTGCTTTAGTTATTCACTTCCCAGCCCTGCACCTGCAGCTGAGCCGTGCTGAATGCTGTTCCCAGGAAGGCCTCAGAGACTGTGGAATGGGTGGTTCATCAGCGGGGGGGTGGGTGGGAGGGATTCAGGTGTCTTGATGAGAAGCTGGCAGCAAGAGGGAACAGCCCTGAGGGATAGAGGGGGGATGTGGCCAGAGAAGGCTGACACCAGGGTACTTAAGTATCAATCACCATACTCCTGTGTTTGCTTGAAAAATAAAACTGACAGAAAAATTGTAAAGAAAAGGGCAGGGTAGGCACAGGGAAAGTTTTTTGAGAATGCAACCTGAATATGCCTAAGAAAAGGTAGCAAATTTTGTAGTCAAATCTCAGGCTGAACAAACTTGGACTCAGGTTGTTTTATACATAACCAGAAAAGGTGGCAAATATGTCACCTGTGATCCAGCTGCCTCAGGACTTTTCCAAGTATGTAAATATTTTGTAGGTTTTTTTAACTTAAATAAAAATTTAATCTCTGGAGGCTACTACAGCTCTGCAGACTTTCAGTCTCCACTTGAATTTTTTTTTTGTGCAAGTACTCATGGCATTCTTCTAATTCACCATGGCTTATGATGCAGCTGCCAGCAGTAGAGACACTCTGGTCCTGTGCCTTGCACAAGCAAGTTTCCTGTAAGTAAAAGCACCTTTTCTTCTGGTGCCTGCACTAAAACAGGGGGAGAGTGGAAGCACAGAAGTAGAACAACTACACGTTGTTTTTGAAAACTGTACCATTTATTAAAGTGCAACCTGGGGGCATGGTCTTACAGCAGTGTCCCATTAGCAGAGGGAAAGAATGTACACACCCCTTCACTTGAACTGAATATTGAACAATGAAGCTGGAAAGAACTTCCTTGTCAAGGTGGAAACACTTTTATTAATCAAATGGCACAAGAAGCTTTAGACAGTTCTCCCCAAAAGGGCTGCACTTGCACATTGGAAGGAACAGTATGATGAGTTCCTGGGATAATGGGTGACCTGAGGACCAGTCAGGGTCTCTTCCCCTAGGCAGGCCTCTTGAGAACAGAATCCAAAATCCCTGCAAGTCTGTCACTATTTGCTTACACCCAGCAGAAGTCTAGCAGAAGAGATCCCCTAACCTGCAGCTTCAGAGTCAGTCCCATTAGTCTTTGCTACTTAACAAATCAAGTGTCATTCTTTTGGTCTGAGTGGGTTTTTAGGTTTACAGTTGAATAAAAGCTTATCCTGCAAGTTAAAACTGAGGACAAAGCCCCTAAAGGTACAGCAGTAAGATGCATCCTCTGCAGTTTGTTGTGTCCACATCGCTAGTGTCCCTTGCCTGCCCTGCAGATACTGCAGGGAGATCAAAAGCAGCTTCCACTGGAAGCCAACAGGAGTTCCCCCACTTCTACAGCATGACCACAGACCTCTAGCTTGGAGGAAGCAAGTCAGCCTACCCAAGAGACTGAGAGAAGGTCAGCTCAAAGTAGAAAAAAAAGTGATAAAGTTATTTAACTTAAGGAGGTGGAGCTGAGTGGAAGTGTTGTGTTTCCTCTGGACTTAACACTACTGACCCTTCTGAGCTGGTGTCATTCCCCAGCCAAGTCCTGGTCAGGCACCTTCACTCTATCAGACACAAACTGAATTCTGTTGCCTAGACCTGGCCCTGCAGCCCCTGCTCTACCTGAGTCAAGTAGTGCTAGGTTAAATTTTATAAATACCCCCCTTCCTTTTTTTTTTTTTTTTTTTTTTTTTTTTTATATGGTAATACCAAACTTGCACTCTTAAGCACAGGTACATACATTAAGTCAAAGCAATCCTGTTCTTGCAACCTTCCTCGTTCTGAAATTAAGCCATCTTAAGCCACAGCTTTTGCCCTGATTAGGTAGAGCAGATATTGTGCCTCACCACTCCATGTTTCACAGAATCACCTTTGGAAAAGACCTTTGAAATAGAGTCCAATCTATGTCCAAACACCACCTTGCCAACCAGACCACGGCACTGAGTGCCACATCCAGCCTTTTCAATCACCTCCTGGGACGGTGACTCCACCAGCTCCCTGGGCAGCCCATTCCAATGTCCAATCACCCTTTTTGTGAAGAACTTTTTCCCCATGTCCAAACTAAACCTCCCCTGGCACAGCTTAAGGCTGTGTCATCCTCTCCTGTTGCTGTTGCCTTGGAGAAAAGCCTGACCCCCACCTGGCTACTCCCTCCTTTCAGGTCTCCCCTGAGCCTCCTCTTCAGGCTGAACACTCCCAGCTCCCTCAGCTGCTCCTTGTCTGGAATTTGTGTTCCAGACCCCTCACCAGCCTTGCTGCCCTTCTCTGGACTTGCTTCAGCACCTCAACGTCCCTCCTGAACTGAGGAGCCCAGGACTGGGCAGAGCACTCGAGGTGCACCTCACCAGTGCCACGTACAGGGGAAGAATCACTGCCCTGGTCCTGCTGGCCACAGCATTCCTGATCCAGGCCAGGTGCCACAGCATTCCTGATCCAGGCCAGGTGCCACTGGCCTTCCTGGCCACCAGGGCACACTGCTGGCTCATGTCCAGCTGCTGTCAGTCATAACCCCAGGTCCCTTCCTGCCTGGCCACTGTCCAGCCATTCTGTCCCTGGCCTGTAGCACTGCAGGGGGTTGTGCCCAAAGTGTAGGACCTGGCACTTGGTTTTGTTGAGCCTCCTATCACTGAACTCAGCTTATGGATCCAGCCCATCCAGGTCCCTCCCAGAGCCCTCCTACCCTCCAGCAAACACTTGCACCCAACTTGGTGTCATCTGCAAATCTGCTAATGCTAAACTCGATCCCTCATCCACATCATCAGTAAAGATACTGACCAGGAATTTTTCACTGGGAAACACTTTCTCCCATTGTGCTCCAACATGAGCAGACACAACCAGAGTCCAGAATATGACATTCTGCTGAAGCCCTGGGCTTTCTGATGCATCACACGTGGGCCAGCCATGTGCACCTCTCCCATTTCACCCCAAGAGATTCTGGTAATTACACTCTGAAACTCTGTAACAGGAACTTGCTCTGGCTTAGTGAATGAGCCACTGCAGAGCCAGAAGCATTTCTAGTTTTTTTTTCCCAGAATGGCAACATCTACTTTACCAGGGCTTTGCCAGTACTGCCAAAACCCTGTAACTGACATTAAATATAGGGAAGGTTTATAACCTCAGATTATTTTACCTACTACAATCATTAAAATGAAAGAAGACCAAACTTTAGCAGCTTGCTTGTTTAGTACTAATTACGCTTCTCATTTGTGGCCATTAGAAAACATTGATTAGTTTAAAAATCCAGTCCAATGTTTTAGGCTAGCTGTGATCAGTACTATGGGGGAAGGAAGGAAATGGGATTCTGGCAGCAAAACTTGTCCTGTGTAAGAGCACTCAGCACTGCAGCTTCCACCTGGCACTTGAGCTGCAGCTGCCTGAGCACAGCCAGAGTGAAAAATGAAGCCCTCACAAACAGCAAGGATGGATTCCTGTAGGGCTGACTTGCCCCATAGCTCAGGGACTCAGGAGGCAGGAGCCCAGGCTCCAGCACACGAGAGCTGCAGCTGGCTGGGACATGGCTCTGCATCTGCACTTTGGGCTTTTGGGCAACAGAGGAGTTCTGTCTTTGTTCTCAGCCTCTTGTTCCTGCAGTGCCACAATGCCCAACTAAGCTTAGCTTAGAATTAATCACAGCTGAATTTAAGCTGCACCTTATCTTGAAAGCCTTTCCCTTGACAGCCCCTTACTGAGCACGCTGCCCACTGCAGTTCCTTAAGTATTTCCCACTTTTTTCACAGATCCAGCCCTCTGCTGTTTCAGCATCTGAGCTTTAGGGTATGCTAAGGATAAAGTGAAGACAGAATGGGTCTAAGGTAGATATTTTGTTAAAGTACAGGCCACTAGAGGACAGATATTGAGGCACTTCTGGGAAGGGGATGAGCAACACAAGTGAAAGTAATTCTATATGTCCTTTTGCAAGTATATAGCTCCTGCCTTCCTTCTGCCAGCTAGGAGAGATCCACTGAAGAAAGGTTGCATCACACCTTGCAGGGTAACTGGACCCTGCAGGTTCAGGTTACTGTAATATACTTGAAGACGGGGCGGGGAAGAAAACTTCCATTTTCTAATTCACACCTCTTAACAGAGCAGCCTCTCACTCAGGTCTGTAGGAACACTGCCATCTGAGTTCCCCCCCCACTCTGGTGACTTCCACAAGGCCTGCCCCAGCTCTGACCACAGGACTCCAAACTCTGCAGAATTCAACCCCATAACTGACCTTTTTAACTAGTGGAGCATTCCCAGAGGAAAGAGACTCGTACAATAAATTTTCTGAACGCGTGGTCAGTTCAAATTCTCGCTGACTTGCCAAATCTAAAGGACCTCAGAAGGAAAAGAACATTATAAAGAAAGGACCAAGCAACCAAAACATATGGTGCACGATGCTCCATGAAATGTAGCAACACACCAGATACTCAAGGCTTCTGCCTGACCACGAAAATGCCTAATATTTTTCTTACTACTGCTGCCACCTTCTCACTGCTGTGCGTGGAAGCTTTTTATTTCATGCCCCTCTGGGCTCCTTGAGGCAATAAGTTTTGAACTTCTTTCCTTGCCAGCCTGGATTTATTCTTGTTTGTCCTCTACCTCTCCACACTACGACTGAAACAACCTCATCCACAGAGAAGATGAAGTAACACCAGCCCTGCCTCCAGCCTCCCCCCACTGGTACACAAGTTATCCAGAGTGTCCACAGAATCCATCTCTGCTTCAGAGCAACCTGCTGTGTGGCTAGAGGTGGGGCTGTACCAAAAGCAGATTTGTTCTCTTCAGGAAGGAAGGGATGCAGGTTAAGAACAGTTCTCTCCCATAGCAAACGTGCCCAGAGAAGAACCCAAAGCCATCAGCAAAGCAGCAGGAGAGGGGCAGCCCTGCCCTGACTGACCAAGCAATAAAGCTGCCCTGGCCACCTCAGAGGCTGTACCATTCCCTGATAAACACGACATGTGAAAGGAAGCAGAGCTGTTGCTGCATGTCTGTGACAGATGGAGCAGAAAGAGACCTCTCCTCCACGTGGGGGAAGCTCCTGCAAGGGGAGAGGGAACTGCCCTGGTGGGAAGGCAGACACCAGAGAGCCTGTGGCATGAGGAGGTCCCAGCCACCCCTTCTGGGGACACAGCCGGCAGTGAGTACCAGCAGAGCACCAGAAAATGGCAAAAAAAAAAGTCAATTCCATTTTGCAATGTGATAAAAGATTTGGGTTTTTTTTTCTGATAAGGCCAACCTGCTATGTGTTGTACATGGAAGAAGAGCAATCAATGATCAACAGTACAGTCCAGAACTCCAGAGCTCCCAAGTTCAGTCCACAGCAGCAGTATATACACAACCCTTCCTCTTAATAGTCAACTTCACACACACAGAGTTCAAAATCCAGTAAGTTTTCTAGAAAATCCATTTCACAAAAGCTTACACAAAAATAATTCCTCAGAATCTGACACATTCTGACTAACTTTCCAGCATCCTGGGATAGGAAAATGCAGCAAGAATATCCTTAAAATAGAGAATATGCTAAGATCTCTTCATTCTGAGATCCCTTAAGAAACAGGCTCATCGGGAGATGTACTCTTGATATGGTTATTTAGAAATAAAAGTACCTTGCCTTTGTGCTTTGTGAAGACTCCCCCATAAGCTCATGTTTCATTTTTTACATTATCACAAGCTCCCTTTCACCTTCCTCCATCTGGTGTAAGCCACAGTGCCAGCACCAACCCTCAGAGATGCATCCACAGCTCTGCCTGGGAAGCCCAAGGTGTCGCCCATGCAGCTGCAGTTGGACAAGGACAGACACTCAAATGTGCTGGAAGAGGAACACTTGCAGCTGGATCCCACTAAGGAGTAGGGCAATAATTGAAAGGCTTGTCTCCACACACACCTCAAGTGTTGTGACTGCAGGAAGGGGGAATTTCCTTTTTTTGCCTAAGTAATTTGCTCATGATCTGTGACCCTGTAAATTTAGGTAATTACAGATTCACAGTCGCAAAAGAAATCGCACTGAACAGCACTCCGGGCCAGGTCAGGAACAAGCAGATAGAGATGTTTAATGCTCTTTTGCTCAGTTACTAGAATCCATTGCTTTGTATATCTGGGATTCTGTCACAGGCAAGAAGACCAAGTTAGGACTAAATACACTCTGTGCTTAACTTGGGAAAGACAATGCAGACTGCAGCAGGACAGCAGAGCGTTTAACATCTGAATTGCACTTGAGGCACTGGCCTTGCTTCCACATGGTTTTGCTGTATTTTTGCTGAATATACCCCAGATATCAGAGTAGTGATCCCAACGGCACCGTGTCCAGCATCAATTTCGTACCTCTGGTAACTGAAGGGTTTGCAGTGAAGTGGGCTGGGCAGGAGCAGAATAAATGGATTCTCAAACCAGCAAATAGCAGTGTCCCTCCCACCCTCCTGGGCAGCACCTCTGCCCCAGGAACACCAGGATGCTCAGAGATAATACAGCTATAGAGAGGCAGCATCTTCACAGGATGGGGCTCCAGTAAACGTTAGGGGCCAAAACCAGTGTGAGCCAAGAGGTAAGAAAAAGCACTGTCCCACTGGGGCTTAGGAGGAACCTGGAAGGTTATGAGGAGCAGTGCTGTACCTGAGAGGAAGCTGAGACAAAAGGGACACCAGCCTCTCGCTACAGGACTCAGGTTGGCTAATGTTTGTTAGGAGGGGCTCGGGGGCACAACGGGAAGTGACAAGACAGCACAGCTGCAATAGCGGTCAATCTGAGAAGCCAAAATCCCCAGGGGCTGGCAGCAGCTGGCTCGCCCCTTCCCCTGGGGATTCTTTGTTCCAGTTCCTAGAGTATGAGCACCCCTTTCTTCAGCACCTGCACTTTAAGTCTTAAATTTGCAGATTTTTTTGTTTTTTTTTTTTAAAAATACCCCCGTACTTTAATCACGAAAAACCAGTCCCCGCCCCGATTCTACTAAAAACATGATTGTCCGTAGCTGGAGGCTTATTGAACAACCTCACCTCATCACCACTGAGTTACTCAAATGTCCAGTTAAACAGCAGGCAGCTCAACCTTTAGGTAACACAACTACAAAAATTGGATGTGCTCTCTTCTCTCCTCCCTCCTCCTCAAGAGAGCTGCGTTACTTTTTCCTAAGCGCCAGCGCTACTCCGACTGCCACAGCCAATATCGCGACGGCGGCAGCCCCGCCGTACAGCAGTATAGATTTCCCTTCTGGCAACAGGATGGGCTTCTCCTCTGCAGCTGAGGATTTCTCTTCTATCTCTTCCAAATGGCCCTCCTTCCCTGCTTTTTTTTCGCCTGGAAGCAGTATTTTCTCAGGTTCTGGTGCAGCCTTTTCTTCCGATGGGGCTAACTTTGGGACAGGTTTACTTAACACGGGGATTTCAGGTTCAACAAGCTCTTCAGCTGCTTTTCCCTTTTCCTCCTGTTTTGTACGCAGAAGTGCGGAGGGATGTGCTTTTTCAGCAGCAGCAATTTCAGGAGGTTTTATTTCCTGTAAAGAAGCAGAGGTTTCTGGAAACGCTGCCTGTATGGTCTCTGCAGCACCAGCTGGCACCACTGCTTCCTCAATCCCCTCTGGTATCTCTTCCTTCTCCACGTGAACAATGTCAGAGTTGGAAGAGTTGTTCTCACTCCTCTCTTCAGCCCCTCCGTTGCTGTCCAGGCTTTTGACTTCTTCGGGATCCATAGCCACCTGCTGCCAGGACTCAGGTCCCAGGGAGACTGGCAGGCTCTCCGTGTGCCAGCTCTGACTCACCGACAGGGAGACGGGCAGGCCCTCCGACTGCCACGACGTGGTCACCGTGGGGGACTCCGGGGGGCTCACCTGCCCTGAGTTGTCACTGGTCAGGATGTAGATGTCATTGCTGTCCTCCGCAATGAGCCCGGGATACTCTTCCTCTTCGGATTCCAAAGTGAAGACCGTTCCCTACAAACAAAAGGGAGGACACAACACGTGAGCGATTCCTTCAGTGCTCCCTCGTAAGGGACAGAACAGAACAGGACACCTGGAAACTTGGTGAGCTGGAAGAAAGATGAGAGGGCCTCTGCAGGAACAGCAGCTGCCTGACCTACATTTCAGCACAGATTACAGAACCCAGCTGGTGTGTCCAGAGAATGGAACCCCTTACATGAGCTTTGCTGGGAGCTCCTCCTTTCCCTGACTTTATTGCCATGACATCACCAAAATGCACCACATGGTCATTATTAACCTGACAAGACACTAGAGTCTGAAACCAAACTGCAATGGACCAAAGAAAAAGAAAGCAAATGCAAGTACATGATCCCAGCTGAATACCACTCCCCACTCCTTTCTGTGCAGGTGCTCTCTATTGCCTGTCTGTTTTCATCTAACAGGGTTCCTCTTATATTAATTTTATCCCATTTCCAGTGCTATGTGAAGCCTAAATTTCTGTTTTGTACCAACAAATTGGAATCTACAATAATTCTAGTATTTACTACAATTTTAGTTATTCTTCAACAAGTTCACTTTCAAAAACTGCCATCATAACTTTGGCTACCCAACTGAAGTTGAAACAAACAACCAAGCACACACACCCAGAGATGGTGACAGGGTTTGCTTGCTTATATTTAGCTAGGAAAAATCTGTAGGCGTCCTAAAAATTTAACAATGGGTTTCACTGGAGAAAATACAAGTGTAAAATACTGATTTCCCTGCAATCAGCCCAGTTCATGTACTGGGCTTGATGTTCCATGGTCTGGAACACCCCTTGGGCCAGTTCAGGTCAGCTGCCCTGGCCATGCTCCCTCCCAGCCTCTTGTGCCTCTCCTTGCTGGCAGAGCACGAGACTCTACAAAGCCCCTGATTTAGGGCTAGCACTACTTAGTAACAACTAAAACATCAATGTGTTATCTATGTCACTCTCATTCTAAATCCAAAACACAGCTAGGAAGAAAACTAACTCGATTCCAGCTGAAAAAAGGACAAAGAGATGGGGGCAAGGAGGCACTCCAATGCCATATAACAGAAGTCTGTAAAGTAATTAACAAAGATTCAGTAACTTTCTTGTTTGTAACAAGAATGACTTGAACATTCAATCAAGTACTGCAGTGCTGGGAGCCCCTTCTGTGCAAATTCCAAACTTTCCTCTACAATCCTTTGTAACAAAAAAAATCCATTAATTCTCTTTCTCCATGCTCCCTTCCACACACAATAGTTCTCCTAAAGCACTCTGAGCAGCTGTCCCTTTTTTAAACCTTTCCCAACACCTGTGAATTTGGGGCTTGATTCCCACCTATAGTTTCCCATTCCAAGATACCTCCCTGGTTGTTTTAATGGATCCACATGGTGACCTGTGTCAGGAACTCATCCCAGTTAAAAACAAACACACTTCTTATTTTATGGAGATGTTTTTAACCCTCAGCCCCTGGAACTTTGTAAGATATTTGGACGTGGGCAAAGGAGTATTACAGAACACTTGAAAACTTTTCTTCATAAATGCCTTTAAATTGCTCAGTGTGAGAAAGATCATCCAGCTTGGTAAGATGTTCAGGAACAAAGTAAAACAATGCAAAGAGTTCCTCAGGGAAAGGGTTAAAAGCAATTAAGCTGCTCACTAACCATTTGAGGATCACCACAAAGTCTTAATTCAGCATGCAATGAAAATGAGTAAAGCATTACATTTGTGAAAACGTTCAGACACAACCACATGCCAAACCCAAAGCAAGCTCTGCTCTGTGAGCAGTCACCGACAGTTCAAGACTGCAGTACCCTGAAAGTCGTGTTCCGATAGAAGAACTAATTATTTTTTTAATAATGCCACTCAGGCCATTAAAACAAAACAGAGCTCTACACACAGGAGGAAGCAACCAGCAGTGCAAATCAAGGGCAATGGAAAAGAAGAGCCAAGAAACTGAAGTAAAGGCAAAGGCAAAGAAGAGAGTGAGGGCCGGAGCTGCTGTGCAGCGTGGGAGGACAGGACTCCAAACCTGTCCTGTTCCAGCAGACACTGGAAAGCAGCACAGCAGGGAGTCAGTCACTGTCCTTGGCTTCCACCACCCTCTGCTGAGGGCAGACAGGCAACCTGCTGCCCACGCTCTCTGAGATTGTACACTCACTCCCCTGACCAGCAGGTTTTGCCCTGGATGTTGTTAAGTAGGAAATACTCTCACTGGAATATAAGCCACTACCAGACTCCTACGATCAAAGTAAATTTTTTATTTCCACAGCTGACTCAGAAAGGCAATTAAACAACAAAATAATTAGGGGTAAAACCTGCAGTCTCGTGAACCTCTGTACTATCCTCCTCTCTGTTCAGCTCTCCACTTCCACAAATCAGGATGAATTTATTTCCTGTCCACACCACATCACAACACACTAGACCACGTCTGTGGTGTGACATTAGAAGAAAGAACAGGGACACACACCACTGATAACTGTTCTGCTCTTAACATTCCAGTGAAGTGCACACATGCTGCTGTGACTCACTCAGCATGAGGTATATACAAAAATATTCCAAAAACACACTAGGCTGCTGAGGATTTGTGAGCTCTGGTGATTGTACCAAAAAAGCCGCCAACAAGGGCTACATTGAGATGGTCTAAATTCCTGAAGTCACACACTGTGCACTGGTGAAAGCCAGGAGGCTTTGAGCCGTGACTCAGCAGCCCACAGAGGGGAGAATGGAGCCACCTGTAGTCATTGGGGACAGCAGGTACAGAGACTGCCCTGAAATTACAACCAACCTGATACTTCTAAATGCAGACTTTCACTGGAGATTCGCTTCTCACAAAATGCAGGCAAGATCTGGGCACATCTTTGGAGAGGGTAAGGAAACGAAGGGATGGTTATACAAGGAACACAGGCCATCCTCATAATTTCAAATACCTTGCTAATACGTGTAGCAACTCTACACAGGCAGCCTGCCTTCAGCAGGAGGGAGGAGGGCCAAAAGGGACTCAAGAGTTTTATTGTTCCTTTTCTCACGCAAACTGTGCTGACCTCAAAAGAGTTATCAGCTGCTGGCTCCCTATAAATCAGAGCCTTATGCAGCCTGGCTGATTCCTTTCTGTCTTTACAGACAATTTACCTTCCGTGTCAGTGCCTCAGGGACACAACTCCCCAGGCTTGGAGAGACAGATCACCCGTGGCTGGGAAGGCTGGGGCAGAGCTGACACACTGGCAGTTCCAGCACTTTTTCATCAAAAGCTTATGAAGCTTTAATTGAAAATCCAGACAGTAATAGGCATTATTTAGGATACATGATTAATATTTCTTGAGCTGAATTAAGATTTAATACATAAAGTCAAGCGGATAAAGCTCGGATTTTGTGCCGGTTCAGTTGAGGTTTGCACTTTGGTGGGTGTTTTTTTTTTCCTTTTAAAGCGGCTGTGATAAAAACTGAATGACATTTAGGATAATTCACTTGATTCATCTACAGATGTGACCCAAAAGCAAAGCTCCAACAGGCAGATTATTTCAGGACAGGATGGAACATGTGGAAGGATTTTTAAAAACCTGAGGAGGCCTTATATAAGCCCTACACTTTAGATATAATAGTAAGGAATTTATGTAAGCATTTCTTTATCTGCTTTGTTTATTGTAAATATACTGCTTCAAACCAAAATTATCAGAGTTGCTCTTTTTCATATTTGTGGTTGGAAACTTGCAAACTTGGGAGTGCTTTTCCTCATCCAGCACATTTAGAGAGCCATGTCAGGTGTGGAAGAGAAGCTGGAGTCCCTCACTGCAGCCTCCTGCCACTCCTGATCCCAACCACTGCCACTTGAGGGAGGAGCTGGCACAACTTACAAGGCAGAACTGCACATTTCCCTGCTTGGTTAGAACACAGCAAGAATGGCCACATCCCATGAGGCAGTCCTGGGGAAAAGATCAGCCACAGAAATCAGTCACTGTCCTCAGCCTATGGGGTTTGACCCAGGAATGTTCCACAGTGCTTCTACAAGTGACAGGAAGCGCTGTTAACAAATGTGGCACTCTTGCCCTCAGGAGAGGCTACAGCCAGTATGCTACAGGGTGAGCTACACTGGACAGCAGCAAAATGGTAACAAAATAATGAAAAAAAAAGTCTGAAAGTTCCTACAATAATATAGTACAGAACTGTTACTTAAAAACACCTGTTAACTTTCATTTATGATTTAATGACAGCAAACATAACTAAACCCAAAACACAGAAACTGACTCTTATGTTGTCTATATCATCTTTCATAGTTTTCCAATATGTCTATTATTAAGGGTATACAAACAAACAGGCTCATTACCTATAGTATATATTTGCTAAACAGGAAAACCTTTAACTACACATAAGGATAAAAAAATCCTTATTTAACAAAATAATAATTTCAGCACGATTCATGCAAAGCTGCTTCTGGTGCCAAGAGATACTCAAATAAAAATTTTTAATGTCTCAAAGATAAAAGCAACTAATTTCTCTACAAAACACAGTAGGAGTAGTAACACACATTGCATCTATAATAGAGATGAGATTAGATTAGAACAGAAGAGATCCCATTAAGGTGTTCAATAGAGCATTCTTGTTTTGTTTGCTGCATCTTAGAGCAGACTTCAAATGCCTTGCCCTGTAAACTCAAAGACCAGGAAAATGTAAAAACAGCTGTGTCCAACTGCTGTTGAAACTTCTTCTAGGGTTTGGTTTTAAGTGTTCTTAAAAGCTCAACTGGTCTCTGCCTTAAAGTAGAAACAAGGAAGGATGTGGATAGGCAACTCACACAAAACTCACTTCTGAAGGCACAAAAAAGCCCACCTGAAAAATATACAGTATGTCTATTACCTGTTCCCCACCTGTACCCCTCAGATCCTGATTTTGTCCAACTCAGGCAAAAATTCTGTACAGGTCAGAAAGAACCACCAGAGGAAAAAATCTCCATGTTCCCTGAGCTTCAACCCCTCAACATGAAACTAAACAGAGCCACATAAAATCCCTGAGAAAAAGAGTATCCTGAGGTTCAAGAGGAAATGCTTGCAGAACAGAGTGTCCCAGGAGAGCAATCTTGGCTATGATAAAAATTTCAACCACTCAACTCAGCTAGGAAGTTTCTTAGGTGAGGACACTGACTATCTTGTAACATAACCCATCCCAGAGAGAAATGAAGTTCAAGGGGCGTTTGGACAATGCTCTCAGGCACATGGTGTGGTTCAGGGCTTGGACTCAGGGATTCCTGTGGGTCCCTTCCAACTTAGGACACTCTGTGCTTCTATGGCCACCTTCCCCACACCAACAGCGTCACAGCAACGAGCACTAGGAACCCATCACATGCATTTGTGCTTAAAATCCACTGTCTGAAAAACAAGAGGCGAGGAGTGACAAACTGGCCTATGTCCAGGGATCCTAAGACATCTCCCACGGGGAAATAAGCAAACTTCCCACAACAACAACCTTCCCTGGAGCTGGGAATGTGCTCATTGCATGATCTGTAGCTGTGGCAGAGGAGCAGCTGTGTGCAGGAGCAGGGGTGCCAGTGCCCAGGAATGGCTCCACTCCCACCTGGGTGTGCCCAGGCTGCGGCTCCATCTGCTCCATCTCGGTGCCCAGCCCCGTTATACCAAACCTTTTCAGACCCTCGTGGAAGTCAGATCTGACAGCATCACCCAGCTAATCCTTCAGAGAAATGGATTGTAAAGGAGCTTCTGACAACACTCAGATCCAGAACAAAACATTTTAAAATATAAAGAAGTCCCAAAAAGCCCTCAGGCACTTACTGTGCCTCTCTCCTCATCCCTCTGAAACTGTCACGATAGGTGGAGCCAAGAAAAAGAGAACAGAGTTCTTACAAATAGGATTGCACTTTTTATTAAGAAAAAAAAAAAAAGGAAAAGAAGGTCGAGTGAACCACATCAAAGCACTCTGATATTGCAGCCACTGCCCTCATTCCCTTCAAGGAATGCTTTGGCTAGAACAGCCTGCAGAAATTATCCTCTTCCATCCCTGCCTTCCAACATAATCTCTACAACCTGCAGAAAGTCAGCAGCAAAGCAACACCCTTTAGGTTTCAGTCTTATGGGTTTAAATTAGATAAATTCAGTTATTTATAGACCACTTCTCCAGATTTGAAGTTGTTGGAAGGGAAAAGAGAAAGGAGATCTAGTTGCTCCTTTACTATTTAATGTCCTTCTTCAGCCACAGTGCCTAAAAATTTAAAAAATCTATTACTGTACCAAAGAAGTTACATATAATTAAAAGTGGACAATTTGCTGCAGTAATCCATGACACAAGCATAAAGCACAATTACTTTGAAAGGAAAACTCCTTTCTAGGACTCCTCTAACTAGACTGCCTTTTCTTGCATCTCTGCCACATTAAACTCACTTCTCTCTCCTCCAGCAGAGCACATCTTTCTAATTCTGCATTGTCATTCCAGGGCAGACACCTGGACTGCTGCAGATTTTCATCTTGGGAAGCACAAACTGACCACCTCGCTTCCCTAGGATGACAATTGCCTCTTTTCTCTCTTTCTCCTCCAGATTTTTAACACTCTCTAATATGTGTATTATTCAATCACCAGCAGCAAAGAAAACAACTAAACCAGCTGCAAAGCCCAAGACAAAACACTGGAGACACAGAGAAAACAGCTCCTCTAAGGCTGAGATAGGAAACTGTAAACACGATGGAAATTTCAAGCAAATTTACTTCTACCCCTTCTACATAGGCACTTAACTAGTTAAATGCAAATCCAGGTCTGAACTCCATGAGACAAGACCCTTGGGAAGGTAGAGACAATTTCTGCCACAGGTCACAATATAACTCCCAGGCTTGTGCTGAGAAGAAAGGTTTTATTAACTGCACTCTGAAAAATAGGTTCAAACAAGGGGAAAGCAGAGGGGCTGGTAACAGGAATAGGAACCGGAGAGGAAAAAAAGAGCAGCTTGCTTCCAAGAAAACTTACACTCTTTTCTCCTTATAGACATTCCCAGATATTTCTACAAAGATGAAATCTAACCATGAAAAACAGGATCTGCAGAACTTGAGAAGAAATAAATTATTTGGGAAGGGATGGGAAAGGAAGAGGGAAAAAATCCTTACCAACGGACTGGTCTTACTGTGCACTTTTCCAGGAGACCAAGAATTGCTTCTGATGCAGCAGCATTCAGCCCTGGAGAAGTCAGAGAGAGCAAAAAGGCAGGGGAGGTAGGAGGAGAGAAGGGAGGGGAGAGGAGGAAAGGGGAGGGGAGATGAGGAAAGGGGTGGGGAGAGCATGTACACACTGCGTGTCTGCTGAGCCCTAACTTTGCTTTTAGGAAAGAAAAGAACAAAGCTACTTGTAAACCCAGCTGGGTATTGTTTTGCAATGGCTCAAGATGATAAAGGAAGAAGGTCTGAGTAGGACCAGCAGACCCACTAGCCAGGAGGAAGAAATGTGTGTCCCCAGGTGTCTGTTTAGAGAATCTGGAATGCCCAGCATGCTTTCTCCAGAAAAGAGGTCATACTAAAACTTAAGAGTCAAACAGATAAATGCAAGAGTTGCAGCCAAACCTGTCAGAGCAATTAGTGAAAGAGGGAACATAAAACTATGCCAGCCATTCCCTCACCAACCCAACCAAGCCACCAGTACATTCCAGTCCCACACTGTCATCAAAAGTTAGCTGAATTACAATTTTAGTGCCTGAAGGGAGAATGGGAGGGGAACACTCGTTGTTTCAACACACTATCTCAGCATCATATCTCTGTGGAACTGGCATGGAAAATAAAAAAGCAACTTGTCATCCTCCAGTATATCAACTTTCTCATTTCCCATAAGCCATGCCAATTTCTTGAAATCTGCTGCGCAGCTACCCAATTTGTAAATCTTTATTCACTTGAGCTGGAAATTTTGCTTCTGGTTAGCTGTCTACCATCCTCAGTCAGATGCTTTCCTGGACCCAGAAGCCTTCTGAGCTCACAGGAGAACCTCAAGTCTTGCACAAATGCAGAACCCTGGGAGCTCTTCCAGCTGCATCGTGGCTGCAGAGAGTGATGCAGCAAATGGATGACACAGCTCTGTGGAATTCTGACTCCACAGATCCGCAGTGAGGCACAGGAAGGGCTCAGCTGGCCCCTCACCTTTGACTGGCTACTCCCCTCCTGACAAAGATTACTTCAATTCAAAAAGTGAGGAAGACCCCAAATGGTGCCAAGGGATGAGACAGCACCAGAGACACCACAGAGCTTTTCAGGTCTGCCCCTGAAAAGCTGACTCCTGTGAAGCTCTCCTCTGCTCCAGATCCACAGAAAACCAGACAGGCTATTCTTGCATCTCACTTTTAAGCAAGTTCTTAGCTGCTGCAGGAAAGACCTAACTTCATACAGCTCCAAAATAACAAAAATTGAACCTCTTACTGCAACATGAGTCACTGGAGACTCCCAGGTTTACACATTGCCCTCATGGCTCAAGCAAATTAGTGACAACTTGATCCAGCACACAGAGCCCCCGTGGCAGATGCATATCTCAAAAAATGCAAACACTCCAACACTTCTGTGTGGCTACCAGCCTGCCAGGCTCTTCCTGGCCCTTCTCAGAACACAGTCCCTCCCATCCTGGCCCCACGCCCTGCTCCCAGCACTGCCATCCCATAGACACTAAATAAACCCAGAAACATGCCACAGGGTGAAAATTAACCTTTTCCTTACAGGGAGAAAAAAATACAATATAACCATATACTCCCCTTCCTCCACAAAAAGCCCAGTGGGTCCCAAGCCCATCCCCAGAGCAACTCACAGAGATTAGTGCAGCTACATTAATTCATCTGGAAAGGATTTTCATCACCTAGTCTCTTTCCTCGCCTCTTGTGCCGTTTCAAAAATAGCCCTGGCTTGTTTGCTGCACTGCCCGTGTCAGTCTGATTTTCTGCCTGGCTGGATGTGCACAGACACGCTGGGAGCCCGCTGGACAGCACCACCCTGATGTGTACATCCCTGCACAGCCAGGCAGACACAGAGCACAGCCCCCTCTCTCACAGGCCGTGCTGGAAAGATGCTTGTTTTCAGAAGCTTTGCGCTCTACAAAGTGTGTTTACAGCACAGGCCTCAAAAAGGGGCTGGAGAACACAACACAGCAACTCTGGAGGTCAAAAACCAAGGCAGAAAAGCAAAGAAGTACTAATATCGATCTGTCTAAAAGCTGCAAGTAAGGGCCTGCCCTGGTCTGGAATACTTTTGAGGTATGAGTGCATTTATCAAATGACCTAAGGTCATTTGGCTGCATGCTGTTAGTGCTTCTGTCCATTAAGGACAAACAATCCCTCCCACAGGCCTTGAGAACTGCTCCCCACAGCTGCTGGGAAGGGAATGGGTAAAAAAGGTGCAGATGTGCAGAAATTCTTGAACAAGCTACTCTTCAAAAAAATCCCTCAGGTAAACTCTTGGATTACGAGACGCTTCTGAAAGAGGTTTTTCCTATTAGTACTTTTTTATCACTGGGTTTTCCTGAACAGCTTTTCTTTTTAGAATAAATCAGCCTGCTGGAGCCATTTCACAAATCCCAGATTAATTCCATTCAAATCTGGCATTCTTCCCAAACCCAGTAATCTTAGGTTCAGCCTTCAAGACCCAGCTCATCAGCTGTGAGCTGCCTTTCTGAAAAGTTTCTAAATGAAACTTCCTCAGCATGCCATGACTCAGGAACACTGGTTACCATGAATTAAAGATTGCTACAAGGAAAAATGTAGCACAAAGAAATCCTGATTGCTTATTCTATGCATGTTCCTATACAGCTATAAACTCCAATATGCACTAGCTATCTTATCACTTATTATAAAAATTAATTAGTACCTATTGACATTTCTGTACCAAGTGCTCCCCAATTACTTATCTGCTAAGAAACTCTCTGAAATTTAAGAGGAAGAAAAAACCCATATACCTTTTCCAGCAGTCACCAGAGGATGAAGATACCATGAAAAAGAGGAGCCTCTCAGGCATACAACCTCTTGTTACAGGCGTCTGCTTCCAAATGCAGTGCTCCGTGTATATTAACAGGGAAGCACAAAGCTCACCACACAGCAACAAATTAGCACCTTAACACACGCTGTATGAAAATTAATTGTTATCTGACACCTAAGGACCTCTTCAATTTCAACAGCAATCCAACAAACCAGACGTGCAAAGAACGGGGACAGACTGCCCGGGAAATTTGTGGAGTCCAATCACTCAGGTCTTTAATATCAACATCAGAAATGAATGGGTGAAAGTCAGTTCTGCCTTGGGGTAGAGAAAAAAAAGAGATGACTGCCCAAGACCCCTTTCTGGTCCTGACCTCCTGATCTTTTTTTTTTTTATTTCTTTTTCTGAGTCATTCTTCCTTGCTTCTGCTTCCTTCTAGCAACCCCTCTTAGCTTTCACTCCTACTAGGATCACACTTAGAAATGAGGTCTTCTTACCCAGCCTCCTTGTTGAATAATATAATCTGCAGAATAATCTTCTAGATATGTCACCCCGAAGTTCACAAGGGCACTCAGTGGTTCCTGGCCCCGTCTGGTCAGCTCCATCAGAAATTGTTGTAACAGAACCAGGGGCACCAAGACCTTCCAAAAAAAAAAAAAAAAAAGTCAATAAATACAGAAAGCATTATCAATACTACTTTGCAACTAGAACAGAATTCATGTGTCCACAGAAAAGGTCTGAGGCTTCAAGTCCAAACGTAGCAGGGACTATACACTTCATTTCTGAGAAGACACAAGGCAAACACACAACAAAATGCACTAAAAAGGAAGCACTTAATCTGCTAAGCAAAAACCCACAGTCGAACTCGAGAATTTCACAGAACACCACTGCAGTGTTTTTTTAAGCCCCACTTTCTTCCCAACACAGGGTCCAGGTAGAGAAGCAGAACAGGTCCAGAACTTGCTACCCCACAAGGGGAAAGACTCAACATCATAAATATCTTAAAGGGATATGCACCCACATGCAAACAGCAAACTCATACACATTCCTGGATAGGGACACTGCACTAGACAGTCTCTTTAGAAGTTCACACTTAGCTCTGAGGCAGGACAGAAACAAACACCTCCACCCAGCAGCACAGCATTACAAACATGTTTGAAATGACAAACACAAAGCTCTTTCCATGTCAAACTCTCCCTCTGATGCCAAATTTAACACAGAGAGATCTTCCTCCTTCATTTCCTACTCCCATTCCTCTTTAGAAACCTTTAAACTGAATGCCCAGCCCTAACCTAAATTGCTCTGGAAGATGCAAGACTCTGTGAATCCACCTCCTTCACATTATACAGTTCTAGACACTTCCTTCTGAAATTATGTTTTTGTTTACCTAAACAACATGCAGTAGAACTTTTAAACTCTAAATTTATTCTCATAGAGCATGCAAGTGGCCCTCTGGGCTTTGTTCATATGCAGCACCTCGCCAAGGGTGGGAAACTGGTAAGAACTGAAGTCATTAGCATCTGAGAAAGCATTATTACGACACAAGAGAAAAATATTTGTTTTACTGCATTTTAATTGAGGCAACTGCACTGCACATCTATTGACAGCTGGGAATGCTGTTTCCCAGCTGCACAAGGGAGATGAAGGCTCTACTACTGCTCATGCTCAACTCCTAAGCCTCCTTCCCTCTCCAGTCTCTTCCCCTATCAGTGTGGTTTTCTTTTCTGTAAATATCCTGCACTGCTATTACCAGAAATCACACCTTAGTGTGCAACGCTGGAGGAAGACGAATAGGCAAAGTAAGCTGAAATTGAGATTTGTACTAAATTCATGGTGGCATCACACTGAGATTGACTACTAAAACCAGACAGGGCCTAAAAAATGCCCTGATAAATCTGATAAATTTAAGATGCTCCAGCTGATTAACAAAGAAGTCCAAGACTGTGGCAGACAGGTTATGTTGCAGACAGGATGAGAAATTATAAAAGAAAGGCCTCATAAGATCAGGCCTGCTCTGCTAAGTTAATAGCTGGCCTGTCACTTCTTCTAAGTGCAGCTAAGCACTTTGCAAGTTCCCATGCAAAAACAATTTTGGTAGGAGTAGTTTGTTAACACAACAACCAATTCTGGGGGAGAAAAAACAACCAGCACCTGCATAAACATTAAATCCGTCCCATGAGAATCAGTGAAGAAAATAGGTAAACAATTCAAGAACAGAGAGATTGGATAGACAAGTAAAATACCTCTTACTAACCAACAGAGTAATTGGCAAGAAAGCTATTAACCAATTAAAGCTACACACAAGGCCTGTAAAAACTGTATAAAATGAGTTGTGTGAATAAAGAATTGGCTTTTCCTGCATTAAGAAAATGGAGTCTCAGCTGACTTACTACAACAAGGTTATAGTACTGTTCTGTGCTGAACAGTTAACACTGGTAACTGTTAACACTTCACTAGGGATGTCATGGTGCCAGAAGTTTAAAAGCGTTTGCATTTTAAAAGTGTTGGGGTTTTTGAGTTTCTTGCAATTAAACTCAACTCAGAGGCAGAAGAGGTCCAAGATCACAGTGCACAGATATAAGGAATAGGTCAAGATGAGGTGTAAGAGGAATCAAAAAAAATTCAAACTGTCAAAGCTAGGGATCTTTCAGAGGCTTTGGGCACACCCACATAACTCTACAGCAGCATGAACACTGAGATCTCAAAATATTTGACATTTAATGAAGCTGAAGGCAAAAGAAACAAAGGCAAGTAAAGGCTGCTTGGGAAATGAAGGGAGCTAAAATGCTGGCAGAGTGAATATGATTGTTGCCTTCTTCCTTTGCCAACTTGATGCCTAATCCACGCATTCACCCCAAATTCAGCAAGCCTCTTCAGGGCTCACAGTGAGGAACCAAACTCAAACTTTAACATGCAGTCCCACACAGACCAACAAACACCACCCAGCTTTCCCTTCCTGCTGAAATTACTGACACTCCTGCTCCGAGACCGGCAGGAACAGGAGCAGGTTTGCATGAAATAAATAAATAAATTCACAAAACAAACTGACTCACAGTACTTCCATGAAAGTTAACACCACCTTTGTATACAGAAGAGCAGCTGTGTGAATGGTGGTGAGATTTAACCAGAACAAAGTAAAAATACTGCCTTTGCAATTCAAAGCAACTGCAATTCCCTCCACCAGGGAAGGAATGCTAGGGGCTATTTATATTTTGACTGAAGAAAAACACACACAGAAAATAGTTGGCAGGAGAAAACTTCTAGGGAATCATTATAAAACCCACTTTGCTATCAGAAGACAGCTGATTGTGTAAATGAAACACTTGTGTCCACTACACTATTGCAATCCCATTGTACAATATTACAAATTTAAATGTACATAAAAAAGACCTAAAGAAAGTTCAGAGGCTTTGAGGAAGCTGTAGTTTTTTTGAGGAAGCTCTATCCAAAATTATTGCAGTTCTGTGTACCTTTTGACTGTTTCAACTTAAAATTAATCTAATTATTCACATGATTATTTCTTCTATTTTTGTTGCACTGTTCTTTGCCCCCA
Source organism: Vidua macroura (assembly GCF_024509145.1). Classification (NCBI taxonomy): domain Eukaryota; kingdom Metazoa; phylum Chordata; class Aves; order Passeriformes; family Viduidae; genus Vidua; species Vidua macroura. The sequence continues at coordinate 3,523,190 of NC_071575.1, forward strand.
TTAACCAGCAAGAATGGGACACTAAGATGACTGCTACCCTACTCACCAGTTCAACTGGCTCTCAATAATAGTATCTGTTATCCTTTCAGATGATGCACAACAGTGGGATTATGCATTCTGTTTTAAGCAAAAAGCATAAAAACTCAGCAGTGCAGCATTTAAATTTTTTTATTATGTTCATTTTATTATAGAAATTCAATTTGCCCTGTCTGAGGTGGTTTGGAATTTAGTTTTTTTTTTTTTTTAATGAGAGCCTTATTTCAAATAAAAGATGAAGACCCTTGTCATTTATAGAATTCAACATCAACATGTTTTTCTAACAGCTTCTTTAGAGTAAAAATTAAGCTGAGCTGAGATGGCAGGAAAGGTATCTAGATTTCTTCTGTTACAAAACACAATTCTGATTTAGATGATAAAGGAAATTAAAAGGAAATGAAACCAACACAAATGTATTGCATCTCCTCAAAACAAAGATTATTGAAGGAACTGCTGGGCATTCCTGGAGCTCCAAGCCACCAGAAAAACAATACACACAGATGCTGTGCTGGGGTACAAAATTTCCACTCTGGCTTGCTTTTATGGCATTTTCATATGGACTGTGTGTTTGGTAGCAGCAAGTGTTACGGGCGAGCGGAGCTGACGACAAAGATGTTCTGGATGATGCTCTCCACCACAAGCTGATGGGGACTGAAATCCACGAGCCCCAGGAACGCAGCAGCAATGAAGGCTGGATCATAAACCCCCAAATGCAGCCCATTCATCCACCCAGGGCTGCATCTTCAGGAGGTGGGGACCCAAAAGCATAATGACCTGAGGAGCCCCATGCACCTCCTCCCTTGCCAGCTGAGCCACAATGACTGGTTTTATGCTTGCTTTTAGCTTTCGCCAGCTGAAAATTGAAATGTGCTAGCTTAAGCCACCTTCTTGATAATCAGATTTCATGGTTGTTTAAACCAAAATGCTGTGAATCACAAGATGACAAATTGAAAGAGCATACACATAAAGCAATGATAATTGTTGGAGCCATGGGCAGTAACTTGTCATGCAATGTTTATTAAACTGCTTTACAAGGGCCCACACCCTTGGTTAGATGAACAGTTTCTGAAGTAAACAGGGAAATCCTAGTGAGGAAAAAAGTTTTCTGGAAAAAAAAGTGTAAAGACGGGGGGAAAAGATTTCTTGTTCTATTTTAAACTTAAGACTACATTCTAACACTCAAATTGTGACTACATTTGTAAATAGTTATTTCATTCTGCTTTGATGCCCACTGAACCCATAAGAGAATGATTACAGTGATGAATTTGAATGATTAATGAAAGAGGAAACTGGGAAGAGTAATCTACTCATTCTACATTAAAAGTAATTTAAGACAATTCATTTACAGATTTGCAATTTGTTTAAAAAAGAAGATTCCTATCATTAGAGATAACTACCCTTGAAACCAGGTAGGAGCACCATCCCTACATTTTCTGAACAATTTAAATATCATTAAGATACTGTCAATTTTTATTTTCACCATGTTCAGCACTCTTTTTTACATTTATTTTAAACCTGACACTGGAGCAAAGAAGGAGTAGAGAGTGTTATGAAAAAACCGTCTCCAATTTTGTTCCAAAATTGCTGCACGAATTAACCTCTCTTGGGAATTAAAAAAAAAATAAGTCAAGCAACATGTCTAACTTTTCATTTTACCAAACTAAAGGAAGGTTGACCTAACACTTCCATTCAGTAACTTCTAGCTAAATTATCTATAAAACTACCCACTATGTGCACATCTAGCACTCTGAGAGTGCAATTTATTTCATACTATTTCATACATAAGTTCTTTCTATTTCTGACCCTCTGTGAAGCACAACTGTGGCTAGTACAAACATTATGGACATCAAAGAGACACAAGACTGTTGCTATTGGACACGAAATGAGTACACAGAAGCTTAGTAGTTCAAAAGAGAAAAAGAGCCAGTTTTATTCAAGCATCTGGTATTTATAGAATTCCAAAGGTTACTGTGGATTGGAGGATGGAATTACCACCTCTCCAACCACACTGGTCTAAAGATCAATCATTCATTTCTCTCCACTCACAGAGAAATATATAAACTATTCCATTTATACATGAAATAGTGTGGGAACTCTGACTCTCAAATATGTAAACATTATCAGAAGGCTAAAGAAGTTTTATGAGAACTTTAAAACTTTCAAAAGAACTATAAAAGAAAACTTAACACTTTTAAAAATCAGGGCAACACAAGACATATCCAAGTGCAAGTCACTGATCTGGTACCTTGTTCCATCCACTGGCATGAGCAGATGCCTCCTGCGTGCGCTCCCGATATTCCTGATATGTCACCGGCCTGCAGAAGTTAAACCAACACTGAAAGTTATAAAAGGAAACAAAAGAGCGTGAATAAAAGAAAGTTCTCAGTTTCCAGAGAATAAAGTATTTTCACATGTATTACAGCACGTAATTTTCAACACCTAACAAGTCTTGTGTTTCAGGACATTAAACACCAGCACCAGACAGAGTCAGGAAGGCATCACCTTTCTCCCAGTTACACACTTTGATATAACTGGTGAGTTTCCTAATAATTTGATACTCTACAGCTTAAAGGACATTAGATATGTAGATTCTCTGATATGCTAGAAAATTTCTAAGCTCTTGCATGTTTTTTTATAATCTAAGATTTTAAAGAAAGAAAATTCCACTAAGAAATTCATAGCTGAGCTAGAGGCCAATGCAGAGTAAAATTTTGTAAACAATACAGGCTATGGACTAATACAGACTAACTGCATTAACATTGTTAGAGTTGAAACAGCACTTTTGATCACAAAACCCCTTCATACTTCAGTAGATACCTCTAGTCTAGATTTATCACATCTCTACTTCTCTGAATTGGGATGATGAAATTCCTCTCTTCCATACTCTTTCCCCAAGATCATTTGGCATCTAAGAGTCAATAACAGCAAAGGCTTTCTGCCAAGTGACAGCAGAAGATGCACTGCTTCAAAAGCAGCTGTCCTCAGCCCAGATCCTTACAAAAGGCAAGTTGAGACCTCAGTTTAATGGAAATAGTGGTAACTGGCCTTGGACAGAAAACTGCTTATTGAACTCCAGGACCCTGTCGTGATCTAACAGCCTACTGTACCTACTATACTGTAAACACTTGTTTATATGCATATCAGAGGGCAGGAAAATATAAGCCAAATTAATAAGTATTGCATCAAATAGCACTACTCTAGCAACAGGGAGAAAAGAACCACGTTAAAGCACAGTGGGGAAAACGTAATTTGGGCTTGTCATTTTAAGGGCACTCTCTTGAATTCCCTGGCACATTAATTCTTTGAAATCAATCAGTGGGATGAGAAGAGCAGGAACAGCTGCAGGAAGGATATTATCAAGAGATTAAACAGTAACTCTAATTTGCCTTAGAAAAAGGCAACACAGTTTCACAGGCATTTCTGACTTTATGTATGTACATACATAAACAAAAAATTACTTAGAAAGCAAATATTTTCCTATAGAAAACACAGGAAGCCTAGAACATCAGAGTATCAACGAGCTGGAACCACTTAAATGCATGGCTGCATTTATGCAACTCTTCCTAAAGCAGCACCTTCCAACTCTAGCTCTCTACCAACACATTTTGGAGGTCACTCAGAAAACCCTCAAGTAGTTCATGTAGATGCATTAAATGTCAGGCTGGTCATTTCTAACAGAAAACCAAGCAACTCCAACAATTGTACCAATTTGCAAAGACATTAATTAAGATACTAGCATGCCAACTGCAATGTGCTATTTACACCATAAGCTTAAACTGGCAGGACAGCTGTTAGGGTGAGCCCAGGAACCCACATCTGCCTCAGATGTGCACCTGAAGAGTGGTCACAAGGTTTGTAACTACCATCCTCTCCAGGAAACTCTCCCACTCATCATGGGCCAGACCACAAACAAACCTTCTGCTCCACTCTTATCTATAAGGATAAGGACATTATTGTGGCTACAGCTCAGCATTCATGAAACTGGCAATGGCAGCTGCCAGTTTCACCAGCAATCAAACTGCTTGAAGCAGCCTCAGAAATTCAGCAACAGAAGCTTAGAAAAATTTTAGAGCTTACATTGCTGCAAAGGGCAAATACCACAAAGAAGTATTTGCACATTATATCACAAAACAAAACAAAACAAAAAAAAAACCAACCAGATAAAGATAGATTGAAAAAGAAAGAAATGCAATACAAGATGCAGTCCTAACTTCAGCATTTCAGCAGCAGTCACAGTGCAAAAGGAAACACCTTTGAAAAAGCAAATGGAAACTCACTTGCTAAGCAAGCTCTGCAGTGCTTTGTGCAGATGTTCCTTCAATTCTTGGGACACTTTCTCCCCCAGATGAGCCAAGCAATCTTCTATTGAGCTCTCTGGATTGGCAGGGCTGAACACTGGGGAAGTGTGGCAGTCAAACCCTGTAGTGGTAAATGCTGAGAGAAGAAGGTACACGAAATAAAACAGATTCACAAAAGAACATCAACAGCCTCAGATTTCTTATCCCAGCAGTTTACACAGTTTACATAAGGGACGAAAAAAATCACAACTCTGTAGTCAAAGCATGCAATGAACAAATCATAGTACAATTGTCCAAATACATTCTGAAAGTGCTACTTACAAGGCAGAGATGACTGAGCTACATTTCCCCACCACCTCTTGTTTCACAATTGCATCCTAACCAGCAAGTTTGCTGAATGTGCAGCTATTCTCCCATTTTAAGCTGATGCTAACCCTGATGGAGCAGCAGAAGAGCCTCTTTCATAGTAAATTTGCCCACACATGGACATCTCTGCAGCAGTACTAGAGTATCATTTTTTTTAAATATTATTTTGTTCATAAAACCTTTCCCTTCTCAGTTTCAAACTTCTAAGAAAGCTTCACACGAAAGAACTTAAACAGCTCTAGAGTGTTTCTGTTTCAGATTTCTGATTTGCAACACACATGCAAAGCAAAGATGGGTTTGAAATCATTCCTTGCTGGGAGTCCTATAAAAGCCACATGTACAGGTCAAAGCATATTACAAAAAATAAACGTGGTGGAAGGGAGAAATCTGACAGTGTAAGGCCACACTCCTTGACACATTAGCTCCTGAGGACTTCTGCCATCAAGTGCAGCAGCTTAAGGGCTGCTTACTTTTCATTATTTATAGTAGACTATTAAATATCACCCAGTTGTTTGCTTTGGCCAGGCTCCACCACTCCAAATGGTAACGTTTAACTATTTTACTCCATGTGGCAATGTGTACAAATCTTGTGGGGGGAGGAGGATAAAGAGATTCAAGGCATTCAAAATTCTCTTTAACTGGAGTACCTGTTACAAATTAACCACCAATACAGTGCATAGAGATTATGGATTGAAACAGCAAAATCTGAAGAGCACCTTCCAAGATTTCTTCATCAAGACGTTTTAGCTCCTCCTCGATTTCTATTTTAATCTTCTCCAAAGCCTCTTTCTCCAGAGCATGTTGTGCCATAAGCTGTTGTTGAGTCCCTGAAAGAAACCAAATGTTCTAATTTAATTTTTCAAACAAGGTAGATAATGGAACATGGTATTGAAATATTAAGTATAACCGAATTTGAGGTGAAAATTCAATGTCAGACAGCAACAAGTATGATCCCTCCAGAGGGCTTATTACAAAAGTTTTATTACACGAACCCAGAAACAGATAAATTTCCAGGCCTATGCAAGGTAGAACTGGTGATTTAAATAAAATTTTAAAAATAAAAAAAATGGAAAAAAAAAAAAAAAGAAAAAAAGAACTGTAAAGCTACCAAGAGGATACATAGGAACTTTAAAAGCAACATCTTCAATTTAAGGCCAAAAGCAAACCAAGGCACATAAACAATCAGCCATTACACCTAATACATTTATTATCAAACTACACCAGAACAAAACACACTGACATAAGCTTGATTTTTAATAGCAAAATATAAAATTTATATTGATGCTTCCAAAATCTATAGCGTTCTCAGAGCAACTATGCAATGACATCAATGAAGAACCCTGAAACCTGTGAACTGTGCATCATTTCTCTGCCCATGAGGAGTCTACAGGCCACAATTTAACACCTGGTTCATAAGCAAGGCTAGAGGCAAAGGACCTCACAATTGTCTGTCAGTTGCCAATTCTCCTCTCTTAACCAAGAAATTTAGGAGTTTGAAATGGCTACATATCCCCAGAAGTTCACATGCCATGGTTTGGGATCACAAATACATTTTCTATGTGCTGACTCTAGATATTGGTAACAAAAGTTGTTTCAGCCACATCAGTCAGGGTTACACAGACTCTCAATCATCTTAATCATTATGCTGTAGCAAGAGACACAAAACTGTTTCCAAACAAACCCAGGTACTCAGGACATCTGAATTTCTCACCCTTTCTGCACCTACACCCAGGGCTACAGTTCTACCTAGACATCCAATGCTCTGCTCTACAGATATTCTTCACTCAGTTAAAGAAAATAAAAAGGGAAAAGATTTGTATCTGTAATGTTGGCATCATCTGACTCAATTTCCTCCTCATCACTTTCCCTTCACATTCAGATCTTCAGGTAAGTCCTCTAACAGCCAGCGGATCTTTCTGGCACATCTTTCTTCATTCCTGTTTTGAAGGCACTAAATCATAATTTGGTGGTCTTGTGAATGACAGCTTTGTGGCCTGTTTTTCCTTTGGTTTGTTTCTCTTCTCTCTGCCTGTTTCCTTTGGTTTGTTTCACTTTAAATGTTGTCTTGCCTTCCCTTTTCTTCCACAATGGACACATATAATCACTCAATTTCATAAAAGGGTGTGTGAAAACTGTAAAAGCACTTAACACACACAGATGTGTAGTTAACTACACACTAATGAAGTACACTGTACATTTCCTGTATTTAAAAAACCACTAGACAATAAGCTTTCAAGGTCTCCTACAATTGAAAAATACGTTAAAAATCCACAGTATCAACCCACTGAACATGTGTTAATGCTTAAAAACTCAACAAGGAGCCCTCTAAACCAATGTATGCTTAAGTCAGTATAAAATGTTTTCATATGTTTCTGCGACCAGTCAGTTTAATTCCATTTGACTTAAGCACACATGTTCAGAATAACTTTACTTAGCTTCTTAAATCCCTTCCCAAGTACCATCTCTTTGCCAAGTCTGAGTAATAAATTCCTGAGAGGAGCAAACTGTTCCTCTTTTTGGTTAATGCCCTGTCAGTCCCTGTCAGTTGCTTCTTTGAAGAATGGAAGCACTGCTCCTGAGTCAAGTGCAACAAGTGTGTGCAAGTGCCACCCCTTGTGTGAACCTGTGCTTTCCCCGTGTCTGGAAGGGACAGGGGAGCACCCATTCTCACAGGACTAATGTGACAATGATCACCCAGGACAAGCTGTCATACTTGATAAGAAGTCACCTGGAAAATGGAAGAGGAGGAATTCCACTGCTGCCAGCGTACAAAAGAGCTGTTTAGATAATCAGCACTGCAGTCAATGGTTTCCATCTCGTAACACCCACAACTTTGCAGCAGCTGCTGATTCTGAGAGCACCTGACTATTCACTCATGCCAAAACATCAAAACCCCACCCCTCCCAGAGCAGTGACTTTGCACTGTTTATTCCCCCCACGAAGAGTGGATTTCAGCTTTCTGCATCTCCTGGATATTGAACTGCTACCAACAAACACTGCACACAGCAAAGTGAGGGGTATCACATCCTAAGTGAGGGGTGTCCTTTTCTCAATTATCCAACTTCCAAGTCACAAGCAGGTAGAAGAAAACAATAAAACCAGCTTATTTTAGATGAGAATATATTTTCATTACCAAAGATGCAAATGGCCACACCATTTCTCAGAAATGGTGTTGTAAGAGCCATAAGCATTGAATGCTTTCCCGTGCTCAAGAAATGGGTCTGCCTCTTCTGGGCTTTTGGCAAACCAACTCTGCAAGGCCTCTTCCCAACCCAGAGGAACAACAAACCTCTGTTATGTGTTCTTACATAACCAAGTTAGTGCATTCTACTTTCTATTTATGGAATAAATGTTCACTTTGGCACAATTATGTTCCTGTTAAGATTTTGGGTTTCAGGTGTTTGGAAGTAACCTAAAAAGTAGAGGAAAATGTGTTCTGAAAGTCCATCAAGCACTGCATCAGGGAGCATCTGACTACTAAATAAGTGTAATACTTCAGTAAAACTCCAGAAGCTCAGGAACAATACAAGACTAACCCTTTTGCCAGGTTTGATCCCAGAAGGAGGAGGGATGGGAAGTCATTCATAAGAGCTAAAGAGTCTGCACATCCCATTCTACAGCGCTTGAGCCAAAATTTCAGCTAGCAAGGGACAACAGCAACTATAAGGAGAGACTGAGAAGATGTTATGCCTTTTTAGTTCAAGGGAATGAAGGATGATTGGAAAAGAAAGCCACTGATGTCACAGACTGCTCCTGATTTTTTTTCTTTCATGCCTGTAATTTTAATTTAGTAATATCTTCATTTTCAAGTTCTCCTACGTCTATTAACTTCTGTCCAGTTGACTTAAAAACTTATTTTCAGCATGACTGTAATATTTCTTTAACATCTCACATCTTTTAAAACAATAAGTAAGATTCTAAAATTACTGTAAGCACTGAGAAGTGACAAAGATATACAAAAATCTTTTTTAAAATGTATTTATCTGCTTCCTTTAATGAAAAGTACACCTATTACACCAGCAAACTCCAGACCATGGACTGCCACACATAGATGCAGTCCTCCATTTCAGGAATGTTGAAAAGAAGCTCTTTATAAACCATAAGAAGGCTCAGCTTAAAAGAAACTGAAAAAGTCTAAAATATTAAAAAGAGACAAGGTATCACCAACTAGCACTTTTTTTTTGTGGGCAGAGAGGAGGCTTAATCAAGTGGGAATTCACACCTCAAAAAGTTCCTTTTCCTTGCCTCAGTTCAGGGAATAGCTCCCTTATTACCAAGAACTCGACTGCTCTGACCTACAGTGTGAATCTTTACAGCCCAAAAACAACCTAAAAAACTCAGTTTCCTACAAGCCAACAGTAGGTACCTTGTGTGTGGGAAACCAGGAAAATGGCTCCATCACCTACAGCTACATACAGCACTTCATATGGTAATTCCAAAAAGACAAGAAATGGTCAAAAGGACATCGTGCACCATAACTGGATTAAAGTACTGTGGATAGCATGCACCTCAGGGAAGCTGTAAAACTGTCAGAACCTTGCTCACCTCTTGACTAACCTATGTCACCATGCAGTAGTGGCACTGACTATAAATCTTTCAGATGCTCTGTAAACTAAGGGATTATTTAAGATTTTTCACTGTCAAGTAAAACACAGAAAACCTAGTTTTCTTCACAGTGTTTGTCGTAGCCACAAGCTCATGGGATGGTGTCAAGCAATGGGGAAGTAGATTAAAATAGAGAAATACATTGAAAGTCACTGTCTGATAAAAGATAAAGAAACATTTATAATACAAACACATTGAATCATAAAACCAAAGGACTCTGACTCACTTGAAAAGTTAGTAATACTAGCAACTGCAGCAGAGTGGAAGCTTCAGTAATGAGAGTGACATCAGGGGGAAAAGTGTAGAGATGTTTTCCAGTACTTAATAATTATTTTCTGTGTCTGAACCAGTACTTATAGGTATGAAGAGTTCTGAAAAAATACACAGCATCTCTCTGCAATCTAATGAACAGACAACTGAGTGCTTCCACACATTTTAAATGTATGTACTCATCTGTTGCCTCAAACATATCGACTTACACACTCTGTGTGTTATCAATTTATCTGATTTGTTCACCTACCTGAGAACCTACCAAAAAGTAACAGAATATACTGCCAATGGATTTTGCTTTAAATAACCTGCAGTGACTGTTATGCAGAATCACTATTCTGAAAAAAACTAATAGGAAAAAATCTCTTAAGGCATTCGGCCAGTTAAATTTGCTGGATTTACCTCTGAAGACACTGAAATCCATTACAGAACACTACAGAGCTACAATGTTAAAAGATTGGCTTGCCCAGTAAAACTGTCTTTTCTTCAAGAGTCTGGAATACTGTGGGTGGCTCTCTCTTCAGTCCCTGTGCTGAAAAGAAGATAGCAAAATAAAAATTTCCAAGTGCTCATCAGGTGTTGATTTAGATCAACCTTATTTGCTTGAAGCCAGAAGTGATTTTAATGCTTGTAATTGAAGCCACCCTTCTTGCAACAAAACCAACCAAGAGACCCAAAAGGAAACACAGCAATGTAATTGTCTATGTAATTCCTCTGAATTTTCTATTCACTGAATAAAAACCCTCCAAAAACCATCAGTCTTGCAAAGCACATTAGGCCTACAAACAATGAGAAGTTTTAACCTATCAACCCATCTAAAGTTTTATTCTTATCTCAGTTTTTGAAACAGAAAGACATACACCAGAAAAAAAAAACTAGTACAAAATGTAGGAAAAGAGAGGCAGATGATGGTAACAGAAGCAGTTCTGGCAGAGGTAAAATAGTACCACTCCTGTTGGGAAGGATCACTTTTTTGGTTGAGTGTTTTTGGGTGGTTTTGACCCACCAGATACGCCTTTTAGTTTAACTGGAGTGTTGAAACTTCACTGAAATCTGGGACACTGTGGTAGAAGGAGGCTCAAGGGAAATACAGAGATCCTAACAACACCTAGTGCACCGTTTTTCATCTCCCATGTCTGGTACACATGCAAAGGCAGAAGATCCTGCAGTGGGTGACACAAGGTGGCTGGAACCGAGATCCTGCGCTGAACTGCCCTCTAGAGGAGTCCCTCACTCTCCCTCTCAAGCACACAAGGAGCTTAACTCCACCAGGGCAAGCTAAAACTTGTCTTCCTGGATGCTTCCATTATACTGAAAATTATTCAGAAAACTTACCAGGAGTAGAGTTTTATTTAGATCTAAGAAAAATAAGTGAAGAGAAAGTACTGCAAATCTCAGTCAAGGTCTTGTATGAATGAAACAAAATACAGGAGTTTGTTCTGCAAGTGGAAAGGGAACAGGCAATAGGCAAAATTGCTGCTTCATTACCTCCCATGGAAGGTCTGTCAGCACAATAACCAAATCAAAGCAAAATAACATTAAGGACAGGTGTTTTTTTATTGGAATCTTCTCAATTCACAAATCAATGGTGATCAGCCATAGAGTAGAAAGACTCCTGACCAGCATTTTGAAGTGCCACAGAAACCTACAATGGAAGGAATCTGGGATCACTCAAAGTGTTGTATCAACAGCTGGTGGTGGTGCCTGGAAAACAGGCTGACAAGCAGGAAGCAATGCTGTGCTGTTGTTACCCCTCCTGTGTCTGTCACCAAACCCAGAAGTCTCCTCCTCAGGATGGGATTCCAGACAGCAACAGCTCATTTCCATTTCCTGGCATTCCCATCCCTCTTGCTCCAGCCAGGTTTCTCAGCTCACACTCGGGACTGTAACACCCAGCTACATCTCCCAGCAGTGCATTAGGCAGGGCAGGAAATATCCATTATAGGCCGTGCTCCCCTCCTAGGGGATTGCAGATTACAGCAAGCACGTGCCAAACAACAAGGAGATACACCCTGGGAAGATAAACTGCTCAACAGTCAATGGAGATGCACACAGCACTCTGAAATAACCACACATAGCCCAGGAGTGCAGCTCAAACACTGCTAAATTACAAGCAAGGTGAGCAAAAGTAGGAGAAAGGATTTTTAAAATGTAGCTAGCAGACAAAAGAAACCTCTCAGAAGCATGGAAGGCAGAAAACCACCACCAGGAAAAGTGAGTAAGAATGAAATAAATCCTGAAGCAGAAGGATAAAGCATTTGCTTAGTTCAATACAGCCTGAAGTCCTTTCAAAGCATTACAAAACGGAGTGAGAAGCAAGTTGGCAAATTAAAAGTAAGGCAAAATTATTTAATCCAGAGGCTTTGATCAGAAAGCAGCAAAAACACTGAAAGACAGGCCTAATTAAAGTGAAACATGACCAGGAGAGGAGACATTGGTCACTGTCTGGTTTGGGGAATGAGGTGGGGAAAATGTAGGAAGATTTCCTCTTTAGAAGTTGTAAAGTATGAATGCTTTAGAGTATTTTAGTAGCAAATCCAACTACAGATTGCTGTGACACAAGCTAACACATCTAAACAATATCTGAGAAGTCCTCTTAAGTCAGTACAAAATTTTCATTTAAGAATTTGTAGCTTTCTCTTTAGAAAGTTTAAATATACCTCTGTAGTTCAGATTGGAAGCTTAGAGGTTCCAGTAACTGATTCTGAAAATGAAAGGTTTCACCTCAATTTGCAAATACTTCAAAGGTAAGTAATAATTTCTTATTCAAATAATTCAAAGGTAAGCCAAATAATTCTTAAAAGCTTTAAGACTAGCATTTTCCTCTCTAAATCTTCTGTTTATAGAACAAAGCAGACTCTTACACACTGAACCTTTAAATGTACTCAATACATTTCCAGTTACAGCCCAGTGATAAATGGCTGGGATGTTCAGAATGACATGTTATTGCTAAAATAAGTACATTTTTCAAGAAAGGGTTTTATGAAACAGCTAAGGTGCCTCTCCTTTCATGGACCACAGATGCAGTCAAAGTGGAAGTAGCAAACATACCTTAAATGCATGAAGGTTAATTTTATTAATTATATATACTAACATTAATTTAATGAATTATATATAATATAATCAGCATATGCTATGTGATTTATTACCAAACTGAAAAGCAGTTCTGTCATAACCTTGTTGCAGTCTTTTCTTTTCAGGATTTTCTCACTTGATGACAGGTAAGTTCAGTAAATGACAGCATATGCATTCTTAAATGATTGTTCAAAGAAAACAAAGATTCTGAAGACTGTCTCTGTTTGGTTTGGAGTTTTTTTAAGTCTCCTTTCATCAGAATAAGTTCTGAATCACAGAACTAGTAGTGACTAAAACATCATTAAGAAGTGGCAAGTCACCCAGGCTTGGATGACAAACAACATTGCTTAAGTGCTTGCCACCACAAAATAAAGAACAGTTTTACCTCCTAAGTTTATGTGAAACACAATCTACCAAACTTCTTTTATTCTGCCTTCTATTTATTTATTTAACCTCTTTTATCCATAAACCTGTCCTGGAAAAAACATCTGACTCCGTGAAGTCCTTGACTTCTCACAAATAAATAAGCAAACAAACAGAAGTAGCATAGGCCACATCTCTGTACCAGCACTGACTGACAACAACAGCAGCCTCAGTGTAATAGGGCAAAACTATTTAGCACAGGAGATTGCTCAAGACACCACTCAGTTTATGCCAGTAAACATCACCTCACCCCTGCTTACTTCCACTTGTGTCCCAAAAAAATAGCAAGCACGGGCTGAAATTCTCATGCTGGCTCAACAAAGGTAATATATATCCATCCCCTTTAGCCTCAAGACTAAAACCACTTACTTTCTTCCTAAACACCAGTCAGCCCTAGCATAGCTCAAATTAAAACAGTAATTTACATACAAACAGCTTTGTTTCCATCAGCATCTCTCATCTTTCACTTGTAATTTATTCATTTTTCACTCAATAAACCAAGAGGCTCATTACACCGAACATCAGGCTCCCACTCTGCATCCCTGCAGGAACACTCCGAGACGCAATTGCAAATCCAGCTGCACGTGTAAAAGGCTAGAGATGAATATGCAAATATTACCTTGAGCTGGAGGAGGAGGATGCTCCTGTGGCTTGTCCTGTGCTGAAAGGCCCAGGTAGCTGAGCACTACGTATTTGGTTTCATAGTGAAATCCTACAGGCACGGCAGTAGCGGACGCCATCGGGGTGGCTGTGCTGCGTGGGGCACGTCGGCTGCGCTCTGGGGAGCCAGGAAGGCTGTCAGGGAACAGCAAAGGGTTTTGTTTGTTGGTTTGTAAGGCTGCAACGGGTCGTGAACCCACACGTAACAAGGAATTATGTAACAATCCTGAAGCAATACCCAGGTTTTTGCCCTGATAGCATATGCATTCTTATTTTAATAAGAACCATGCAGAGGAAACCCAACTGTGCCTCAGTGCAGCTCCCTGCCTGCTGCCAGCAGAGGCATTTCTCGCTCCTGCCTGCCACGGTCACGCTCCCCTGGAAGCAAAACGAGCAGTCCCTCAGCCTGTGTCCTCCTCCCAACACCTCCCATCTCAACCACACACAAAACCACACGTGTTCATGTTTTGACAGAGTCTGAACATTTCCTTAACCACAACATGTGGTGAAAAGACAGGTTCCCTTTCCCAAAGCCTCCCCTGAATATCTTCTCTGCTTTCGCAGATTCGCTACTGTGATGCACAAAAATTGTAATGCAGAAAAAGTGACCAAAATTGCTTCAAATTAATTTTACTGTTCCAACAGCAATGGAAAACACACGGTCAACAGAGTAAATTCCACATTACATTCCACATTCATTGTAGGGATTGGAAGAAGAGATGGTTGTTTGTCCTGGATTTCTCACCCAGACATTATTAAGTATAAACCAGAAGTCCACACCTAACAGCAACATCTGGCTAAAGAACTCCTCCCTGTTTCACTCTAATTGTTTTGTTGCTTTTTTTAAATATCCAAATAAGACCTGCAGGAAAAACTAAAGTAGAGAGAAATTAGAAACGACATCGTAAAAAGTAAAATCTCAAACAACAACATGGAAGTGGGGAAAAAGACATGCAACAGATTAAAAGGATGTTTGAGATTAATCAACATGTTTTAGCTCTTTTTGTTTGGTGAAGTCTGGATAACTGCTTCCAACACCCTGTCAACTTAATGGATCAAATAATACTATCCAGGGGTTTCTGACAAACTCTTCAAGTTCAGTTCTCCAGGACTTCAAAGAGTCATTCCCAAACAAGCAGTAGCCCATTCTTGGCCACCAGAATGGGTGTGTAAATGAAAGGCATACAAGGAAGTTTGTGCTACAGAACAGCTACTGAAGAGGCACTGAAAGAGCCAGACAGTTTAGTAATGTGAGACTGCAGTTACATTTAGAAGATTTTTTTATCAAGTTTAAAGTTTAAAGCAGTTAGAATGAGCAAAATGCTATATACAAGAAAGAGAAATTGGACCCTCTCAAGAGAGTTATGGATTGCACTAGAAATGCCTTGGGACTAAAAGAAAGACTCAGGCTCCAAAACCAAAGAACAATCTGCAAATGAAGCCTCAATGTTAAAAATAATAATAATAAACTGAGAAAGCAAAAGAAAGCACTTGCCTGCCTAGCTGTTCAAGATGCCTGGCCTAACTTCTAATCCCTCCTCCCTGAGAAGGAATTCAGATTAACTGCAGTTGTACACTGGTTACTGAGGATAAACAGAACTAGAACTGTGCTGTGGCATGGTTGCTGTGGGAGTAGGTAGCTTGGCAAAGAAAAATTTACCACCAAACAAAAAGCTGCAAAAGGGAAAGAACTGGTGTAAAATTGGCTGACTATTTTCTTTAGGAACTCCAGTTTCTGAAACTCATTCAGTACTGAAACCAGAAAAGGGCTCCCTGATGAAGACCATACTATGGCAGCCCTGCCTCTTGCCCCATGTATTGAAAAATGCCTGAAAGCCTTTACCAGAAAGGTCGGGTTGTGTCTTTGCTACAGCTTGAACCAAAGTAGCAAATTATATACAAAGGAAACAACAAACTTGGAGTCAACACTTCATCAGGGCTGCCTCTTCCATCCCAAGTGCTCCACAGGCAAAACACCCTGCTTCAGAAACCTAAGAAATCACAGCAGAGAACCACAGCTTTTGCACAACACATTACCCTTGTGCCTCTTCCATAATTGAGATTTTCATAGAGCAAGAGGATCTGGAAAAAAAAATAACTGCTCTGAAGACTCTAGGGTCCTTTAACAATAGATCTGCTCTTCAGACCACAAGCAGCCACATCATCTCCTGTTCACATCACCAGGTGTGAAAGGTGCCGTTCCCCAAAAAGCAAAAGCTCCCCAGCATGTTCCAGTTCTGGTTTGTTCAGTAAAGATCCACAGCCCTGAAATCAAAATGCTTCTCGCAATGCCTACACAGTGAATGGGAGCCCTTCCAGACATCCTGAACTGATCTCTCCTGAAAAAAATCAGCCTGACAGATGGTCCAGAGATATCCAGAAACTGCGCTGTGGACCAAAGAACAAGTCTGGATATATAATAGAGATTATTCTTCAAAATATAATTCCAAATCAATGCAGAAAATGAAATTTAAAAAGTTGATCAAAACCAGCATGATATCCAAAGCAGCACGGTGCAACAGGGAGGCCTAATTCACAAAAATTACAGCTCAGCACTTCTGAGGGGAGGAGGGGAAAAAAAAAAAAGCAGAGAGAGAGAGAATGAGACCACTGCTTATTTAAATAGTGGCTAATGTTTCCCTGGGGAAAGAATGATTTAAAAAAATTACCTTGGTGGATATATTTTGAGAGGCAGTTTTATAACGAAATGAGAAAGGAGACTTAAGAACTTGAATGGAACAAATCTTCAAATTCACACAAAAGAGTGTCATGAGTGGAAGTGCACTTCAGAATCACTGGTCTTCCTTTGAGAGAAGCCCACAGCACAGTAACTGAATGACTCGTTTAGGATTGGTTTTGTTTACAAAGACAAACAGAGAAATACTGACTCAGATACTGTAAATATCTCAGAAAAGGCCATTTTTCAGGAATGAGGGGGATTGAAAAAGGACACACAGCTTGAGAGACCAGATCAGAGGAAAGAGAGCTCTCCACTAAAGGAGCAGAATGGAAGAGAGTGCAGAAAGTGTTTAAGATGATAAGCTTGTACAGGCGGTGCAGTGGAGCAGAGGAAACAAGGCGTTACACAGACTCCCTAAGTCCTGAAGCCAGGGCAAGAGGGCTGCTTCTGGTTTAACAGGTTCTCTGAAGGAATACTGTCCTTAAAAAACTACAGAGATCAATATTATCACCAATTACTCCCTACAAAAAAAAAAAAAAATCACCTTTCCCAGTTCCTGCTCCCTTGGGGGACAGAAGGCTCTACCTGTTGAAGCTGACTTAGCTTGTCACTCCTCCGGCCCTGCTGTCGCTTGTTTCATGTGGGCTGAGCTGCTCAAGCGACCTGAGAGCAGGAGTTGCAGCAGGACTGACATTTCCCCATCTGTCACGTCCTAATCCATGGCAGAGTTATAAATTGGATAATGGGCAGCACAAGCCTACCAATGAATAGAGCGAATATAATCCCCAGCGATGAGGCCAGCTGTGTTTCAGTCCCTATCTGTAAAACCCTCCCGTGCAACAAGATGTGTTTACCATGCGTCATTCAAGCCCCGAAATGCAACATCACTGCTCTACTGCCCAGAGCAGTTCAGCTGGTTTTTACAAACAAAAACCGTAGGCGATCAACATCACCTATGGATTTCAGAAACACCAGCCCTGCCGGAGCTTTTTTCCAAACAGCAGCAGCACGGCCCTCAGCTTCCACTCCAAAACGGAGTCTCTCCAGAGCTGGGTGCATTCCCCACCTAGAGCCCAGGCCTCGCTCACCAGCTACAAACGCAGTCACGGCTGTGGCAGAACTCCTCCTGCTGCTGCTGAATTACTGCAAGGCACACACGGCCTCAGCCAGCGAGCACGGCCGGGCACAGGGGCAACACCACGGCAGCACTGCAGCTCAAATCGGTTTTAGGGCCGCCTGACATCGATATGCTCGCGGTTTGGGTCTTCTTCCCGACACCAATCTCTGCAACAGGCAGCCACTCCCAGCTCAGCTGCATCGACAGCCTCGGGTTTGCACGGTGCCCTCTACCCAACTTACCGAATTTCAAGGAGCTGCAGGTCTACAAAGCCACACCCCATGTCAACGGGATGGAAAATATTCAGGCACTCGGCAGCCTTACCAGAAGGCTTCTGTGGGGATTTCGGGTGAGACTTGCATGTGTGGACTAGTTAAACCTCGCAGCAGTTTGTCTCTGAAAACGCTTCCCATAACAGGCAGGACTATCCAAAGCATCCAGTTGTGATCAGCTTGGGAGATAAATTCTCCGGAGTACTTTTCCAACTGAGTATGAGGGCATGACTAAGAGATTGTTTATAATAAACTGAAAACTACTCAGTTCAAACACGTCAGCTCCTACTGGAAACGGATCAATACTGCAGCCACTTCTGATCCTCTGGTGGCACTTAATGGATAGAAATACTGGAAAACATTAATTGTTCTTTATCTGGACAGTGGCTGTAGCTGACCTTTGACAGAAATCCAATTAAGTGAGCATTCTAAGCAAACGGGGTGATTTCTCTTCTAGGAAGAAAAACAAAAGCTGCATGCGTTATCTACTACAAAGTTCCTCAATCCTTTGCAGCTTCAAACCATCTCACCACAACCTTAAATTACGACAAACGCAGCTTTTATTAACGAGCTTCCATTCACTTTCCATCCTAACGCGCCTGTTTGGGTTTGAGAAGCCGGAAAAAAAAAAAAAAGCCGTTCCAAGTTCCAGCGGCGCCGGAGCCGCCGGCGGGAGCGCAGCGTGAGCCCCTCAGTTACTACGGCGATGATGAATGAGATATTTATACCCGGCGGGCGGGCACGGCGTCGCCATGAGTCACCGGCGGGGCCGTGAGGGACTCGCAGCCTGCGCGCTGCCGCGGCCCCTGCAGCGGCTCCCCCTTTGCCGCCGCTGCCCGCCGGGTCCGGGGGCGTCCCGGGGGTGTCCTGGGGGTGTGCCGGGGGTGTCCTGGGGGTGTCCCGGGGGTGTCCTGAGGGTGTCCCGGGCGGAGCGGGGTCCGCGCACCCTTCGGCCGCGGCGGGGGCGGGAGCGGCACCGGCCGCCAGGGGGCGCGCCTGCCCCCGCCGCGCCCCCGCCGGAACGCGCGCGCCCGGCCGCTCCCCCCCCCCAACCATTAAAGGGGTGCGCGCGCGGGAGGGGGGGCGGGAGCGCGCGGCGCCGCCGGTCCCCGCTTCCCCCCCCCCCCCCGCCGCCCTTAAAATTAATAAGCAAACGCAGACGGATAGGGAAAGAAACAAACAAGCAAAACAAAACAACCAGCCCGCCCGCTCCCCCACGCCCGTTTCCTCACCTGCGGGCGCCGCGGGGAGGAACTGGAGGCGGAGGAGGCGGAGGAGCGGCCGCAGCTCCCGGGTCGTTCCCGCCGGGGGGGGCGGTGAGGGGAAAAGGGGTGGGGGGGGGGGGCGGGCGCGCGCCCGATGCGCGGGCTCTGCCCTAATTTGCCGCCGCCGCCGCCGCCATGATGGAGGGGGCGGGGGCAGGAGCGCGCGGGGCGCGGCGCGGCGCGTGCCGCGCGTCACGGCTCGCGCCGGAGGGGGGGCGGGGCCCGGCGGGGAGGGGAGGGGCGGGGTCCGAGTGACGTCACAGGGCGGGCACGGGCCGGGGGTGGGGGGGGCCGGCGGTGGCCACGGGGCCACCGGGAAAGAACCGGGGCGAGTGGGGGTTGGTGGCAATCTCCGCCGATTTCCTCATGGATTCGGAGGGAATGGGGCCCTTGGCAGTTCAGCTCCCGCGTGACGTGGCCGCAGGTGTGCGTGAGGTGGGCCAGAGTCCCAAACCGAGCCTGGATAGAATTGTGAAAAACGCCAATCACTTGGTTTTTAAATTTTTTTTAAAGTTTAATAATAATAAAATGGTTATAAAAATAGTAATGCAATTAGAGTAATAAAAATGTAGAGTTAGGACAATAGCAAGACAATAAAAAGCAAAGAATTCCGGACGTCCGGATGCTCTCGGGCACTTAAGCCACGACAAGCCAGTTTTTAATTTTTTTAAAGTTTAATAATAATAAAATGGTTATAAAAATAGTAATACAGTTAGAGTAATAAAAATGTAGAGTTAGGACAATTGCAAGACAATAAAAAGCAAAGAATTCCGGACGTCCGGATGCTCTCGGGCACTTTAGCCACGACAAGCCAGTTTTTAAATTTTTTTAAGTTTAATAATAATAAAATGGTTATAAAAATAGTAATGCAATTAGAGTAATAAAAATGTAGAGTTAGGACAATTGCAAGACAATAAAAAGCAAAGAATTCCGGACGTCCGGATGCTCTCGGGCACTTAAGCCACGACAAGCCAGTTTTTAAATTTTTTTAAGTTTAATAATAATAAAATGGTTATAAAAATAGTAATGCAATTAGAGTAATAAAAATGTAGATTTAGGACAATTGCAAGACAATAAAAAGCAAAGAATTCTGGACGTCCGGATGCCCTCGGGCACTTAAGCCACGACAAGCATGCCTTGGGAACAAAGGAATCACCTTAAAATCCATACACTGTTGCATATACAAAACACTTCATGATGATGCATATATTTTATTTAAAACAAGAAATTCGTCTGGTACTTGTCAAAAAGTTTCTGTTAATCCCCAGGCACCTTCGAGTCTAAGTCAGGCTTGAAGAACTTTGTTGATAAGGAAAACCATAAATTCCTCTCCTCTGGAAAATTTAGGGGTTTCTGTAATTGTTATCCCTGTGCGAAGAATTCCTTGATTATCTCATCTCTTTCTCGAGATAGTTAAAAAGTATCTTACATAGTATGGTTTCTATTTTAACATTGTGTTATAACCTAAAAATACATTCAACACACTACTTGAGAGCATTAATACAGAATAACTTTCCAACATTACACATATAATATTCATTGTAACTATTGCGAAAAGCCAATCATAAAATATGCATTTTTCACAGAATTCCAACTGTATTTGTTATTTTATTTAGCAATATTTATTGTATAATAATATATCTATTTGTATTCGTTATTTTATTTAGCAATATTTATTGTATAATAATAGGCATCATTATCATTTGCTATTATTTCTTCTTTTTTTTTTTTTACTTTATTAAAACTTGGTTTTAATATTATTCAGGTGGTGCCTGAAGTAACAGTAAAGTGTTCTCCGGACCCAAAGTACAAGCTGATTTTCAGCATTACAAAGGCAATATGCAAAGACAGCAAAGTTACACGCAGAGTTTTATAATAAGCTTTTCCACGCAGGGGGGGAAAAAAAAAAAAAAAAAAAAAAAAAGCACAGAAAAAATTAAGGAAATGGAAATAAATCAGGAAGAAGCATGGATGTCACGAATGCCACATTTGTAAAGGAATGGTTTTGTCTTTTCCTTCCTGCAGAGGGGAAGTGGAAGCCTCTTGCCGATTAGAACAAACCAATGCTATTAGAGACGACAGAGTTTGTTTGAATTTTTGCCGTAACGAAAAGAATGGCAGCAGTAACAGAACTCCTGCCAGGCCCTCCTTCCCCTCCCCTTGTCCGGCTGTTTCCTGCACCCTTCTGCTTCTCCTTCCTGCCATGGGCAGCCCGGGGCACGGCCAACACAGAGCTGCTTGAGGGCCTGACAGGCGAGTTTGGGAAGGACATTTTGATGCTTGAGCGCGTCCAGAGGAGGCAACGAGGCTGGAGAGGGGCTGGGAACACAAACCCTGTGAGGAACAGCTGAGGGAGCTGGGGTTGTTTAGCCTGGAGGAGGCTCAGAGGTGACCTCATTGCTCTCTACAATTTCCTGAAGGGAGGTGCAGACAGGTGGGGTCGGTCTCTTCCACTGACAGAACAAGAGGACACAGCCTCAAGCTCCGTCAGGGAAGGTACAGGTCGGATATTAGGAAAAAATATTTCATCAAAATAATAATAAAGCACTGGAATTGTCTTCCCAGGTAGGATCACCATCTCTGGATGTGTTTAAAAAAAGACTGGACGTGGCACTTGGTGCTGTAGTCTGGTTGAGGTGTTGGGGCACGGGTTGGACTGGATGATCTCAGAGGTCTCTTCCACCCTCGTGGTTCTGTGATTCCCCCCGCAGGTTTAACCCCCCGCCAATGGCTCCGTTCGCACAGCGGCGGTGACGCGACACCCACCCCACCGTATATGGCGCCGTGACGTCACTCGCCCTCCGCGTTCCTATTGGCCCGGAGGCGCGGGGGGCGGGGCCGTGTGGCGACCCCGCCCCGGCCGTGACCCGCACCGGATCTGATTCCGCTCGCGGCCACCGACGGCACCGGGCGCGTCTCCTGGGCCTGTGGTGCCACCGCCACCACCGACACCGCCACCACCGACACCGCCACCGCCGCCATGGCGCTCAGCGATGCCGACGTGCAGAAGCAGGTATGGCCGCCAGCCCCGGCCCGAGCGGAGCCCCCGGAGGGCCCTGGGGAGCGGGGCCGGGCGCGCCGGGGCCCGCAGCGCAGCGCCTGGCCCGGCTCTGCTGCTCTGCCGGGGCGCTGCCCTGGGAAAGGAGGATCGGCGGAAGGGAAGGAGGCCGGCTTGGGTAGAGGAACCTCCGGACAGAGCGATTTTTCCCCTGCCGGGGTGGATGGGCCCCAGCGGGGAATTTCCTTGGGGCGTTTTGGTGGCGTGTTAACTCCAGATTGTAACGAGAGGGTTCCCGAGCAGGCTGTGTGCTATCTGCAGGGTTTAATTGCACCTCGAGGCGGGTAGATACAGAACTTAGATGAGTACCGTGTTTTTACATGCCGCTGGGGTCGATGCTTAGAGGTGAGGGCTGGTCTCTTCTATGCCTGCACTGGGAGAACCAGGGAGAAAGTGGCCTTAAGCTGAGACGGGGGAGATTCACATCAGATATTGGGAAAAAATACTTCACTGTTAGGGTGGTCAGGCATTGGAATAGGTTGCCCAGGGAGGTGGTGGAATCAGCATCCCTGGAGGTCTTTAGGAGGTGTCTGGATCTGAAGTGGTTTTGTGGTTTAAAGGTTACAGTGGTAGTGCTACATTGATGGTAGGACTGGGTGATCCCAAAGGTCTCTTCCAACCTTAATGATTCTATGGTTCCCTAAGGATTTCCCATCTCATTTTTGCTTGTAGCTGTGTTACCTGCAGTTAGCTGTACTTTAACATTTGGGTGGCCTCCTCAGCATTCCTGAATGACCTTTTCAGGTCTACATCCCAAGCAGAGTGGTGCAGCCTGGGGCTGGCTCGCAATGGAAACTTCCAGCCCTGCAGTCTGGCTGTGGACACTCCTCCAGAGGCAGGACACCCTGTCCCTGTTGACAGTAAACACTGCCCTCAGCTAAAAAAACTGCTTTCAGCTGGGTTGGAGATGGTGTGTGGTGTTAAAGGCCGTGGGGATCTAGTCAGCACAGGGCTGGGTAGTTTCTTGCAGGTGATGAGCAGATCAGGCAAGTTCCCTTTGTCCTCTGCATCACAAGTACTTGTGTCTCACTTTCTCATTCAGTAAACATAGTCTATTGGCAAGGAAGCATCACGATGAAAGTAAAATTGGTAGGTTGCCTTTCTCCAGAAGGAGAATTGTAACATTACATTGTATTCCTTTTATCTGCAAAGCTCGGGGGTTCCCCCCCCCTCTTCCGTGATGATAATAAAAATAAAGCTGACATTAGGGTGGTCTTGCTCAGCCAGAATGGACCTGAACTTCAAAGGTCAGTTCAGGCCCTGGTGATGTATTAAACATGTAATACTGCTAGCATTTCACATCTGCAGCATTCCTGTCAGTGCTTTACACTCCTGGGCCCAGGATCATCCTGTTAACTGGACAGTGCTGATGGCTGACAGTCCTGCATGAACTTGCCAGCTGGTCCTCTTAACTCCTTACCCCCACACTGCCAATGACTGTCACTCTGAAAATCATCTCTGATTGAGACTTTTTCCCACTGACAGACTTGCTCTGATGTTCTGTCAAAGGTATTTAATATATTGTTCCATCTGGTCACTTCTAAAGCCCACCTAACACCTAGAAGTTCCCTTGGAAAGGATAATCACACTGCTCCTGTCAGGAAAACCCCTCCTTCCTTTCTATAGGAAATACTGCTTTGAAATAAGTCTCTCATTTCAAAATACGTTTTTGTCACCGTTATTAAAACTAATCCTATTTATAGACGTGAAAATCTTGCTTTGGATCTCTCTTCATTTCTATAAAAAGCAAAAGGGGATTTCAGTACAGCAGCTTTTGAAGGAAGTAGCACAGTTCAGTGTTATCAGTCTAGAAGTGGGTTCCATACTAGGTTGCTTCCATCTCATTCCTTTTCTTTACACAGAGGATGTTTCCCAAACACCCAGAACTGTTAAAAGTGCTTTTCCAAAATTCAGAAACCAGACTGCACTGGAGGAAGCGACTCAGTGACATAAAGGCTGCTGCTGCTGAGTTTTCAGTCTTCTTCAACAATAGGCTATTCAGAAAAAAAAAATGCTTACTTTAAATGCCTTTCTGAAATGCAGGGTAGGAAGCTGATGCTGTAGGTAGACAAGCACTTGAGAGTCTTTGCAGACATTAATTAAAAGAAAACCTGCTGATTTGATTTTGAGGATGTAGATGTTACTGTTCACTTCTTCCACTGTGTTAACACATGTTTAAAATCTTCCACTTGTCTCTTCACTTCTGTTTTTTCATCTCTGTGGGCTTAGTGCTGTTCTGCACATTGGCTCAATTTTCACCTTGGCACCTTTCTAATCTCTTTAAAACATTTAATTTTAACACAAGATTCTATAAATAGAGTCTTCTGTGTGAGTTTATTCAGACTGGATTTTCTGCAAAATGTATCTCATCACTAAGTGCAAGCAAAAAGTCAAAGGTTTTTATGGTCTGCTCCATCTGGCCGTGAAAGTGTCTGTACCTCATCCCAGCTGCAGTTTGGTTGGGAATGAGTCCTTCCAGTCTGCCCCAAATGGGAACCTGAACTGATGTCTGGTCACAGAAAGGCATGTGATGGATGAACAGAACTTGGTCTGATTGCTTTCCTGGTCTTTAAGCTGCTGGGCCTGGCCTTTGTAGTGCTTTGAGGTGGCTTCAGAAATGTTTTTCAAGTAGAACTTCTTGGTTCCTGTGGGGCTCTGAAGCAGCATGTGACATTCTTGATGTGGTCTGGGTCACAGAATGTTGCTGCTGCTGTCTCCTTCCCCAGCCCCTCCAAACTGACCTTATAGGTCTTTACAGAATTTATTACAGTTTCCCAAGAGAAGTGTCTCTGGTGTTCAAAGGAACTTCTGGCTGTACAGATCTGACCAGAGTGGTCAGTGGCATTTCGCCTTGCTTCATTGTTCCCCTGTGGAAGGCCCAGGTTCATTCAGATGCCATCTGTGTTAATCTTTATGTTTCATGTAAATGTCATAACAAACAGACTCATTTTGCTGTGTGAGGATTTTTTGAAGTCTGGGAGGTTTGTTTAATAATCCCAGGGGTGAAAAAGTTGGGCTCATTAATGAAGAACAAAAATACCCAGCCTGGCATTTATAAAAATTTACTTTGGGCTTGGTTGGTTTGTTTGGAGATTTTTTTTTTTATAGTTGCATACCTGAAGTGCATTCTCCTAATGGCAGCTAGTGAAACAGCATTATATAGAATTATTGGGGAAATAAATTTTCTTGTAATATATGTCAAGATGAACTGACTCTTCAGTGTGTTTGCTCAATTAAATTTCCTTGCAAAACAATATTATATAAAAGAGTAAATGGATATGGAGGATCTACAGGTGAGTAGATACATACACACCTACTTCCTCTGGTCAATGTCCTTTCCTACAGAAAACATTTTCTTTCCTCTCTCTCTTGTTACAGATCAAGCACATGATGGCTTTCATTGAGCAGGAGGCCAATGAAAAGGCTGAAGAAATAGATGCAAAGGTAAAAATGGAAGTTCACTGTCAGTAAGTGCAAAAGGAAAACTACATCCCACATCCCGCTTTGAAAGTTGCAGTCAGAGAGAACTAGGAACTTTAGTAAGCTACAGCTGATTTCTGTTTAGTTACTATAGAGCAAAAATTGTACCAAATAAAGGTAGCATTTCCTAGCTTTTGGCAAATGAAAATGACTCAGAGCTGGTTTTGGTCAGTGTTTTGGTGGTTCTTGAATATAAATATATTCATATCAAAGTTCACCCCTTTTTTTAAGCAATCAGGAGAGCTGAGGGGTAACGTGACTCAATTGGACTGAGCAGAACACCTTCCCCCACTAAATTAGTGTTTAAGGCAGGAGTTGAATTACTTGCAGAATGCTTCACTTAGGTTAAGCCACAAGAGACTGGGTTTAATATTAACCTGGTGATATAGATGTTTACTGAAGAAGGATTAATGGTGCCTTTCAGCCCCAACAATCTGCATTATACCACTAGTGAAATGCCTTGTTGGTATTGGACTCAGCATTTGTGTTGCTGATAATATTTAATCTCCCTTAAACATTTAGGTTTACACAAATATTTAATCAGTACTAAAGCATGTATTCCTGAAGATCTGCAAACAGAATTTAGAGATTGGATTCTCAGATATAAGTAGAAGAATTATCCATGTGTTTTTACATACTGTCTGGTGAGGCTTTACAAAAAAAAAAATAGAGCTGCACTGTCACCCTCCTTGTGTAGGAATTACTTAAAGAGGTGAAGGGTTTTTATATGGACTCATAAATTGTATCATCCTATCCTGTCTGTGAATGTGCTCTGTTACATTTTGGTTCTGTTTTTTTCAGCCCAAGGAATCAATTTCCACTTCAGTTATTTAATTTTTACTGTAGGCAGAAGAAGAATTCAACATTGAGAAGGGTCGCCTTGTTCAGACACAGAGGCTGAAAATCATGGAGTATTATGAAAAGAAGGAGAAGCAAATTGAACAGCAAAAGAAAATGTAAGTTGCTTGGGCTAGGCAGCTGACTTCAGAGCCTGAGCTTGCATTTTGTTGTTAATTTTATACAAAATTCTTCTGTCCTTGCAAACACTCAAATTGTAGACAACATATTTAGTTCTAATTCTGAGTTTCTGTTTTCTTCTGGGGAGAAATGATCAAAGCTGAGCTACAATGGTAAAATAGTATGATGAAAGAATCCTTCACATTTCTTTATGTAGTTAATGTCTAGAACTTTACCCTGGTCTGTTACCCTGGAACACACGATCATGTCGGGTTTAGTTTGGCTGGGTCTTCACCAAGAAAGGGGTTCTGCAGTTTAATCTTTTGTGCAGGTCCAGAAGCAGATTCAGACAGGTGAACAGACCTTGTTTTTAAGTGTTGTAGGATTGTTACCTTTAAATGCAAGGCATGCAGTTAAATGTTACAGTTCTTGTGTCAAAGGCTGATGGATTGATTCAACTTTATCATGCAACTTGCAGTCAGATGTCCAACCTGATGAATCAAGCAAGGCTGAAGGTCCTCAAGGCAAGGGATGACCTTATTGCAGTGAGTATCTCTGAAGTAAACACACAGTCCCTGTTTCTGTCATATGTTAGGAAATGGAACCGTTCTCTAATGAAAATATGATTTTTGATTGGGTGATGTTTACTTCAACATACAAAAAAAATGGCTTTCCAAGCTGCTCTGAAAAGGCCTTGAGAATTTAGTCCAGCTTTGCTTATCTCCTTATTTTCACTGTTTCCATTACCTGCTATTTTAGGGAAATACAGTGGTCTGCCAGGAACGTTGCAGGCAGTGTTGTATCTGTCATTTGCACAGGGGCTTGTTTCTTTAAAGAGCAGCAACTCTCTCTTGCACAGTTGGTAGAACTTTGAAATTCTGCTTGCCTGAAGCAACGTTTATGTGAAAACCCCAGCATGGCATAAGCAAGGGGGCTTAGAACACCACTAACTGGGATTTTTTGTGTCCTTCAACGGCCCATAGTACATGAAAAGTTTTGCTTCTTGTTCTGGTGACCATTGTGTGTATTGACACAGAGGCTGAGTAATCCTTCATCAGAGCAGGCTACGTTCAGGCTTGTTGGGGTTTCCTGTGTTTATCTCTCACCACGGGCAGCCTGTCCCCATTCTGCTCACTGAGCAGTGAGCAGGTTTGCTGTGCTCTCCCACCTCGGAGAGTTTGAGTGTTCCATGTTCTGCTAGATGGGGCTGTTGAGCTGTTGGAAAAGCTTGAGAGGGCTGTGGAAGTCAAAAATAAAAGATGGGATAAATGTTCAGGTTGATGCTACCATGAAAAAGAAGAGTTAGCAGAAGAAAATCACCAGTTTATTGACTCTTTAAAATGAGTTTCAAAACTTCAGATTGTATTCCCAGAGAGGGGGAAGGTGGATTGCTGAAGGGCTAACTGTTGTGGTAGTCTCTGCTGGGTAATCTCTTCCTCATTTATCTGCTGACTCAGCCTCATGCTTCTGAGTAATTCTAAGCAGTCTTCCTCATTTTAAGACATTTAAAGTCACATGCTGCTCACTCGTTCTTCCCTTATCAGATCTTTGGCTTCTTTCATGAGAGATGAGCAGTTCCAGGAATGCAGTGTTACTCTAGGGAGGACAGAATAACTAGGTTTGACCATGACAGTAAAGTGTGATTGTTTTCTATCTTCATACTGATTGTGTTACTGTGCACTCTTTTTCTAAACACCATGAGGTAGGACAGGAGAGAGTTTCTTTATCCGAAGCATTTCTGATGGTTCAGTTTTAGGAGCTTTGAGTTGACTCTTTAAAAATTTCTTCAAAATTCAGTCCCATCCAATGCTGATTTGCTGAGTAAAGACAATCAAGAGAACTACTTCAAATTAAAAATAAGCTGTCTCTTTTAAATTTTGATTTGCATTTACTTACAATTAAAGAATACCTAACCTGAATATTATTTGATGGAAAAATAGATTGGATTTCTTTGCTCAGCCATAAAGCTGCAAACATTTATTTGGACAACTGTATTATTTTACATTATGCAATTATTTACTACATATTTAGTTTATCTAAGTTAACATTTTAAGTACCGTGCTTTTACTCCTGAGCTCTCCCTTTTTCACACAAAAGGAATTATTGTCAGGTTCTAATGAGGTCAGCCCAGGGCAGGAAGAAGGGAAGTGTTGGGCAGGGATAGTGTGCCATGCACAGAGATGGAGGTCTAGCTTGGATGAACACCAGCTGGAGTGTACATTTACGTGTTGGCAGGGTGTGAGAGCTATAATAGAAGTACAGAAAGTTGGTAGGCATGAAACCAAATGCCAAACAGATGGGCTCTGCTGATCTGATTTCTTCTGAATGTAGGATTTGCTGAATGAGGCCAAGCAGAGACTTGCCAAGGTGGTGAAGGATACTGCCAGGTACCAGACACTGCTGGATGGACTAGTTCTACAGGTAAATACTTAAATTGTAAAAAAATTGATCATTGCTGCCCTAGCCCCCTAGGTTTCTTTTGCTAGAAATAACCCTCTGAAAGTTACAGTTGTGTTGGAACCTGGATCAAATGCTGCTGGGTGATCCTTGAGCTTTCAACATCACTTCAGTCTCTTTGAGTCTTGGATTCTGAGCAGACAAGGTTGCTGCTTATTTTGAGGTGTAGAACCTGGGATGCCAGCAGCAGGTCCATTGTAAGAATAATTGCAGATGTGCACACACACATTTTAGGGTGCACACATTAGTGTGTGATGAGCTGGATCAAATGCCCCTTTGTCAGAGGCTGTTTCTCCAAGCCCACAAGTCAGTCGATACCCGTCCGCTTCGAAAACCTTTTCAGCATTTGAGGCTTAATAAGCTTTGACAGATTTACTGCAGTGTGGAATGAGCCTGTGACAGAAGCAGGCACAGAAAGCAGAAACCAGAGCTTTGCTTGCCTAGAAGAACATCCTCAGGCCCCAGAAATGAGCAGCTGAAAGTCCAGTGAGCGTTGGCCAGGTCAGTCCCGTGAGCTCTGGTGCCTCCTTCTGGCACAGACTGGTCCTGTTGCTGTGAACTCCCAGGAGCCATCCACGAGCTCTCCTGTCACACTTGGATGGCAGAGTTTTCTCAGTAGTGTTGCTGTACATCAAAAAAAACCCAACCCTTTTTTGTTTTTACAAATTGGCCACACTTCTCTTGGCTTGTTACGTTAGATCCAGTGAGGGATCTGTGCTCACAGCCGGACCAGATGATCATTGTAGGTCCCTTCAAATTGGAGCTAAACTTATTTTATTCTGTTCTAGCCTCAGGTAATAGCACAGGAATACCTGTCTACTTAGACAGCAGTGATCCTTATGTGTGCAGGGATCCTTGTGTGTAACTGGCCAACACAGTCCTGAGACACTCCATATGTTTAGTTGCACTTGAGTTCCAAAAACATTGTCCATATTTGGGCTCTTCCCCAAACATTGGTGCTGTCCTCTCAGAATGTCTGCATGAGGTGAACTTGTGAGCAAAGATCTAAATAAGTGAGGCTGATATTGTTGGGACTTGAGTTTCAAATTGATCAGCTTCTTTCCTTTCTTGGGGTTACATAATTGTAACAAAGAACACATTGACTTCCTGAAACTGAAATGGTTATTCCTTGCAGGGATTCTACCAGCTGCTTGAGCCCAGATTAGTTGTTCGGTGCAGGAAGCAGGATCTCCCCATGGTTAAGGTAAGACACCTGGAATATTTTGACTCTGCCCTGCTCACAGAGGCTGAGACCTGACTGCATGTATTTGCTGCTCAGATGCCCCTCTCTCTGTGTGATATGGAAACAAGCTTTGCTTGTTGCACTTCTGTTGCAGCTACAATGTGCTTCCAAAGTTGGGGGTCATTTCCCTGCTTGGATATTACCTTGGAAACTTTAGACATGGCTACAGTATTAAGAGTAATAACTAGGTTTGGCTGAAGAGCCAAACTGAATGCATTTGCTTGATTAAAAAAAAAAAAAAGGCCTCAATCCCTTCATTTTATTAGTACAAGTGATTGAGTGATCAAACCCGGGTGCTGCAGTAGCATTTGTCAGTGCTAACTGGAGGTTTATCTTTTTTCCTAGACTGCTGTACAGAAGAGTATTCCCATCTACAAAAATGCCATAAAAAGGGATGTGGATGTTCATATTGACCAAGACAGCTTCCTGCCAGAAGATATGTAAGGAAAATGGGATTGTTTTGTACAGGGCACTAACTTAATGCAACTTTTCAAGCCACAGCTCACATTAGTGCCAGAAAATTAAGTATGGAATGTCCTCAAAGTGGCTGCTGCTGTTCTTGTGAAACAAGAGTTTATCAGACACACACGCTGCAGTTTTCTCCAGACAAGCACTGTCTCCACCAAAAATGTGAGGAAAAGTTTTGTGCAATCTGCAGCCTGACTCACAGTACTGGAGCAGGGAATAACTGTGCATAGGAGCTGAACCACTGGTCTTTTAAGGAGAGAGAATATGGATGTGGCCATGCTTTCTGTCTCAAGATGAAGCAAACTGAGTCGTA
This sequence comes from Vidua macroura, assembly GCF_024509145.1. Lineage (NCBI taxonomy): Eukaryota > Metazoa > Chordata > Aves > Passeriformes > Viduidae > Vidua > Vidua macroura. Next base: position 3,554,233 of record NC_071575.1, read on the forward strand.
AGGTGCTGCAGGATAATCACTTGATGGGGTTTATGTCTGTTCTGTCTGCAAGGCTCTGTTTCCATATGCTATCACAGAGGTACCATAGACAAAGCTGTATATTCTGCCATCTTTATGTATGGGCCAACAAACAGTACTTTTAGCTCTTTTCCTCACTTTCCAAAATGTGACTGCTGTCTTAATAACACAGAGTCAGAAGCTGTTTTGAAGGTTCTACTTCCATTTAAAACATGCTAATGAGGGTCCTTGCACATAGATGTGGTCTCTGATAACTCCAAAGATGCTTTGTGCTGCTGCTTCACTGGATCTCTTTGTGCTGATTCCTGTTAAGACACGATCAAAAAGGTTGCTTTACAAAAAAAAAATTTTAGCCATGTATCTGACTTGTCTATAAATATTGATTTGGGATATGTTTGCCACATTCTGACCCTGAGCCGTGGATTTCACTGAATTATTTCTTTTTTTTTGTTGTCCATCTTTAGTGCTGGAGGTGTTGAAATCTACAACAGTGATGGTAAAATTAAAGTTTCCAATACCCTGGAAAGTCGCCTGGACCTTGTAGCCCAGCAGGTGAGTTTCTCCAACAACCTAGGTAAATAAAATACAAGAATTTACTAGTTTGTTCTTGTAATGAAATCCTGGTGTTTCCAAAGTGTCACTATAGTGCATGGCATCAGATTTCATTGGCAATGACAAGTAGGAAGTTATTTTTGAATGGAAAGAAGCAAATTACCTGTTTGTGCAGCAAAAAAACATGGCTTTCCCCAGAATGATTCCTTTTGAATTAAGCTTAAGCATAAAACTGTATAAATTATGATACTGAAAGCCTTGGTTATGACTGCACTGCAATCAAGATGCTGAAATGCTGAGGCCAACTTGAATTACTGAAGCTAGCTTGAGTACAAACTTTGGCTGAGACCTATTACACCCAAGTGCAAAAAACCCTAGCTCTGGCATGTCTTTCTTAAGCTGCAGTACAGGCAGTGCTTTCAGTCTATAGAGTAGCAGGCAATGTGTGATCAGAGATTCAGGAAGCTCAGATGAACTGACTTGTTAATTTTGAAGCCAACCTAACTATCCCACAGTGCCTGCAGGAAGAACCTACAGCAGTTTTATTGCCCATTTCACATAACTGGTGTGTTCTTTCTCTACAGATGATGCCAGAAATCAGAGTGGCTCTCTTTGGTGCTAATGCCAACAGGAAGTTTTTGGACTAAACCTCTATGAGAGAAGGTGGGATCTGTTCCACTGCCATACTGAAGGGGATGCAAAAGCATCTGCTAATTTTAAATCTTGAAATTTAACATTACTGTGGCATCCAGTATCTGTTCTTCAATCGAATAATTTTGCATACCTGCTGTGCTTAGCCTCTCTACTTGTGGTTAGAATGCATTGCTCAAAGGATGTGAAGACATACATATTCATCCAGAAGTGGCACTAGAAAATGGAGGCACTTGGGCTCTTGGCTTTCCTTACACTGTTGTGACTCTGTAAAGACAAGTGGTGCATTTAGGGTCACTCTCTTTGCTTTGGCCATGTCTCTCTCAAGTTACCTGATCTGTGAAGTAAATGACTCTGCTGCTGATGTCAAATCCCCTTTCAGTTATGGTCTTCAGTGTTCTAGGGGGCATGTATTCCTTCCCAAGGTTAGTAGTTCAGTTCATGTTACTTGGTCAGGCATTTCCTGTTCTGTATATGTGATTTAAAAAAAAAAAGCCTGAGCCTGTAAAACTCTATTTATTAAAATAAAAATGCGTGTGTGTGTGTGGAGTTCCTTGTCACTTCTCTCTGGGGCACTGGCAGCAACCTTTGAAAAGTGGGATTGTTTGTGCAAGGACTTCCTCCCTGAGCTGTGTGTATGAGCTGTTCTGTGAAGCTGGAATTCAAGTGCTGCAAGGAGTAGTGTCAAGCTATTTGCAGCAATAATGTTGGATTGCAGGCAAGGCTCCAGGATTCTGGAGCATCATTCTCCCTGAAAAATGGGTCAGTAGTTCTGCTCCTTCTGTCTTCTGTCACAGGAGAAAGCTACAGTAACACAACTGTGCTACTTAGATAAAACAAACACAATCCATTTCCCCTCACAAGTTTGTTACTTCTGTGCAGGAGATCCAGACTGTACCCTGACTCTTCCTAATGCTCAGTTCTGAGATTTCTTTCATGGAAAATAGAAGCTGATGAATTAACAACTTAAATATGTTTTGAAATCATCTCCTCTAAGTATTGCAGTGGATCAGGAGCAGTAGGAATTTTACATTGTGCCGTGAAGGGCACTTGCCAAGATGCAACAGCACTGGTTTTATGCAGTGTTTTTAACCTGAGGCTCTAATGTGTGTGCCCTCATGTAAAGCAGACTCTAAATGCTAGATAAGCCTTTTACTGTCTCATTCCTCTCCAATGGAGATTGATGGCTAAGGAAATCCTGATTCCAAGCTTATTTAATCTGTTTCTGGAAGAAATGCTTTAAATTTGCTCTTAAGAAATAAGATTATATAGCAAAGTTGGGTTTTTTGGTTTTGCTGCTCTTTGCTGTTGCATTTAGGTGCCAGCTCTTGTTTTCCACAGAGATGGTTATGGTATTTATTTCTTCAGTGCTTTGCTTTTCAGCACATTTCTGTGACTGGGCAATAAGTGTGTCCCCCTCTTTCTAGATTTTGGATATCTCTTACAGCTTTTATCTTTGCAACAGCTGCTGATCCAGCTTCCTGACTAAGCACTGGGCTCTGGTTTTATGACACACATGTAGTGAAGGATAAGCCTTTGCATGTGCATGCTTAGCTGTGTTGTTTCTTGAGTCAAAGAGTACTCCTTGAAGCAGAAGTGTTTTGGTCCTTTCTGATGGTTTCATCCAGCTCATCAGTAAGCTATCTGCAGATGCTTGTCTGTGACAAAATGAGACTGTTTGTACAGGATCTGATGGTCTGTTTCTTTCATGCAGGTAGCAAGACCTTCACAAATCCAGGTCTTGCATACTTTTGAAAAGCAAAATAATAACTAGATAAGTGTTTGACTGTGATTCTCACACTGGAAGATGTTGGAGTTATTTACCTTTTACTTGTCTCTGTTAGTTTTGTATCTTTCCTCTCAGGAAAGAGGAACAAACTTCTTGTACTTGGCTTCAAAAATTGATGTCCTCCAGAATTTGCTCATTGTTGGTCAATGACAGCAGTGATTCAAAGCAGGTCATTAAGAAAGGGTCTGAGATTTATGTACCTCACAGCTGAAGTCCAGGAGTAGGGGGTTTGTACCCCCTATAGCTCCCCCCAAGCTGACTGAGGCATTATCTGGAACATCCTGGTCCTTTAGTCCAGGTAAGAGGAACTGTTACCAAGTTTTCTAGAGATGCAGAGGAAAAGGGGATATCCCATCTAGGTGTACCTAGTGTTAGCAACCCTGTTATGTCTTCATCCAAACTTCCTTCACTCTTTGTACACAGATTTTTGCAAGTCAAATGTGAAACAAAAGCATCACTTCAGAACAGTTTCAGAGTTCCTCCTGGAGCATCTTTGCAGCACTGTTTTGTAAGTTGAACTGTACTGCTGAAAGTCTGATCACCCAGGGCAAATAAATGAGAATATTGATCTTTATTCATCTTTGTATAAGCATGTATAATATTCCAGTTGGGCACAGTAAACAAGCCCTAAGCCAGATCAGCACATTAAGAAACTGGACAAATACAGGGAACAAAGGAGGCAGTAATGAGGAAAAAAGTCTCTGTGAAGTTGTGATGGGAGAGGCAAGCACTGCAGATTAACAGTGAGATGGTTCAGCCTAATGGAAAAGGAGTTAGGGAAATGGATAATATTGCACTTGTTCTGCAGAGCTGGCAGTGGAAAATTTAAGAGCAGGCTTGACACTTAAGTGGTCACCAGAAGACTTGAAATGTTCCTGCACATCTGAATCAAAACCCTGTTTTAGAAGGTAGTTTTCACACCTGGGCACATTAACATTAATCAGGGAGATCAGGCTGTATGAATGATCCCTGAAAGTGCATGCAGGTGTCAAGAAGAGAGAAAGCCTGGAAGAAAACACTCAGAAGCTGGCAGAAAGATGGTACCTTGCTTGTTGCATGCCCCTGTCCTGACCTGCTGATGTTAGCAAGCAGAATATGCATCTCCTGGAAAATAGGAAGGTGTAAGCTCATACCTTACACAGCCAAATAGCACACACAGAGCAGCCAGGCTGGGGCCACCTCCTGTGCCTGTGCCTGAAATAGCTGGGGAGGTTAAAAGAAAATGACCCATTTCCAAAGAAAGTGCAGTGAAGGAGGAACAGAAAAATTTGGAAATAAAAGTGAACCACCCCAGGGGAAAATTCAAAGCAAAACATTTTCTTTAGTTAAGTGAACTCTGAGCTGTTACTCTGAGGAGCAGAGGCTTGATAGTGCAGCAAAGCAACTTGGCAAAAGGTGTTTAGCCCTAAGCAAGAGCCCAGACAGACTTCAGCGTGGTTTGGCTGGGTGTGCTGCTTGATACAGGCAGCTCAGAGAGGCAGGTGGGGGCCCCATCCTGCCTCTCAAACATGTTTGCAGGGAGCAGGCCGTGACAAGAAGGCCCTTCCAGGGCTGGGACGTTCCTGCTGCTCTCAGCCAAAGTAGAGCTGGCTGGGAAACCCCAAATCTGTCTTCCTAGGCATCTCATTCAGAGCATCCCATACTGTTTCTTTGGCTTTGCTTTAGAGAAAGCAAGAAAAACATCTGTACAGGAGCATTCTCGGGTTAAAATCATACTGACAATGTGCCAAAAATGTCATTTCCCAGCCCTTGTTACATGCTGGAAATCAAAAGCTGTGGAAATCAAGGCTACCACGTTATTTTAGGTAGTTCAAGGCTCATCTGTTGGGAGAGACTGCAAAGAAACTATCAAGGGTGGTCCCCCTCAGCATTGTTAGAGGCTGCTTTTCCTTCCTGTGTCCAAGAGGATTTGCAGACCAGCTCCTTTTCCCAGGTATGCACTGCCTGAACACCAAGTGGCTGCACAAACCCGACCCAGTGCGAGCCTTGGGGCTGTTCAGCTCTCCTCTGTGGCTGCAGCGTCCCAAATACAGAGGCAGCACCTTGACACGTGGCTGGAAGTGGACAGGAGAAGGGAACAGCTGTCTTAGCTGGAGAACTGAGCACAAGGAGAGGGACACACTGAATTATTCCTGGTATTGAGAGGGGCAGTTATCCTTTGCAAAACTTCTTTCATCAGTGCACAGTCTCTACCTTGCTCACTTGGGACCATTGCCTGCAGTGCCACTGTAACTCCTTTTCCCAGCAAAGGCCACTTTTACTCAGGTGGTTACAGACAAAACCTTTTTGGAACATCTTCTGGAGAAAGGCTGGTGCTTCTCCTCAGGGGGCTGCAGAAGGAGAGGGGAGCCTCGCTTCCACCAGCAATATGCCAGAAGTTAATCCCAAAGCAGTGTTTGGGTGGCAGCACAAGAAAATTAATAATGCCTAAAAAATTAAATTATTATCATTTTCTCCACATGCACAAAAAATAAAGCAGTTCAAGCACAGACAGTTCCATGCTTCTGCTCTCAGCTCCAAACACTTTGAAGTGTTTGGCTATCAGCACTAGCCAGGGCTGGGACACCAGGAATTGGGAGGCTCCTTTCACCTGCTGCCTGGGTGACTTGCCAGGTGTCCTTGCCACCACCGGTGGGCTCTGTGGGATAGGACTGCTGAGTTGCTGGACTTTAGGAATGGGCACATGAGAATTTTAACACTGAAGACATCCACATCCCACCTCTGTGTGGCAGGAGGTGCTGCTGTTCTGTGTGCTCTTGATGAAGAGCATGAGCAGTTCATCACTCAAAAATGCTCCTAATCCTGGCATTTGAGGTGTTAATCCCAGCATAACAGTGGCTACAGCTGCAATGCAGGCTAAAGGTGATAACCTATTAGAAACCTTTTAAAATGTTCCTTCTCCAGCTCTGTCAATGCCATTCTGCAGCAGGACATTCCTTGTCTCCTCCCTGTTACATTGGCAGGCATGAGCTGTTTGCTTTCATCCAAGCTGAAGCATTTGCCTTTCAGTTTCACCAAGTGACCTCTTTGTGAAGTCATCTGGAGTTGTAAAGTAAATTGGATCAACCATCTGGCTTTTTTTTTCTGTTCCCCATTTAATACATTGCTACCATATCTGCCTGCATCTGAATGGTTTTATTGCTCTGTGCTAACCATTCATTTTTCATCCCGTGTTTCCCTTTTTCATGGAGCACCAGCTACATGTAGTGACTGGAACATCTCTGGCTGTGCTGTGCTAGGGGGAAAAAGAGGAGAGAGGCAAACCCTTGGAGCAAAACCTTGGAGCTCCCCAAAGCTTGGCTGCTTTATCTCCATGAAGAGGTGTCCATGCTGCTGAGTGGATTTCTGGCATTCAGGCTTCACCTTTTGCTTTGATTTTAACCCTTTGGCTGGTAATTTAAGCCAGCCCTTTTGGTTGTGCACCCCTATTGGTAAAAGTGAAAAACATACTAGGGGCATATGCCCCAAATAAATACGTTGATTTATAAATTTTGTGCAGGTACTACTGTACTAATTATATTATAAAACATAACAAAACTATAAATTAAAAAATTATTATATAAATATGAAATAAACATTTTTTATTTATTTATAGTGCAAACTGTATTCTTCTTCTGCACCCCAGCAGTGTTTTTTTTCTGCATGCACCTCACTTTGGAGACCTCTGATGTACCAAAAAGGCTTTCCATGCTGGTGAGTAACCCCTGTGCTAGAGGTGTTGTATCACACCCGGTGCATCCACAGGGGTCTCAGGACTTCAGCAGAGGCTGAGAAACTCCCCCAGGACTATGAGGGGATGAGAGGGCTGCAGGAATTTGCAGGGGGCAAAGGCAGACATCTCCAGGGGTTTTCCTGGTCACTGTGGGAAGCTGTGACACCCCTCAGCTCCTCCCAGCCATCGTGGGTAGGAGGTTCAGGGGTGCTGCAAAGCACCCCCTGGGTGACAGGTCCCTGTGCCTCCCACGCAAGAAGCACCAAGTGCCAGAGGCAGGGAAGCAGGGCAGGAAAACCCGTGAGGCATTCCCGGCTCCCCCCTGCCTCTGGATGTGGTTAGTGGGAGCAAAGGGTGCCTTCCCCTGCTGGGAGTGCCAAAGAAGAAATGGGGGTTTGGAAAGCAAACAAAGGAAGGGAAGGAAAATATCTTGGAGAGAAGACAGAGAGCATTAGGAGTCTCTTGGGAGGCGCAGGGGGGTGTGTGCACACACGTGGACGGGAGGATGCAGGAGCAGCCACTTTGATCTCCCAGAACATCTGGTCCGTGGGCATCCGCCTGTGGGGCAGGCCCAGAGCCATGCGTGCCTGGGAGAGGGGGATGCACACCCAGAGCCTGGTGCTGTTTCCCATGCTCCACGGCCCCTCTCCTTCAAAGCAGGCAGGCAGCATCAGCCCTGCTGGAAAGGCAGGCGCCTGTGGCTCCTCGCCGTTCCCACGCCCGCCGGTGCCCGGGGCGAGCGCTTTGGTGCCCGGCTTTAGCCCCTCAAACCTCTCTGAGCTGCGGCCACGGCGTGGAGGGGTGTCTGAGCTGCAGGGAGAGCAGCAGAGCAGGACCTGGGCAAAGGACAGCGGCCTTTGGGGCTTTAATTTCAGTGAGGCCTGAGAATGGGTGCTCTGAGCCCAGACGACATGACGTGCCCTCTGAGATGGGCACAGGATGACAAGGAGGGCTGTGTTTAGTGTTTTGGTGGTGGCAGATGCTAAATGCTGACAGGCCTGGGGTCAACACGCAGTGCACAAAGTGTACAACTGATCGTGGTGTAGGGGGATGTCACAGACATCAAACCCCAGCGCTGCTGACTGCAGTGCACAGAGACAGAGGGAGGCTTGGGTTTGGTGTGAGTCAAGCAGGCAAAATACAGATGCAGAGGGAAGTGGTGTGGGCATTCAGGCACACAGGCTATCAAGCATAGCAGCAATTGACCTGGGGGCAGAGGATCATTCCTACAGAGAGGTCTGGTTTGCCTTCTCCAGACTTTCTGGGGGACTTGTGAGCCTCCCAGTCCAAGGAACTACCTTATACAACCTGAAGTTCTGTTTGAGGTGTAAAAAGTTCTTTCCCTTCTGTTCTTCTCCCCAAGCTCAATAGATCATCGTCAAACAAGGAAATAAGCAGGACATTTCTCCATATCATGCTCTGCTGTGCCTGGAAGGGAATACACAGCTGCTTCCTAGGGAAAAAAAACTGCCCTGGCTGTCATGCAAGTGATTGGGCTGGAAAGGAAGGTCTGGGTGTTACAAAGCCATGCTTAGTGTTACAAAGGGGACAGGTGAAACATTGCAACCCTCCCTGCTGACCCCAAAACCTAGGTGCTCTCCAAGGGCCTCATCAGGGGGGATAACTGACAGAGGAACTTCCCAAGGGAATCTGTGCATTTCCCTAGGGAAGCGGAGATCAGAGGGAGGGAGGCAGGGGCAGGCAGCCAAGGAAAGCAGAGCAGACTGGTATGCACAGGCTGCATTTCCTCAGGGGAGATTGGTTTCATATGCAGGTATGTCTTCAAAGGGGACACCAGGGTGCAGGGGAGCACCAGGGACGCTCCAGGGAGGAATTGCCCCCCTGGGAACTCGAGTGGAGAGGCAGGTGTCTGTGGGAGCCAGCCATTTCCCAGGGGGGAGTTCTAGTTTGCTGCTGATTTTCCTAACAAAACACAGTCCCATGGGATCTTCCAAAAACCCATGCAGCCTGGAAAAGCCAGGGATCAATAGGGGCTGGGACTTGGGAGGTTATAAATCTACTGGCATCTCCCATTTTGCCCGAGCTCCTGCTGGAATTAGGTGCTGATGCAGCCGGCTGGTCTGCAGGGCTGGCCCTGGGCACAAGCTCTGCAGGACATCTTTCCCCACTCTACTGATGCGGTAAATTGCAATCCAGTATCCCTCTTGAGAAAGAAAATGAAAGCAAACTCTCAAATTTCTCTTGTGGCCCACACAGTGGCGTTTCCCTCACTGGGTCCCACATTGGGAAGTTTGAGTTTCCAGCTGAGCCAGCAGAGAGGCATCCCCCCCTGCCTCCTCACCAAACCCGAGGGGCAAAGCCTGTGCCCCCTGCCCCTCGTAAAGGCTCCCCCTTCTCTGCTCAGCCCTCTCCCCAGGCCAGGCGAGGCTTTGATGGATTGCAACCCTCCTCTGCCATGGTCAAAACAAAGGTCATGGCCTGAGGAAATTGCTAACAACTTTTGCCCACCGGCCCCGGAAGAACGGGAGCATTCGTGACAAGGGGGTGAACTTTTTATGATCCCTCCACCCTGGCAGTCTCTTTGGGAAAGGAATTTTAAAAAGTGGCCATGAGGCTTCCGGGAGCTGACAGAAGAGGAGAGAGCAGCCCTGAAACGCTGCCCCAGCCCGTGGCAAACCCAGGCCACTGCCCCTTCCCATTTCCTCCCTCTCCTCCAGTAAAACCTCTCTGTCTCTGCTGCTGGCCCTTGGGAATCCCCATCTGGGGGCTCTTGTTATGGCCCAGAACAAGTTTACTTTTATTTTAGCACTTGGGAGACGCCAATACTGGTTTTGTGAGTGTATAAACATCCAGGCACCAACCCTGCACCTCAGACCAAGCTCATGGCTGGGAGCAAGGGGTTCAGGTACATTCTCACCAGGCAGGAGTGTGAACTGCCCCGCCAGGCCAGTGGCTTTGCTTTGCCCACCTGTGCCTCTGACCTCTCCACCAAGCAAAAACTGCAGCTTTGTGGGCTGGAGGAGATACAGCAGGGTGTCCCACCCTTCAAGAGATCCCCGTTGCATTTTACATCTCAATGTGGGAAAAAAAAATAAAATCAAAATTTTTAACTTATGAGTGCATTTATTTTTCCTAATACCTATAAGCGAACATTTCTATGATTAGAAATAATTTGTTTTAGCCTAAAACTGAGTCTTCCTGAGCTATCTCAAATGTCCTAGTCCTGCCTTTCTGTGAGGTAGGCTCTCCCACACTAAAGTGTGGTGACTAATGAGAAAATTCAAGATGGGAACTTTACCTGCAAGATGCTTTATTTTTTAGAGAAATACGCAAAATCAACCAACACACTCCCCTCAAAAAAAAAAACCCAACAAAACTCAAACCCAAAAAACCCCAAAAAGCCACTAATTGTGCCAAAGACATTCTGGTTCTTCCTTCACCATTAGGCATTTCCAAAATGCTGCATTTAGCTGCATTACAGCTGCATCATCCTCCAGCTGTAGCAAAGTCAGAGCTTTCCTCAGAGTCTGCCCCATCATGGCAGTGAGTGGCTGCCATTTATTTCCACACCTAAACTGGGCACTAAACTGGTCCCTGTTGAAACTGATTCATCAAATCCATCCCCAGTTCAAGCCTACATGAACAAGTGAGTTTTTTGAAATGGCTTTTTTTTAGGGGAAAAAAGCTGTGTTTGGGAAGCATCCCTATTCTCAGGGAGAAGGAGGCTAGAGAGAGAGAGAGTTTAAAGCCTCAGCCTAAGAGCTCAGGAAAGCTCCCTTTGTACAAGGGGGTGGGAGTAGCTTTGCCAGCCCATGGAAGAAAGGAAAGAGGAGAAGAATCGAGAATTGTGGATAGTAGTAGAAAGAAAGGTAGAAAAAAATTAAAGGGACACGTGGCTTGGTTTGACACCGCCTGTTACACTCCTGATAGCATCTTGTCACGATCAGGACGAGGCATTTCCTATGGCACAGATAAGCTTTGTCTTTGCCTGGGCTGCAAGGCAGCTCTGAAAGGAGCAACTCTCCATCCGCCTTCCCCAGGACTGGTTCCAATTAGTGCCGACTCCACTCTGTGCCGGCTTAGCCCCAGGATTAAAAATCTCCCCGTGCCAATCCCCTCTGACCCAAACACTTCCTGGGACTGATAGGGAGACCAAATTCCTCCCCTTCCTAAATTGGACAGCTTGCTCTTGTCTCCCCAAACCCCTGTGGAGGGGAGAGGGGAAGGGGGGATACGTGACAGAGAGCAGCCCTTCATCCTCCCCAGGAACAAGGAACCAAGGTCCTCAGAAGCCTTTGCAGGGCCTGCAGCTGCAGCTGTGCTGGGAAAAACCCTGCTAGGATGTTTGACTTCATCTGCCTGCCCTGCACAGCAGGGGCAGCTCTGGCACCCAGCTGGTGGGTTTGATGTCAGGGTGCAGCAGATCACATCTCAGGCTCCTCCAAAGGCTCAGGATGGAAAGTTGCCTACATGTGCTCCTGTGAGCTTCTTTGGCCAGAAAAGATGCTGGCCCCTGGCTTGGCCAGCGAGTTTGGGAGTCCTGCACCATGGAAAAATGTTTCCTGGGCATCTCTTTGCAGAGGCAGCTCTGGTGCTAAGAGCCAGGAGAGCATGCTCAGCTTGGGAGCAGCCCCAGCCCTAGTGAGAATCCCACAGGAGGGGCAGATGGAGCCCATGGAGCAAACAGGCTACGCTGCAGGGCTGTTTTGGCAGGAGACATGAGCGTCTGTTACCAGCCCTGGAGGAAACAGAGGGAGATTTCACTGGATGGAGCTGAGGAGGAGAAGGAAAAGGCTTGCTTGCAGCATGCACCTGGGAGCCTTTGTGCCTCCATCCTTCTGCTGTTCATCCCCACATGCCTCTGCCTGCTGGCACCAGCTTTTAAGGAAAATCACCTTAATTTTGTCCTGATCTAAAGCTGCCGGATCAGCGGAACGGAGAAAGTTATTTATTCAGGGAGCAGCTGTGCAATGGCCAAGTACAAACTGCCTCCATGCACCTACAGGAGGCACCTTCCAGCATGAAACAGTATGGCCAGTGCTGGCTGTGAGGCTGATACCTGCTGAGAAAGAGCCAAGCTGTCTTTGAACACCTCCCTGTTGGGAGGGCTGCAACCCCTGCCCCACCTCACATGGGAGATTGAATAAACAGCAAACAGTAAGTGCCCTTTTGGGCCCAATATTCATTTGGACCACCACACATGGGCTCCAAAGGCTTTCCATTCCTCTAACAGCCCCTGAGGGCCATCATTAACCAGCACAAAGTGGAGTCACAGAGGTTACATCAGATCCTCCTTAGCAGCATCACTCCATGGGCTCCATTCAGGGCAGTCACCACTTTTAAAGCAGAGAAGTTTCACGTAGATGTGGGGGCACAGACTACCCGTGCCCCAAAAGCATGGTGTGTTTTGGGGAGAGAGGGGCTGCAGGAAAACCCACAGCCCACCAGGGACTTTGGGGGGAAAGCAGTGACACCATCTCATTTCCACAGCTGGGCTGTTCACAGGCAGACAGCTGAGCTCCTGAACGGGAAATGATCCCGATTAGCTTTCCAGGTGCTCTCTTGTAAATGGATTACAGGTGGTACAACGGTGTCTGACTGCAGTCCAGGGCTTTGTCTCTCTGAAAAAAAGCCCTCTGTGTTATCCTCCCACCCCCATCCGCTTCCCCTTGTAAAGGAAGAGGGAGACCATCCAGGAGACAAGAAAACACACATACAGCAAGGGTGATTGCTATTTTAAGAACGTACTTTATACAAAATAACCAATTCATATGGAAATAAAATCTACAGACCTCCAAGGATCAAGATTTTAAAAAAGTTCTTTAAAAAAATTACCCAACACACAGTATTAAACTAACTATTGAGGTAACTGTCGCTCTTGGGGAACAAAGGTAATCAGCAGACCAAGACAAAATATACACAATATAAAAATAAATAGCATTCCCCTTTCCAGTATTGACCAGGAAAGTTCACACAACTTTGCAGCAGCAGGAGAGAGAAGAGGATCCCTGACACTGTGCTCTACAGCATGGGGAGGGAGGCAGGGCTCCTGGGCTGCAGGTGATGGAGAGGTGCAGCCCCGGAGCCCCTGCTGGGGACAGACGTGCTGGGATGAGCAGTTCCAGCATGAACTCCTTCTTGAGCTGATAAACTGAGCCCATCCAGTCCAACCTTTCCCAAACAGCATGAGCAGCTGTTCAGCCCAGTTTCCAACTGAGCTGAGGACAAGCAAGCCCAGTCCTCGAGCATTACATCCCAGCACGCCCAGCAAAACATGCCAGTGCAGAGCCCCACTGCAGAGGTCAGATTTCCCCCACTGAGGGACACAGGCAGAGGCATTTTCACAGCTTGGTGTGGGAGGTCTCTGCAGCAGCCTCAGCTCACCCTCCTGTCACCCTGGGACAGCTGCAAGCCATTGACAAGGGCCAGGCTTTTGCCCCCATGGCCACTAGACCCCTCCCTGCCCAACAACAAAAAAGCACAGCAACATAAGAACAGCCTCACCCAAAAAGAGAAAGGCCCCCCATTTTCTCCTTGTGCCCCCAACAGACAGATTACATTCTTTACAAACTTACAATAATACAAAAACAACCCCAACGTTACCCAGCTTCAGAAAAATGAATGGATGTAGTGGCATAGGCTCCCCCACTCCCTTCCCAGCAAGGCCAAGTGAAGCAGCAGTGAGTCACTCTCCTCCCCCAGAGGCATTAAATCAGTGGCCCACCCACCCCTCTTCCATGTGCTCTGCTCTGTGGATGGATGGATGGATGGATGGATGGATGGATGGATGGATGGATGGATGGATGGATGGATGGATGGATGGATGAGGCTCAACTTTACCCAGCTGCTCCCTTCCCTCTCTGCCTTCCCAAACACAGAAACAGCAACCAGCTCTCTCATAGTTATCTTAATCAACCCACTCGTCTCTGGGAAAACAGGAACATGGCATGATAAAATGTAGGGCCACAGAGAGCACCTTGCTTCCCACTGAGCCTGTGAAGACCCCCCACAGCATGTTCCATAGCCACCTTAGCCCTAAAACAGTAAAGGAAGGTCAAAGTTGCACTGCTGCATGTTATTATTGCTCAGAAAAAGATCAGGCAGCAGCATTCATTGATCCATCAAGGAGGAGAGACAAGAGTTTCCACAGCTGTACACAGTATATGCACAGGCATTTTTAACCTAAACCCTCCTGGAGGTAGACATGCCAGGATCACGTGTGGGAGCCCTACATTGGGACCAGGAGCAAATCCTTGTACTGGCAGATGGACAGACACCGCTGTGCCTGGGTGGCAAAGCCCCGGGGCACACGAGAGAACACTCATGAGCCACTGAAGACACACTAATTTCATGAGGAGAGTAAATGTGCCCTCCCCAGCTGCTGCCTATGTGTGTGCAGAGGAGGCAGCTGGCACCTGTGCCCTTGTGCTCTGGTGGGCAGTGAGCTTTCATCTCTGCACTTGACAGCCACCGACTGCAGTGAAGCCAGCAGAGGAAAAGAAAGCTGAAAGCTCAAAAGCTGGGAAGCAAGGAGAGGGGAAGTGTTGGCATATGATACAAAAGGGGATCAGAGGACTTTCCAGACTAAGAGTTGAGGCCTGGGCTCCTGTAGCTGCCTGGCTGGCTTCAGAAGGGAAGATTGCTCCCCTGCCACGTTTCAATGTTTGAGTGCACCAGGTGTCTGCAGGCCTCCTACTCATTTGATGCCCAGAGCAGTCCCCAGTGGCTCTCTGGTCTGACTTTGTTCACAACAAGGGAATTGTGCTCACACAGAGTCAGTTCTGCTTTTATTTAGAAGATATTCCACTTACTGCCCTTATGCTAAGTGAGCCAAGTGTTTCCAAATAAAAGGGGCAAAGGACAGAGGGACTTGCTAGAGTTGGTGAAAATCCCAATTAAGCCTCAGTCCTAATTAATCCTTTGTCTCCTCTTTCCCTGGTGGATGTAGCTCTCTCCTGGATGCGCTGTTCACTTTGATATCCACATATCAAAAAGAGGAAGACCTTTGCCAAAAGAAATCTAGGCCACGGTTGCAAATGAAGGAAAAAAGCCCTCAGTCAATGCAAGACCAGCAGTGTTAGATCTACAAAATGCTCCACGGTCTCTCCAATCCTGCATGTCAGCCAAGGCGAGACAGTGACCAAAAAGGGAAGGGCACAACACAGCTCGCTTCAAAGGTGCACTTGGATGTTACTGTCTAGTTTCAAATCCATTAAACCCTGTCCTGAATTTCCCTGCCTAGGGGTGGACTGAGCCCTGCCCTGGTTGTCCCCAGGAGTTCCAGTTGGGAGACAGCTGGAAATGAGTCCCTGCCCTGCTCTTTTTTCAGAGTGGGAGGTGGGCAGAGTGAAAACCAGAAGGCACAGTTTGTTACGTGCTGGTTGAGAGCTCTCCTTCGCAGCGTACTCACCCCCATCCATGTTAAACAGGTACAGATGGGGAGAGGCTGCGAGGACAACCTTTGAGATGCTCTCTCCCTACAATAAGCACAGGCTCTTAAAGCTCACAGGGGCTGCAGCCCTCCTTGCACAGCCTGCTGTCCCAGTCCTGGCCTTGCAGGAAGGACCTGGCACTCACACAACTGCTCTGCAAACACCAGCGCCCGCCTTAAAGCGAAACAGGAATTCTGCAAGAGCAAACTCCTCCATCCCTCCACTGATGCACCACAATAAAAACTTTTTAAGGGTTTGCTCTGTTTAAGTGCAGACCAAGTTGCATGGCTGCTCTGCAGCAAGGGGAACCAGGACCAACTACCCCATCACAGATTCCACTGCTGGTCTTCTCCAAGCCACCCTTTGAGATGACACTTCCCTGTCACTCATTTCAGCACCTTCTCTGAAATTCCAGAGCACACAGCAACACAGTCTTTTCAGAAAAGGAAAGCAGAACGAAGCCATCAAGAACAAAGAAACCACTCTGTTTGAACAGAGAGATGAACAAAAGCCTGACAGGGATCAATGAAGAAAATAAAGAAAGGATGTTTTCTAATTATACTTTCATTTTAAATGGAGAAGTGTTGGGGTGAGAACCTGCAGGGGAGCTGCCTCAGTCAGCAGAATGAAAGACAGCCTCTGTGACTTGCTTTCAGATAAGACATCATAAAGCTGATAGCTCTCCAAGACCCTGAGAAACCACACTTACAAAAATACACACAGGCGATTTGCTTCAGAAAGTCTGCATGGGAAAGGCATTTGGCAGACAAGAAAGAATCAGAAGCTTCCAAGAAAAGTGTCTCTGTGTACCTCAAAGTCACAAATCAAACCAGTTGGGCTTTGAAGCTTCAAATTTACTTTCCTCTTTTGTCCTCCTCATTGCAGGCTGGTGCCTTGGATTGCTACTGAGTGGTTTGGTGGGTCACACCATGGACTTTATAGACTGCAAACTTCTTCTAAGTTTGCTAAAAGTCACAGTGAAGCCTCAGTGATTGCCCTTTCCAGTTGAATTGCCGGGGCCTGCATCACCTCAGATGCCCAAAGATTCAGAGTCTCAGGGGGATTTTATACAACAGCCTTTGCAAAGGCAACTTGACATCTAGGGAGCTTGGGAACACCACATGCCACTTAGAAAGGAGGAAGTGGCGGGGAGAGCAAGAGGCTAAAAAGGTAGAGTAGCATACAAAACTCTTCTGAGAACATCGGAAATTTTTGTCGCGCTTGAGCACGGTCAATTTCATAATTGTTCTATGTATTATATAATCTCATTTGACACAAAATCTGTAATTATAGCAAAACACATCCTCCAGATGGGAAAACTAATAGCTACAGGAAATTTTGCAAACTCACTAGTTCAGGATGCTTTCTGAAAAAGGACCACCTGGTAATATACTGTACTACAACAATGCTGGGGAATGCACTGGAGTTCCTCTGTATTGTGTTAAAAATTTAAGATAGTGGCACAAGTATGGCACTCAAAAGCCATGTTATTTTAAAGTGCAGCCACACTTCTCCTGCACTGCAAGCCAACTCGTGGCACAAAACACCACTCTGTACATAAACAGCTGCGATGCTACTCTTCTAAATCCCTCAAACCTATCTTCCACAATATCTACAAAGCAGCATGGTTTGGAAATAATAAAATTCACATTATCTGTTCCTCCTTAGATTTGCACGGGTATTCCAGCCCAGCAATCCTCTCCCAGGGCTGTGTCCCCTGAGGGGAGTCAGTTTTCAGAGATTTGCTCAGATTGTACCTAGCGAAATTAGGCTCTGATTTTCAGGGGATCCCTAGATATTGTAGGAGGGAAGGAAAAAACCCCACCCCTCACTTATGCACAAAGCATTTGAAAGTCTGGAAACTCTGATCTAAGATTCCACCAGCATCTCTCCAACTCAGCATATTCTGTCCTCAGGAAAGCCCAGCCATAGTTCCCTGTATTCTTTATAAGTACTTTTCTAACAGAAACCATCTGTCCTCACAACAGCAGCTTGTTAGCCACTTTAATAAAATTTACTGACTACATCAAAAGCCATTTACCTAGAAACCCTCCAGAGGAGTCAGCTTCACTACTTGGTTTTGTCTTCCACACCTGCAAGTCAAACCATTCTCCCAGATTTACCTCATGTCAGCTGAGGGTGTCTATCACTGTCTAACACTGCACTACCCTCTCCAGACACACCACAAGCAATTCTTGCCATCCTTAGTTGTCTCCTGTTTTGATTGAGGCTTGGAACTCACGCAGAGGCCATGACCACTAGAACCATGTTTTCAGTGCCAGTTCCAGCTGAAGTGTGTCTCAGCTTGCTTGGAGAGTTTTTATAGCATCTAAAACCCTCCTGTTCCACAACGTTCACAATGGGCTGAATGAGAGGCCCGTTCAAATATTCAGCTGGCTGTGATACAGATGGCTGAAGTATGGCAGGGCTTCTTTGCAGAATCTACATTCACGTTTCCAGAGTTTTCAATGCTTTGCTACAAGTTATATTTTCCAGTTTCTCTGTTTTTAAATGTTATTTCCAATCATTTTTATATCTACAGTGAAGTAAAGACTATTTTACAAGGAGAAACACCTGTGTTTGTCCCAGGTTTGTTGTCTTAAAGAGGAGTTATACTTGCACAATTTTTCATTAATATCTACTACTCCTTCTGTGGCTCTGTTCAGTGAAGGATCCAGGCCTGCCTTTTGGAGCAGATGGGGCATCTCTGAAAACCACTGCCAGCTGATAAGCCAGCTTTGGGACAAATTTGGAAGAGACATAACATAATGTTCTTGGCTGAGGAAAGCAGTTACCCCTTTCTCAGTCAAAGGTCAACCTCCAGGATCATCTCTTCCAGTTTAGATCAATCCACCAGTCACAATTGCTCCCTGACAGATGAATACAAATGCAAAAAAACCAAACCAAAACAAAAAAACACCTTCCCTTTCCTAATGTAATGGCATCTGTAGATAGATATTGGAAGTTATTCGCAGTACATTGACAGATGCCCCAGGCAACTGCCTTGCCTAAGCAGCCTGCTGCTACAGCTCACAGGCTGGCTGCAGCAGTGGGTAAGAACTGCATCTGGAAACACACTTGTGCAATCACACAAGGAATTTTAACTCCTGTTAGGCTTGGAAAATGCCTTGGCCCTACTCTGGCTCATCAGAGGCAAAAGTACTGTAGCAACAGAGAAGTGAGGCTCATTGGGCACTAGCATGGCAGTCCTTCCTTTTCCCAACTATTTCAGGAAATAATATTTCTCATCTTTTAGGCTTTTTGTTCTTCCAAAAGCTTAGTACAGAAGGAACAAAGGCTCAGTCAGATACTACCTGCCATTTACTCGAACAGCTCTGCCAGCTCTACACAGCAGAACAAAGGCAGTACAGTCATGCATCCTGGTGCAATCCAGCTAAAGATATGGGTGATGGCACCATCCAAAACAAGAAAGCAGACAGAAAAATTCTCCAGAAACTGGAGACAGTATCCCTCCTCTAGCTGGTAGCACAGACTAAGGGGCATGCTGCTCTGTCCTCCTCCTGCTGCCATACTCTGTCCCACTCCTTGGCAGATCCTCTTTTTAACCACTGTCCTCTCCCAGTGCAACCAGCAGCCTGCTCACAAGAGCTATGCTCCCAGCAGCTCTTGCTGCCCAGTCTCATAACTTAACAGCTCCCTTATTTTACTCCAGCTTCCCCAAGAATAATCAACTGCTTGTTAGCTTTAAGATGTGAATAAATGCAGATGAAACTCCCATGGAACTCACTTGAACAAGCAGTGGCTGTCCAAGCACTGGCACAGAGGGCTGTTCCCAGTGCAGTACTGGCCCTATACTCATGGAAGCTGCCACTGGCCCTGCAGGACCTGCTGCTTGACAACAAAGTTAAACCAACTCAACTCTAGCATGCAGCTCTTTTGTCCCTCAGCTTCTGAGCCAATCGACCTCGACCTCAACATCTAACTCTGAATGAGTGCTTGAGTGCTTTCCAATTCACCTGCAACTCGCAAATCCAACAAATGGCTCACATTGCAGTAACCCTACCACTCCCCCAGGGCAGCCCCTTGCTCTTCCTCCTCAGCAAGAGTGCTCAGGAAGCCTGTGGCACTTTCTGCTTCACTGCTGCAAAGAAGTGAATTTAGCCCAGGGTCAGACAAAAAGGTGGGGACTCGGCTCCTCTTCTCAGGCAGCAGGGCAATACAGATTTGCACAAAATTTGTCCTACTGGATAGGTGCTGCTCCACCTGCAACTGCACTGGTTTCACCAAAATAAGTTTTAAGATGACCAGTTATGCGATTTTCTGTTTTCTAGAGCACACATTTCTTCTATCAGAAAGGCAGGGAGAAGGGTACTATACTAGCAGAAGGGACAACGCCATGGGTGTCCTGCCCTGGTTTCAATTCCTGGTCCTGGTTTCCTTGTTCCCCCATGATGACAGGAGCTGGAAGTGCACTCAGGCCCTGGATCCAGAGGGGTGGAGGTGGGGGTGAGAGGGGAAGGAGGAAGAAGACAAGAAAAAGAGGAGGACATGTTATGCTCCTGAGCAATTCCTGCTATTAAGTCAACCAGCCATGGGGTCGTGTCTTGGTTGCAGAGGCCAGGAAGGAGGACAGCAAGTCATCCATCACACATTCCCTCACGTCTCCCCACTCCCCCCAAACCCTCACCCCATCCTGAAAGATTTCAGTGTGATATGATTGTAAACAGTTAACGATTCCTCCAGTGCTATGCCCACTACAAGCTGGGCCCACCCCCTCCCCCATTATGTACAATACATTCACCAACAACAGAAATTTATTTAGAAAGGCAACAGGTTAAATTCTGTAAACTGGATCCAGCTCCAAAACACACACGTTAATACTACAAGTAAAATTCCATCATCGTCCTCTTCCACCCTGAAAAATATACCTGAGTTTAGCAGTCAATGAAAGTTTCCACCCCTACCCCCGCCCTCCCCACCCAAAAAATCCCTCAAACCCTGAATGAGACGCAGTCTCCAGTCATGGAAAGCCACTAGTTTGGGGTGCCCTGCGATGGCGAGCCAGCTGCTCGGCTGGCTGGGGCCCAGCACCACTGCGGGTTTCCAGCACAAAATCCGGCACGGCACCGTGTTCCACAGACCCGGGAAGCTCCATGCTGCTCGGGCGAGGGGAGGCTGGGAGCAAGGCCTGCCCCTCCTCTCTGTTGTCCAAATCATGTGTGGCTTTCGTCTTCATGAAGTCTGTCCTTTCTTGGACTAGCTCTGGAAGAGGAAGAACAAGAGTTGGAGGCTTTAACTGGCAGCTTCAGCAAGGAATAATCTCGTGATTGCATGCAACCAGTTCAAAGCTAACACTGGTGATCTGCCCAAGTTCACAGCTTCCTCCAGTTCTTCCCACCCTCATCAAACACCTCAATCCTTTAACCATTGGGAGGAAAAAGACTTGCATTTCAGCTCTGCTCTCTCTAGCAGCCCTTACTTGATCCAGAGGCAACGCTGATGGTTTTTGTGATGTCAAATCTTCCCGGGCCATGGTGGCTGTAGGCATCTTCGGGAAAGGAACTTGAGCCTGATGCATTTGCATTCTGGAGTCAGGTTGAATGGAGAGAGTTTTAGCACATGAATGTCAGGAGCAAATCCCCACACTTGGTTAAAACTACTTCACTGAAGGCAAACGTACAACATTAGCATACAAGCATGTGTCTTGTATATTCTGTCTGGCTTCCCCCCAAAACACAGCCCTCAACCCATGCCATTCCCCCCATGGCTTAGCTTTAAGCCAAGTTCCCTGAATACTAGAAGAAGGAAGGACTTGATGCTGTGATGATGACAAAACAGTAATATTTGAGGCACATTCATAAAAACTGAACAGGGAATTGTTGGGAGTAGCAGTATTTTCCACTTGGGAATAAAATGTGATATGCACACAGTGAGAAGTAACTTTCTGTGACGGAAATTTGACACAGAGAGAAGGGTCAAAGCAAGAGGAGGGAAAAAGAGGGCAACATTAAGGATGTTCGTAACAAGAGGCAAACTTCCACTTTAGTCAGTGACTCTGCTCTGCTACAAGCAAGATTAAATAAAACATTTGCAAAGAAAATGGCAAGAGTCCGTGTGATTAAGAGATGCTCAACCCTGGATGACACGTTAGCAAAACACTGTCAGGGGAAACTCAGCAGTGGTGTGGGGATGGATGAAGCAGGCTAACAGGTTCTCCATGACAGCAAGTGCTCCTTGCTTTAAGGAGATGCAATGAGACTCTCTCTCCATCTTAGCACTCTTACTCCAAGAGTCCAAGAGCCACCTCTTAGCCTTTCAACTTGACTTGCCATCTCCTGTGACTTGAAGCCATATCCCTTCAAGGGTATCCAACAGTGATGGCCACCCAGGCATCACCCCCCTCCCGCCTTGCCTTCCTGCAGAAAACACGATCTTACCCCGAGGGTCTATACAAGTCCTGGGGTGGGCCCCCCATGCCACCTCCACTGCCTCTCTGATCCATCAGCAAGGCCTGAAAGTGACCCACGTTCTCCTCTCGGCAGCGGTACAGGGGGCCCTCCTGAGAGAGGCCATTGGCCTGGCCGGAGGCTGGATGATGAGACAGGTGAGCATTCATGGGTGATCCATACGTCCTGGGCTGGAAGTGGCTGGCTGGATGCCGGGATCCATAAGGAGAAGCAGTCTGTAGCATCACCCCATGGGGAGGGAAAGCCGACGGGCCGAATCCCATCCCCGCACCCAGGTGTGGCGGGGGGGCTCCATAGAGGAACTCCCCCGCTGCCACTGTGCCCTGCCTCTTAGCGGCTGCATTGTGGTTGTCCAAATCAAGAAACTCTTTGGGACTCTCCGGTCTTTCCTGGGACTCCTCGGACTTCTCATCTTCAGGCCCCATCTCCTGCCCGTCGCTTGGAGAAACCTCTTTGGCACTTGCTACGTCCATGCGGTTGGGAGAGGCCAGGGCGGCGCTCAGCGCCTCGCAGCCCTGCAGGCCGGCCGAGCCCCGCTCTGGGAAGGGGGGCCTGGCCAGGGACGGGTGGGCACCGGGGTGCCCGCTGGGGCTGGCCTGGGGGTGGAGAGGTCTCTGCCAGTCCGAGTAGCCCTGTGGGCAGCCGTAGTAGGGCGGTCGCTGGTAGTGGTGGTAGGAGGGCTGGGGCTGTGGCTGGTAAGGATACGGCATTCCCTGGGGCGGCCGATACCGTGGGAAGACGCCGGGGTGGGCGCTGCTTGGCTGGAAACCCCGCGGGGGAAAATGCTGGGGATGGGAGGCAGGAGGAGGTGGCTTCCCCCCCATCACGGGGCTGAACCCCTGCAGGCCTGGGTTGATGTGGTACCGCCCGGCTGAATTGGGGTATTCCAGACTGGACATGTAGAGAGGATGAAACTGGTTGGGGGTGGCCCCCATGGAGGTGGCATCCACGCCAGGGAGGCCGGTGCCCTGTCCCATGCAAGGCACGGCTCCTTCGGGCAGAGCCTTTCCCCCACCGCAGAGGGGCTTCTCCAGCAGGTTGGCAGCCAGCCCCTTCCCCTCGGGGCCGGCTGCCGGCCCCTCGCCCGCCGCCCCATTCTGAGGCAGGGGACCCCCTCTTTCGGAGGTGGGCACCAGGTCCCTGACGCAGCCTGGGTCGCCGGCGTAGCCGCTCTCTGCTGACCACGTGCCTTTGCCCTGCCCTGTTTTGAGGTCGCCCTTCACACTGGGGTCATCCCCCTCCCCATCCGGGGGCAAGGCGCGCCTCGTGCACTCCATGGGCAGCGGGGGCTTGGGATGAGGTAGGAGTTTGGCGTAGGCCCCGTCGGGAATGCTGATGCACTGAGCCTTCTCGTCCATGCCTGACAGTGTGTCCACTGAAAGAGAGGGAAGAAAGTCAAACATATGTCTAATTTTTGCAAATATGGGTGATCTTTAAGAGCTGCTTCTTTTAAAAGTGCTCTTTTAAAAACTGCTCATGAGGTTGCATCTCTGTCTGAAAGATGGCACAGGTAGACATCTTTCTACCTGTCTGTGATGGAAATTTGACATAGAAAGAAGGGTCAAAGCAAGAGGAGGGAAAAAGAGGGCAACATTAAGGATGTTCGTAACAAGAGGCAAACTTCCACTTTAGTCAGTGACTCTGCCCTGCTACAAGCAAGATTAAATAAAACATTTGCAAAGAAAATGGCAAGGGTCACTGTAGTTTGCAAGCCACTGCTAAGTCACAGCCCCTCTGGAATAACATGGCACACATGTTTGCTCTGACACAGAAGTATGCAGAGGCTGCCTAAAGGAGAGGCAGAGTTGGGGTCCACACGACAGCAACATAAGGTGTTGGTGTACTGGCAGCTTGATTTCAGGCTGCCTTATCCCTTCTGGTAGTAGAATTATAGAATAGTTTGGGTTGGAAGGGACCCTAAAGATCATGTAGTTCCAACCCCCCTGCCATGGAGAGAGACACCTTCCACTAGACCAGATTGTTCCAAGTCCCCTCCATCCTGGTCTGAACACTTCCAGGGATGGGGCATCCACAGCTCTTCTGGGCAATCTGTGCCAGTGCCTCACCGCCCTCACAGTAAAGAATTTCTTCTTAACATCAAATTTAAGCCCACCCTCCACAAACCCTGTTTGCATCCAGCTTGGGCAGAAGCACCACCATGCCCTGAGATACTGCAGAGCTGATCACAGCCGCATTTTAACCAACTGTGGTTTGGAGATGAGCCTGCTCTGTCCTGCAATCACTCAACGTTCTCCCCTGTCTCTGTTCTATATCCAGCAAGCTAAATTATGATGATAACTTTCAAGCAATGCCACACAAGGAAAGAGTTTCCTCTTAGTTCAAGGCACACAAGGGATTGATAAAAGATACAAGGGTTTTGATCTCTAGTTTACCAGCTAGAATTAATGAAAAAAAAATTTTTGATCTCTGAATTTTTTTGATCTCTACATTAGGTTTTATTTTTAAGGTTCTTTTTTTTTATTATCTGTAGTTTACCGGATAGAACAAATGAAATTCAACCAGAAAGAAACTGGTAAGGGCATGCATGACATGTTGCCATCCCACCTGAACTGATACAGCTGCTCAGGGGCTTTTGGGCAGCCCTGGTGTGTGAAGATTTTAAGATGTTGAGATCTCATAAGGCAGATGTGCATTTCAGAGGAGAAGCTATACTTACACACACTCAAAGGAGTATATTTAAGGCATTTATTCACATAACATCTCCTCTCCTTACCTAACTCTCCGCAGATCCAATTTTTATATTAACTCCAGGTGAGCTCCAGAAGCATTACAGACTATGCTTTGCATTTGCACCTCGTGGCACACTGATAACTTGCAGGTAAAGCTGGGACAGAGGGGACCTCTGACAGGCTACAGTGAAACAAAACAATCCTAGAAAAATCTAAGCAATGCCCTGAGCAGAAAATATATTCCAACTTAGATTAAAAAAAAAAAAAAAAACAAAAAACTGTGTAAAAACTCTGTTCCGCCCCGAATATTTAATCAAGATTTGAATTCTTTTTTGCGCAGTGGAGGCGACAGATGCAGGCAGGGAAGGTCAAGTGCTACCAAAGGGCACTCGGGGCGTTACCTTGGTTGCTGTCCATGTCCATGGTCTGGCCGGCTGGATCCTGTGAGCTCCCATTTCCCATGGGCTTTGGGGGCTGGCCGCCGGCGGAGGCGGCGTGAGCCAGCTGGGGAAAGGGCCCGGGGAGGTGCGGCGGGGGCGGCTGGCGGGGGTGGTAAGGCACACCCGGCGGGCACACGCGGGAGGACAGCTGCTGCATGGCGATCATCTCCGGGCTGTCCAGCATGGAGTCCCCGCCCTGGCAGCCTCTTTGAACCTGAGGTGGTCCCCCAAAGAGAGCGGCCGGTGGCTGCGGCATCCTCTGACCGGCGGCTTTGCCAGGCGGTCGGATGTACCCTGAGGGAGGCACCCCGTGAGGTAGGAAATTCGATTGCTCGCTCCACTGGCCGGGAGGCAGCGGCGGCCTCATGGCCCGGGGGTCCATCATATGACCCAGGACCCGGGGTTGGAGCGAGGGCCCCGGCCCCATGGGCGCCTTCTCCTCCGGCCCCACGGCAGCCTGGCCAGCGGGGCCGTGGCTGCCGTTCCACAGGGCTGGATGTGCGCGGTTCAGGTACTTGTAGGGCCGGTACATGTGTCCTGGGGGCACCTCCGAGCCCTCCGGCGGCTTCACCGGGGGCCCGTTGTGCCGTGGTGGGAGGAAGCCCTGCTGGAACTGAGCCGGTGGGTAGATGGCGTCGGGTGGGGGGCCGCCCACGCGCCCCAGCTGCAGGGAGCCCAGCCGGGGGCCCAGCCCGGCCACGTGGGCGGGCGCCGCGCACGCCTGCTTCTCCGGAGTGCCCAGCCGGTGCCCGCGGTGCTCGCTCAGTCCCACGGCCGGCTGAGGAGAGAGAGAGAGGGGGGGGGTCTCAGTGACAGCCACGGCGCCTGCGGGGCCTGGGGTGCTGCATCCCTTTGGCAGGAGGGGCTTACCTGCATGGCAAAGTGCTGGTGCTGCTGGACCGGGTCTCCGGGATGGGGCTCGGGCACTCGCGGAGAGCCGTACAGTTTTGTGGGATCGGATCCACGCAAAGGGCCAAAGGCTCCTGGCACCGCTGGTCTCTGAGGGATGGGGAGGGGTGCAGGGGGGGAGAAATAAAACAATCTGTGAAGTGCATAACAGCAGCAGAAATACTGCAGGTGAGGGGAAGCCAAGGCTGGAGTAACCACACAAATAAGCAGCCGGACTGTTTTGGAGGTACTGCGGAAAGGCTGTACTCTCTTCTACGAGGTGACACAGCCTTATCAAAGCCTTATCAAAGCCACTCTATCACACCTCAGCCACTCACCCCTGAACCAAAGGCTGCAATACACTCACTTGCCACCCAATACTGGGGAGCAAAAAAGAAGACTGGAGGGGGCAGTGGTTTGCTTCAAGAAGAGGAATGGACCACAAGAGCATGGAAGCAGGAAGACAACAGGGAATGTGCTGGATTTCCTTCAAAATACTCAATGCCTCCAGCTCTCCTACCACCTCCCACTATCTGCAGCACAAGAATTACTCTAAAAATGTTGTTTGATCTCTCGCTAAAAGGGCAATGGATAGCCTAGATCTCAGGGGAACAGCAGCTACATCACACCATAAGCCACCGCTGGTTAAAATGGAAAAGGCAGTGAAGGATGGGTGAGGAACAGCCCAGAAGGGAGGCAGAACAGAGGTGGCATTCAGAGAACAAACGCTGGGGTAAAGATAGGTCACTGCTGCAGTCCAGGGTGGCCTTTGTTTGATTTAGTTTACTGCTTTTATAAATACTCAAGCACGAAATGCAGTGGTACACAGATGGCACGAAGTTACCAGGCATCTGTAAACAATTGAGACAAAAGAAGACCAGATTGTTGAGCTTCATAAACTGGGGGATAAGGGAAGAAATGTTACAGCTTTCCATGCACACTGGGGTTAATCTCCAAGGAGAGAAGAGAACCTGGGGAATCAGTTTGTGCAAGTCTACACTGGTACATGCCAGCCATGGGAAACATTAGGAGATTGTCCCCACCTAATGTGGCAAAGACATAAATTTCACCAGTTTAAATCTAAGGGCTGAAAGGTTTCACTTGGAGGAACCATAGCCCTGACCCTTTATCTCTGGGAAAAGGTTCCTGACATGCACTAAGGATTTCATGGGTAGGAAGTTTCATTCCCCCTTACCTCCCTCCCTCCCTTGTCCTGATGGGCAAAGGACAGCAGGAACTGCTCCTTACCATCTGTCCAGGATGTGGCACAGGGCTGGGCATGCCGCCGTACTGCAGGGAGCGGGGGAAGCCTCGCCCGTTGGAAGGGCCCACTTCTCGAGCAGCCTGCATTGGGTTGCCACTTGGGTCATCTACAGAGGATGAGGAGAAGGAGGAGGAAGAGGAAGAGGAGGAAGAGGCAGGAGCCCTGGAAGTAGCTCGATATGGTGGAGGTTTTCCTCCATTTTCCAGGCGTTGCTGTCTCTTGCCAGGCCCATCTGGGTCTCGTGATCGAGTCCAGACACTGCCTGTGCTGGAGCGGCCGGTCCGCCGGCTTCTCTTCTCTCTTCTTCCGTCCTCTCTGATCCAAAACTCCTCATCTGTGTCTCCCTCTTCCCCAGGGAAGTGCTTCATCATTGCTCGGTGGAAGCACCTCTCCAAGTTGTAAGCCATCTTTGTATATTCTGCAGTCAAAAACCCTCAAGAATGTCAGAGCCTCGTAGAGAGAAGCAATTAAGCAATTATGCAACATCAGATAAATCATCTCCCCTCTGCCAAGTTTCTCCAAGGAAGACTTTTGTTTCTAACTAGTTGGCTTTGGTTCCTAAACTCCATAAGCAATGCAGCATCAGTTCTACTCAGTAACCCCACCAGAGGACAGGCACACAGACATGACAAAGTACCACTGGCAGCAGGGCCTGCAGAGTCAGCATTAACTCCGTGTTCCAACCTAGTGCCAAGAATTACATTAGGAGAGCACCACCTCTGCTCACAGAGATGTGTGACCTGCACAGCTAGCCAGCAGGAGTGAACTTCCAGCAATGCTATTTGATTACTTTCAGAGGCTTTTCTTGGACTCGTTCAGATCTCTGCTGTGGGCCACAAGACAGAGGAACATCAGCAAACACATTTATCTGTGTAGTTTCCAAAGCACTTGTTGACCCTGGCACTAAAGCTATTGCCAACACCAGTGTCCCCACTGCATCATTTCTACTGGACAGTTCTGCTGAGATGAGCTTTTACTTTTTGTTGAGTGGATAGGAAGGAAAAGACATGTGAGGGGTGTTGGTAACAAGGCCTTGAAGCAAGTGACTTTCCAGTTGTTTCCACTAAACTAAGCCTGAAGTTCCTTGAGCAACAGAGCTCTCCCAGTGGCAGTGCAGGTATGCTTTTACTTGCAGCCAACAGCAGCAAGCTGGTTTGTTCTTAATGTTGCTCTCCCTTTCTCACCAGGTGTTGCTGGTGAGACAGTCTGCAGTGATGACCCACCATAAGGGAACTGATTTCTTACCTAAGCACCACAGAGGATTTTAATTGGCATGGCAATTAAAGCCAGGATTTCCCATTTGCACACTCACGTTGTTCCTTCAATAGCCAAGGAACCTAAACACTACATTTTCCATTCGAAGGACAGGCATGGTTCACTCCTCACTTTCCTGTGGTACTCAACAAACACTGGGAGTTAACCAGGCTCCAATGTTTTTCAAAGTCTGTGTTAGTTAGTATGAGGAAAAACAGAAACACATGAAGGAATGAGCTCAGAAAGAAACAGACTCTCCTCTCTGTGTGTTCTGCCTTCACCATCTACCAGCATGGCAGTCCTTAGTACGCCATGCCCCAGTTCAGCATGACAAAACTGTGCTAAAAGCCTCACTAAAACCCAATGCAGGACTCAGTAACTATTGCCATTTTATCTGGTCTCCCAAAAATATTTTGAAAGAGAAGAGTCACAAATCAAGTACTGGTGAGGAGGAAGAGAACACTGCTTGCTTTGGCTGAGCACTGCAAATAGACAAATTTAGCATCTTACTGCTCTTACCACTGCCTTCGCCGTTGTACTTCAGACAGTTCCTGAACATGGTCTTCATATCACCCACAAATTCATCCTTGGTGCAGTACTGACCTCCATTCAACTTCTTCTCCATGCTAGAGATATCCATGGGAGCCTGGAATACAACCAAACTTCCCTTCAGTTACAGAAAGCATAGTGGGGCTTACAAAGCTAGAGCTCAGAGAGGACATGGGCAGCAGAGGATGCTCTCCAGAGAGGCAGCCATCCATCTTTGGTTTTCTTGACTTGTAAGGCTAGAAGGGACTGCCAGAATCATGGAGATTGACTGTGAGAGTAATACAGCCCACCAAACTTCAAAACACTTCCAAAAAACTGCATCCCAGTCAATGAAGTGCATCAGTGGAGATGGCTGGGCCACTTTCCATACCTTAATGATCTGATAGTAGTTGGGAGCATACGATTCATCAACGGGTTCCAAGAAGGGCCAGGAGTCCTTGTGAGCCTTCACCACATCTAGAACTGGCAGTACCAAGAGAAAGGTGCAAGGTTACACTCACACACAGAGAGAAGTATTTCACTTTGAGAAAGCTGGGATGGGACTAACCTTTGTACATGGCTGTGAACTCATCGTCCAGTTCAAAGCTGTAATGGGAAGCACCACAGTGAATATGCAGACTGAGGATAGACAAGACATGCTCTGTACTTCATCTTCTCTTCCACCCATGCAGTGCCATAATGCTGGCCAACAGGCCTCCTTACAAACACTCCTCTCATATGGACCACATGTTTCTCAGCTTACTCCTCTCACTGTTCTCCAACCTCACTTCTCCCTCTGCATTCCTGTGAACGATCACACTCCTCTCCCTGCCATACTCTGCTTCAATACACTTGTGTGCTGCAATGCCCTTTTGTGTACTCACATGTCCTTGGTCCTTCGCTCTTCCCTGGCAGGGGAACTGGGATCCAGGTGGGAAAGCTCAGGGGGGAGCTCCTTCCCCTGTGCCAGCAGCCAGGCCCGCTCTTCACGAAGCTTCCTCCTCCTGGCCCGTTCTGCAGTGGAAAGAGATGAAAAACCAGTCAGCACACTTTGCCCACATTTTTCAGGGAAACAGAAGATGCCCCTGAGCTCTAAGAGCTCCAGTGAGTCTTGTTCTTTCAGCAAAAGCAGCAACGGCACAGGAGCAGGTGAGGTGAGAATACAGTGCACCATCAAAACGCCTCATCATCCTCCCTTGGTTACAATCACCAGTTTTGAAGCACCACTGTGACACAAGTGCTGCCTTAAGCAACTTCCAGAAGAGGTGTGGCACAAAGAGAGAAGTTCAATACCCAGCCCTAGGCAGAGCTCAGCACTGTGGAAAGAGCTGGCTTGTTGTTATCTTCCTTTAGGGGCTTCACCTGAGGCAGGTGAACTTGAGGAAGCTGCCTTTGCACAGAATGGGATGAAGAGCAGTGCTGAGGGAGGGAAGTTCTACCAGCTGAGTGGCAATGAGTAACTGGGGTCATTATTATCCTCCATGGCTGGCTTTGGGAAGATTGCTCAGGTAGGTCTTCGTGGCCAGCAGCCAGAGTGAGCAAGTTGCCACACACGAGGGCCACTGGGACAGCTTTCGTTTAAAGGAGTGAGACACAGGAAGAAGCAATGCTGGTAATATAACCTGTGGTTTGCAACCAGACAGCTGGCTAACAGATTGCTTCATAATAGAAAGTTTATGAGCTCTTATGAACCTCATTTCCTTTTTCTTATAGGAAATCTGAATTCATTTGACTTGTGAAACACCTGCAGTTGGACCAACCTTCTGCAGGAGCAGAATTCTGTGAAAGTAATGTTCAGGAAGAGATGTCACAGGAACAGGCCAGGTCAGGGAACACCCAGAGTGAAAGAAAGATGAGGGAGACTTGGTTAACACCCTCTAGCAGAGGCTCTGCCTTTGAAAAATGCCAACTACTGAAGAGATACCAGCTCTGGTGGAGAAATATTTATTAAAATCCTACTCTGACAGTCAAAAATAAATTTGGGATGGAGGTTGAGAGTACAAGAAAAGTAGGAATAGCTATGAGGTGAGTGTTTGTAGGGACATTCATTGGCAGCTATATCAAAGACTGGTAAAAGAAAGTCCAAATTTCTTGTTAAAACACTAAAGGTAGCACTGAAGTTGGGATTATAGGACTTGCATCTAAGGGTCTTACAGAATCTAAGAGAATTGCATGACCAGAAGTCCAACATCCAATTTCAGGTAACACAGAATATCTGGGTCTGTCCAAGCATTGTTCAGAATTCATGCTTCTTTCATAAAATTTGCAATCCTTAGATGGCATTGCGATGGAAGTGAGAAAGCTGAGGAGAACATGAAGTGATTGTTTGGGCAGCAAATGGAAAATCTCGTGACAACAGCAGCCAAGAGGTAAAGATGGTGTAGATTTTAGAAATCCACCAACATCTGCCAAGGCTCTAACCTGGTAAACTGACAGGAATCAAGGAGCGCCACCCTGGTACCAGATCTCAGCTAGGATCATTAGCAGGAGCCTCTACCACAGCTAGTGATTAACAAAGTGTGTTCAAGGTCACTGCCAGAGCTCATTCTCATACTGTTGGCCTGGGTCAAGTCCTACCCAGCAGCTTTCAAAATCTAAATAATGCCCTAAAAAGTACCTCAACCAGCTAGAAAGTCATCTATGAGAGAGATTATGTAGAAGCAGCACCTGGAAAGAGAACTGGGAAACTCTAACCTGATGTTGTGGTAGAAATCTAGAAATCTGCTTTAACTTATAAATTCAGGAGAGTACAGATGGGCCCAGCAGGAAACCTGCTACCTGGGGGGTGTGTTGGAGTTGGGGGAAGTGTAATCTTGGGCTG
Organism: Vidua macroura; assembly: GCF_024509145.1. Lineage (NCBI taxonomy): Eukaryota > Metazoa > Chordata > Aves > Passeriformes > Viduidae > Vidua > Vidua macroura. Next base: position 3,585,661 of record NC_071575.1, read on the forward strand.
GAAACAGGAATACCATCCAAAACTGAGAAGAAGGTGAAATTCATCACAGAGAAGATATTTCACATCTCCCCTCTAGAGTAGGCCATATAAAATTAATATTATATTCCAAACAGACTGAAAATTAGAAGAAAATCTTTGTTACCCTAAAATTTCTGCTGTCAGATGTCCAGTTTTAACAAGTCTGAACCAAGTAAAACAAATGACATAATTTTCAAATAATTTCCCCTCCATTATAAGAACTGTCATGACAGCAAATGCTAGTGGTGGGTGTGCTTGGCACTAAGGAAAGATCATTAAGAAGCCAGTTTTACCTGGAGAGCTGCTGGTTCTAGGGGTAAAAAATATCGTAATGATTTAACTGAGCGAGTCAACATAACCTTTGCAAACAGCTTTTGCACCAGCTTAAATGAAGACTTCTCCTGACTAAGCCTAAATGGACTAGAAAAGCGTTTAAACTAAGTGAAAGAAACTGCACAAAACAAAATTAAAGCCCCTGTGCCAATAAAAGCAAGAATGTGTGCTAACTTGGCTTAAAAGAGGCTACTAATCAACCTCAAGCCAGGGTCTTTGCATGGCTCTGGTGCCTTTGAATCCAATGATGTAATGATTGCATTTACCCAGAAAAGGAAGTGGCTTATACCAAAACAAAACCATTCTACAGGAACATTTATCTTTGCAGCTCTTGTGGAACTTCAAGACTAATATTGTCTATAAAGATGAAGCATTAAACCACAGAGAATATGCAATTTTCCAAGGGAAACAGATATCTGTGGCAGATATTGAAACTGGATGAGTCTCAATTTAAACCTAGGACTAGCAGCCAGGAATACACGAAGGCCAAGGAAGTAATTGGTTTTTCTAATGGTTAGAAAGGTAAGCAGGTAAAAGAAGCTATTCTTAGATAATATCTGGCCTCCTACCAAACATCTGGCAGCAAACTGTTTCATTTTGGAAAGTTTACAAGGTTTGTATGAGCTTAATATTTTTTTTTCCTTTTCTGATTCTTTATCCACTTTGGGACTCGTGATACTGATACTGCCCCACATTGTCAGTTTTCTGAGGATGTTCAACCTTTCTGTAAAACTACAACAGCCCCCAGCCAGTCACAGTGGCTGAAGCAGCAGCTAAAGGAATCTTCCATAAGGGAGGCCAGCAGAGAGAAGGTGGTCAGAAATGAGCTTGCTCTGACCCCCACACCTACATGTACTGGCTGACTGCCTGCTGTCTGTGCCTTGATCTGATGTATTCAACACAACATGGCTGTTTGTTCCAGAACAGCTTAAATCAACATTTAATTCATAGCTGCAAACACTTTAGACTAACACCTGAAATTGCCACCTCTGGTGCTCTATGCAGCCTGGTCCCCTCATCTTTAGTTCTCCTATTGGTAAGGCCAGCAGCAATATAAAAATATTACTTTTGCTACTCCCATGTTATCCCTTTCGCCTCAAAAGGAATTCTTTCGTCATGCATTGGGCCAAAAGAACCAAATGCTATCCCAGTGAGAGCAAAGCAAGCTAATCCTGCACACAGGGAAATCATGAGAAGGCAAGTGGGGAGACAGAACTGAGAAACAACATGAATAGCAGGAGAAAAAATTTGACAGCTGGGGCAAGGAAGAAAATTAGCACGATTTGAAGAAGACAACACATTCTAAAGGTGCCCTAGGGAACAGCCACTAACACTGAGAGGACAGACAAAGGAAAAGAAACTACAGTCAGACCAATTTATCAGAGGCAAGTGCAAGAAAAGATTCTCATTAGCAAGTCTGGCGGGGAGGAATGCAAGCGGCAGACTTTAGTTCAAGATCTCAGTCTTGACTTTGAAAACTTTCACTCCTGCTCCACACTGCCTGCACATTACCTTCCACTGCTTTGACCTTCTCCTCCATCTCCCTCTTCCTCTCCTCCTTTAGCAGCTGTTCCTGCTCCCTCTTCTGCACTGCTATAAGGATCTGGCGCTCCTCCTCTTCCTCTCTGCGCCTCTGCTTCTCCATTGAGCTCAGCACATTCGGGTTTACCTGTAACAGAATGATGCACCAAAAACTGTAATGGGGTGGCTCATTGAAAGCCCAGCAGAGGCAGGTTTACTTCGAGGAGGTATTAAAGCACACCTACAATGAATGACTGGGAGGAAAAAAAAAGGGGGAAAAATGATTTGTATGTATGATTTCCTAGATGAAAAGCAACATGGAAAGGGAAGTTATTTGCCAAGCGATGAAATCCTAGTGATACAAGGACAATGGAAGGAGAGGCGATGGGTTAGACAAGCTGCCATTCTGTCAGGGATGCACCGTGCGCATTTCTCTTCCCTTCTGGGCAAAGGATTCAGGCTGTTGACACCCTTACACAACACATCTACCTCTTCCAGCTAGCAGAGCTCTGACTGTAAGTGTGAGAAGGACTACTTTGCCAAACCTGTCTCTGCTGCAAAACACAGAATACTTCAATAGGAAAAGCGTCTGGTACAGCCTTGCGTCAAGGTATCATTAGGAATGTTTTCCTTTCCTGTTCAAAATTTCTGTGTGCTAATCTCCCCTGAACTGGCTCTCATTTGTTTGTTTGGACAGTTTTCCTGCTGGGTCCCAAAACCAGTCCTCTCATTCAAGGACACCTGGCCCTTTATTGCCCCACTTTCTCACCTCCCTGCTGCCAGCAGGCTGCAAGGCTGTGTTTGATCCTACTTAAGACTGCAGACTTCCCAGACCAGGGACTGCCTGCTCCTATTTCTCAAGTATAAGGTATGTATATGGAAGTGTGGAACTATCTTTACTAACTTAATTTAGTTCTAAGACAAATGTATCAGTCATCCACCAGCCACTCCTAGCCCTGTGACCAAGATATGTGTGTCTTATCAGCAGGGAATATCAACCGGAAAAGAACAATGTACATACAGTTTGCTCCAACTTCATTTTCAGGGAATAACCAGCAACCACCACTTAGGCAGAAGGCATTTCCTGAGGATTAGCAATCAGCTGGGGTCCACTGGCTGCTGCTCAGACCATCAACTTCTCCAGGCCCATGATTAATCCCCAGGGAAAAAAAAAATTCTGGCACTATGATTACTATTTTGTCCTCCTTCCCCTACACAGTCCTGTGCTGCCCTGCAAACTCCCACTCCAGTTTTCTGTAGATGAGCACCATGCATCATCAGCAGCAGAAACAATACATTAAGAGAATTATGCTTCAACCACCAACAGTCACAGAGAAGTGTCCAAGAAAGGCTCATGAGACTCTTGACAAAATTAGGACCACATCCTGCATTTAGGGACAGACTGGGCAATAAAACCCACCTATTCTGTGCTGATTCTTTAAGGTGAAACCCAGAGCTTCATCTCACTATGACAGAACCATATTTTCTTTTCCATTTTATATCTTTATCAAAATGTTATCACTTCACTCGTCTATCCCTCTTCTAGGGAAATCATTCTGTGAGTTCAGGTGCCTTGAGATTAGTCAGCTTCTCCTCACAATCAGTTTGAAGTTTGTTTCTCAAACCCTCATTCCATCCAATTATTCCTAGTTACACTCTTCTGGGTGAACATAAATTCACCTTTTCTTCACTCACATTCCAGCCTTTACCTTATGGACTTCCTCAGACACTTACACAACACTCCCACATTTTTACAGTTAGATTAAATGTATTCTTATAAAGCAATCCTTTCAGTTCCTTGGAATGATTATTCCAGTTGTCTCTCAGACCTTTCCTCCCTGATCAATATCCAAACACCAAGATGCCCAGGATTGTGCTATGACAGGGACAAGAGGTCAAGAACCTAGAGAATTGGGTTCTACATTTCCACTTTTGATTCTTTTTATATCCCCTTCTCAAAAGCTCTGCCATCTGAATTGCTACTCGTGAGCTGCAAACAACTTCCTTTCAGACCTGATCCTGACCACTGTCAGTTTTCCTCTGACTTTCTTGATAAATCTTTAAATTGCAACAGGAACCAAAAGAGTCAGGTTCTGAAGTAAAGAGAAAGAGGTGAGCAGGAACCAGCCACCAAACTTGGTATGCCAAGATATTTTAATGAGGATGCGACCATCAGCCTTTATATTCTCAAACCAGTAGATGTAAGCCAGCCTGGCATGCTAGGGTTTCTTTGATTGCTGGTACACAAGTGAGACCTTCCCTCTCCCTGGATTAATACAACTTCCACCATTCATGCCCTATGGAAACAGGAACACAACATCCAAGCTGCACTGCTCACACCAGGACCTCTCCAAGCCTGCAGGGCACGCTCAGCACCCTATGCTTTACTGGCATGACACAGGATCCACAGCACGCTCCAGAGAGACACACCACAAATATGACCTCAACAAAGCACTTTTAAACAAAGGAGAGGGTGTCACCCTACCAGATCTAGAAAGCAAAGAAAAGGGAAAAGCAGAAAGCACAAACACAGCGTAGTGAGCCCCGAGGACTGCAGTAGACACCCACAATTGCACTTACTTCCTGCAGCACTTGCAGGGCAGCAACAGTGCTGCATGGGCTCTTTGAGACACTTCAGACACAGAAATAACCTGATTTTCAGAGGCACCTCTGCCTGGTGTCCCACCTAAGTCCATTGGGGATGAGTGTACTCAGCTCAGGGTTAAAAAAATACACAATCATGAACCAGTAAACTCCTACGGGATTGGTGGAAGCAGACACTTATTGGAACAACAAAAGCAAGAACCAAGCACAAGTTAAGCTTCCTTCCTGACCACGGAGGTGGCAAAAGGATGCTCCTCCAGCTTCCTCCCCGCTCAGAGGATAAATACCACAGCGACCAAGGCATCACCGCCTCCTTCCCTCCGGCAGAGAGCACTCCAGGACACAACATCGCTGCTGTCCCCTGGCCCTGGGACTCTGAAAGAGCCAAACTTCTGCCTTTAGCTCTGCTCTCCAGACAGTGGGTATCAGACTTCAGGGGCAGGAGGCCAGAAGGCGCGGGTGCCCTGAGTGCCCTGGCCCCTCATCCGCCAAACCTTCCCCACTGCTCAGGTTTCCGCAGCGCTCTCCTAATGAGGGTGCTGCTCAGGAGGCTCTTAATGAGGAGCTAATCTGAACCACCTGTTGAGAAATCCCCCGCAGGATCAGGAGCCCATGGAGCAGTTACATCTCCAACTCAAGCAGCAGCCGGGAGAAAGAGGTCACCTGCACCGGCTTGAGGTTTTCTCCCCCAGGCTCGCTGGCTGCCCACCCTGGCTTGAGGAACAAGCCATCAGACATGCTGGCACCTTCCCTGGCTGCCCCATGGCAGGGATGGCTGCCACATCCTGCTGGGGAGCAGCGTGAGCATCACCACTCTGGCGCTGGCTGGCTCCCTGTGTCCCGGCACAGGGGGTGCCAGGAGGGCCCCCTGCTCGCTGGAAACGTTTCACTGGCCCACAGGCGGCAATTAACAGCCCTCTGCCGCTGCAGACCTGGAGCACCTGCGGTACTGATTAGCATCATTCAGGCTCCATGTGTTTCCCACTCCCCTCCTCCTCTGGGATTTCTGCTGCCTGTGAACAAACATGTGTCCCTGTGCTTCCTGCATGGTGGGCTTTGCAGAGAGCAATTCTGGCCCCAAACTGACCATCGCTGGGGTCTTATTTTCCTCTCGGCATGCTTTTATCTGCAGCGTGATGAGAGGTTCTTCCTTCCTTTTATTCATCTGTTTCTAAGTAATTACATGTATTGCATGGGGACCTGTATTTTCTCCTTTGTTTTGGGGGAATCCCTGACTCTAGCTCACATGGCATATTCCCTGCAGGCTAATTTCCCATGGTTTGACAAAACACCAGGTAACTACGTTTCCATTACATCTACAGTGAGAGATCATGCCCCAGCCTGATAGAATTGAGACAATTTTTTCCTCCGAAGCTGATCTGGTGTTCTCTGACCGATTGCTTTGGGTAGCAGTTGCCAGTTCAAAGACCCCCCATCTCCAGGGCCCCGTGTCCCTGCCTGTGCCGGCGTGACTGTTAGGGGCTGTGTGGTGAACTGGATTGGAAAACTGATCTATGTTAAAAATAACCCCGACCAAAGAAAAAGGTTATATTTAACTCCAGTCATTTCCCTGGGTCTGGTTCACTGCACAGACCCTCAAGCAGCAGCAGGGCTGTTTCACTGATGGGGTAGACAGGAGATGAGGGTGAGGAGACACAGAAAGCGCCGTTTGAGCCCACAAGGCTGCAGTTTGATAAGCATTTCTTTAAGTAGCCTAAATTGTGACTTCCATTTCCAGCTGACCCCCTCCTAGCTCAGCTCCATACTGCATCAGTCATTCTCTCCCTCAACGCTATCTACACCCTCATGTGTTTGCAGCCTCACGTTTTCCCCTTGGCTGAATTTCTGTCATTTCCCTTTGTAAGCCGGTTCTTCTAGCCCTCTCATCCTTCTTCAACTTTTCTTTGAACTGCCTCGAATGTGCCAGCACTTTCATTGAAGTGGAATTCCCCAGGCTGAGCGCAGATTTCCATATGCAGCTGCAGCGGGGTCTGCGGCGAGGCCGGTTACCTCTGCGATCCAGAGGGCAGCACCTCCCTGCTCGCCATAGAAACCCCGGGTGTCAGCCTGCCTTTGACGGGCATTACCACCCATCTCTCTTTCAGCACAGGCACTTTCAAGCGACTCCTTCCCACTGAATGGCGATGCTGCGGTTTATTTCTTCCCCCAGGAGGCATCTGCTCTCGCCTCCCTCCGTCGTCCTCCCCCTCGCACCCCCCCTCACCTCCTGCTTGATTGGTTTGATGGGCTGATGGTCAGACATCCACCTGGGAGAAAACTCTGTCCGCTGCAGACGCTTCTCCTGAAACAGGGTTGAGAATTGAGGGAAGGAAAAAGGAAAAAGAGAGTGGAGGAAATTAGGGCACATCGGTGACACTGGCAGGAGAAACTCTGAGGGCTAGAAGTGACCATGAAATCCCTATTAGCTTTACAAGGGTAGCAAACAAGCAAACTGAACTCAATCCAAGAACATCACGCTGACTGCAGAGCCTGTTTTACAAAGCCATCTAGCCGAAGGATCCCTTTCCAGATCTGTCCCACCTGGAAACATTCAGCTGACGGACAACACCCTTCAGAGTTTTGGGGCTCTGACGTACCAGCTCAAAGCAGACTTAGCTAGGACAGCTAAGCAGCCAGTGCCCCTTCAGCAGAGCCAGCAGAGAAACGGCAGTAAAAGTGGAATCACAGGCAGTTTGCATAGAAAAGCCAGGCTGTAAATCGAAGCAGTTCAAAAGCACAGAGATCCCCTGCTAGCAGGAAAGGGCCACAGAACATGGCTGAAGACAGTAACCCCTTCAGCCGCCCTACCTACGCTGCTGTGCAAGAACCACATCATTGAGCATCGACTCCAGCGCCGCCACTGCATGGGGGAGAGTCTTCCCCCCATCCACAAGCTCAACAGCCCCAACATCCATGACACTTGCAGGCTGTAGGTGCAGGGAGCAGCACGGGCTGACAGGCTGCTTGGATTTACTTCTCCTTCACTCAGCAAGCATCCATGCTCTTGGAAGTGGTCAGAGAGAGGTAAACAGGATGTCATGTCTCCTCACCTTCTGTGCAATCATGTTGCAGATCTCCGGCAGGAAATCTTCACTCAAGAGTTTGTAGAGCTGCCTCTCTCTAAGGGAAGTCCTCTCTCTGAAGCTCTCTGTGACCTGCCTCCACTCCTCTTCCGTCTGGCACAGCAACCACCATGTCCCACGGCCAGGCCCTTGGGACCCTTCAAAAACACGAAAGGATGTTATCTCCACAGCAGTTATGACTAACAGCTCCTCTCAATCCCTTCTCTTCTCTCCTCAGGGCTCAGGAAGAGCAAAAGACACTGGCAATGACCACTGATACGGAAAACATTCCATTTGCTATAGACCCAAAGCTCTCCTCATGCACCAGAAGCACTGCTGCCTCTGAGAGTGATGCCAAGATAGAGAGGAAGTATACAGGTGAAGAAATAATGGTGCCACGTGGCAACACACAGGTAGTGTGACATCTCTGCAGCAAGCCCACATTCCAGCTATTGTAGGCTGGAGAAAAGAATACAATTTGGTTTTTTGTAATGGCGGCTGTCAGCCAGAGCAGGATATAGGGAACTGCAAATGTCTGATTTAGTCTGGCAGCAGAATAAAGTAATCAAAAAATAATGTAATTTGAAATAAGCTTTTTTTAAAAAAAAAAAAAAGCACTGCAAACCATTTCTGCAGGGAAACAAATCCTCCTGCTCCCTGCAAATGAAATATTTTGTTTGCAGACACTTGAAAGAGCAGAAGAGGAAGTGAAGGACAAGGTTCATCAGGCTGCCAGATGAGGGGGAAGTTCCAAAAGTTCACATCCCATCCCTGCTCCATCCAGAGTGGGATTGAAGCAGATCACCCACTGCTCTGAAGCATGTCCCAACCACCAAGACACTTTGAGAGCTGTTCCACCTTGTGTGAAACATTTGAATATTAATTGTGAAGGAAGGGCTCCCTTGCATTGTGGTTGGAACACCCACCTGGAAATGGGGAATGTGGTTCCTGCTCCACAAATGTTTACACTGAGCAGGGAAGCCTCATGGGTTGCAACTTGTATGCTTTTGCCCCAGGATGCTCTCTGAGCAGAAAAGTTGTTGCCCTTCTTTTTTTTTTTTCCAGTGGGGAAAGTTTTGGATCAAACACCTTCAGCTGAGGGGTTCTCAGCTCCCTCCAGACTTTTCTAGGGCTAACCACTGGCTCCCGGAAAGAAAGCAATGGTTATCAGCATCACTGGCAGATGTCATGCACCTTCTGACCACATTTTCAAGCAAACTAACAATGAGAAACAAAAAGAAGTAAAAAAGCTGAGCCTGACTCTGGGCCCTTTGTGGATCTGAGCTGCGAGTGGCTCCGACATGCAAGTCAGGTCATCCTAGAAAGGCTGGAAAGCTGCAGGCTCCCTCCAGCACCTGCCCTCTGTCAGTGCCTAGGGTGCAGTGGCAGTGGCACAGAGTTTCAGCTCTGTGAATGCACTGGGGACTGATAACTGAGACAGCAAAGGTCCAGCCATGTGCTGGTTCTGCCGCTCTGGCTACACAAAGCCATCCCTCCTTTGCCCACCTGCAGCAGGGAGCTTACCTGCATCCTGCCCCCAAAGCCTGCATCCTTGTTTCTCATTCCCTTGCCAGCTGCCCACGGACAACTCATTTCAATAGCAAACAGGGCTAAGGCACTGCTTTGTGCCAGCAGAAGATTACTCTGCAGCTGAAGTGACACAATTTGCTGGAAGACAATGATCTGATAAAACCCCCAGCGCCTCGCGCGCATCGCTCCGGCTCTGCCGCCCGGCTCCGGAGAAGCCGGAGTGGCCGCCAGGAAATCTGAAGACAAAGGGCAAATGGAAGGAGGCACGGGAAAGACAATGCCACCCTTGCCTTTTATTGTGAGGCAACAGGCAGGCCGAGTCCCTGGGTTTTGTGGAAGGCAGTGGATACACATGTATGACAAATGAGTCCCAGCTCCCTTGAACTCACTTTCACATCGTGTTGCTAACTCGCTTTTTGCCTCGTTAACCCTTAGCTGGGTACCCCCAAGACATCGTTTACCACTCTCAGCCACCCAATGGCCATGAGGAAGGAAAAGTGAGAGGATCAAAAAGGTTCTTCCTTCCCTATCTTAGCATCACTGACTCCACTCTCTTCCCCATCTGAAAAAACACACTTGCTAACAAGAGGGGTGTGTTGTTACCTTACTCCTGGGAGACTGAGGACCATTCACAGCCTGCTTTTTTAGCTGAGCCCTTGAATTCCAGTGTATCCCAGCAAGTTAGGTTTCTTCATCCCAAACTCAGCCATGACAAAATAGGAAGCCTGCAGGTGCCCAGGCTCCAAAATGCCAGGCACTCTGTAACACAAACCCTTCCTTCCACGTGGCCCCAAGCACCAGCAGAAAGACTCTCCTGAGAAAGGCTGGGCTGTCTCTCAGGCATCTCTCTGGGTTTTGATAATTTAAGAGCCTTATTAGCGAGTGGTATCAACCCTAATACTGCAAAATCTCTTTACCATTTCTTATCTGAGTCTCGTGGATAAGCAAGCTTTCTTCTGCCTTCTCCCTACCAAAAAAGAAAGAGAAGGAGTGATAGGATAAGGATACAATAATAAAGGAGTGATACAATAATCACATCACCGAAATGCAGCTGTTTCTGAGGAGAAGAGTAGGGAACACTGCAATTATCCAGTGCAGAGCAAAACCATGAAAAGAACACTGCAGAACCCACGTTTGATACGTATTTTCGAAGATATATTTATCATAGCTTTGTGAAGTTTTTATAAGTGAAGGGTGGCAAGTACAGGATCTCAGTTCTTAAGGGAAGCATCCCAAAATCTATATGGACTCAAGTGGCCAGGATTCTGGCTTCAAGCCACAAAATAAAAGTATTCTTTATCAGGAGTGAATTCCCTAGCACCACGTGGTGGAACTGCATTTGAAGTGAGGTGGTTGGAAGAGTGATGCCCACTGTTTCACAAACTTCCAGCTCAGTCAGAATTTGCTTTGGAGAGTAATCAAAGCATCCACCAAGTCTGAGCTTGCTTCACTTCTGAATTGCATTGAAATTATGGCTGCATGGTATATACATAGTTATTGGGGGAACCCCAGAAATACATTATACTTCTCTCTGGGAATGCACGTATTTTACGTCTGTTGCAGGAAGTGCCCTTCCATACCTCAGCAAATTTTCCTCCAGTAGTTTTTTCCGCTTTGGAGGTCGCCCTCGTCTCTTGCCCGTTTTCCCAGGAACATTTGGGGTGTTCGTCTGCCCCCCACATCCCCTGAAAAATGGCAAAACCACCATGAAAGCTCTGTCAAGCAAGGGAACCGAGGCTGGCGGGATGGGAGAAGGGCACGGGAATCGGAACAGCTGCTAGGATCCCAACCAAAGGAGGGATTAAATCAGAGCAGCAACAGGACAGGGAGGGGAGAGGAGGGATTCCCACTGGCTGGGAGCCTGATCTGGGAGCCGCCGGCACGGCACGGAACGGTGCAGGGGCAGACAGGCAGGAATGCGGTGGGGCAGGCAGCATCGCTCCCACAGCAGGCTCTGCCGGTGCCACAAAGGCTGCAGGCTGCCCGCGACACAATGCGCGGCGCGGGGCAGCTCCCAGTCTGCTTGGCAACTCCGGTCCCGCCCGCGCTGCCCCTCTCCAGGCCCCGCTCCCCCCGGCACAACAGCAGTCAGGCGGAGCCCCCTCCAGCCGGGCTGGCTGGGCCGTGCCCCCCTCGCCCCTGCACCCAGACACGGGAGGGGGTGTGTGTGTGCGTGGGCCGTTACCTGTCTGGAGCCAGCTCTCCGTTGGTTTTGCCCTGCACCGGGTCCTCCTTGTACATCCGCGTGCCGTAGAAGTACCAGTACAGGGCACCGCTGCTGTCCTCGCCCAGCGGCTCCACGCGGAGGCTGTCGGCGTCCAAGCCCTGCGCCCACCGGGAGCCCCCCGCCAGACGGTGACAAGTTGAAAAGCGGCCACATTGTCACACAAAACAGGATGACACCCCTCCGTAAACACCTCCCTCCCTCCTTCCCTCCCACCATGCCACAGCAGCAGTACAGCTGCTCCTCCCGGCCGAGCTGGGAAAATGTTACTCCAGGGGGAAGATGACGTTCTCTCTCTGTCCAGGGAGGGATTTAGATTGGCATCTCTAATTTGAATGGCCTCTCTCGTTTTAAGATTTCATCTCTGGTGCTCCTGACAGGGAAGGTCTAATTAGTGCTGGCGACAGTCACCAGTCACGCACAGCCCTGAGAAGCTCCCTGCCCCCATCCCCTGCTCTACCCTCCCCCAGCTCCCCCAGTATACTTCATCCCCATCCTTTCATCTCACAACATCCCTCAGCAAGGCAGCAGTCCCTGCTCTCACAGCCCTGCCATTACCATTAAAGCATCTCCAAATTCACTCTTTGCAGAAAGAGTAGCCAATGAAGCCAACTTCCTCAGCCACTCCCATGTTATGAATACACCCACACAGGACAAGGGCCCAAGTTCTGAGCAAGGCAGAGGAGGGCAAAGGGAACTGCTGACCCACTGTGACCCCTTCTCTTCCCAGGGAAGATTCTGATCTGGCCCAGCTTCTGTGGCCACACGGTTTCCCTCATCCCTGCTGCCCAAAGCACCTTGAGGAGGTCGAAGACATCGTCTGCATCGAGGCGGTAGTCACAGAGGCGGTGCAGGATCTCCACCCGCGTGCGCAGGGGCAGCTCCTGGAAAGTGCACTCCCGCAAAGGGTTGGGCTTCCCTTCCTCCAGCTCCCAGCGGTAGTTGATGATGTCCTCCAGGTAGCTGTGAAACGTCTGGGATCTAACCAAGGAAGGAAAAAAATCTCACACACTTACTGTAGTTTGCCATGTCCAGAAACACCCGGTGCACCAAGCAACTGCAACCAACACAATGCAGAGACAGAGAGCACCTGGAGGAAAACTGTCGGCTACGGCTGGGGGCAGCTCTGTCATTCACATTCCCAAAACACGGCAATCTCATTGCAACATCACGGGATGTCATGTTATACACAGCTTTTTATACACACACTGTTATTTCTTTCTAAGCAGAATGAGCCAAACATGGTAGCAACTCATCTTCTTTCTTCCCCAATGGCCTTGTGCTGGCATCAACTGCCACTCTTACCTAAAATGGGGTGCAACAAAATTTATGAGTCTGGTCCCCTTCCAACCCTTCTCATTTGATGTGGAGACCATTTTCTTCAGATTTCCCTTTGCCCTTCACATCTGTCATTGCCAAGCCCTGCTCCTCTCCACTTCAAATAAGTTTTTCATGCCCTGGTTCAGTGAATTGAGACTTTGCATAGCTGATTGCTTCCTCCCCACTTTGCTGCTGTATGCTTCCCATATTCCTGTCATGGTCCCTGGCCTCCTCTCTCTCCATCCCCACAGGTGCTGCCACTTTCTGCCTGTTCCTCCATTGGTGGCTCTGGCAGGACGTCTGCACAGCCCACCTCACACACGTGGCTTGGACGCTGCCACACAACAAGGCTCATCCCCAAGAGGAGTGCTCTTCCCAAAAAGGAGTCAGTACAGAGGACTCCCCGCTCTGTACTCTCTCAGATCATCAAGCTGAACACTTGAGCTCTTCATAAACATTACTATTAAAATGATCTTTCTAATTTTCTAGCTGGGTCAAATTAAGTCCCACTTTCACTGCCAGCAGTTCATCATAAAACCCAAGGAAGCAGATATTTCTTACCCTCATCTAGCACTGAGAGTGAATGTCCCCATATGACATGTTTAAGACCATTGATGGAGCTTAAGGCTAAAAGAACTCCTGTCTATATTTCAATAAGACTTAAGCCTTTACTCTGAATGCTCAAAATTTCAGGGGAAGGAATTTCAGTAAAAGGGGCCATGTCCCTAAATAAAAAAACTTTCTGAAGATCTGTCCATATGACTTGAGTCCTGAGAGTTGCCAGGCTTGCTCAGCCTGCTCGAGTTGTGTACCCTGAGCACAGCAAAAGGCGACCCCCCCATGCCCCAGCCATTCTTGCACACACGGGAAGTCCATATGCCAGCAAGAACACCACTGGGTACACATTCCCACCAGCTCTCAAAAAGGCAGCTCCACTTGATAGGTTTTTGGCACAAGCAGATTACTCTATATGATTAATGGAACAGCGCCAGCACTACAGAATTGCATTTCCCTGAGAAATTGCTAACTTCTACAAAAGCTATTATATTTTAACAAAGAGGTGGAGGAGTGTGATCCAGCTGAAGAAAGATCATTAAAAGTCAACAAGAAGTTACCTATTAGACAGGGGTCTTCACAAATTTGGTAAAGACCAGTCTTCTTTGCAAGGATCATGACTGGACAGTGACTGTGAGAATGAAGGAACAGATGCCTCAAACCATGTCCACCTGGCAGCATTTCCCTTCCTCCTTGAGTAGAGAGAAGTACAGATCACCCTGCAGATCACTCCTCACCAGCCTGCTTCTTTCTGATGTCAAATGCAAGCTGACCTCCCAGAGATATCTGCTCTCACCACACCACTGTTACCAGCCCTCTGGTTGTATTTAACAACAGATGCTTGAGTGTACCTGGACCTAGAGCCCTCTGCAACCTGGAGTTTGCTCCATCTACATGACACAAGCAAAGCATCAGTGTTCCCAAGTATTGTTGTTTCACTAATATCAGCAATCAGACAAATGTAACTTGGAACAGCCCCCTGTGCTGACAAAGTTCAGTCACAAAGGGAGGACTGACATTTTATGAAATGCCTCAGAACTGCCTCAAGTAGTAATTTCAGGGTGAAAACTACAGCAAACATCCTTTTTTAAAGTGAGATATTCAGTACACCTACCTGAAGTAGCTGTGCATTCCTCCATTGTCTTTTTCAAATACACCAAGACCTAACTTCCAGAAAGGACTTAGATTTGGGAAAGGGGGCAATAATAGATTCACTTTACAGACTTTTTAAGAGTGGTATCTGAACAATAATGTATCGTAAATGTCAGATATTTACAGAAGCCATGAAAGAAAGAAAAGAAAGAAAGAAAGAAAAGAAAGAAAGAAAAGAAAGAAAAGAAAGAAAGAAAGAAAGAAAGAAAGAAAGAAAGAAAGAAAGAAAGAAAGAAAGAAAGAAAGAAAGAAAAGAAAGAAAAGAAAGAAAAGAGAGGCACCTTTGATTGTCTACCCAGAACAGAAATTGTGACTAGAACACCTTTTCCTGAAAGCAGTAAAGCATCACTTGTATTTGGATGCTTAGTCCAGAATCAGAAGGCAAATGATTGAAAGCTCTCAGACAGCATTCGAGTTTCAGCCCCAGAAGTTCAGTTCTTCAACTCTGCCAGAGCTCAAGGCAGAAGATTATTTCATCAAATCTGATACAGAGGTTCTAGCTATTTCCAATAAAATGGACTGAAAAAGCAGTTTCCCTAGGATCCCGAATAACTAGTGGATGAAAAGGATTGACAGGAAGAAACTACAAAAATAAAAGGGTTCTATCTACTCCTATTTTTTTTCTACCTAAAAAAATGCAGGCATGGATCAGACAGATACTTTTACCACTTGCATGAGTTCACTTATCTTGCTCTATCACTTTGGCTGCTCTCAAAGAAAACTGATCCAGGAAGCTGTTTAATTCCAGAAGATCATTTGAAATCTTTGCCTATGTAACTCTCCTTCCCCCTAGGGATTGGCTCTGTTGATTTAAGCAATTTGGTTTTAGTTTGACTTTCACATAAGTGGCTAACACTAGAAATTTCCGCTGTCCACCTGGTGTTCAGTGCATTACAAGCTCTGTTCTTAAGAGTACTTTTGAGTTCCTACCCCCATCAATTTTCAAAGACAGCTACTGTGCATTTGTCGCTTTAAATAAGGATAGAAATAAGAACCAGAGATGGGAAACAGATGTCTCAAGGCATTCCCAATCACTCTCAATCTTGCCCAATTTATATTTTCCCTCTTAATAGGAACCGACCCCTTTCCTCCAGACAAATGTATGGTGCTCATCTTCACTCTGTCTGCCACACCTACAGTTAGTTTCATTTATCCCATCTCTTATACCCAAGAATCAGAGAGCCTGGATCCAGGAATGGAATTACCTGGATACAGTCCATTAAATACCCTTCTTTCAAGCTCAGCAGTAGGACACCAATACACTTGAAAGTCCTACAGAGTCTCTGCTGCAGCTGAGAACCTCCAAAAATTCTTTTGTCAGTGGGAAGAAGGCAGGAAGGAAATCACTGAGCTGAGGTATGAGAAGAGATGTATCTCCTCTCCAGAGGATCTCAGCATCACTGAGATGTGCAAAAACACTCAGCAAGTGGAGGCAGTGTTAGGTCAGTCATGTCCTTTTCTACACAAACTGGAGCATTCCCAAGGAGGTTGAAGTGGTACGTGGGCACATTCTGTCTCAGGGCATGTATCCAAAGGAAGACCAACCCTCTTCCGAAAGTAAATTGGGAGCCTTAGTAACAATGTAAAAGAAAAGTGTGAGACCACGGCCACGACTCTCACCACCTCTCAGCCACTTCCTGATGTATAGCACAGGCAGCTTCCACACAGCTCAGTAACCACGGAAAAGTACTATGGAAACCAGCTATAACAGATCAGAAAAGGTACCTCGAAGAACTCTGCAACTCTAAAACTTCTCCCATGCCAACTTGACTAGCACCATTAATATCTCATAAAACTGAGAAAAACTTTCACTCACTTGTCAAAACATCCCTTGCTTTGCAGTTGCCCCCCAATGTGCAAAGCAATTTGGATAGCTGCAGTGGGGCAGTGGTGGTTTGGTACATGCATATCTATGTGGTGCATCCCACATGGATGCAGATGATTTTTCAAGAGCCCAGTCTTATCCCAGGCTACACTCTGAAACCACAGGGTTGTTGTCAGAGGTCCCTATCTTTTGTTGCAAAGATTAGAAAGGAGGTCGAAGCTGAATTGCAACTGTGGTTGAAAGTTTTAATCGTATGTTGCATTTACAAAGAGAAATCTGGGGCACAGGGAAGGACATGACCTAGCACATCTGTGTCAAAGGGGAGGAACAGCATCAGACAATCCACAAGAGTACCACCGAGGCTGCAGCTCAAGTTGCCTGTGATCTTTAGTAGCAGCTGCAAAAAAATCAGGGCATAAAGAAGATGGAGCAAGTTGAGGGAGGGGCTCCTCTCCACCATGGGTATCAGCGCCCAGAGCAGCCAGAGAAATGATCCACCCCTGACAGCTCAGCGCCGCAGCCCGGCCATCTGCTGCCCGGCTGCCTCCCAAAGAGGGAGGTTTGTGCTTCACGAGAGGGGAGCTGAGGACTCCTCCCCCTGCCTGGCGATCCCAGTGTTTTCCCTGCTCAAAGGAGAGGCACCCTTCCCATCGCCCGGGCTTTTAACGCGTGGGGTCATGCTCTGCTGTCAGAAAAAAGAAGCTTGGCCACTGCCCTCCTCACCGTGCCCGGCTTCCTAGAGGGGCTCCTTTGGAGAACTCAGGAACAGAGGGTGACAATTTCACAGAGCTGACGGGATAGATAGAAAAATTTGGTTGGAGCTTCTGGTGTGCACGCTTGGCAGGGAACAGCTGCACCTAGAGACCCCAGCCCCACAGGGACCCTGTAGGAACAAACTCAATGTGAAATTCCTTCTGAGCAAATTGGGGCTGGAATTATGTGTACAGACACACAATGCTTGTTTTTTTTAAATCCTCATGCCCAAAGGAAGCGGAGTCACTTGTGCTTTTAGTTTTAAAGACTCCAAAGTAAATCAAATCTTGGCTGGAAAACTGTAAACAAAATCAAGCCAAACAAACAAAAGCTAAACCAAACACTGATTCAGTAAGAGAGTCCCCGTGTCAATCTGTGCTTCCTGCAGGCAGCATGCCATGGCCCAAGTGTGGAATTACTGTCACAGCACATTGCCCTATCTGGTCTACTGCTGCCAATTTTTTACAAGCCCTCCCCCCCCCCCCCACATCTCTAAAAAAAACCCTAAAACCCACCCCTCACAAAATCTCTGGTCCTGTGGGAGGCAAATATTGGATTAAAGGAAACATTAGGGTAAGGAGTTGAAATATCGGAGACAAAAATTTACCAACGATGTTTGGACACTGCTGGCACACACAAATAAGCCTTCTGAAAGTTTAGATGCCAAATAATTGCCTGGACCCACTGGCTAGAATATCTATCATGTTGACAGTGTTTTAATTCTCTTGTTTCATTTAATTTACAAAATGCAATGGAAGAGTAAATACTGGCATGCTCTTGAGCTAAAACTGCTGGGAAAAAGGCAAGGCTGACCTGCATCTAATCCCAGACAGTATATTGTTCTTGAGATTAACACCAAGAACCCTGACAAAACCAGAGGATGACAGAGAGCAGGAACAACAACAGACCTCTTCCAACTCCTGTCCAAGAGCTGTATGTGGGAGGAACATGGAAAACAAGACTGGGAGAGCTCAGCCTTTCTACCAAAGATCATTTAAACATAAATGTAATTAGTCTTGAAGTTCCTATTACAGAGTTAGCCACTAAGGAAAATAATAGAGGTGATACTTCTGTCCAGTTAAGGCTTTAAAAGCTGGAAAAGACTCTAATTCAGACACTGAGTACAAGTGTGTATTTTAGGAATTTCTCAGTGCTAAATGAAAAAAAGATTTCTTGGGCATCTAATTCACAGCACACAAGAGAACTGGCTTTGGCTCTGTGATCTCCCTAGTTAAAAAAACAACAACAACAACAAAAATCTAGGTCTTACCAGAACAGACGTTTTTTAATGGAATTAATTTTATGGACTGAAGATATTTCACCTTATGGGCTGGCACTTTTAAGTTCTGAATTGGCAAAAAGGCACCAGCTTGGTGTTGGGAGTCACTCAGGTGTTAATGAGAGCATTAACTGACAGATGGCATTCAAGATATTTCTCGCCTCTCCAATGAAGACAGCTCCTTTGCTACAGCAGAGATCAGGAAAGCTTAATTCTTAACAAGCATACAATGCCTTGGCACAAAGGCAAGCCCTCTGGAAGGTAATGGGAAGGATTCAGGGTTTGCTGGGATGACCTCAGTCAAACATCATTAACAGGGTCAGGAGAAGCAAAGCCTATTTCAGAAGGAAAAAAATAATGTAAGGGCCCCCATGATCAATCTATCGTGGCTTGTCAGAAAGAGAAAGCTTAGGTTGACCTTAGAAGCAATATGAGTTACTACTACCAGCCTGACCTTGAGCTCTCATGTAACAATGGAGACCTTTTTTCTACTGTATTAATGAGCTTTCTTATCTGAGGTGGGGGAGGAAGCTTTATGGACCAGCTTGTACTTCACCTTCAATTTATCCTACTGAGAACCTAAGTCAGGTACGATGCAGGGGGAAGGAGATACTACCCCATCCTCCAGAGGGAGAAAAGGGTTGGAGAGGATTCCTTCCAGGCCCTGTGTGTGCAGCTGGCTCAGGAGGTGTGCAAGCCAACAGGGAGCACATATTGCTCAGACCATGGGCCAACTTGTCATCAGGGTGACCAAACTGCCTGAGGCCCAAGGGCAGCGAGCACCCTGAAGGGTCTCAGTGTCTCTCCACAGAACATTCCCTGCAGCAGAGCAAAATGACCAAGAAGCTGGAGATCCAGGAGTTGTGACCTTGGGCTTTAACAGCCAAATTTAGCAGTGCCACAAGCTGCACCACTGATGGGGACAGACTTCAAAAATTCCAGCCAAGGACAGTCTAGAGAGAGCAGTAACTCCACACCAAACTTGTGACAGACCTGAGCAAGGTCCAACAAGGCAGAGCTCTGGTGATGAAGGAAACAAACACCCAGACACATCCTGCTTTTCAGTGCCTGTTTTGAATCATGCCTGGAGAAAACCTGCTGTAGTGGCTGTGAACAGGAGTACAGCTGACATTAATGGACCCTGAATGAGATCACAAAGTGGAGGGGGGGGGGAGGGAAATTCAAATTGCATTGATCAGACCTCTAGAGTGAAGTTTCTCCTCCCGGAGTTGTAAAGACAGCAGAGATTGCTGGAGCACAAGATCATCACAAGGCATGTACAGGTCTGCCTTTTGTCCTTCATGGCAAGCTAGAACTAGTTTTTTGAATGCAGACATTGCCCAAACCTCAGTAACTCTGTGGCTTACCTGTGTGGCTACCAGGTAAGGGAAGAGAAAGACGTCTGAAGAGCTAAGCAGGTGGATGGCACTGGGCTCTCCACACAAGGACATTTGTCTTCACCATTGCTGAACGTGAGAATACAATCTTTCTACATTAGAACCACTGTTTTGTTTCAAAACAGAAGATTACCTAGTTAGCAAATGTTAAGTAGCAGCAGCTCTTCCCCAAAACAATCTGGCCTAACTCCAGGATTTGGCAGTCTGAAACGTGAGCAACTGGAGGCTCCCACATCCATGAAAGATACACCCGTGTCTTCTACAAAAGTAAAGGACAGCAGAGTAATTTCAGCACCCTAGCAATGCCTGTTCCTTGCTCCTCATGTATCCATCCCATAACTCACTTCCAGAACTCAAATGTGGCAGAGACCAGAGACCACCTCGAGAATATGCTGAAGCAATGCTTAGAGAAGACATCAGGGATCTGGACCTTTCCTCCAACATGGTAACACTAAGCTAGGACAGGAGGTTCACCAGCAGAAGGGCACCACAATCCTGCTCAAGAAATCCAATTTACATGGTTGGATTTAATTTACATGGTGGACTTCCCATCTGAACTCAGCGTTTGTCTTTAGGAGAGGGGAAAAAGTCATCTGTGAAAACCCATGGCTGTCAGCAGGTGTAAGAACACCCCTACTCCTTGTCTTCCTCCATCTTCCATGCAATCAAAGCCAGGGAAGCTGGAAGGGGAGCTGGCAGACATGCTGCATCCCACAGAGAAGCAGAATAGGAGCAGCTCTGGAGCGAGGCAGTGTCTCTGGGGAGGCAGGGAGAATGGAGAGCTGATGTGGGCTGTCTGCTCTAATAAGGGATCACACCACAGGAGCATGTGTTGGCTTGACAGAAGCAAGTGCAGCCACTTAACCTGGGTATGACAGCCGAAGCGGGAGTGTTGCTTTGCTCCCCCCAAAATAAGGGGGGTATGAAGGAAGAGAGGGGAAGGCACGAGGTCACCACAGCTGCCCACCCTTCAGGAACATTCCAGGTCTGCTTGTCCAGATTTCTCACCCCAGCCACAGCCTGAGCAATCATGGAAGTTCCCAGGGTTCCTTAGCATTACTAGCCCACTCTCAGCAAGTCTCAAACTAGATGGAGATGCCCTTTTACCTCCCCTGAACTGGTATGTGCTGCCTCCCACCCCTTTTCCCTCACCCGAAGGACAGCAATTCCACTCCTCCTGAGGAGGAGCTGAAGCCATCTCACACACCAGTGTGGCAAAAGGGCACGCTCTGATCTTCCCCAGCTGCCTGTGGCCCATGCTTCTCCAGTGATTTAGCTTTTATCTAGCAACAACCCTATGAGTGACACAGCTGGCGGGGGTGCCTTGTTTGTTATTTTGCTGAGGAAAGGCAGAAAAGCAGCAGAGATATCAGCACAGATACAGCACTGTCCTGCACTGGTCTCTTCTGGAAAGGCTCTTTCCTTAGGCTGGCAAATGCCAGGGACAGGCAGGAGTGCTGAGATAAGTGTCTATTTGATCTTTTTTCCCCCATTCACCCTGGGTTTTTCACTGCTTTATGTTCACAAAACGCCAAGGCAGCTAATCAGTGCTCTGTGACCCCTGTTAATTGGGCTGTGTGAGAGAAAGGCAGCACTGGCAGGAGAAATCACACATACCTGTTACTTTGAACTGTCCTGTCATATTCTGTCTCTCTGCTTGCAGGAGCTCCAAGCACCCTTCTGTGAGCCAGGGCTGCTCTGTTTTCATCACCATCCCCAGGATCAGCAGGAGGGGCCACAAGTGGTTCGTGTTGTGGCCCTGCCTCTAACACCTCAAAGTAGAGGGAGGCAACAAAAAGGCATATTGCTGTTTCTCCTTCCGTGTGAGAAGGTGAAAGTAATTTTAGGTGAAGGAAACACAACCTGAAGGCACTGATGGCCCTTCTTTCACCTGTGCCCAGCTGCTCCTCACTGCCCTTATCTGCCTTGCTGTTTTCCCCCTCACCCTCCCCACCACAATTCGAGGAAGGAGGGAGCAGATGCCCAGCATCCATTTCCCCTTCCCAAGGGACCAGCAGCCTACGTGGCCAAGTGAGCCAGGGAAAGAAAGCGATTGGTGTGAAGATGTGAAACATTGGAGGGAAAAGGGGTTGGATTTGCCAAGCCTGGTGGATTATGCAGTTCTTGGAGGATGAGGAAGACACATATTGCTAACTAGATGCATGCTGGGTGCAGGGGCCTGCATATGTTTTTTAGGTAGGAGCAAGGACTGCTTCAGTGTTTTTGTTGCTTGATTAGGGAAAGGAAGAAATAGGAATATGGTATCAATGAAACCAGAGCAGCCAGAAACATCCCAAACAACACTTGAAGGTACATGGTACCACAGGAAGAGAAAATCCTGGGGGAAAAGGGGATAAGCAGGAGGATACATACACTGCCCAGACAGATTCAGGGAATATTAACAGGACTAAAATAAAATTTATTTGTCTTTCAAGGGTAGCTCAACCCTTCCTTTAAACTCAATGAGTCTCTGCACAATCTCTATCAAGGGATAACTTGTGCTCTCACTACATGCAGGGTTTTGGACAGAGAAGCAGGAACTCTACCCCACACTAGTGATGCTGCAATTTGAGTGAAAACCAATAATGACAAATCAATGAGTTGGATAAGTGGATTAAAAGAGGGTGAAAAGAATTCTGCTAAAAGATCCTGAAACACCACTATGTTGAACAAACTGTATTGCTATACATCTTTGTGAAAACATGAATTAATGTAGCATTAGATGAACAGAAAGGATGATTTACCTTGAATGCATAGAAAGAACAAACAATTCGAGACAGATTTAAAAACTGTCTTGCCCCTTAATTACATCTACGTAAATACAGTAAATTAAGAGCGATGATGCTATTTTCCATGTGCATTGTTGTTTTTGGCTCAGGGTGACCGTGTTCACACCAAAGGTGTGTTTAAACACACCTGCCCAGCTTTGCTGACACACTAACCCCACAGATACTCTGTACTTCACAGTTTATTCCATTTTACCTTTAGGGCACTACCCTGAAGTCAAAGGGTGCAGTAACAAATCAGGTGCATTCAGTGTGATATACAGCCCCTGAAAGCAGCAAGGGTAGCTTTAAACTCCAAGAGGAAAACAGCTCTGTAATCAGTCACTGACATGCATTTTCAACCATCATGTTGAAACTTGCACTACAGCTCCAGCACGGAGGAAGGCTTGAAAATAGAGACCTCAGTTCCTTGAGATATGGCTAAAATGGTACAATACTGTGCATCTGGAAATATACAGGAACTTCCAGAAAACTCCTGGGGAGAAAGTTGGTCAGACATCCTGCCTGTCTGAATGGGAAAAAAACTCCGATGTCTGTCAAGAAGTAAGAGGTTTCTGCTTCTTTGGTGGGGGTAGCACTGAACAGTTCATCAACTAAAGAAGAGACAAGCTGAGTGTCCCCAGAAGGGTCAGCTACTCTTTTCCTGCCTTGAGGAACCTGTTGAGCCAAGTGAGCCCAAGAAAGAGGCAATGTCAGTTATGAAAGCTTTCCCCAGCAAGGGAAGCACAGCAGGTACTAGAACAGGGTGGTTCTAGTTCTGATGCCATCACATTTTACATCTGAGATGCAAAGGACCGAGGGAAGAAGTTAATCTCACACCATCACCTATGATAAATTAACAATGGAACTGAAAATGCCTATTACACATAAAAAGCTTTGCTGTCAAGCTGTGATTCTACAAGAACACACAAGGGAGATATCTAAGGGTAGGCCATCTCCTGCCATGTGATGACATTGATCTTGGCTGGGAAAATGGCTTTCATTAAGCAATGAATTCCCTGGCATGCTAGTGAATAGGCTTGGAGAGCTGAGCAGAGCTGGAGCCCAACAATTCCCTATCCAACGAGATCTATCACCACAGCTAGACTGGGAATATGAATTTTTCCCTCAGAGCATGTTCAGAACAAGAGACGAGAATCTCCCAAGACCCTGAGGTACAGAAAACCCTGTCATGTTCAAAATCAGAAAGTGAGTGACAGAGGCCAGTGGCCAAGCTAGAATGGCAGGAGGCAGAAGAGAGCTCCTGAGTCTCAGAGCCAACAGGAGGCTGTGTGCTAAAGGCACAAGATAAACACTGGTACTAAAGGATGGGAAGATAATGGCAAAGAGATGTTTTCATGATAGGTTCTGATGTCGATGGTACTGGTGCACAAGACAGAGGTGCAGAGTAAGACTGAAGGAACAATGCTCTGACCTGTGGAGCACAGCTGGTGCCCTGGTGAAGCTTAAGATCACCAAGAGAAGATTAAGCCATGCTGATGCCAAACTGGAGATTTTACAGGCACATCAGCAGGCTGGATGACAGCAACAGAGTTAACATTATCAGTAAATTATGCCACTTTTTGGATACGACACAAAACCAAAGAACCTGGGTTCTCCAGAGAGCAGTACAATAAATCCAAGACTTCAGTTCCTAGGGTCGGTTTTAGAGCTCAAGAAGAAATTCCCGGGCCTGAATACAAAACCACTTGACCTGGACATTTCTGCAAACAATTTAGCAAAGGCAAGATACCTTTCTCCCAAACAGATAGATTGGAAGCCAGATTTTTGTCAGCCTTGTAAAAGAAGTCAAAGGCAGGAGGGTCCCCTGGCAGCGTGACATGCTGACTCTGAAAGGCCCTGGTCAGCAGGTGAATGTCCTCCAGTCCCCACAGGGATGGATGCCTCCCAGCACCCCTCAGGAATTCGAAGTGCTGCATTCTTTTCCCATTTCTTCCCCAAGGCTTATCAGACACTGAGGATGGGAATCACTCATAGGCACAACGATCACACAGCCAGGACAGTTTGAAGCCCGGGGGCTTCTGCATTGCTTCTGTGTCAAGTACCTTCGGCTTTGAATAACAAAGGGCAATCTCTTGAAGGATCAAAATGGAAAACAAAAAGAGCCAGTGTTAGAACTATTAACTAACCCAAAAACTAGTTACAGGTAGTTGGATAGAAAAAGAAAAGGGAGCAAGAGAGATCTGAGTGCTCAAAAAGGAATGAACAAGTTCCTTTGGGGAAGATGGCTGGGGAGGATTTGGGTAGCACTGCTGGGGGGGTGAGAGGCCGGGCAAGATGCAGGCTGCTTCGAGGGGCTCTGCTGAGGGACACTTGGGTTCCTGCACGATGGGTACACAGCCAGCACATACTGCTCTGACATGGAAAAGTGCAGGGAGGGATGCTGATGGCCACACAGACAAATGAAGGGTGAGAACGGCTGCTGCACTCCCTCTTTTGCTGCATGCTGCTTCACGTGCGCGCCTTTGACTTTTAAAGCATGGATGTTTTTGTTCCTTGTTCAGTGTCCTGTTCCGTGTGACTTCAACAACCAACCACACAAGGTGTGCCCCAACAAGAAGCCACTCTGGACATGATGAAATGAAGATTGAATCAAGCCACAGTACGCTCTGTCTCAGGAGGGATGATCACAGTCTTCTGGATGGTCCAGAATAAACGAATGGACCTACGGGCCAAATTTCACCTTGTGATTGAACAGCAAGGGCTTTGGTTTTTCTGCAATGATAATTCACTTCTCCCATCAATGACCTTCACCTGCATCTAGCCAGGCTTCAATATGTACTTGCCAATTTTAATCCACATTCTTTCTTTCTACTGCTGTTATTTGATTCTTTTTGAGAAGCTCCTTGGGGGCTGGAGCTGATTAACTTACAAAAGACCCAAATACATCTCCTATATTCTGAAGGAGCAAATAGGAATGGGGCTTACCGTGCTCCACATTGAGACTGGAAGAGGATCATTACTTACTATTCATTCCTGGATCCTTGAAGAACAACTGAAGCCAGCTTAATGCTGCATTGTTCATTCCTAGTGCCCATCAAGAGAAAGCATGCTCCCAATTCATTGCCACAAGGAAAGACAACAGTATTGCTGTGCCATAAGCACTTCTGATTGTTTGGGGACTGCAGAAAGGACCTTAGGGTATTACAGTGATGATGAGCACTGTGGGGAAGAAGCTGGAGTTATTGTCTTGATGATGATGGGGAAATAGGACACATGCCTGTATTACAGCACAAATCCATATGAAACAAGCCCTTATGTGCCTTACTGCTCATAGAAAAATACACTTAATGTCAGAGAAAAGAGTCCCCCGTGAGGCACAAAATACCTAACATGGGATTGCCTTGAAGCAAATAAGCTTAGCAAATTCATCTCTTAGAACCAGCCCCACACATTATATGTTTCTGGAGAGTGTGGATAAACCCAAGATTTTACAGATAAACCGGTCCTAAAGAAGTCCCTTTGGGACTTGTTTCAGAACAGGTCTTTCATCTTCTTTTTTCTAATGTTTAAAACACTATATTTGTTGAGCCAGAAAGAAACTGAGGAAGGCTGGAAGGTAAAATGGGAGAAAAAGTAAAAGCATAGGTGACTTAGAGACTGACATAACACACCACATCATCACAGTGGCCTAGCAGCTGGCCAGCAGCTATTCCAGCTGTTCATCAAGCCCACTGAAGCAAAAAGGCTCCAAAAAAAGTACTTCAGATCTTCTCCAGTATTCACCCTTGGACTAAACATTGGTTTCTGAACTTGGATGAGGTGCTGGGGAGTGGTCTGTGAAACCAACTGTGCTGGAGCAAAAATCCTGCACCAGTGTTTTGGAGCATCACTGCAAGCCTCAAAAGTGAGGGCAAAGGTTTCACATCGGGCAAACTTCCATACCCCATCTGTCTCTCTACCCCATCCTTTGCCTTCTTCCTTGAAAGGAGAAGACATTTTCACTTGCTTTCTCAGTTTCTTTTCTCATTATTGCTTTCTTCCTCCTCTCCAGAGTAGTTGGTTTGCAACATCAAGAAGTTATAAATACAGCTGTTCCTTTCATATTTCATGCTCTGACACTGGCATGATGACATCACTGCAGTCTCCAAGACCCTTTGCTGACTGTTCCCTGTTCCTCCTTTGAAGTTTAGCCACCTATTCCTCCCTGTCACTGTTTTGCATAACTCCCTCTCCCCAGCAATCCAATCTGTTTGTCTCTCATCCATCTGCCCTGACAATAACAGCACAGCTTTTCCTCTTTCTCTTTCACTGTTTTCAGTCCTTTTTTCTCCACCACATCCATGGAATAGCAGTTCCAGAACATGCTACCAACTTTTCTTCAAATTCTTCTTTAAAGATTCATTTTATCCATCTGAGAATCAAAGACATTTACTTAGCTTTAGTTATATTTCAACTCTATAATTTTATTCCACTGTGCTTCTCATTAATCTCTGAATGACCGTGTTATTTTACTGCTGTAATCTCATCCTTCCTTTGCCAACACCTGCCAGCTGCTTCATTTTCACTTTTTACCCTTTAAAAGGCTCACCTTGCATGGCTTGGCTATTACTATAATAAATATTAAAATTAGATTCAAGATGAGCAATGCAGCCACTTCATCTCCCTTGCCCCCTCACGGTATCTCCTGTGCTGACGATACCGGGTTGATTCCAGAGGCCATCCACCAATATCCATGATGTATGCAAGGCAGCACTTGCTAAAAGTCAGACTGTAAATAATGCTGATCTTGTTGATATTCACTTGGCATTCATGAATATGACTCTGAGTTAGTGAGGTGCTTTCTGTGGCCAGGCCATGGAAGCAGTTGTTATAACCAAGGTCACAGGCACAACTGCAAGAGCCGGCTGCTGAAACTCTTTCCAAAGGTGGTGGGCACCAGGTCTGCTGTGACTGAGCTTAGGCTGGCTGCCCCAGAGGTTATGGCATGGACTGAAGGGGTGAATTCATTCAGCTCAGTCTTAGTGCCTTGGCTTAGCTCTTTCCACAGCCTAGTTCACATGGGATCCATGAGACTGAAATCTCAGCACTGGTTTGCCAGCTATTCCTGTGACCTGCCACTTTATCCCCCAGACCAGACTGACAAACAGCAGTTCTGGAAGGACACAGCTCATGTAGGCACAAGCACAAGGATGATTTCAAGATGTTAAGCATTTTACTGAGGTCTCTTTTACCAAAATATGAGACCTGGGGTAACCCCCAAAGCACCTATAAGGACACAGTCGGCACTGAATAAAGGACAAGGTTGGACAAAACTGACAAAGCAGAAGGAAGAAGCAAAATACCCAGAGCTACTAAACACAGTCCTCAGAAACAGGTATTACTCCTCAGTAGGTTAGAAAATTTCAGATTATCTCTCTCTTTCTGATGAAAGCTCAAATAAGTGATTACAATACGCAGAGCAGACACAGTGTCCTTGACTGGCAACTCAGCAAGTAGGAAATACAGCTCTCAGATGCCATACTGGGAGTGTTTCTCAATGCCACCACTAAGGACAGGACAGAAATGATTTAAACAATTGTGAGGAAGAGGAGTTAAGGAATATCCTCTTATTATCCTTATAAGAACAAACCAAGTGCAAACTACAAGCCAAAGACTCCAAGAATCGTTTAGGGATCCCATAAGAGCTTAAGGTGGGTGCAAAACCAATGATCCCCTTGGGAAGAAAAGAATTACAATGCATTAGGGAAGAAATAACAAGAAAAAAACAATAACCAAGCAAATCCCCTCTGGTGGCACAGAAGTCAAAAAGAGAGTTTTCAGCTATACTGATGGACCAATCCCCCAAGGTGTAAAAAAAGAAAATAATCTCATGGGGCATAGGGAGGAAAAAAAAGGCATGAGATATTGTTTTTCTTCCTCCTCACATTCTGGTCTTTGTGTGTGTTGAAAAATAAAACATAAGAAAAAGCAGCAAAGATGTTTTTTGAGACAAGGTAGCAGCATACAAAATTCCTCCCAATAAGAAACACAATAAAGTTACTAAAACTTTTTATGCCATCACATTAGAAAAACAGCAGAAGTGCAATAACAGAACATTGAAGAATGAGTTTCACCCAAAGAAAAGCTGAACAGCAGGAGCTTTTCTGGAATATTTTAGTTGAGTGTACACATCCATGTCACACCATCACTTCTTACTTAAAAACAGCTGCAGAAGGCTCCTGCTGCGGCCGCTGCCGTTAGCTGAAGCTCTGATCTTCCTGTCTTCATACAAGTCATCAAGCCACATTTCCTGCTGGAATTAAAGTGGCAGCCCCTAGGGACTATGCAGCTACCCAATTTATATCAGAGAGAATCTGAAGCAAGCACCAGGGTTTTTTCCAACTGCTTAATTTTTATTTAGTTTTTTGCAACCCTCCACATTCTAATAAAAGTTTTTCTGGGCATTTGCCTTTTGAAGCAATGAAAAGAAAACACAGACATTTTAAGACCTGTGCAAAAAAGCTGGGAGCAGGAAAAATCTGTGGCCAATCTCACTGGCATCAAACCAAAGCATGCCTTAGGTACCTATTGCACCCTTAGTAGTTACATACAGATGGTACAGATGGTATATGGATACTACGAGGGGTATTTATAAAACAACAAAAGCTGCAGATCATGACACACAAGTATTTTGGCTCAGAGTAAAAATAGGAGAGCAACGGGGAAACTGTCCTGGCCAAGTGCTCAAACTACCAGGTGCCAGGCAAGGACAGCTACAGGGTCGTTGCTAAAGATGCAGAAATGCAGGCAACTGGTTTTTGTTCTGTACTTCTACAGTACTTAACACAGCAAGAACCAGGTCAATGGAGTGTTCCTAACAGCTATGATAGGTTATAATAAATAAGACTTTGGAGAAGATCACGTAGCATCCCATTAAGTAGTCTCTGTAGTTAAACACAGATATCCATAACTCAAAGAAAGTCTTGTGTTACCAGACAACGCTCCTTAGACATCAAGCAGGGTAAAAAGCAGTCTCTCTTGTATGTGAATCTTTTTTTTTTTTTAAAGTCTGTCGTAAATAATATCAAAATCAAGGCAAAGTTGCTCTACTTCAAAACCAAGGATCATAGAAGCCTACAAAAGTAATAATCTCTTCTATTTTTTCAAAGAATGGAAAGCAAATCAAACCAGAGCATGTTAAATTGAGCATTAGAAGGGCTCTCAGCCACTTCCAAAATTACTTGAGAGCACATTATAATTAGCAAAGGTATGTGACAGTTTTATACCCCTCTATGATGCATGATTAAAGCCAGGCAGCCCAGTCCTGCGCACCGTCAAAACAGATGTGACAAGAACTGCAAGCTGCTCCCAGACAGACTGTGAGAAAGCATAGGCAGATAACATTTTGGCTATCAAAGATGTAAGACCCGACACAAAACCAATTAAACCTCAAAACCCCTTAGAGAGGTAGGAAAACTGAGGTTTTGTGAAGCATCCCATGCTTGAGCTGCAGTGCCCCAACCCGAGAATAGGCATGAGAACAAGCTCCTGCCTTTCTCCCTGAGGTGCAACAAGGAACAAAAATTTACAGCACGAGGATGCAGGGCACAAATGACTGGAGAGATGCTGCTGTAACACCACCAGGATGATCTGTGACACTGCTGTTTTTTTCCCACCCAAGACAGATACCTCTTATCTGCCTGCAGCAGAGAAGTGTGGAGTCCTGGGCCACTGTGAAAAGCCAAGTCTAAACCCCACACAAATCCTGCACCACATTTGCATGGCTTTGTCTGCTGAGCACTCAAAATGTCAATTAGAGGCTCAGCTTCCTACCACTAACTATGGAAAAACAAAGTACAGAAGGGAAGCTGTGCATCAGCCAAGGCTTATGCCTCTTAACTGAGGTTAGAGGGGAAAAAAAGGTGTTGCAAGTAAACATGTAAGGAACATGGAGAATGTTAGGCTTTTGGATTCCACAGTTGGTTTTAAGTGTGAAACAGTGTGGCAAGTTTGTTTCTGAGACGTGTATCCAAGCCATCACTTTTATTCTTATTTATCTTCAGATTTTCGTATTTAGACTACATTTTAGTGCTTCTTCCTTCATGACATCCCTCTGTATACAGCATCTTTCACTCTTGTTTCCAGGTAGCCTCCCCCACTGCTTCCTCTGCAGTGCTTCAGAGCTCACCTCTCTAACACCCCAGCAGTTTCAGGCAGTTTTCCTGATATCCCTTAAGCCATTCCCACTGCACTGCTCCTGTCGTGCCCTCTTCCCCATCTCCTCTGCAGACATTTCTTTCCTCATTATCCCCACGAGGCAACCCCCTTCTACAGGAGGCTGCAGAAATGGTGCAGCTGGTTTCTCCTTCAGGCACCTCACACTTTCCCCAACAGGACTGTTTGGGTGAGGTGTTCCGGTTGTGTGTTTTGTTTGTGAGTTTGACAGACAGACAGACAGACAACTTGCCAGTGTCCAACGACTCACCCATGATTCATCCCTGAATTTTCTCAGTTAAAAGAGCTGCAAATGGGGAGGCAATTACACAGTGCAATCACTCAGTGGACACTCTTAGATCTGGAGAGTTTTGGAGAACCTTACAATCTCACAAAATTCATGAATTTTATCAAAGACAAATCTTTCACTGCTGCTATAAGGGTAAGCTGGTTCAGGTGGGCAAAACACTTGAACCTCTACTTTCTGATGGCTTTGGTATGAAGAAATAAACTTACTGCATGTTTACAAGCAGGTATATATTGCTCTGTGGCTACTTTGATGAAGAAGATACACATGACTGCAGGCCCTTTACAATCAATCGTTTGGAGAAAGTAAAAGCAGTGCAGCTGACTGGTTTACCTCCTGATACCCACTGATGCTGAATGTCTATGCAGCAATGAAAGAGAACTTAATGAAGTGGCATATGTATATACAAATCAATTATATAAATGTTGTTGAACACAATCAGTTAATTAGAAATAGAGCTTTCAGTGCAAGCACCTATGGTTCTGCCTATGCCCTGGCCTAAGCCTCTCCACAACAGGGGGATCTTAGGGAGCATGACTGCTTCCAAGCAACTGCATGTGTTGCCAAGCTGTCTTTGTCCCCACAATTATGCTTTGCTATTAACATGATTCACAAAAGAACAAATAAAACACACTGCAAGAAGCCTTTGCTATCACTGGAAGCACATTTTGCTGTGTGAGTGGCAGTCCTCTAAAGAATGATGCTCTGCAGATGTCTCCATTTGGGAGACTGCTTTAGTGGACACTGTCAAAGTGTCTTTGGATGTCAAAACCTCAAGAGAACATGTCAAATCACTTTCCAACATCCTGCCGCTGAAGTGATGCCAATACTTTTATTTCTAAGAAAATAATTGTCGGCCCTATGTAAAGCAAATGGGATCTTTCATGCAAGTGAGGTGTGTGCAGAGCAGCAAGTTTTATGCTAGGCAATACGTACAAATGTTGAAAACATATGTGATGACTTAATATCACTAATTTGACCAAACAGAGTGCAGAGCATAACAGCAGATGTGACTGTTCGCTGTGTGCACTAGTGCTACAGCAGAGCATCAAACACGCTTTTGCACGGCATCTGAACAAAGGGGTTTGCTCAACGGGTCTGTACAATTAAAAGGCTACAACTCAACCCAAGAGAACTCGAATTCCCTTTCACTCTGTGAAGCATCTGGCCTGATTGCTGGTGGCTGCTGATCACTGCCATGTCATCACTCCAAAGCCGTGAAACATCCCGCCACCGTGTTAATTAGCTCCCCTTGCAAAGTGCTTAAGCCATAGAGCGAGGTTACTCACGTGATGTCTCTGCGCTGATAGCAACCTTGAAGAAGGCAAGCGATCAGGTCGCTGATAAACTCCACATCATCCCCGTGAAGAGCAGCTTCCAGTTCCTAATGAGCAGAAAGGAGAGGGGGGGGGAAAAAAAAAATCCAACCATTAAACTAATTCCTTAAAAATTTCCTGCTAGCTCATCTGGACCAAAAAGACCCAAACAGCCTCACGCATGTGTAAAGCAGTGCAGCGCACATGGGGTAAAGTGACCTTCCTCATCATTAAAAATACTGCTTCGACTACCTCTTCATTGCAAGAGTTTATGGGAAGACCTTGAAAGGTTTTTACTGAATGTCAGTCTCCAGCCAGAAGACTAATGCTTTTGTCTGGGCGCAGAAAAATAGGGTTCAGTGAGGTTGAGATACACTCCAGCCTAATAAGAAAGGCACGATTTCTCCCATGTTCACCTGATGGACAGGAATCAACTGTTTCATTCTTCTGCTTTACCTCCACTCACTAAGGCTGGTGAGCTCAATTTAAAAGATGTGCTCAGAAAGCAGGGCACTAAAAGCCACTTACAACCCAGAAGTAGCAGTTTCAGATGGATTGCCAGAAATGGCTGAAAGCTAGCAAGAAAATGCCTCAAAGAAAAGCAGGCATTTTGATTATTTAACTTATTTCTTATACAGGTCTAGTTTTTCCCAACTCCAGTAAGAGAGAAAGCATGGAGGGATGTCAGACTTTGTGACCCAAAATCTCCATTCTCAATGGAGAATATCACAGCTTATTCTTGCACAGCGGAGTTCACAAAGATGTGATGCAGAAATTGATCCACAAAAAGGATAATAATAAAAAATTCCTGAAACTTAATTATTATGAATTTTGCACATATTGTAAGAAGTATCTTTTTTTCAGCTAGCAGTTTCAAGCTTTGTTTTCCAAATATAATTTGGTTAATTACAGTTTTATTTGTATGCCAGAAAATTATTCACAGTAAGAAAAATCCACTTTCTATAGGACTTATCATCACTAGCATACAGCATTTAAGAAGATTTAATATGGATAAACAATATAGGCATAAGAAGCTATTCTTTCTGGGTTTCAGAGTAAATAATGAATTGAATACAAATTCCTACTTGAATGTTACTCAACAGACTGTTACACAAATAGCTAAGCTAATGGCTACAGAATAAAGGTTAATGGCCAGAGAATAAAGGATAAACGTTTTGGCACTTACCCAATAAAGAAGAGAAAGTGCTTTTTTTATTAGACCGCAGTAACTGCAGTAATAAAATTATTGATAACAGATTGCAGCTTAAATGCCGCTTGTAGTTTTTTATTGGAAATGTATTAATGGCATATTTTCATTACCCACACTGCTCTTATTTACCTCTTGTGCAACATGCAAAGTGCTTCAGGAGCGGAAGTCTGACGCCTGCCCTGTGAAGAATGTACTAAACACATCTATTACACGTGGAAACTGGAGGTAAGGAAAGGGCAGCTCGCAGCCAAAGCCTGACACAGTGTCCCTGCCACAGAGACAGGCAAAGGACCAGGAATCTGTTCTCTGCCTCTAGATGAGCACCCTCCTTAATGACAAGTGAATACCAAATCTGCAGTTGTTGCTTGCCACAATCCCTTGGACAGAGTGATATTATTGTTGTATAAATAGTAATCACGCTATATAAACAGTAATTACCGAGTGAATTCACTTAGAATCATGGAATGTCCCGAGCCAGAAGGGACCCACAAGCACTGAGTCCCACTCCTGGCCCTGGCCCTACTCACCACCTGAAAAGTGGCTAGTATTTTAGAAGTGTTGACTTACTTTATTTGTAAAATATTTTAGTGGACATATGCCTTCTATAAGTATCCCTGGGGGAGAGGGGAGCAGGGAGGACCTAAAGCACGTGGTATGTTAAACCATCCCAGGTGTGTCACCACATTACCACCATAAACCTGCAGCTTGTGAAAAATGGCATGTCAGAACCCAGAATGATGGGCAGGGGAAAGTAAGTCTCCAGGATGCCTCCCTGCACTCAGCCTCTCCCTCATCCACATACACTTGTTCATTAAAGCTGTCAGTCAGCAGTCTGCCCCTGCTAGGATGTGACAGCCTTTTGTATGAAGGAATATTTAAACTGCTTCCCGTGAGCCTTTTCAGCCTGCTGTTTGGCTAACACTCCTTAAGCAGTGGCCACAACTGCCTCAGATAGCCCCTATCTGCAGCCATTGTTTTCCAGACCCAAGAGTGACCTTTACATTTTTGGAGTTGGCAGGTCACCCCAGGAGCAGGAGGGCATTCCTGGGGCACTGGGCAAGATGCCATCTCCTGGGCAGGGAGACACTGGATGGGCTGTTCCCCCTGCCTGTCCTCCTGCTTTCTCCCTCCCAGAAGGGTGCTCCTTGTCCTTGTTTCAATGGCAGCTGTAGCACCAATTTTGGGGACCCGATCCAGACCCAGACCCAGACCCAGACGGATCTGGCAGCCACTGGATAAAGGGGGCTCTGGGCAGACCAGTGTGGGACTGGGTGCAGAGTCCCAGTGCCATGTTGGGTTAAGGAGCTCTGGAACAAGCCAAGATTCATCAGCACACACACAGCATGGGGCCAGTGAAGGTCCATTCCTGGCAGGCGTGAGGCTGTCAGTGCTTCTGTAGAAAGACACTTGCACGGTGCTCCCCACTGCCATGGGTGCTTCCTTGGAGCCCATCCTGATCTTCTGCTCCCTGCCAACATTAGAACTCAGTGCCAGAATATTACAGTAAAGGCACAGTCCAAGTATTACTGTGATTATTTGTCTTGGAAAAAGTTACTGGCATTGTCCTGTAATGTTTCTGTCTACATTTCAACTATTGTTGCTTGTGACAGAAGAGTAAGAGCAGTGAGAGGAACCTGATGAATGGACACAGGGATTGAACAATGAACCCAGGGCTGGGTCCATTGGCCCTGTTTATCTGAAAGTCACGATTTTCTATCCCACTGGATTCTCCAGCTTCCGGTCCCAAAACACCTAAATTCTAGACTCTTCCCACACACAGAGTGCTGTGGGAATGACAGACACGCTAGGAGGATGTGATGCAAATCAGAACATCTCAGGAACACGAACAAAGAGTTAGTGTCCCTTCAGGTTTTCACCTAGTGCTTCAGCCCACATTTTGCAGGAGCATTTTTCCAGCCCTCTCCTCCAACAAGAGTCAGCCAGCAAAGCAGCATACTGCTCAAACAGCACATCTAAAGAGAGGCAGATGAATTGATGCCAGGGACTCTCAAGAGAAAGAAGCCACTAAACCCCCCCTGGTCCTAAGGGCAAACCCTGCCTTGGTCACCCATCCCCACACCCCTCCAGCCTGGCCAGGACGAGCAGCTCAGCTTCCTCCCCGCCACCATCCTCCCCACGCCTCCAATCCTTTTGTTTTTCCTCTTTTCTCTTTGAGCACTGAGCTGTGAGCACAGAAATCTGAACCTTGCCAAAACGCTTTGGGGACAGCACAGAAAGGAAACAGAAGAGGCAGCAAATCAGCAGAGGAAAAGGGGGGGACACACATCTCCTCCTCCTCCTCTAGCTGGAGAGAGCAACAGACAGGAGAAAAGCAGGATTCTCCCCCTCTCCAGCTGGCGTCACACCTCATTAGGGAAAAGCCTGTTTAACGTCTTTCCCTCCCCCCAGCCCAGTACTAAATCCCCCCTGAGTCAGGCAAGGACTGTTGGGAAGAGGCAATCGCCAGAGCAAGGCTGGGAGCAAGGGTGACCACCTCTCCCAGGAGGAGCACTGGCCCAAAGCAGGGCCAGCAGGGCGAGTGAGAGGCACCGACCCGTCCGTCCCCACCCCCTGGGAGAGCGGGCTGGGACAGAGGGGCGGGTACCCCACACCCAGCATTGGGGCAGGGATGGTTAACCCCACAAACGCTGCTTTGGATGCCTTTTTGATATCTGCCCGGATTTTTGAGAGGGAGGACAGTCAACCTTCCCGATGAAAGTAAACAAATGAGTCCCCAACGGCGACGCCACTGTCACCAAGCCAGCGTGGGGTGACCACGGGGCTGCTGCACACGCTTTTTTTTTTTTGAGCTGTGGAAAGCAGCCAGCCAGCCTCCAGCTCCTGCTCCAGCAAGCTGACTGTGCAAAGGGCAGCCTCACAAAGCTTGGGGTCTTCGTTTCGGAAGACAGACTCCTCCAAACTTGCAAGAGCCCAGTGTGAGCAGGCTGGGTGCTGAGGTACAGGACTATAGTTTAGAGGTTTCTTCTGTGCTGGAGCTGAATCATCTATAACTGAATGTGATGGACATAACGAGTTTAAGCACAGCTAAGCCATGTCCAAGTTAGCCATCAGTTTAAAATCCCCAATCCCTTCAGCTCTATTTCCATACAGCTGCCGTTATCAGCTTTCCATTGCAATGCTCCAAAGTGACTCAACAGGCTTTAGGAGATCACCAAAAGCTACCAGCGGGACGTGCTGAGCCAGCCCCAGCCCATGCTCTGAAATTTCAATGCCGTCACTGAATCAAGTCAGGATGATCTTTTCCCCTCACAGACAATTAATGACAACAGGCATCTGGGCAAAAGTTTGGCAAACTCATGCCAAAGGATAGTGGGATTGGGGCAGGAAGATGGAAAGTCAAGTGCAGGCCTGAAACGCTTCCAAGAAGCACCATTTATCCCTGCCAGTGTGAAGTCAGTGTGCTCAGCCCCCAGCACCTTCTCAGAATGCCTCAGAGAACCATGGCCCCACTCAGCACGCTGCCTGCAGCCCCGTGCTGTGTTCTCCCTGCCTGGGATCCCTGCCATCATATGGAAATAGTTTCCAAAATATGAAGCCAACTGAGAGTGTTCTACACGACAAGGCAGGAGGGCACTGCAGGGCATTAGGGGTGTTCCTAGGGCCAGGGGACCCTACAAGGGCAAACAGCAGTGGGTTTAGCTGGCTGCCATAAACTCAGAAGTTATGGCTCCTGGTCCCGATGGAGTCTCCCGGACATGCCATCTTAAGTGGCTGTTGGAAGCACTATGTGTTATCCAAGTCTGCAGCTGGATGCACCTCTCCCACCTTCCCCAGAGTCCTGCAGGAGCCTGGATGCTGCTCTCTCCCTCTATCATCCTCCAGGGCTTTAAGGTTTCCTAAGCTAAAAGGATCCCCAGTCTCTTCACTCTGCCTTTCCACAGCAAGGAAAATGGGTGCTAAATGCCCTCCCTGTGCTCCTGGCAGTGGGGATGAAGTCAGCAGCTGCCTCAAGGAAACTTCATCATCTTCACCTCACCCTCACGACCACAAGCTCAGAGGGAGCCAAGCTGGCCATCTACAGTAGGTTTGGGGTGTGAGGTGAAGGGGTTAATGACGCTCATCACCACAGTGGTCCCAGCTCCTCTCTGAGCCTCTGGTTCTGGTGTGTGGGAGGTCAAGGGATGAAGAGCAAATACCTGAGGAAGGAAAAAAAGCTATCCTGTCAGAAGGGAACTATCATTTGGGGAGGGGGACAAAGAAAGAGCAGAAAAGGCATTCCCTTTTCCTGTTTCTTCAGGCTCCCCCTTGATGTCTGTCAGTGCCTTCTGAAATGTATACCTTCCTTGACTTTCTGAGAGCAGACTTTGAAGGCTATTTCAAAC
Organism: Vidua macroura; assembly: GCF_024509145.1. Classification (NCBI taxonomy): domain Eukaryota; kingdom Metazoa; phylum Chordata; class Aves; order Passeriformes; family Viduidae; genus Vidua; species Vidua macroura. The sequence goes on from NC_071575.1 coordinate 3,623,332, forward strand.
ATGTTGTAAAATAGGAGCATAATGTTACTCCAGGGCTAGGCAGAGGTGTGAGATGACAGCTTTGTATGAGGGAGATTGGCTATAAACAGAAAGCCAGGGAGAATTTGTCACGTTGCCTCCAAGTTATGGCTGTTTGCTAAGTACAAATCCCGTTTGCTCCCTGCTGGTGCCAGCAGCACAAGGGGTAATGTCAGCCATCCTCTCCTCCAGCTATGAAAGGGGATGCAACAGACACTGAATTCTGCTCAGCTCAGCCTAAGTAGGTTTGCAAATGCAAACTTTTTGCCATGCCAGTGGAGATTTCGGTCAGGCTAGAATTTTCCAGACTTGGTTTATAGGCAAACTTACATTCCTTTACCCCCTCTATCAGGATTAAAACTCAGAAACCACCATGCTCTCTATGTACTACCTATGCCACCTACCAGAACAGTTGGAGTTCTCCATCCACATTAACCTGCTGCCTGATCTCTCCCTTGGGATAGGGACCCTCCCCTATTTGCACAGCACACTCCTTGCTCTCCAAGTGGAATTTTTCACTGCTATGTAATACAAACACAAACGAGCAGCTCACTCGCGTTGGGTGGTTAAACTGTACTGAAAAGAGATTTCAGACTGATCAATCCAGTCTCCCTCATGCCCCATAGCCATGTACCAGTGCTAATAATGATTTCTTCTCCTCCTAGCTCATCTTGCCTGCAGTGCAAGTGATTTGAGAACTACATTTGTTATGAATGTATGCATTGTCGTCACTTTAAAGATGTAAAACTGCTACTCATTCAGTTTCTTGCCCCTGGCAAAGAACCTTTTCAGATGGACAGCGTGCATCTGAAGTTCTGAAGTAACAAGTGATTAGCTTCTGTTCAGTAGTTAGATATTAGTACTTTATGCCTCTAAAGCAGTTGCCATCCCAGAGCATCAAAGCATTTCAGGACCATTCAGTAAAGCCTTGTAGCACCTGTGAAGAAAGGGGAGGCACACACCCACATGCAGAGCAATTTTACAGACAGACACAGCTGACACAAGCCCCAGCATCCACACCATGGGTATGCTTCACTCAGTGGTGGGGCTAAGAGAGAAGCCATAAGGCTTGACACTTGATGCCATTGCAATCATCTTTCTTTTTCCTCAGTTTTATGAGCAGCCAAAGCCTCTGGAGATCGTGCTATTTCCCTCCAAAGGATAATTTCTCCCTTTCAAAATAATCCTCTCTTCCTTCAGTGCAGATAATCTACACCATTTACCATAAGCCAGTTATGCTGGCTGAGGGGCAAACATCGCACTGGGCACTGAGCTGGCTTCACAGGAAATTTCAGGCTCAGCAGAACCTCCAGCCTTTGGTTTGCAGACTTCTTGCAGACCCCGTGGAAGACTTCCAAGAGGCCTGTGAAGGGCAAATAAGAAAAGCAAGCCTATCACCAGTCTGCTTAAATTTCTAATCAGTGATCTATGCCTTTATGGAAAAAGTATTGGCACTGTGGTCTTAAAAAAAAAAACAAACCAAACCAAAACACTGCCCTCCTCCCACACATCCCAAAGTGACTGACTACTATTGCCCAAGCCACAAGTTCAACTCCTCCTGCTGAAAATAGCCTCCAAACACAACAGTGTGAGGGGAAACACAGTCTGCTTGAATTGCATCCTGTTTGCCTCACCCTCAGACAGAAAGGTATCATTTATTATTGCCTGCAAAAGCCCTCTCCCCATAGCTGTGCTTGTATGGAGTATCAGAATTATTCAGATCATTGAACTACTCACAGACTGGACTGGTTTGGAATTCTGGTTTTGTTGTTGTTTTTTTTTTTTCCTGGAAAGACAGGGTGAGAAAAATGGTGAGCAGGCACCTAGAGATGGGCACCATTCTGGAACTAACCCAAAATACTGTATAGATTATACATCACTAAGCTCTTGCAGTCCCATGCCAGCAGTACCTTGCTGGTAAAAGCCAACCAAAACAACCCCAAACTCTTTCTCTCCACATATGGATTTAACATTCCCATTTATGGGCTAAGTACTACCAGCAGTTAAAGACTAAAAATTTTTAGCAAGTGTTTTACACAGCACTTTGGGTGAGCACAGTCCTGTTGGTGGGAAACAGCACCAGCTCTACCTGTTTTGATGTTGTTTCTGGAAACAACAGCAGCGGGTTAGTGATGGTCCCTCCCCAGACGATTCAGCTGCACGATAAATAAAGAACAGCTGATCCTGCCGTGTCACCATCTCCTGTGGTAAGAGGCTTCTTGGGTACCTAGTGGGAGTTCTGCTAAGCTTTTAAGCCCATTGGCAACGTGGGGAACAGTCTGTAGCTCCAAAGCCAAGAGGCTCGAAGTAATAATCCGATTTCAAAGCTCCTCCTCCTCTCCAGCCAAAGGCAGCGAGGGAGGATGAGATCAGACTGTAGATGCTCTTCATTTTAGGTCTGGCCATTGCACTCATCTGCTCAGCATGAGCACCGGGAAGGGGAAGGATGAGTGCCAAAATCTGGAATGGATTGCTTGGCTAAAGTTTCTGCAAATATTTCAAAACTTACTGGGAAAATAATTTTTTAAAGGGAATTTTCACTGCTTTTGATACAGCTGGACTGGTTTAGCTAAGCAACATTCACTTTTGTAGTTCCTGCACTGGCCAAAACTCTCAGGGGATTTACTCCCTGCCATTATGAGGCACCAGGGCATTCAAGCTATGCAGCTGGTTTGCACCCTCCCCACAAAACTTCTCCTGTACAGCAACCAGTGCTGCTCCTCCAGCATTTCCATTGCCCCCCCTCTCCAGGATGTTATTAGCTGCCAGGTGATATGCAAGCCATGAAACAACTTATCTCCACGAGCCTGGAGATAAACAGAAAGTCCAGATCATCCCTTAAGGAGTCAGGTGATTTCCCCACATCCCTTCTGCCCCTCAAACAAAAACAGCAACAGGGGAAGACAGGTCCTTGCTCACCACTTTCTGAAACAGCAGGGTGAAACAGTAAAACACATTCAGGTACAAACAGGCTGCAAAGCCTTGCTTTTTCCCTTTATTCTGATCTCCACAGCCAGCCATTCTTCTGCCCCTCCTTGGATGCTGTGCAGAGTGCAGCCCACAGCAGACACACCACAAACAAACCCTACCTGGGGCTCAGTGGGGAGAGTGGCCTGGAAGTGCTGCCAGCACTGAAAACTCCCTTGCTCTGGGTGGGACAAAAGGAGAGGGGGAGCCAGCAGCCACACACAGGTGCCCCACATGTTTCTGCCACTGCTGGGATGAAAGGTGGGTGAGTTCCACCACAGTGCCACGGTGAAATCCAAGTTCTGGCACCGGTTTTTGTCCTACTAATTTAGCAAAGAAGGATTTGAAAAAGTATGAAATAGCTGCCTACTGCTATCAACCCTGATGAAGCAGACAGGCAGCCACTCAGATGTGTGAGCTGCCTCTTTGCAACGGGCTTAGTCTCAAGCCTAAGAATAAGTTTTAAAAACATGTGGCATAACAGTTGCTAGAACTAGAGCTAGTGGGTCTTTTCAATACTCTTAGATCTGTGTCTGCTCTCCTCTGGATTGTCAAAAGCCTCATTTTGTTTATCTATCAGACTTTCTGAACTTATTCCATGCTCATGCAGCCCAGACATACTTCAATACAAAAATTAATGGCTTTAATACAATTTTTTAAAAATTACTACAACAAACACAGAAGCTACCACCTTAATGAGATGTATATGCACTAAGGGATAGGCTTGAAATAGGAAATGCTGTTTCAAGCCAGTTGAATATTGTAATGCAAGTCACACAGAGCTGGCTTCCTAAGGCACGTCACTGCAGGATCCAATGTCAAAATAAATACAAGAAGTTATCTCTCCCGATTCACACCCTATCTTCAGCCCTGTCCAAAAAGATCTGTATTTCATTGGATATGTGGGAAAGACCACCCTGCCATAGCTTTTAAAGCCTGGTTGGGCTCAGAGCCTCTACCCCAGCAACTCTGCTTATCACACCTTCCCCATCCAGCACTTGTTTGAATGTCCTGTGGAACACGCGGTGCTGCCCCAATGAAAGCCCAAACACGACCCAAGAGGGTTGCCTGGTGACTGAGGCAACTGCTCTTGGGGCTAGGAGCAGCCAGGAGCCCCATGGGAATTCCCATTCCCTTCCCCAAAGCTGGGGAAAGGCAGAGGGGAGAAGGAGGTGCTCAAGAAAACAAAGCAAAAAGCTGGCAGTCCCAGGGTTTTGAGTCAGAGTAAAGTGCAAAAACTCAGGAGCTGCTTCTTGCAACGCACTGCAAGCAACCCAATATTCTCCCCATGGCCCAAGGTGACCATGAACCACCATCCACTTCCACTCCCATCTGGAAGAAGCTTGGCTCACACGTGTGTTTGCCAAGGGAAACAACACAGAGCCCTTTGCGTGCTTAGGAGTCATGCTCTGCATTTTACTCCACATCTGGCAGGGCTGCTCCATAAAAAAGGTGATGGAGTGCTTGTGGCTCTCCTTCCAGAGCATGGGATAAAAATCTTCTTCAACACACACATGATGTAGGAATTCTTCTCCTGCTTAAATTAAAGCTGTCTTTATAGCCAATAAATTTGCAGATTGCTACAAACACTTGGCTATTTACACAATAATAGTTATACCTGCCAGAAATGGCAAATAATTATTATTATGATGTTCATAAATGTTAATGCTAACTACACTCTTAAAACACATATTATCAAAAGAGTCGTAATCTGAGAGAAGGGCAGCAAACTATTGCCCAGACACAGAGGAAACCAGCTCTATTGCTATAATACTTACTCTACAGACATTAGTTGGAGTACCTTTTTCTTCTAAATTTTCCTGACATCCAGAATATAAAACAAAGAAAAAATAAAAAAAAAAACCCAGACTTGTTTCATTATAGTTAAAAACAAACAAAAAACTGACCCAAAAGTCTATTGCATCTCATAAACTGTAATAGCCAGCTTTGTTTCTGCAATTCAGTGCAGAACTGATGACATTGGATTACCCAAAAATCTGCACAAAACACTTTGGTTGGATGAAATAGTTGATCTGCCTGAAGAGGGGGAAAAATCTCACAATAACAGATAATTATATAACCAGCTTGTAAAAGTGTTATTAGTAGGGCATGGTATCAGGAAAGGCCTGGCTTTTATTCTCACTTCATGCATTCACAGTGATGAGAGCTAAATCTCTGTCTGTCTCTCCCTCCTCCCCCACCCAAATGTTAGATAATTTTTAGCCAACCCTGTAGAACACTTGCAATCTTTGAGTAAAAGCAAGGCTGAGGTTAATGTACTGCTACTCCTCTAACATTCAGATGCTGTGTTCCACCTTGATAACAGAAGAGAAAACTGGGAAAAAACCTCCCCTGCTGTTCAGATAAGGTAGCTTGAGGACTCAGGGGTAAACTCCAAAGTTCAACATTTTAGTTTGAAAGGACATTTCCAGTCATTGGCTACTGGAATTCACATCTTGAGATCCTGACTAAGTGATAAAATGCAATAAAAAAGAGACAGCTTTACCAGAAGGTCTCTCTTTCTTTCAAGGAAGGAATGGGAACATTAGACATTCTATACATTAAAATGTATAGTAGAGCAAAAGCCCTTGCATGGACCTTGTTCTCAATTATCCACAGCTGGGTGTCTCTGGAAATCTTTCCTCAGGAGTAAATTTTACTCCTCCTTTCTCAGGAACAACAGAGTCGAATCCAACCAGGAGAAAAATTAAACTGGTGGCAACGAACCTTGAAGGTCTGACAGTGACCTGCAGCACCAAGGTCTCTGAAACTGCTTTCATTTGCCAGAACATAAATTAGATTCCTCACTAGGTATGGCACTGGGGTTAATGGGAGCTTTATAAAGCCTTCTTTGAACATACAGATTATCCTTTTCAAAAAACTGGTTTAAAGTACAGTACTGTGAGCCAGGAAACCTATTCCCAGCTCTGCCAGGCTGGATGACTTCAGGCAACCCACTTGACTATTCTCTGCTCTTTCTCAATGTGCACAGCAGAGACAAATACCTAAATCTCCCACGAGGCTGAATACAGCTTAACTCTTCACAGACCCCTCCAAGCAGATGATGTTTAGCCATTCCATACAAGCAGGGTTGCTCAAACGTCTCCAAACAGAAGATACCAGAAAAGGGCACCTGCACTGGGCACTTCATATGGGCAAGAATCATTTTTTTTCAGCACTGAAGGAAATGTCTTATCCTCTCCAGCATTACTGTCCAAAGGAGGTGCTCAAAAGGAGCAAAACTGAGAAATTAGGGAAAGTTCAAGTTTAGGAAAAGCCATGCTGATGCCTGGACAACAACAAACAGCTTTCTTCCTCAGGATCTGATTTCACCGCAAGAATGTTAAAAACCAAAAGACAACAAAATAAATTCAATTAAAAGAATAATGAAGCATTTCAAAAGTACAATACAAAAAAATACCAAAATTTTGAGATGACACAGAACATTCAGTGTTGGGAGCAAGGCTCACTACTCTCCTTCCTAACATATTCATCCTGGGCATCTCCACTGTGAAAAGCAATACTGGCTTAGAGTCTCCTTTCAGAAGGTGCCTGCCATCCCTCCCAAACTGTCATAGTTACATACTCCTCATATTTTAGTGTCCATCCAGTAGCCCCCTCCAAACTTAAATAAAATGCATACAAAACATTTGAGCATAAAACAATCCCATGATTTCCAAAGCTCCTTATAAGAGAGCGTGGAGAGCCTTACTTGTGCTCTGCAGTGTGACATTTCAGAGTCACATCTTCCAAGACTGAGCACAGCTCTTTTCTGCACACCCCTGCCCTTAGATCAATTCATTCACGTGCTGCTCCTGTTTAAAAAATCTACGTGCCCATGAGTTCAGGTGACTCTGACCTGGTCACTGACAGGGAACTCAGTCCCACTGTGTTGATGTCTGGCAACATTTCCTCTGACTCAGCCTTGCTAATAAAATAAAGCTTCAGTAAGAGGAACTCCAAAGACTGTTTCCCAAGTCATTCCCTTCTAGCATGCAGAAATCTCAGGAAGTCGTTTGAACTCAATAACCTCCACACCATTTCCACACAGTCAAAATAGAACAAGAAAAGGCAAACAAACAAAAAAATCACATCCTACTCTGCAGCCTACAAAATTCACTCATTCCAGGGTTTTTTGCACAGAACACAGTTAAGTGACCACAGCAACGTAATGTCACTTCCTTTTCCTCCAAAATAAATCTTAGTGTTGAAAAAATTCACCTATTCATTCACTGTGAGCAGCCTCAGTCAACACAGGAGCACATCCACAGCCAGCAGTCAAGGAATAACATTCAGGACTATCATTGTATTGATTTCCAGCTGGGGTCCAAAGTTAGGAATTTCCTTCCCTCCCCTTCCCCAGCAGTCCATTGATCCGAGAAGAAAGAAAGAAAAAAAAAAATCCAAAGATGTTCAGACTCACTTTTGTATAAACTGAGATATCTTAATTATTTTTCAAACAAAACCAAATAATATTTTCCTAACAGCACTTGCAAAAGAGCTAGAGCAGTGTGATCCATTGCTATTCATTCCTTTGGACACAGATCCAATCTTTCAGTCGCTCTGTGCTTATTGGCTATATGGAAGGTAGAGCAGCAAGGAGCACTAAAGGATTAATTCTGACAATAGTGGGAAGCAGGAGTCCCAGCTCTTGGGGGGTGAGGGGGGGAGAAGGGAGAAAGATGAGTGTGTAGGTTGCATCCCTGGTCTTTGGACTTCCTTGCTGTGATTTCATCTTCTGCCTAAAGTTACCTTAAAAGGGAGCTAGCATGGAAAGAGTGCCCCAGTGACTTAGAATGTAAAAAGCATTACAGGAATTTTGCTTTAAACCTGAAAAGACTACGAGAAGGGGTTATATGTGAGATAACTCATGGCAGAGCTCAGCAGGGAAGAGAATAGCTAAGGCACAAACAGTTCATACTCTGTTTGTTGTGAGTCACACAGCAGCTGAACAGATTTATGATTCAGATGTTTTAGTGTTGGTTATCAGCGATTAGCTCCAACTGTTAGAAAAAGAGAGAAAGAGAAAGATTAAGCTTTTGTCTGCTCCAGCCCTCATCCTTCCTTTGCCTGGCAGCAGGGGTTACTGATTGTTTCTGTCCCTTTTTTAACATCAGAATGGCTCTGAGCCACAGTCACTGCAGAAGCAGATCACACTGCCAATATTGCCATCAGCATCAGATTCAGCAGAAATCACTGAAGTGCTGACTTCATTTGTTCAGGTGCACATGCAAGTGTATTTGTGAAATTTGGTTATATGGCAACTTTTAAGTGCGGGGTTTTTTCCAACCACAGAAACCATATGGGACACAGAAAGGGCTGACCAAGAAGGACTGGTTTTGCTAACTTTATCTTCAAACTCTGTATGAGCCCAGTAATGTACACACAAGAAGACTCCATGCATCCCTATGGCATTTAACCTCACACCATCCATGTGGGCTTCTCACAGACAAGCCCAGGATCACACAGGAAGCCAAATGCAGAGCACTAAAACTGAGCACAACTCTCAGGTTAGACCTCTGGCCATTGCAGCATTAATCAGTTTCTAATTTAGTTTAACTTAATGCTCAGCTAACAGATTTCTGCCAATCCACTATTAGGTGGTGTGGAGCTCTACATTAGAGATCTGGGCTTTTCTGTGAATCACATCTTTACGTGTAAATGTAATGATGCAGCCTAAAGGATAGAGTTATCCTCAGCACCTCCACAGCTGGAGGACCTGAAATGCTGCTGGCCTTCAAAACCACACTGCAGATAAACTCCGTGGCTGTGGAGGAAAGGGGGAAGGAGGGCACTGTTCCTTGTTCACTGCATCCACAGGGTGATGTATATCCCTGTCACAAAGGTCCAAAGTCCTTGTGGGAGCAACTGAACACAGCACCCAGCTCATCAAATGCTCAGAGCCCATCACAACTCCCTTCTGGAAGAGGTTCTACACTCTTAGGGCAGAGAGAGGGAACCAGGGTAATTTAATCACCTGCAATGTTGATACATACAGCAGTATAACTGAGGGTTATACTGCTACAAAAACAGGGTTCCCCTGCAATACCTTGCTCAGGGTTACAGCAACATTAGGACTTGTACCTGATGGCAGATTCCTCTCCTACAGGTCCAGCCAGCACTGCTAATCCAAGACAACTCTGGACAAATGCTTACGTGCTGACCCAGTGTTCAGCATAAGCAACAAACATGGTGCTCTTGGTGTGCCTCCAGCCCCACACGTGTGTGTTCCCTGATCACAGAGTCTGTCTGTGTGCAATCCAGCCTGTCTGGGAGACAAACAGGCTGCACATCTGCACATCAGTGCTGCGGCGGCTCCAACACAGAAAAGGAACATCAGGCTTATTAGGCAGAAGTTACACGGATCATGTGAGTGATTTCTATCCAAAGGTTCCCAGATAGGAATAGAGGAGGCCCCAGACTTTCCTGGACCGCTTCTTAAAATCAGAGCTGCTTTCCTTGAGATGCTGTGCACGGTGCGAGCAGATTAAGCTCCATTAGCATGAGACACTTTTGAACAGTAGAAACTAGAACTAAACTTGGAATTAACCGGACTGGTGTAAAATTATACCTTAATGCCCACAGAAACCAGATTAGAAGACAGATGGTGAAGAGGAAAGAAGAAAAAAGAAGAGTGGATTGGATATACATATGTGGATTTACATTCTGTGAGCTTGGCACACATCTTACAGACATTTTTTATTTCCAGCATAATAGAAAGTTGCCTGACAGTGCTGGTAGACTAGATAAGGAGAAAAAAAGAGCAGATGCTTTTGAAGGGCTTTGTAGTATGACTCTTTGACAGAAATTTAGAGATCAAGGTGGGTAGGAGCACTGGAGGAAAAAAGCCCTTTCAGATACAGTGGGAGCATAAAAAGGCAGAAAAAATAGGAAAAAGAAAATTCAGGTGAAGCAAGAGCAACTGTCAGGGTCCAGATCACAAGCAAGAGTGCAAGAAGCAGAGATGCAGCTTGGGCAGCAGTGTGCAGAACCCTGAAAGCAGAAGCAATATAGTGGAAGCTGTCAAAAATGAAATAATAATAGCAGGCATGCTGAGGAAAGGAACATGAAACATCAATATATCTCTGTATGAATGCAGAGCGAATCTACACCACAAGCACTGAACAGTTCTGGACCCCAGACTTCGGGGAAAAGAAGACACAGAAGAACTGATAAGCTGAAGAAGTGATTAAATGCATGAAACAGCTTCTGCAGGAAAAAAACAATTATGCAAAACAACAAAAAGCCAGAAATCACATGGAGAATGAATGAGTGCTTGTAGTCCCTTCTGAAAAAAGAATGGACAGACAGCAAATTAAATTATCAGGACAGAAACAACAAAAAGGAGACACTTCTTGCACAAGCAATAATTCTTCTGTCTCTTGGCCATAGAGTATTATGGATGCTATAAAAGTACATGGGTTCACAGAAGAAAGGCAAGTTAACAGAAGGGAGGGGGGAAATCTATCAACAGCTGTTAAGTACAAAATGAAGTTTTTGAGCTGCAAATGAGCCAGAGACTGGTAGCACAGTCGAAGGAAGTATCATTGTTTGATTGCCCTGAACTGACACTCTTCTGTGGGTATCTGCTGTACAGCAAGAGACAGGATGCTGGGCTAGGGGGACCTTTGATCCAACCCTGTACATTCATTTTTGTGTACAGGGCAGAAAAGGGTTTCTATTCCATGCTGAATCAGGCTGGGGATACTAAAATTTGACCAGGAAAGAACGTGACTTAGATGCTAAATGCAGAAAATACTGGTTGCCTAGGGTTGAATGTCATAGAGGAAGGAAAATGAGAGGGTCCTAAAAAAAATAATAAAATCTTGTTGCAGCATTAAAACGGAGGACAGAGATTAAACTTTTGATGGCAAGTATGTGCATGAATACAGAAAACTGCATTTCAGATGGAGAAGGAAATAGAGACTTGATTTCACACAACTTGAGATGCAAGAAGGGAGGCAAAAAGAGGGGATAAAAGAACAGTATTGAAGAAGACTCCCAACATGTAAAAACTCCACTCTCCTCCAGTGCCTCAAGCTACAAGCAGAGTCGAGAGAAAAGAGATGAAAAATGCAGTTTGACACACTGGTTCAACTTCAACAGATGAATTTGAGATGAAGCAGTGGAGATGATCACGTAATCAAGGTACTGGACAGACACGTGGAGATCGGAGTTCATCCCCCAGCTGAGCCACAGACTTCCTTCACGATGCTGGGCATTTCACTTCGCTGTTCCACAAAACCCAGAAAATATTTTCTTAATGCACAGGAAAGCTGTGAGGCTGAATTCTTTAAATATCCAGGATGCACTGTGAGGCCTGAAGAAGCACAGTTAGGACAGCAAACACCCAGCAGTCCCAGCGTGGGATGAAACCACAGTGGTGGGGACAGGGGAAAGAATTCCATTGCAGGAAATCAACTCAGGGAAATTAAACCCAAGAAGGTGTGAAGGGAACAGGTTTCCAAGCCAGCCAAAATATAAGATGCAGGAAGTGTGCTTAAGGAGCTGGCAAGTTTGCAATGCCTCTGAAGGACAATGCTGCAAACTATAGGAGGGAATCAGCCTGACACTATCAGGAGTAGAGATAACAGGGATGATTTGGTACAATGTACCAAGTACTGCAATGCCTGTCTACATCCAAGATACACCTGAGTACTCAGAAATAAAGAAACAATGCTTAAGCCTAATGTTTTCAATGCTTTCTGCCGATTCCCCCCTCCCCCCACTCAGGAATATAAACCTTTAATCATTGGAATATTAACTGTATCACTAAAGCAAATATAAACTCGGAATAGCAGCACCAGCACAAAGTCTTCAAGAACAGCAGTACAAGCTGTTTGGATCCTCTGCTTTACTTTTAAATGCTTAACATACACTAATATCTTTCAAACTTATCTAATGGTAAATTTGAAATTACTCTAACTGGGAAGAGTGAAGCTTTCCCTGACTTTTAATCAATCACTTAAATTATACTTAGAAACTCCCAAACCAAATATTTGCCAAGAGGTGTAAAACAACTCCCAGACTGAACTGGCAGAAAACACAGAAGAGCCCAGAATAGACCTTACTGATAGGATAAATTGAGCCTTGACATGTGTGGAGCCCATCTGCGAGCGACGAGGAGTACGCGCTTCATTTCTGTTTATTCCCTTCACTCTGCATGAAATTCCAGGGGTAACTTTTGAGCAACACTGCCCAGCTCCTCCACCTGCATGACCCCTGTGCTTACTCACAGCCCTGGGCACCACCAATGGCCAGGCTATGGGGAGGATTTTAGGGTTTTTAATCCTAAAACTGATTGTCTGGCTGAGTTTTCTTTGCTGTGTTATTTTGCAGTGGATCAGCCTTTCTCTGCCCATCTCACAGTGCCCTGGCTGCTGCCAAGCACCTACCCACAGCCTGATCAGAGACCTGAGTGCTCAGGGGCACAGAAAATGCTGAGATGGGCCACAGAGACCCTAAAGACTGGGAACAAACCAGAACAGCTGAATAACTGCAGTAAATCAGGTTTAGGTGCTAAGCATCTCATTTAAGACAATGGAATACTAAACTTAATCATCAAACCAATTTTTAAAAAGTTGCAGTGCATTTTTAACTCAATTTTTTAACCAAAAGCCCTTTAATATAGGTCATAAGGAAGAGTTAATTCTGCAAACAGGAAGAAACAATTACGATTTTGTAACTTAAAACATTAAAACAAATTCAAGCAAATGTACATTAAAGCCATAAATTGCTCAGACAGAAAAAGATATTGACTTGAATGATACTGTACAGAAGAAAATACTGACTTGAATGTAAAGACTTAATTTGGCTGCAACCCTCCAGATTGTAGCAAGATCCAGAAATAATCCAACTCTAACTAACATAAAAGGCAAAAATCATGAAAATCATACTCAAATGATGCTCTAGTGCTTGCTTGTTTGAATTAAAAAGTTAAAAACTCTAGTTTTAACTGAGCTGGTTAAGCTTCCCAGAAGTTTGAGGGTAAGGGGTTGTCAAGATACTTGGAAGAGCTTTTCAAAGAACATCTCCACAGCGAGAGGCTGGGCTGGCTACACCAAACAAGTTGGTATAGGAGAGGTATAGGAAGGGTATAGAAGGCATGGAGAGCACAGCCCTGCAGGGGCCCTTGGCGGGCGCCGGTAACGAGCAGTTCAAGAGCAGGCGCTGTAAAAAGCCAGGGCAGCCTGCCACTGATGCCTGGAGTCACATAAAATTAATTTAAATTGGAAACAAACTGGCCCAGGTAGTGCTCACCCGAGTTTCAAGCAATGTTAAGAGTTAAGCGGCACATTATGCATTTTGCTGGCAGCTTGATCATTAAAATTAAATAGGAAGTGGCAAAGCTGCAGGGCAGGTGATGCCGTGGATTTGTGTATAAAAAGCAACAGTGAACTTGGGAATTACAGACACTTGTAAACTTTACTTTAGTACCTAGTAAAATGGCTCAACTGGGTAGTTATGAAGGTTAGATTAATGCCATACAGCAGGCCCAGATTAGCATGGTATTTCCATAAGAAAAATGGGCACATACGTGTTTTCTATAAGGAGTGCCAAGACAGTGGGTAAAGAAAAATTGGTAGATATAATTAATTTGAATTTTCAAACAGCCTTTGGTAATATTAATCACCACAGTCTATTAGGGAAACTAGTCATGGGGTGAGAGGTAAACATCTGTCAATAGATTAAAGCTAATTTAGGAAAAACGAACAGCATGAATAAATGGCCAGTTTTCAAGAAGGTTAATGGGGGAAGTCCCAGGGGTGGATGCCATGATCAACATTTAATATATTAAATGATCTGGAAAGGGGCATATACAATGTGAACTAGGGGGAAAAAGTTGTTGATGATACTGCTCTATAAATTAAATAAAACCAGCAAGAACTAATAGTATGATACTGAAGCATCCACCCAAGTTAGAGCAAATAAATGTTACTGCACACAAGTGCAAGGTTATGCAAATTGGCAAGGAGAGTTTGAACTAATTGTAGACACGGATGGGTTTCACATTAATTGTAACCATTTGGAGAAAGATCTAAGTGGCCTTGTGGACAGCACAGGGAAAACATCTGCTTAGTTTCCAGTCATAGTTAAAACCACAAACCAGATGTGGAGCTTGTATTAGAGAGAGATAAAGAATAATATGGAAAACACAGTTTTTCTCTCAAACGTGGCGTTCAACCCATTTGCCTCTGTAACAAAACAAAACCTCAGAAACTTAAAAGTCCAGAAGGAACTGACATAAAAACTGAGCCCCAGTAAGATGCTCATCTGAGGACGCAGTTACAAAACACACACATTACAAAACTCCAGACTCATTGAACCCTTGTTAGCATGACTTCGGATGGCCTACAGTCCATTAAAAAGTCTGCTGAATAGGAACTCTAATGATTTTCAAATTTCTGGGCTACGTTCAAGGGGCGGTAAATAAGAGGTGAAACAATCCAACCACATGATAACATAAAACAGTCGGAGAAAGCCATCTGGATGCACTTCTTCCCCATTCCCACCCTCTTTTTCTCCCAGTAGGACAGAAACAAGGAGTTGTCCAACTAAATAACAGACAATAGATTTAGAAGTGATGAAAGAAAATATTGCTGCACCCACACTTACAAAAGTAACCCACAGAACTTTTCTCTGCAAGGTATTTATTGAAGCAATAATACAAATGAGATTAAAAACACAAAACATCAACAGTGTTAGCAACTGGAGTCAAGAGAATTCTGCAGTTTTCCCACTTGTCTTTGTAGGATTTTACTCTTTCTTCCAAGGTATCTAATGTTAGGCATGGCTTGGGACTAGAAATGAGAACAAGCTGGGCCAGTGGACTCATCCAGAACCTGCTCAGAGGGTTCACTCTGAGGAGGTGGATGGTTTGTACATGAAAGTAGCTCAAAATGAAAGAGGAAGGAAACTGGAAAAACGTGATTTTAACTTCATTGTGTGTGTTACATTCAAGGAAAAGATGCTTTTAAGTCACCACCAGAACAGCAGGAAAAAATGCTGAGAAACAGAGCTTTTCATTTTTAGAACATTCAGTCTTCTGTGAAAAGTGGTAGGAGCCAATATCAACTCTGCAGTTACTACCACCAACTCTTCCATCCAAACCAAAGGGGAGATTTTTTTTGCAGGTCTTCCCAACACTTTCCTATCCACTCAGACTAGAGTAAGGCCTGAAAAGCAGAATAGCTGTTGCTCAATTGCAATGTGCACAGACCAAACCTAGAGTGGACATTGCTGTGATGCTAAAGAGGAGGAGGGATGCACTTCTGCCCTGGAGGTCATGCACCATGGCCCACTTCAGGCAAAGAGAAAGGTGGGTGTGTGAGATTACCAACCTGACGACCATCTACCATCGGTGTAAAAAAAACAGCATTTAATGAGATGCCAACATTTTTTCCCTGTGAGGGAAAACATCTCCATCAAAAACCAACCTCTGAGCACATCTGACTGGCTTCCAGAGCACTGACGTGCACAGCAAAACTATTGTATATGTGCCATCTAATTCCTTCTTAGACTTTCCAATAAATCCCAAGGCACTTGTTCAGTACCTAGCCCGATTGTGCCAAAAGAATACACATCTCAAGTGTCCTTATTCTCCTACTTTTTCAAATAATTCTAGTATTGGCTACTGAGATGAACCCATGATACCAACCATCCCCTGCTTTCTAATCCATTTTACTGGGGATAAAATTCAGGGACACTAAAGGTATACAAAATTCTATTTCTAACCCAGGACTATTTGTAGGCTATTCTCTGCCGGGAACAATATATTTGTCTAGTTTAAATGTTTCAAGAGCAGAACTTCCTATTCCTGTTTAGGAACACTCCTTCGTGTTTAGAATAATTTTTGTTCTCCTTTCTCCTATTATTTCAATCATCCAATTTCCTTGTTTCTTTTGGTATCTGTGTCCTACAGATGGAGGTAAGTATCCAGTATATTCAGGCCTTTCAATATTTCTTTCTAACAGGTTCGTTCTCATGTTGTTATTCTGGTTGATACTCTGTGACTTCCCCACAAGTGTTTTTTTGTACCAAGACATCCAGAAACAAAGTTACACAAAAGGGCAGGGGCTACATTTAAGAAGAAAAGCGTCACACTTTTACAACCTCCCTTGATCCATCCAGCGATCTTCTTTACTCCATGAAACAGCGCAAACATGACCCAATGGACACACAATATTTTAAAAATTACAATAAATACTGGGTGCAATTTGTTTCTCTGAACTGGGAATACACTTGGATCATGTTCTCTAAGTATCTTCAAGAACAGAAGGTTGAAGCAAATACAAAATACTTTTTTTTGGCTAAAAGTCACAGGACATGGCACACTTGTTCTCACATCCAGAATGTTCCCAACAACTAGCTCTGGTTTATATTATTTATGTCCATGTGG
This sequence comes from Vidua macroura, assembly GCF_024509145.1. Taxonomy (NCBI): domain Eukaryota; kingdom Metazoa; phylum Chordata; class Aves; order Passeriformes; family Viduidae; genus Vidua; species Vidua macroura. The sequence goes on from NC_071575.1 coordinate 3,639,716, forward strand.
GAGAGCATAAGCTTTCCAACTTGAATTTCTTTATCCATACTTTTAATCCCTCTCTAGGCTCTTGTACTTTTGAGTAGTACTCTTTTAGCATTTTTTTCTTTTTTACTCCAATGAATTAATACACTGCCTACTTCTTCCTCTGAGTTGTCAGTGAATTGGAGACAGAAACTACTTCTGGGCCCTGTGGCACCCTGATAAATATCCTCTCACAGCACAGGTTAGTTACAGGCTTGACAACGGGAGGGAGGGAGGGAGGACCTGAGGGGGTTTGATTATTGCTTTTATGGTTCTCAGTATAAATTAAGAGGCACAATTGAGATAAATCAGGTGTTTTCTAATAACTAAGTTATAATCATGTGTTATCTACGTTGAGTGACACCACTTAATGCAATGTCATATTAGCAGTGCTTAAATTTCTCAAGCAAAGCAGGAAGCCTAAAATTAAAGAAAAGGCTAAAAGTCAAGTTAACTTCCATCTGAAGAATTACTCTATGTATTTACATGCTATTAATCAGCATGAAATCTCATTTTAAGTCCACTTTCAAAGGCCCCGTGTTTTGGGCACACCAGAGGAAGCAGTTGGCTGATAAGGGCAGGTTATTGGAAGACAGGACTCACACAGACAAATTTTCTGGAAGCACATGAAGGGTCTGGAGCTCATCCACGAACACCACACCATGAGAGCTCTGCAGACCACGTCATGTGCCAGCAGGACAGTGGTGGAGCAGCCTGGTTTCATTTCCTTCCCCACTGCCCCCCTCCCTCGCCTGCGAGCCCAGCTCTCTGTGCCACCAGAAGACCTGGTCCTGATTCTGCTTTCTGCTGGCAAAAAAAAAAGACACAGGAAAGGGACTCCGAAGGATCACTCACATCTCTACATGCTGTTAGCATTTCCTCAGTGAAACTGGGATGCCTCAAGCACAACAGATGAATCTATCTGCCAGATCAGGCCAGACCAAAGGTCCATGGAGCCCAATATCCTGCCCCAGACAGGGGCTAGCAGCAAATGCTTGGCGGGTGTGTAAGAATGGTGCAAGCATACCATAAGGCTTCCCCCCTACCAGCTTCCAGCAAGCTGTGGCTTAAGACTTCCTGTGCCAGAGATTGTATCTTTGTGCTTAATTGCCCTCGATGAACTTCGCTTCCATGAATTTGTTTAATTGCTTTTTGAACCTATCTCAACTTCTGGCATCCACAACATCCTGTGGCAATGAATTCCAGTTTAATTATGTCTTGCATGAAAAAATACTTCCCTTTTGTGAAGGAAATTACTTCCTTAAAAAAAAGAAAATGCCAAAAAAACTTCCCCTTGAAACCATCAACCAACAACTATGACTACGTAAGACTCCAAGTTCTGGTAGTTTTGTAAGGGCTTTAGAAGAAACCACTGCATTCAGCTGTCCCCTCTGGCCTTCTGCAAATGTTACTGCCCAGACTACTAGACAAAGGTGCTGGGGAGAAAAGTGGAGTTCTACATCATGATGGTGGATGATGGTCTAAACGAGTTGGCAACTTGCCCCAGGTTGAAAAAAGCCTACGCTCCTGACTGTTGTATACACTTGCAAAAATCCAGTGTTTCAAGACAGGATTTGTTCCCTGCTAGACTGCGAGAAAGGGTTTTGCATTCTAAAAGGTATCCTGTGTTACACTTGCATAACTGTAGGTGCTGCAACCCAATGCAAGTGATCATAAAGAACATAATTTTTTGCCTTGCTAGTATAATTATTTTTTGTGGCTTTAGTGACTATTCTCACTGTTTCAGGTCCTCAAGAAATAAACCGAAGAAAAAGACTGTGGAGACAATATTCTGTGAAACCTCTTTCTACTCTCCCCTCCTTTCTCAACAATCCAAACAGCACAAAGAGTCTTTCTACACATTGGGATTTTCTGACACAGGACAACTCTGGCAAACAGTAAAAGTGAAGTCCGAGGGGGTTACCAGGGCCGACAGCAATCTCTGTGACAAACCAAAGCACTGGTGGCCTTTGCATGGCCAGGAGGAAAGCAGGCACGGCCATCCGCAGCTCCTCCTCGCTGCCAGGTAAAGCATTAACAGGGCTGACTAATTCCCTATCTCCTCTCCTCCTAATCTGCAGCCCTGCTTGAACCAGGCCACTCCACATTATAAATAGGTCTGCTTAACTGAGCTGAACACAGTTTCACTTAACTCAAAATGAGTGCCAGTGGCTACCCTGCAGTAACACACTCCAGGTGCTGGATTCTGGCAGGGGCTGCTCACCCCGGCACTTCCAGGTGCTCCTCTCACAGCTTTCACATCACAACTGTAGATGTCAGAAAATTACTTTCAGACACGAGAAGAGGTCCTAGAGGGTTTTGAAGACTCGGGTGTTTTAGCCTTTAGTGCACAGTCAGAGGGGCCAGCAGCCTAAAGGAGCACACACTTCCACTGCATGCAAGCCACCTTACCCTGTGCCAAAGCATGGCAGGGAGGAGCAGAGAGGAGAAGGGGAAGGGCAACTCCCGGGGAGATCGAATTCCCCTGTGAAGACAGGAAGCTGACAGCTGGCAAGCACTGCCCTCTCCACATGTTTCAGAACACTCCTCCTCACGTTTTCCCTATTTTAGTTATCATTTCTTGCTGATGCTCCCCAAAAGTGAGGCTTGGGGCCAACTTCTCTGGATGGGTGACAGCTACCAAAATGATAACAAAGCTCAGCATTCAGCTCTCCTGAAGCCAGGCCCCTCCTCTTCATCAGCCAAACACAGAAGTACGCTCAAACCTTATTTTATTTATTTATACACATTGCTGCACTCTCTATTCCTGGCAACTGGTGCTCATGACATAGTGGCCTGGGACATGCTGGAACAGGGCTCTGGGTCACCTTGCAAGTGGTGGCAGCAGCTGCCTCCTGGATCAAGCGTCTATTAACCAGCAGCTCGGGAGGGCTCTAAATTAAGTTCTCTGCTCCATTCCCAGAGAGGGGGAGGGAGAAAAATACACCACCACCAAATCCTTATTTTCTTCCAGCAGGACTCCCTGAAGCTTCCCCAGTGCTCCCTCCTGTACTTGCCAGGATAAGCCGCCCAAGGCCCGGTTTCCATCGGCAGCCATCCGGACCACGTAGGACCATGCACGTTATTCCAGCTGCCACAGCTTCTCACAAAATACACAGCCTGGTTTTGGTGGGCGGTGGTGGCACGCCACTCCTCTCACAGCACAGCTCCAGCCCTTGGACCATCTCTGCCTGCAAGATGCCTGCACAGTCCCTACAAACCCCGCTGGCAGTTTTGGGCACCAAGGGTGCTCAGGCCCAGTTTCAGTCTTTTAGGAGGGGAGACTGTACAAATAGCTGGTGTGCACAAACTGGAGGAGCAGCAGGGAAGGAGAGAGGGAGGGACAGAGGGAGGGGGAATCTGAAGTGTTGGGCCCCAGCTGTGAACTCCTCTTGTTTTTGTTTTAGGGTAATTAATGTTCCCTTGAATAGAGCCAGGGCATGGGCTCCTGTTTCTGCAGCTTTCAATGCTATCAGCAGCCCGGGCTGGACCGGGCTGGGAGCGGCGGGGGGAGGTTTGTATTTCCTGCCATCCCCAGTAAATGAGGTAATGCGAGCATGGGGGCTGGAGGCAGGGCACAGCCGGGGGGACTCACCCGAGCCCCCCAGGCCCCGACAGCCTGCTCCCCAGAAACCTCTCCAGAGAGCCACTCGCCCCTTCCCACTCTGCCGTATTTATTCATTTTGCTGCCAAGGCAGGGGACCCTCACACTCCCATCCCACTGCCCCTTGGCCTGCTCCCCTCTCCCACCCCTCACGAGCTCCCCCGATGCCTGAATTAGATACATTCCCCCTGCACTCCCAGACGTCTCCATCCCCTCGTCCCCTGACAGAGCAATCATTTATCAAGTTGTTTCACGCGTTGTCGGGGAGGGGGGCCCCGGGGGACGGGGGTTTGTTTCGTCCCTTTGTTGGAGCTCCACAGGACCGTCCAGCTTAGTCTCCAGCCAACTGCTGAGAGTTGCCGGAGTCCGGGAGCAAATGTTAAAGGGGCTGCCTTTCATCTGCGGGCTGATCCTGCTGCCTTTTCATTTTATTCTTCCAGCTTCTGGGATGGTACTTGCTTCCACGCCCCCACACCCACCCCGCTATCATTCTGCATGCACGTCTTTGAGGAAGCAGGAGCTTATTTTCCATGGGCTTGTCTCCTCTCCTTCCCTCAGTGGCTTCTCCTGTCACCAGCACACTGAGCCTCTGGGAGTATTTTTTACCACTGGCCTTTTTCTCATCCAAGAATGCAAGATACCATAAACCAAACTTGGTTAGGGGCAAATCCTGCTCGTGCAGCCCATCCCTTCCTTGCACACGCTTTGGTGTATTGCAAGCTTTTATTCCCCACGTGCCTGGGAGATGAGTAACTACCTAGAGCACACCACCATCAAAACAGAGTAGTTAAAATCAAAAGAAAAAAGAAAAGACCGTTTGGCAAAAGAACTAAGTAATGCTAAAGGGAAAAAAAGAAACGTTTTGAGTGCTCTCGTGCTTTAAGCGCTCTTGTGTTCCCCACATGTAGGGCTGGAAGAGGGAGGATCTGGTCTGTGCTGCAGATAGCCCACGGTCACGCAGCAGGCTTGTGGCACGTCACCTCACCCTTCTGCACCACACCTGCGCGACCAGATCCTGCCTGGCTCCCCGGGATCCTGCCTGGCTGCACTCACTAACCGGCCACGGACACTTAGGATTCCCGGGAGGAAGGAAATGTGGAAACAGAGTGAGTTAGAGATGTGTACCTGCACCCTAAAGTTCTTAGCTGCCAGCTGGGAAACAGCTGAATAACAGAGGAGAGCCCAAGGAGATGGGAATCCAAACACACCACTTCCTTCATTTACCAAAGCCTGTACAAGGTGCTTGCAAATCTTATGGCTGCATATATTTTTGGACAATTATAGTTAGTTACAGTTTGTTTTCTAGCAAGCTGCCAAGACTGTCCTCTATGCTAATGTGGGAGCATTTTCCAGCTATAGTTTGTTGTAGTCCTTAGTTTAAAGGATTAAGGGCACAAACAAAGTAAAAAAAAAAAAAATCCCACTTGCTTAACAGCTAAGTAACCATTGTAAATTCCACACATTTCACAGCACAGAGGGCAGAAGCTGCCTGAGATCTGATGTATTCCTCTCACCACCTTGCCTCCATAACTCTTCCTTGTGGAGGAGAGCTGGATTCATTTGCTTCCCAAGTCAATCAACAGAGTTCATGAGTCAGCCAAGGGAATGCTGAAAAGCAAGAGGGTATGTTCCTGCCCCCAGGAACTGATTACACTGCCTCTTAATTGTTCCCAGATTCTATTATCCCTGAAGAGACTGGAGCTGCAGCAGCACCAGTCAGCTTGTTGACAACATCCACCCCATACAGCCGACCTCATCAGACATACAGAAATTTGCATTTTTGCAGTCATGGATCTGTTGAGACTACAATGGTTAAGTTATTAAAAAGTTAGGTCTTACAGATGTATATCAGAAAAATCATCTGTCTCTGAGTCTGAGCTGCATATCCTACAATTTTGAGTCTCCTAGTAATCACACAGTCAGAAAGCCATATGATACCAGGACACTTCAAACCAAGAACCAGTAAGACACTCTGCATATTGCTGATCCTGGCAATTCCCTCCATTCTCAGCTCCTTCCATTCCAGTAGCCTCAGTACTCATTTTTTTCCCCTGTTCCCTCCTGTTCTCCTCCAAATGAGGACAAGCAAAGCTTTATTCCACTCTTCACTCATTGTTAAGTGGTGTATTTCAGGTTTTACATTGCTGCACACCTCACTTATTACTATTTCTTTCGTGTATTCTGTGCAGGCTGCTGACTCTCTGCAATGGTTCAGGTGACAGCGTGTGAAGGGGGAAATGCTACATTCAGGACTATAAAACCAACCTGAGGTCTGTCCCATTATTCAAACCCTTTACAATAGTAATAAAATGAGTAATCACATCTCCATTACGCTTCATTCAGTACATGGGAGTGTGAGACTAGGAAGTAAAGACAGCTGTTCAATATTGATTTTTATCCTTCTTATTCTTTATGTATCCCTATGCCTAATTTGCTACATTGCTTCCTCGCCTGGCCACCAAATAAGCTATTAATCGCTTCACAGACCTTTTTCTGTGGTGGCCTCCACACAGCATCTCAATCCAATAAGCATTAACTTTTTTTCTCAATCTATTTACAGGTTAATGGTTTTTAATCTGATTTGACAAATGACAACTTGGTGGGGAAAAAAATTGATCAACACCAGCAAAACTCACCTCTCTATTTAAGAGATGCACTTCTATTTGAGATTGTCCCCCCCACCCCCAAAAAGAATCCCAAACGCCCCATTCCTGGCATTTTTATGGCAGCATTCAAAACACAACAGAGACTTAATTGTTATTTTCCCAGGGCTGGGAGAAGGTGGGTAGGCAGCAATACACCCCAGGGGCAGGGAAAGCAAGGAGTGTGGTACCTTATCCGAGGCCACCCAGAGAACCTGTGACAGAGGCTGGCTCTTCCCTGCAGCGCTGTTCCCAATCCCAGCTTCAGCACCAAACATTCAACACTTTTCTAAAGCTGAAGTTTGGCCATACAGTTAGGATGCTTCAGGCTGAACCAGAAATGCCAGAGCAGTACTGACATAAACTCAACTCTGCCATTTTTAACACATCTCCCTTGTTTTGGCTCCCTGTGCTGGCCAATACCCACGGCTGCTCCTCAGCTGGGAATGAAAAACATGTCCTTGACTGGATCATCTGGATGGCCAGCTGCAGGGAATGGAGACACATGGAAGGAGCCAGGGCCCAAGCTGGAGCTCTGGAGCACAAATGGTGGGCGAAGGAGCCTTTGCCCTCTGTGCTTCAGCTGATGCAGTAACTTATGCCAGTCTCCCTGGGCTTCACCTAAGCTCTTTCCCAGCTCCCACAATAGTTTGTGAAGCATTTTGTTTCCACAGCTGAAGAGAGGCACATCTCCTGAGCTGCCCTGGGGGAGAGAGCCACTACCCAGCCAGGTAAATAAGATTTCTTGTGAGAAATGAGGCCTAAGCAACTCACCCAGAGTCATAAATCTGCAAAAAATGAGTGCTCAGACTGAAAATGCAACTTAACATCAGTGTGTTTCAGTTGGAAAAACCTATCCTTATTCCTCTATTCCTATTCCTAGTCCATTCATTTTAGGGCTTTATTGTGAGCCAGACAACCAAAGTAATTTCAGTTGAAAAAGAAAAACAAACAAAAATCCCTCCAAAATTTAGCTTCTGGAACATGGAACATTCCCTCTCCTCCCTGCACAAGCACAGCCCCACAAAGTTGAACTGGTGGATAAAAAGGAGCTATCATCTCATGGGGCAGAAGAGGGGAAAGCTCTGGACCTCACATCTGCCTTGCCTCTGGCTAGATAGATAAAGCACTACACCCTCATGTAGCCAACAGACATCCTCTCTTTTTCTGTGGCAGCCTCCATCTCTCATATCCTGCCCACTTCCGAGCTCCTTTAGCAAACAAGGTGAGAACCACACAGCCAACAGCTTCCTTCAGTGCACAGCCTTGGTTTGCACTCTCAGCACCACCTACCATACACCACAGCAAGCCCGTGGAAAAAGCATCATGTAAAGCACCCTGTAATTAAAACCAATCATCATCCACAGGTACAAGGCACTGAATGAAAGGTTGCGGTGTTTCCTGTCAAGTAACTGAATTTGTAATCATTTAGCATCGGTTTCAACATTGAAAAAAAACCCAATAATGTACAACAAGCCCCTCACTATCATGTCACAGTGGTGATTTGAAGCAGGCACGTTCTCTACCATCACCATCACTTGAGCTCAAATATAAATTACATTAGCAGGCAAGATTGGTCTTTGAATGCAACACTGCAGGACAGAAATGCTGAAAAGTGTGCAGGAACACCACCATTTTCTGGCAGCCTTACCCAAAGGTAAGGCAATGGGCAGTGGTTAAAAGTGCTTCCCCCCCCGCCCCCGCCAAAGCTAATATTTAGGTGCTCTAAACAACTTATATGGTTAGCAGCTGGATTTTCATGGCATCACTATTGCTCACAACTGCCCTGATAGGAAGTTTGGGATTCTGCTTCCAGCTGGTGACATTTTCTGTATTTACAACAGCACCGAAGGTGAAGCATTATGACCAATAATCAGGTATGCCAATACTTTCATTATTAAAATATAAGAGTCAAAAAGTGAGGTTTAAGTCTGATGTCTTGTCAGAGCTGGTACACTCAGTTCCCCATCATCATCCATGGAGAAAAGAGGGGAACACCTTCAGAGTGATTCATGTCAGTCTAAAATAGACTCCTCTCATCTCTCCAAGTTCAATTTCTTTCCACTGACAGTGATAAATGCCTGCATGATCAGTCTGACATGACAGTCCACTCCGAACACTAAATTATTCTTGCCCCTTTGCTCATCCCCACCGCTTATCCAAACTCCATACCACGCTATGGCTGGCACAACTATTTGCCAGGCCACTCTACAAGCCAGCTCATGAAACTAATCCAGGCAAAAAATAACTGGAGGGAATGGGAGTTGAGGTGGTTTAGGTTTTTTTTATCCACCTTCCAGATCAGCTGCCTGATCTGCTTCAATGTAGCCCCAGAAAGAGTTGCACTGGAGCAGCCTGTGGAGGTGCTGATAGGGATTTAGAGACTAGAAAAATCACAGATTTCAGGCATGTAGGAGTGGATGGAAACAAGCTATGTATTAAAAGACTAAAGGCCAGAACTCTTGGCTATCTGTTCTGAACAATAAAATAAACAAAAATCTTCCTGTCTGGCCTAAGGCATTTCTCTCAAGGCAACAGTTGCTAGTTTGTGTGGTGCTTACCCACTGGTCCCATTTGGAGTGCCTGCATAACGACTCCTGAATAAGGTATTCCTGCACAAGCAACAACCACCCCTCAAGGGCAAACTATTCCCTACAGAATGAAAAAAACAACCTCAGTTTCCAACCTTGACTTATTGTCAGTCACAGTTCAAATGGAGTTTCAAAAAAACGCTAGCAAAAGATGTATCCTTGCTTCAGAACTAAAAGCTCCCCTTTTGCCCAAGCTGAATTTCAGCAGTTTTAGACCATGCATTGCTAAATAATCTCTTAACTCTTTTCACAGTTCTGCTCTCTTTTTGGGGAATGGGAAAAGGTAAAGGAACAGAGAAAAGCATTCAGAGAACAGAAAAGAACAGAGAAATTATGCACTCTTCAGACCATGGTTAACCTGACCTACTGTTGGTGACAGCCTGAATCCAACAAAGGGTTGGATAAGAGACTTCCAGAGGTCCAGTCTGACTGTACATTTTTGTGATTCTATATTGGGGTTTCCTTATCAGTCTTTTCTGAAATCAAGTCTTGACTGACTTTCCTCTCATAATGGTCCTCATTGGTCATTTACACCTTCAAGCTCTCAGCCTCCATTTAGCATCACTTCTTTGTTCAGCTGCCTTCTCTCACTCAATTTTCCACATATGACACGGAACAACATGTGCACAGCATGAACATTCAGGAAAAGCAGCAAGCAAAGCCATGACACCAGGGAAGGACACCGGGGTGGCAATATTCCACCCATCATGACCAAAGGAATGTCAGGAGCAGGCACCTGGGGCTGGATTCACCTCTATGCCAAGAGGTCCACACAAAGTTATGGGTTAAGGTCCAACACACCTTGGACCTCTGGATGGAAGAGGGAGGCATTAATGCACCCTGCCTCCAAGCTTCTGCAGGTGCTACTCCCCATCCCACTTCTTATTGCACCCAGGAAAAGAGCAGAAAAATAAATCAAGGAAATCAGGATGGTTCCGTACTTCCCAGCTATAGGAGAAAGGGCAGCTGTAAAGAGGATTTCTCCTCTGGCTGCAGAGGAGCCAGCCACTCTTCTGCTGCAGATCTTGTCCCTGCTATGGCAGAGCAATGGAGACTCTCACTTCTCCTCTCTCCAGGCAGAAATCCTGGACTACAAGTAAGAGGTTCTATTTGGCAGCTGGGTGTTGGCCCTACAGGAGGACTCTGCTCTAAATAATATCAAGTGCCTGCCTCTAAAGCAGGAAACATCGCAGAAGAAACCATCATCACCCAAGCACATGAGATCCTCTGTTTCTAAGGAACCCAGAAATATCCCCACACCATTCAGCATCTCCTTTCCATCCCCTACCAAACCACTGTGCCAGGCCAGGGCTCACAAGCAACGTGCTAAGTTCTGTGCAGTACACCCAGCCAGCTCCTCAACACCCAGGCACATCCTGTCTGCTCAAGTGTGCAGAGAGAGCCCTGCTAATTTTTGTGAGTGGCAGTGGGGAAATAAGCACTCAAAAAAAAGACAAGATGGGGGACTTGCAGAGCCCCTGCCATTTGCCTGGCTCAGACACAACTTCAAGGACTGCTGTAATGGTCTAGAAATCAAACAAGTGGCTGATAGCACCAATTAACACCTTCCAGCATAACAATACCTTCATCTCATCTCATCTCTCCCCATTCTCTCAACAGCTTAACATATTGGCACCCTGAACGACTTCTCTCCCAGACAGCAGACAAACAGTAATGTGCAGGGGAGAGAGGAATGAAGGTGTGCACAGTGTCCTAGTATGTATAAGTGAGGCAGCACAAAGTACTGGCTGTTATAAAGTATATTAGAACAAAAGAAATCAGAACTTGACTTGAGGCACCTGAGCAGGTGGAACAAATCTAAAAAAATATGATTTTTTTAAACAGACTCAGCGTCTTTTTTTGTTAATAGCTACAAGCTGAGAAGATTTTTTAGAGTCTTCCAAGAAAGAATACATCTTTGCACATGGGGAGAAAAGCCATATGAACAATTTAATCAAACTGGGGGAACATTTCAAAAAGATCGTCACATTTCCTTCAGAATAAAGAAGCAATAAACGCAAATAAGTTCTGATGCTTAAGACACCTCTTCTTTAAGCTTCTTGTGTGACTGCAAGTTTGCAAGCTCAACCACAAGCAAGAGGTCTTGCATTGCAGGAGCACCTAAGCCTGTTTCCATGCACTGCATTCTCAGCATATGAATTGGGAACTGCATGGAGCAGCAGCCAGCTCTGCTGAACAAACACAGAATAGCCCAAAGAGAAAAATGTTGGTTTCAGAAGAAGCACTACCTTCTGCAATTAAAACACGAGTCTGGAGTACATTGACTTGAACCCACTGGACCTGTCCTAAATTTGCACCAGTGTGACTGAGTACAGCATTATGCCTGACAGGGAGATGAAAGGGGCATGGATTTCTCTTTTATTCAATACACTGTTTTACTTCTAGGACTCTGCATTCCGAGATGCCCAGGATTACAGCAAAGCCAAGCTTGTGGACAGGCAACACCTATTAGAACAGCAGTTACAACCAGAAAAAGTGAACAGCTTCTGGATTGAGAGCTCTTGGGGGGTTATTTGTTTTATTCTCCCAGAACATGTGCTACTATTTAAAATAATAAAACAATTATCCTTGCCTGAAAAGAAGGCTAATTACCCTTCCCGGTGACACTGCCCATCTACCTTCAGACACGCTGGAGGGGTAGCTGCAGCTTGGGTGCATTCCCAACAGGGAGAAGCCTCGGGCTTTGCTCCCCACCGCTGCTGGGAAAGGAGCGGTAATCCCAAACCTGCTGAACCAGGCTGCCTTCCACCACTGCCCAAGGGCTTTGCCTCCAACATTGAAATGCTAATCTGACTTTGTAAACCCATAAACAAAAACAAAGAGGAGGATACAAGAGGTAAAAAGCCTCCCTGAACTCCATCCCCAACCCCAATCTCCAGCATTCAGGCTCTGTCTGATGGAGCAGGATTTTGCCCACAGGAGAGTCCCACAAGCTCTGATAGCAAAATTGCTCGAAGGGAGCGTCTTTATGGTCAGATGTGTTTAAATGGCCACTTCCACCACACACTGAACATCCTTTGTTTCAGAAATCTCTGAGAACAGCTTTCTACTGCAGCAACAGCCCAGACAGATCTGCCAGCCCTTACTTACTGCCCTTTTACAACAGACACCATCAAATATTAACAACACTAAAGCCCAGCTGTACCTGGGCTCCAGCTCGACCTTGCATGCACTGTGCCCACTTTCCCTGCCTCCTCCAAACCCACGCTTTTAAGACCCCTGGCTCATAGAATGGGGGCAAGCACCTTCCCAGAGACCCTGGCCGGGAGTCGCAGGTGGGAATCACAGACCTGGGTCTGACCCAGGAAGGCAGAGGGGAGTGTAGGATGGATAGCAAAGGTTGGCTTGTGGGGAGAGCAGATCCAAGGGCTTGGAACTGGAGATGCTAAATCTCAGAGACCAGTAGGGACGCAAGGACATCCCAAGGCTCGCTGGCTGCTCTCTCTGCTCTTCCTTCAAACCCTGCCAGCATACCCACATCCGTAGAGAGTCAGCACAGGGGGGTCATGTCTCACCAGCGATTGCTCCCTGCCAGAAGGAGCACTGAAACCATCTAATTACCCTGAAAGCTGCCCTTTTGTTTCCCATCCTCCTTGTTTTCTTCTGTCTCATGACCTGTTTTCGAAAGCATTTTGGGCTGCCTGTCATGTGGAAGCCAGATTTTAAAGACAAAGCAGTGGCTCGAGATATTTATCCCTCTGCTGGTTCCAAGGACACTGCTGCTACAACCAGTCTTCAGGGAAAAAGAGGACAGAGTCAGCAACATGGACCACGGGGAAGGGGAAAGCTGTTCTGCATGCCACAGCAATTCCTTACTGGGGTAGCTGAAGCCAGCCGTGGTTAACTTAGGCCAGAAGGTCCAAGGGCTCTTCTCTGCCAAGTTTAGCTCTGGATGACAGTGAAATGTGCTTAATTTGACAGTTTCATTTTAACATGTATGGGCAAAGTCTAGAAGGAGACAGTGGCAGCAGCAAGGGAAGAGAGTTGGATTATTATAAGGTAGCTTTTCTGTTGCCTCAACCCAGTGCTTAGCACTAAAAATGGATACAAAAAAAATTATAGATGCTAACTCTTCATCCTAGCAATGAAATGATCAAACACAGAGTGTCTTCAACATGGTAACAATTCTCTCACACATTATAAAAATCAGCCTTTTACTATAAATTCCAAACTGCCACACCTCTAGCATTACAGAAGCTGAAACTTTGGGCATAGCACGGGGGCTGGAGAACACAAGGAAATTTTCTGTTTATTTCTCTTTTCACTTTTTTTTTTTTTAATAATAAAAGAAAGTTTTGGCACTGACATGACTTCTGTGTCCTCCTCAAACTGTTGGAAATATTACCCTTGTGAGTATGTGCAAAGTGCAGTTCCTGGAGCAGACACTGCAGGAGTAGAGAGAAATAAAGTGGTCAACAAGAAGCTGAATTGGTGGAATCCTGCCAAATGCAAGGAAAGAACCTGGTTTGTCCCTGTGTGCCAGTGAGGACAGGGAAGAATAATGCTTCAAAAGTACAGGGGAACATCTTCTAGTCTCTGTTTGACTGTCTCTCCTCAAGAACTGCCAAGTGCAGGTTTTCCTTCTCTCTGCATTTCACCAGATGATTCTAAGTGATGGGATGGGTTACTGCACAAGCCTTGGCATCAACTCCATGAGCCCAGTACATTCTTTTGGCTATTTGGACACAGCATCTGTTGGTAGCCCATTGCCAGGCACACTGATCACATACCAGGTGTGCCAAATTAAAGTGAAAGGGTACAAGAGTGCATCATCTTCTCCTCTCCAGGCTCCTGACAAGACCACTCTGGCAGTCCTGCAGTGCCTACTTCATGACCACCACCCTCTTCGGATCACAGTCCCCACACTGGGGAAGCTGCCCTCTCCATTTCACACAAGTGCATCCCAGGCATGCAGGGCAGTGAAGGGTTAATTTAATTAGTTCTGTGTGTGCTCAAAGAATTACAGGCAACTTCATTTAATTATTAAGTAGCCAATCAGGTAATCTCTGTATCTGATTAGCACGCTAATGAAATAATGTCTTCCAGTTCAAAGCTGTCATTCCAATCAGGAGACAGCCCTTCAGCTAGAAGGAAAAGCTGGCCAGGTTTCCATGGGCTCAAGGCTTTGGATTTTGAAGAGGGGAGCGGGGAGCAGAAACATTCCCACCTTCCCTCTCCTTGTCTCTGCCTCTGCACACAACAGCGAGGCTCCCTGATGCTCCAGGCGAGCGTCCTGCAGCACCACCACCTCCTCACATCCCTTCTGTCCTGCTCCCAGATGCACAGGAAGACTCCAGTCTACAGAGCCTGGAGAGTGCCAGGCTGTTAAGAGCATTGCCTGGGCACTGCCAGCTGAGAGATCTGCTAAATATGTGGGGCATGGCTCTGCTATGGTCCACATGGGAGAAGTGGCACACAGCAAAGCCATTATAGCACGAAGAGGAAGCCAGAAACCTTCCTCCCTCCCCCATGCCACGGGCTGCTCCTGTGTCATAGGCAGTTATTTCCAGCCTGGGGAAAAGTGCAAGGCGGCAGCTGTCACACGAGGCAAGGACTTGCCCCTTTTAAACAGGGATTTCAGGACTAAATGACCCATTACAACTAACACAGCTGCAAGAACTGGGACACTTCCACACAGCCCAAGAGGGGCTCTGGGAGTGGGGGAGGAAAGCAGGAGACAAGCAGAGGGTTAGGATCATACTTCCAAGACCTGGCGTGGAGTCTTCCATCCCTCCACCTTTTAAGCATTAGCTCAGCTGTCCTCTTCCAGTTACTGTTGTTCAGCCTAAGCAGAGCAGGGTGGGATGTGCAGCCCAGCCCAAGCCTGACACACACCTCCCCTTCCTCACAAACTGCCCCAGCTCAAACTGCCTTTCCCAAACAGCAGCACCAGCTACTCCAACACAGCACGGCTGCTTTGTGCAGAGCTGCACACGTCCTAGCTTCTAATTAGCTAGCCCAGGTTTATCAGAGGGGCTGCAGCAGGATGTGGTTCAGCACGACCAAACCATCCCAGCTTCTATCCAAGGAGCCTGGCAGATGTTGCTGCCCAAGCTCCAGCCAGCGCTGCTGCCTCTGTACTTGTGCGTGTGCTCACTGCCAGTTTAAACGCTAACTCATCTTCAATTGCCACAGCTGCCAGCGTGTCTTCGCCTTTCTGAGCTCTAGATCATCTTCCTGATTATGTTTCCACTCCGTCCGTGCCTCTCCCAGGGAAAGGGCGGAGCCTCCAGGATGCTCACACCAAACAGCGCTAGTTTTAAGTCACCACTCCGAAAACAAATACTGAGAGAATCACAAGAGGAAGCAGAAAAATTGCGAGCAGTCCCCAGCAGCCAGCCAGCCGGCTTTCTATGAGAATGCTCAAGAGCTGACACTTTTTGTTGACCCTTCTTATCCTGAGTATATCCCATGAACAAGAAACAGCGCTGCTGAGAGGGAAGAGACGCATCTCCCTCTCTTCCCTCTGCTGACTACAGCCATTCCAACTGAAGGAAACTGGTTAGATCAAGAAAGTCAGGCTTGGACAGCACAATGAAGCATCCCCTAATAATCAATCCCTTCACAGCAGTCTTCCTGCCAACTGGCTAAGGACTAGGCAATGATTATAAACTGTAGTTGTTACTCCAAGAAAAAACAACACAACATCATATGGCGGCCCTTAAATTCTGAAACCAGTCCTGCTGACAAATAAAAACAAGCTTTCTAACTGCCTGTCCCAAAAAAAAAACTCAGCACTGAAATCCAAAGCTGTGTTCATCCCATCTTATGTTTCACTAGCCCCAAAAAATCCCAATCAACCAAAAAGCCATAAAGCTTCCATCATTAAAGTTAACAGAAAATTCTAAAAGTGGTGGGAGGGCGAGTTTAAAGCCTCACAAGATACTGTGGTCACTCTCTTGCTGGCATCCCACTCACTACCTGAGGAGGTGTGCACAGGAGGACCTGGCAGGGCAGGGCTGCCCCAGCACTCATCAACCAGCACAGATGCAATTCGAGCCCAACTTAAGCACAAGCCACTGAAGTGGCCACCTGGGGACCTGGCCACCTGGGAACCCGCATTCCTTGACAGCTCTGCCGCCCTGCACATTCCAGCCCCCTCATCCCCGGGCCCTGAAACCAGGTCAGGGAGGCAAAGCATGACCTGATCTCCACCTCTGATAACAGCAAGCCCTGTCCCATCCCCTCTTGCCACCCTTGCCACAGTCAGGCTAGATGCGTTGCCTCCTCGCAGCGAATGAAAAGCGCAGAGCAAGGATAGAGATACCTATCCAGGCATGTGCAGGGACACCCTCTCAGTGCCACAGCTATTTGCAGATCAGCCATCATCCAAAACTTCCCAAAATGACAAATCTGGGCATTTGGCAGGTCAGATGTTTACTACAGAGAGCAGTTTGTTCCACCAAGGGACTCGCAACACCCTCCCAAATTACACATTTCCCTTTACGGGATGCCACAGCAGCTGGAATCGGCTCACTTCTCACATTCCTTAATAAGCACTTCCACTGGAGAGCAGGGTGGATGCAGGGCATCAGCTGCAGTTAGTCATGACTGAGAGCTGGGCTCCCTTTCCTCATGCTCCCAGCACTATCTGCAGTCTAAGAATATCCAGCACCACCCAGCCTGCTGGGGCAGGGGGAGTCAAGTGGTCCGAGCTCCCAGGCATTACAGGTCTCCCTGCTAGAGGAGACTTTCACTCTGCCTCCCCCAAGCAGCAGCCTTTAGTGGGGCCCCTCGATAGCTGGTTGAGATCCTACAGATCATGGAAAGATAATCCATTGCACTACTAATGCACTACTGCAGCTGTCCATGGAGAAAATCCCCTTTCAACCAAAAAAGCCCCCTCAAGCCCTTTGATCCTCTCCAACTCACAATTATCTTAAGGGCAAAATAGTCTTCAGTGCCTCTGCACCTTGTATCAGGCTGAAAGAAAGGAAATCGAGACTGCTATTCCCTGTTTATTCTACATGGCTGCCCTGTCCGACAAGGCAAGCTGCTCCAGCCTCTTCAGCACAGGCAAACAAATCCTGATGGATACATGTCTGCATTGTTGGGTGACCAGAGCCACAGAGAAACCTTTTTCCTCTGTGGGAAATGTTTTTGCTTTGTTTCTTTTAGAGAAAGCCTGAATTTCTCAAAAAGAGTTTTGCACTACTCTGGTTTTGTGCAAGGCTCTCAGCTACAGCGGAGTTTAACCAATTTCAGCCGCATGTTCAGGACTGACTACGGAATAAACAATTTAAAGGCTCGCCATCTAACTCCAAATTGAAACTTTTCTAACCATAATGTTCACCTGAAAAAAGAAATGCAGCAAGGCTTGGTACAACCCAAAACCCTTTCAGGGAGGGTCTTACTGATAAGGTTTCTCCCCCAGGTGCCCTCATTGCTGCATGACCTCTTGTTACCTGTGCAGGCTCACTCCACCTGCTACCCAGGGCTGCAGTGCGATAAGAGTTTCTTTCAGCAGAAGTGTCAGCTATAAAAAGCCCTTCCCCTCCCCTCTGCCTGTTTCCATTCCCATGCCACGGCTTCAGTCATGCTGGTACAACCCTTTAGTGGGGCTGTGGAGGGAGCTGGCTGGGGGAACTGCTTCTGGTGAGGCACAGCTCACTTCAGAGAAAAGTTTTTAATCCGGGTGAGCAGTTTTGCTGCTGCTGTGGAAGGCAGGTTGAGAACTGATGGCCTCAGGTTCCACCAGACACTGCTCACGAGTCCACACTAACAACACAGGGAAAAATAAGCCACGTGATGGCCAGCTCTCCAGTGAAGAAAAGAATATGAAAGAAAAAAAGTCTCTTCCCTAATGCTCTGAAATCCTAATAATTTCAGAGGTTCTACATTTTATATAATGGTTTTTAGAAAATTCATCTAAAATTCCCAACAAACTATTTCTTCCTGTGCACATTTCTCAATCAATCAACCACTAATAAGCTTTGAATTCTGGACTGACTCAACCTAAAGCAACAGCAGTGCCAGAGCCTTGGGCACACTTTCCTAGAGGGAGTGCTCAGCATACTTGGCCACTCCAAGCATCCCAAACATGTTTACATGCCAGTGTACACATGTGACCTGGGAAATGCACGGGACATGCCATTATCACTGCAAGAGGAGGGTGCAGTAAAGAGGAGAAGCAAAGGGAAGCACTGACAAACGTCACAGGCAGGGACATGCAGGGCTGCCATTTTCCATGTCCAAATTGGAAACCCTTCTGAAACCAGGATTCACTTTTACTTACAAGTGCAACATATTTTACATTTGAAAATGCATTTTACGTCCACAGAGAGCCGTTGAGGTTGTGTATTTACGGGACACAAAGAGACTTAGGTGGTGGGCCAGTAAGGGTTAGGCCTAAGTGAGGTCACAAAATACCACAAGAAAGCATGGAAGGGGTCT
Source organism: Vidua macroura (assembly GCF_024509145.1). Lineage (NCBI taxonomy): Eukaryota > Metazoa > Chordata > Aves > Passeriformes > Viduidae > Vidua > Vidua macroura. The sequence goes on from NC_071575.1 coordinate 3,657,982, forward strand.
TTTTCCTTGCTTATTTTTCAGTATTTGAACCTTCCCAGAACACCAGAAGAGGGAGCCTTTGACTCCTCTCCCATGCTCATCATTTGTTTTATATTAGCGACAATGACAAGCTCTATTAAGAGTCAAGCTCTTTAAGTGAACTCTCACCCCTTGCCTCCTAAAACAAACAAAAAAAATCCAAGCAAGAAAAAAAACCAAGAAAAACCTCCAACCACAACCCTCTTTGCCTTGTGTTATGGATACATAAATATTTTCGCTGCCACACAACTCCCTACATACAGGGCTCACCAAAAAGGAGAATACGAGGTCTGCCTGCCAAGTCTTTGGCCATACAAAGCTCTGGCCCCTTTACAGCACGCTTAGCTGGAGAGAAAGAGCCAGAGAATTAACGGCTTTACCAAAGAGGAGGAAAAAGACCCTCCAGAGCTCCTTTTACACCACCAGCCCCAGCAACCAGAACTAAACTACGGCTAGAGTTTCAAGAGCCACAGTGGATTGAGCCGGCAGCTTGCAGCCACCAGAAGCAGGAGGTCCTGCTCCCACCACAGACCTACAACGCCCACAAAAACCCGGCCAGGACCCAGCGAGCTGCTGGCGTGCTGCCAGGAAAGGGGCAAACCACAGAGTCAGAAGCGTGGCTGAAGCAAGGGCTTGAAAGGGAGCGAGATCTTCTTTCTGGCAGCCAAGACCTTTCCTGGCAGCCGGCAGCCCCCAGGAGCAGAAGAGCTTCATGTTTCACTGCCCCCTCAGCAGTGCATGCGCCCTCCTTCCCACCGGGCTGGATGTGGGATGTAAAAACCAACAGAGACACCTCCCTCTGTTACTGAACCAAGATGAGTTACTACAGAGAAGGGCTGAACCTGTGTAAGAGCACCCAAGGGTGAAGAGCCTGCACTGTTGAAACCAGACCAGTCCAAAAAGCACACTAAACTGGTGGCCTAGCCCAGGGAAGGGGTCCCTGAGGACCATTATGACCCTCATGTTTCAAGTAATTTAGTGTGTTAACCTTACATACTGCCTTCCCCAGCCAGCTCTTAGCAATCCTACCATGGATAATACCAGCAGCTTTGCTTTTTCAGTGGAAAGCTGGTGTTTTAGCTAAGCATTTATAGTATATAAAGAGTTTGTCAAGAAGTTGAGCCAGCACTGAAAGGTGTTGCCACGTTGGGCTGCAAGACCACCTCTGAGCAAAGCAAAGCCCTTGACTGCCATCAGTGCCTAGTGTCGAGCTATTCCCCCATCCCTTGTAAAGGCAGTCTGTAAAGCCCTCCCCAAAAAGCAGAAAAATGAGTGTTCTGGCAGTAAGCAAACTGCACTCTCACCACTTCTCCCCATCAGCTGTTTTCTGTTCCTCACACAAAAGGCTGCAAACCCCTCCTAATTGCAGGAGCCTTCCACCTAACAGACCCTGCTCTCCAGGCCCTCCTCCCCAGGAACTGGGGGAGAACTGGGGCACAATAGGAAGGAGACCGGCTAAAGGGAATAGATCTGTTAAATTAACGCATTTTCTGTCAACCAAATCAGCTGCCCCTAGTGCTATTGTTGGTGAAACAATGGAGACCCCAGGAATGGGCACCCATTAAAAGGAACAAGCCTGCTGAAAGGATACACTCTGAGGCACAGCCTTGTGTGTTTAACAGGATTCTCTACTGTAAGGAAGGAGGAATCACTAGGCTGCATTGTTCCCACCACCACAGCAGATGCTGTTGCTTCTGGTAACGAGGGGGGGGATTTTTTTTTTTTAATTCATACATACCTACAATAATGTTTACATGATAAACTTTTAATTCAGGAATTTTAACTCCTTGGCTTTTGTCATTTCTACCCATAGCTCTCTTCTGGAGGAGATTTTTGCCTGAAAGCAGTCTATGAAAGCATCCATTGCCATTACAAAAGTTAATTCTTCACCCTTCATGCAGGCACTTAACAGATGCCAGGGGCAGAATGGCACAGCTCTGCCGGCATTATGCGCTGGGAGAGAAAGACCACAGTTAAGCAGGTCTACATATAAAGCTGCAACACTTTAAAGGTGTTACTTTTAGCTGGTCTGGTTAGAGCAAATTCCACAAGGAAAAACTTTTAAGGCCCGATTTAGATGCGCTGTGCAGAGGTTTAAATCGGCTGATTGAACTGGCACAGGTTTGTTTGTGGTACTTGGGTCTTCTTAAACAAAGCAATCTGCAAAGTCATATTTAAGTTCCTGCACAAACTATTATGGTTTTTTTTTTCTTCCTAGTGGGGAAAGACTTGCACCTGATTATCTTAAATCGGTCTTAAAATAAACTCAGCTTAAACTGTTAAACTTGTGGGTACACAAACACTTCAGCTAACACCAGGCACGATTTTCAGTGTCAGCTGTGCCAGCAGAAGAATTGCCTATACTAACACCACATAAAATCTGTAATATCAGGCTACATGTGCTCCATCAAATCTCTGAAATTCTTATCGTGCTCCTCCTTCCCTTCTGCCTTCTACTGCTACAGTCATTTCCCAGCTCCCCTGTCACCTAACTCAGATCCATTCAAAATGTTGCTGTCAAATAACCTTCCTTATCCATTGTTCAGACACCCTTTGGCTTCGTGCAGTCACTACTTGTGTCTTTTCACCACCTTAAGATAACGTTTTAATTCATGTATCAGCTTCCTGAACTACCTATTCTTTTTTTTTTGTTGTGGTTGTTATTTTGGGTTTTTTCCTGGTTTGTTTTTGGTGTGGGGTTTTTTTTTGTTTGTTTGTTTGGGTTTTTTGTATCCAATTACACTAGAGTATCATTATATAAAACGTAAACACTCGTGTAAAAGTTTAAGATCTACAGTTGGGAAAGATGTGACTTGCATTTGAAACGGAAACTGCTTTCCAATTTGCAGACCACTTGAAACAACAGCTCTGAGAAGTATCTCTCTGCCTCCCCCCTCCATTAATCTCAATGAACTCTAGAGCCCAGCACTGACATGTAGAGTGTTAATGATTCTATTATGGACAGAATAACTAAGACAGCAAAAGCAAAGAGCAGAAATCTAAGGAGTGGTGCTGGGACAGATCTGGGGAAAGGGATGGGGCACAGCAGCAACTGAACCAAATAACAGATGGGATAGACAGAAACAAGAATAAAACCAGTACTGGCCCTTGATTTTGTTTGGTTTTTTAAACAACAAACACCCAACTCACACCCTCTACTCCGATGAAGCTGATGCTGCCCAGGGGAAGCAGAGCCATCACAGAGTGACCATAGTGTATAACCCAAATTCACACAGTGGTCCATAAATGGGTTTCTCCACACAACAGGATCAACACTGTTTTTTCAGTATATGTGAATTCCATCATCTTTTCCAACCCTGTCTACTCTCTGTGCAGCACCTTTCCCTGCACTGCCAGTTACTCTGCCTTTCCTCAGACAATGTGGCTTTTTTCCAAAGCAAGGTGCTTCACATGAGAGGGAAGTTTAGTCAGCAGATCTATTGTTCACTGTTGCTTCAGTCACTGCCCACTCCCTTCCACTTTAACGTTGCCTACTGTGATCAGGCAAATGGCAAGAGGGATGGACATCCCAATGACTGAACTATTCTACTGAAAAGGCATTTAAACTCAGAACTAACCTCAATCAACATAGGTGACCTACCAACATTTTCATCAGCTTGCAGCACCTTCTTGCTGCATTGATTTTAAATTCTTCTGATCAGAAACCACCTGGCCAGCTCAGCTATCACAGAGCAAGATGAGACACCAGCAGACATTGCATATGTTACTGTAATACCAATAATAATGCAGCACCAGACCCCAATAGCTACAGAGAGGTGGAGGCTGTACCTGGGCACCAAACCCTACTGTTTGTGCAATTAACCCCATACAAGCCACTGACAGAACGGGAAGGTTGGGCCATTTTGGTGTCATGGATCACAAGGGACACACCCAAAGGGCAGAGTAAGGGGATCCACAGAGAATTTTCAGCAGGACTTAACATGATACGACAGTGGAGGTCAGAGCTTATTTGGCCATCCTGCCCTCACTAGGAAAAATTCCTTTCAAAGTATTAAAATTCTAACACACCGTTTAACACTTTTTTTTTTTTTTTTCTTTTAAAGCTGTATCCGGTTTGCACAGATAGAAGAAACCCTGTTCTCTGCTCTCTCCTTCTCCAGCTCTCCCTCTCTCCACACTCTTCCTCCTCCTGGGAGACCCAGGGGAGCAGTAGCAGCCGCTGGTTTTTAACAGCCACATAATATTCTTGACAGAAAGAGCCTGTTCAAGGACCTGCACAGAGATACCACACTAGAGAAGGAAAAAGGTAGGCAAGAGCAGCAGTGCCCTCCCTGCCTGTGGGTGGGAGGAATGTACCTAAAGGCAGAGCCAGAGCCTGAAGTGCTAGGAAGGGGCAAGAGGCAAGGAAAAGCATCTTAAAGCCGTAGTGAAGTTAACAGCAGAGGCAATTTGCCCAAAGGTGCTTTTAAAAACCACAGGAAAAGATTTATGTTTTCCCTGTGTAATGTGGCTTTTCCCCCTTCTCCAAATAAACTAAGTTAACAACAGTGTTTTGACTATTTTCAAGCACGTTCTGGAAAGTCACCTCCCCTCGACCTACCCAGGTAGAAGTTCCTAAATGTTGGAGTCCACAGCTCCTGAGAGCACATGCCAAAGAGCTGGGTGGCCACACCACATTGGCTCCCGTCCAGCGTTTTCAAGCTGTGCTGAAATACGGTTGAAAACGTTAAATATTCTCCCAATATTTTCGATACAAACAATCCCTACAGCTGCCAGGAGGACATTTCAGTTGCAGAGGGGAAGGGCACATGGTCAGGAGATACTTTGACACAAGATGTGTCCCACATTACAGTCCAGTCTTGAAGAGGGAAATAAATAACTACCTATCATCACCTGCACTAACTTGACTGTGAGAAGCATCCTTTCTGTCCATCAGGGCAATGACAACCAAAAAAATGACGTGCCCCACACAGCCACACCTCCTCCTGCTGCAGTGCTGTTGGAGTAGGTAAGGACAGACTCCCCGATGCACATTAGTGAGGTTGGATCAGATGACTCAGTGTGGTCCCTTGCAACCTTACCCATTCTGTGATTTTACAAACCACCAAGAAATGCGCCGTGACAACCAGAAGACCACTTTTGAAGTGGCACGCAAGTTTTGTACAGCAGATGGCTGACAAGGCAGCCATTTAAAAGGGGAGGAAGGAAAAAAAAAAAAAAAAGCCAACCCACCCCAGAAGGCTGAAGTGCTCTCTGCCATCCTGAGATCCATGTAAAAACACAGCATGAAGCTGAACACATCCCGTGAAGCACCCGCTTCTGTCCCACTGAACTTTTGACCTGCTGGCAGTAGCTGAACCCCTCCTGAGTCCATTGCCGGGTGATGCTGCAGCAGAGATTTAAAAAGAGGAGCCCAGGCGCCTGCATCTGCCAGAGCCAGCATGAGGGCCAGCTGTGCCCACCCCCTCCCCAGACAATGCCCAGAGTCCAGCCTGATGGATGCGCCTCTTTCTTTTTGGACACCCCTTCCCCTGCAGTCTCTGGCTATTGCACAGGTCCAGCAAAAAGAAAATGAAAACATTTGCTTCCCAGGTTTCTGCCATCCAGCTGTTGATGGTAGTCCCACATCTGCAAGTCTGGAAGCTTCACTTTCGTTGGAGCCAATAAGTAGAGGGTAAAGGACTTGCATTTAAAAAGTGAAAAAGAAAAAAAAAAAAAAGAAGAAGAGCTCCATTCTGCCTCCCTAGACTACTAAAAGCCCCAAACTTCTCAAATACCCTCAGCAAATCTGCTCAGCACAGGAGGGATAGGTCCAGATGGTCTATCATTACAGCAGCTTCCAGCTAGCTATGGAGAAACCCCCAGAAGAAAAAAAATATCAAGAGAGAAGGGGCAACGGGGTATGGGAGGGAAGAAATACAAAAAATACCCAGAGCTTTTTAAAAATGACCAACAGAACACCAGAAATTGGAAGATCAGGTTTTGTCTGGTTTGAGGACTTCAGGGATGGTAGCAGAGAAACCTTAACCTGACCACCTACTGAAATTGGAGGGAGAGTGAGAGCAGGAGATACTTGTTTCAGGCAGAATTAAGGCTTGTTTAAAACTTCTGCCTTTTGTAAGGATGTTGTAAGAGTTTAGCACAAAACTCCCCTCTGGAGATACACTGGTATCAGAAAAACAGCAAGAAAAGCGCCACCAGCCAGAATTTAAGCTCAGAGGAGCTCACACCTCCTAGGAAGAAGAGAAAAATCCAAGAAGAGACAGCTGCATCCAGTGTAAGACCATCCCTTAGAGATACTGGGCAGAGCTGGACAAACATTAGCTGTGAAGCTCAAGGGGTTTGAGCATGAGCATCCTCCAGCTGGAACTCTCTGAGCTTGAGATCTCCATTTTTCCTCCTGCATACACCGATTCACTCAAAGCACTCGTTTTACTCTGTGTCCAAATGGACCGGGGCAATCACCCCTGGGTTACTCATGAGGGGCAGTAACTTTTGAGGGAAGGGGCATTCCCCAATCCGAGCACACCTCTCCACAATTACCAAAGCTAAAGCAAGAAAACATCATTCATACGTGAGCACAGATTCACTTTTTGATGGCTAGCTATGGTTTTATTTCCCCCTAAAACGTGTCTTAAATCCTGGCATCTCCACAAACCCCTAGAAGAATAGCCACGACCAGCCAGAAGGGGCACTGGTATTATTAGGTCCAAAACCGTGGAAGAATTTTTCTTTATGCAGCTAAATAAAGCACAAATAAAAAAACCACCAAAACCACACAGACTAGTACTCTCAGAAAAAAAGTGTAGCTCCCTTTGCTGGCCATTGGTTTCAAAACACGAACTATCTGAGCAAGCTCTTTGTGCAAAGATCCGTTCCCAGATATCCCCGATACCAGTGGTGAGACTGGAACAACTACACCAGGCAAGAGGTAAGGAGATGGTGAGCTTCAAGGGACAGCAGCTTTTGAAGCTGCTTGTGGTGCTGGGCTGCTCACACTGTGCCGAAGGAGGAGATTTACTCCACGTGCCTGAAAGGAGCAGAGCTCTGACAGCCGCATCCGCCCTCTCACAGCATCCCGATTTTAACCGCAGTTTCCACCGACCCCTCGGACAAACGCCATGCTTTAAAAGCCATTTCTGCCAAGGGCTGCGGGCTATCCACGTGCACGGAGTTTTTTTGACGATGTTCTCGGTGTGCTGCTTCTGCTCTGCAACACCCCAGCACCAACGCGCCCGCACTCCTCCTCCTCCCGGGCATCCCCCCCAAAAAAAAAGCAAGTTGATTTGTTCCGAGTGATGATGTTAACTCCCCCAGCCTAAGCGTGCTCCGGGAACCAAAGGGGAGCCCACATTTACTTCATTTGTGAAGCAAGCCAGATGCTAATTGCCTCCAAAGGTGAAAGGCTAGTGCCTTGGCCCTTTTATCATTGTAAATTCAGGTTCCTTCAAGACTTTACGCTGCTGGGCCCGGAGAGCCTCCCCCTTTAATGGTTTGGCATCAATAGGAGGGGGAGGGGAGTTCTCTTTCGCAAGAAGTTGCATCATTGAGAGATCTTATCCCCTTTCAAGATTTCGTACCGCATAAGGGATTCCCCCTCTTCAGAAATCCACATCCTGCTCGAGGAGTTTTGCTCTTTAGGGCTTCGCGCATCCCATTGAACTTTTAAGCATCTTTGGAATTCGCATTCACGGGGCAATTACTGTCTTTAAAAAACACACGCCACCACGTTATTCACCCGGTTTATTGCCAACGCGCTGGCAAGAATAGCTTTTCACAGCAAGCACAAAAGATTTCCTACCAGGACACACTTTGTTTGTAACATTTGTAGCCGGCGCACAAAATATTTACGGGACATTAGCGGCGCACATGAAAATAAGAATTAAAAACAAGTAAAAAAAAAAAAACCAAAAAAAACCAACAAAAAACCAAACAAACTAAAACCCAAACAAGCCACACAAGAAAGTTACAAGGGAAAGCGGGTAAGAAGGTACGAAAGCCGAGAGCGTTCCTTCCGTGGGGGACAGGGGCGGTGGTGAAGGCACCGTCGATCCGCCGGCGGCTCCGCGGAGCCGCACAATGAGCGGCGCGGTGCCCCGCGGAGCCCTCCGGCCTCGCCGGGATGCGCAAGAAAGGCTCGGCAGGACCCTCCGCGCCCCCCGCCCCGCGGCGGCACCGGCCAGGTGGGGACCCCCACCCGCAACAAAAGGAGCCGACCCGGGCACAGCGGAGCGGGCTGGGGAAAGCCCCCAACAGCAGCCGCCGGTACCCCCGGGGGAGGTGGGGGGGATACCGGGCCGGGCCCGCCTCTCACCGCCACCATTTTGGGCACGGGGGACCCACCGCGGGCTCCGTGCCGCGTCCGTCCCCCCGCCACCTTTGTGTGCGGACACCGGCCCGGCGGAACAATGCGGCCCGGCCCCGCTGCGCCCGCGGCCGCCCCCGGAGCCGGGGGGCTCCTGCCCGCCGCCGCCCGGGACGGGCGCGCCGAAAGTTTTGCGAGCGCTCCCGGGAGGGACGGGGAAGTTGCCGGCTCCGCCGCAAGCGGAGCGAACACCCCCGCGCTGCATCACGCCGGGATCCAGCGGCTCGCCGGGGGCCGGGGGTGCCCCCCGGCACTCCGCGGGGCAGCGGGAGAGGCGCGCGGGACCCGCCGGGCGGCGGGGGCGCAGCGGGAGCGGCGGCACGGACACGGCCCGCGGGCTGTCCGGCGGGACGCGGCGCGGCGCCCGCGCGGTTCTCACCTCGATCTCGAAGTCGGGCAAGCGGAAGGCGGTGCGAAAGAGCGAGCAAAAGTGCGCGATGGCCGGGACTTCCCACCAGGAGCGGAGCTCGTCCAGCGCCACCGCAGCCGCCGCCTCGGGGCCACCGGTGCCGGCTACGCTGCCGCCGCCGCCGCCGCCGCAGCCGCCGTCCTCCTCCGGGCACATCTCCCGCGGCCGCCGTCCGCCCGCTCGCTCGCTGCCTCCCTCACTCCGCGGGCGGCTGCGTGTGCCGCCGCCGCCGCCGCTCGGCGCTGCGGCCCCGCCCGCCCCCCGGCGCCACGCCGCTCAGCGGCCGCCCCCCGGCGGCCCCGCGCTGCCCCCTCGCTGCCGCCCGCGCACGGGGCGGCTCAGGGCCGGCGGGGGCGCTGCTGCTGCCGCCGCTGCCCCCCCCACTACCGCGGGCGGCCGCCGCTGCGCGGGCCCATCCTCACCGCCCTCACCGCCCTCACCGCCCTCACCCTCCGCCTCCCCGCCCGCGCCCCGCGCACGAGCGCCCGCGCCGCCGGGAACAGATGGGCGCGGGGGGGGGGGGGCGGGCGGCGGCCGCGCGGGGCGGGGCTCCGCGCGCTGGGGGGCGTGTCCCCGGGCGGGAGCACCAATGGGAAGGCGCGGTAGGGCGGGGGGGGCGGGGCGGAGCGGGCCCGGCGGGGCGGGGACAAAAGGCGCGGGGGCGGGGCGGCGCGCGGCCGTGCACGAGGAGGGGGCGGGGCCGGCGCTCATCACAACAACAGGCCCCCGGCGGCCCCCGGCCACGCCCACTGGGGGCGGGCCCAGAGCGGTGGGCGGGGCCGGCGGGCGCGGCGCTCCCACACGCGGCGGCTCCGCCGGTGCCGGTGCCGGTCCCGGTGCCTTGGCTGGCACCGGCAGCTGCCGGGGATGGCTCCTGGTGCAGCCAACCCCTGGGAATCCCCCAGGGTTTCCGCTCCCACTTCGTGCCTCTGAGTGAGGGAGCCCAAGCGGCGCTTCTCGTTCTCCGCACGCGGCTGCCACGAGGAGCCAGATACGCCCCCGTGCCCCGGGACGCGTCTGTGGGTCACCCACACTCCCAGCCCCTCCATTCCTCCTGGCTCGGCAATGAAGGGCACCGCTGGCCTGTTTTGCATTGTATCACGGGAAAACGGCAAATAGGTATTAATTACCTGCTCGTGGAAATGCCTTAATGGGCCCGAGTTCCAGTGAAGCACACCAAGTCACAGCTGCTCAGCGTTGTCACTGCACCACCTGACAACCTCTCTGTGGCCACCACAGTCCAGCTTCAAAACAGCTACAAGGGATCACTGTGCCCAGCTGCCTCAGCTTAGGCTTACCTCCAGTGAAACCACTGTGAAACTGGAGCTCAGCCACAGTCACAGCCAAGCAGAGACGTGCAGAGTTAGCCTGAGGCTGAGGGCAATTCCTTCAGAACTGGAATAATCCCACAGCCTGGTCTTAAACGAGCGTGGATGCGAGGAAGCAGTGCAATGCCTGAGTGGAGTGGGAGGGGGATATCCCCTTCCAGGAGCAGCCTGAAGCTCCAAGGGGAAAACACATTGCAGACACGCTGCTCTGTCTCCAACTTGGAGGCATCGGAGAGGGAAAGGCCGGTGGCATCAGTCAGCGCCATCCAATGCTGCTAACACCTGCTGACACAAAGCAGCCTGATTCCTGAGGCTCGGACCGCCGCAAAGCATGCACTTTTGAGGTCTCCAGGGTTTCCTCTCCCTTTTTCCCTTCAAAATGAACGTATCAACAGAGAGTAAGGTGAAGTATAAGCTCTGTGCTGTGTGTCAGGCCACTGCCTAACAGCCTGGCCAGGGAAAACTGGCTGAGGATGGGAACAAGCTAGTTTAGGGAAGAAACAAATCAAGGAGCAGCAGCGCGGCTCAGCAAGAATGAACAAGCTCTAATTTCATTGCCCTTTTTCCTATTGCAGGATCAAGGGATATCCAGTGAAATTGGAAGGAAGCAAATTTAAAGTGGTGCAAGGAAATATTTGCACCATGTGTAATTAACACATGGCATTTGTTACCACGAGGTTTCATTGAGGCCAGGAGATTAGCAGGATTCAGAAAAGGATTAGACATTTATATGGATACCAAGAACATTCATGGTCACATTAGACAGGATATAAATAAATTTTAGAAGGGATATAAACTGTCAGGCTTCAAGGCACAATATAACCACTAACTGATGGCGAGGGATTAGGGAAAAACTTCCCTTGTGGGCGGGTTATTCTATAATTGTCCACTATGGGGTTTCTTGCACCTTTCTTTGAAGTACCAGAGAGTAGCAACTGTTGAAGTGAGAAGACTGGATTAGGAAGGCTACCAAGCTCATCTGGTGTGGCAACTGCTGTGCTCTTTGGGGGTCCCCGAGGGTCACTTGAGAAACGGCATGGCAAAGAGGATGGCACAGGAGGTGTCATCAGACAGCTGATTTTTCTTCACAGACCTTGTTTTCCTTCACTGTAGATGTCACACAGCAAATATATTTCCTATGCCTTCCTCACCAAAGTTTTTGCCAAAATATACTCTATTTTTTTAAGTGGTTTATTAGTTATCTTTCTAAGTTCAGCCTTTGCATCTGTTTTCCCTAAAAGCTTTTGACTCGGTTCATTTATTGTTTGAAGGAGACCAACACGCTATACTGAAACCCTGACTGTGTTTCAAGGCACAATGACTGCAAGACTTGGTCTTGAGCAAGACAGAATCTGATCTCTGGTGTATTGTGTCTGCCTGCACTGGATTGAGCCAGCTCCAGCTCCCTGCAGTAACTGTGAGAGGAGAGGGCAGGCCAACTCAGGGCACTTTGTCAACAAGCAGGATCACTATAAAATACCAACAGTTCTGTGTGAAAGATCTAGAGGTGACAAATGCTCAGGCACAGCTTCCTTTGGGCTAGTTACAGAATTCTGCAGTATTACCTAATGCCCAGTTCTTCCATGGAGCTAACTTTTGGTCCCCTGGCCATGTAAGGGGAGTTTATGTTGCATTTCTGCCTTGCTCTATGCTGACATTCCTCCCTGAATTCCTGTAATGTCCAGCTGTGCCTTATCTCACTGCTGCATCTTTGCTTGTTCTTGACACTGGGTCAAACAGCTTTGTAGTATCCCCACTCTCTACCCTGCTAAGAACTTTGTGAACTTTAAATGAAGACTCCTAATCTCTCTTTTTGTCAGAAGAGCTAGGGTACCGATTTTGCCTAATGTTTTTTTGAATTAATTTGGCTCCCTCTATCGTCCCCATTATTTCTGTTGGACTGTGTTTTCTCTTATATTGTTCTTTTTATTCCAGGATGCTAGGGGCTGCCCACAATCACTTGAGGTTGTTTCCTTTTTCTAGATTCTTACAGTGCTCTTAAAAGACTTCTTTAAACTTCTTATTCAAGCACAAAAAGCTCTGCTCTCCCACTGCTATTCAACAGTAGGCAGAGACTTGGTGAATACACTATGGCATTTCCTCTTCTTTGATCCACGTGCTCCTTCTCTTCCAAGCCACCTTTGGTTATGAGTTTTCTGTCCATAACTAACACAACCAAAGCCTGCTCTTGCCAGTGTCCTTTCCAAGTATGCTATATTCTTCCTCTGATTTTTTTTTTTTTCCTAGGCTGCTGGTAAGACTTCCCCTACCATTGATTTTTTAGCTCAATATCCAGTCCTGGATGCTCACTACCTTTCATATTTACACTCCTCCCCTGTCTTCTGTGCTTTTTCTCATCCTTTCTTCCCAATCTAGCTGAAGGTTGAGTCCTTGTACCATGTAGAGCCACACTGGGGCTGATGGACCAAATCAAAGCCTCTTGTTTTCATTGTTCCAGGTCATCTCTGGATTTGTGAGCTCACTTTCCAGAGGGGAAAAAAAAACAAATTCAAAGTGCCAAAAGCAAATTTTAAAAAAGGTTGTAGAGTTGCAGGGACTGCATGTCCCCATTCCTGTATGACAAATCATTTAATCTAGAAACAAAAAAGAAGGGAGGAGTGTTTTCCACTTTCTCCAGAAACACTGATCTAAAGCTTAAATGTAATGTTAGTTTGATGACAGGTAGGTCTCTTGTAGCCTGCCTCTGAAAGATACTAGATTACTGAGAGGCACAGGTCAGTTCCTCACCAGCTGAAATGATATTATCATGAATAAAGATCTCTTCTAAAAGAACTCTTAACTTCCTTGCATTTCCACCACCTGGCTTTAAGCTAAAGCCTGCTGGACTATGTTCCTATAAACTAGGTTCGGGAGGAACTGCAGTCTTCCCTTGGAAGGAGTCAAAAGCATTTGCAGAAGGACCAAGCAAACCTCAGATTCTGTTCTTAGCAACAGCACATTCTCAGAAGGACTTGGCTTTGGGAAGTTCAAGTTTTCCTAATTCAGGGGAAGTGATTTAACAATAGATGATGCCTAACATTTCTGTTCCTTCAAAACGGAACTTTTGCATTTCTGGCTGTGAGGAGCTTCATCTCCCTTTTCTAGCCTGTCTGAATTTTACTGCTTCCTTCTTTGTGCTGACCTCCCTCAACAATCTAACACCAGCAAATCTCACTGCCTTTGCTTCTTTTTATTGAGTTGTGAAGTAGAAGACAGATGAGATTTAGCCACCTGCTTTCACCCCAAGCTAATTCTGCCTTCTAGGATTTTTCATACTTTGATCCATCTTCAAGTTCCTTGTTCCCTTTTCAATGCCTCCTGAGCAAAGAGGTTTTTGGTTTACATAGCACAGTGGAAAAACATTCCTGAACAGAGCAGAAGCTGCAGTATTTAGCACTGGAAGGTCTGGCTTTGACGCCTGGATCTGTTTTTCCTTCTCAAACAACAAATCAAGGAAACTGAGGCGCGCACAGTGGAAATGAAGGCACAGATTTTTCTGGGTAGTGGTAGAGCTGGAGTCATGGAGACAGCCAGAGGGATTGCAGAAGATGTGTGGAAGCAGATGAGAAATTTCACTTCTTTTAACTAAACCAGGAGAGTCAAGAGGAAAAAAAAAGCCAAGTTGCATTTTGATAATTACTTCTTTTGAGCCACTAGTTATGATTCCATAAGAAGTAGGGAAAGCAGTGGCACACAAGGGGCTGACATAAGAGGTATGAAAGCCAAGAGGAGTGGTTGAAAGAGAGCAAAACAGATTTGAAATAGAGGACAGCACTGCAGTCAAGAGATTGTGCAGGATGAGAGAGACACGAGGGAAGCAGGGGATGAGAGAAACTGGTAAATAATCTGAGAGGGGGAAGTAAATACATCTCCTCCCTAATTAGCAGGGAGTAAGGAAAAGTCTGTAGTCACAAACACTTGTGGAGTGGAAGAAGCTGGAATGCTCTGAGGGGGAGAGAGAGAGAGAGGGGGGAATGTCTGAGAGATGGCAGTCAGGGAGGGATAAGCTGAATAAACCAAGAAGTGCACAATGAAGTGTGCATCACCAGGTCTGCTGGTGAGTGGGATGCTGCAGGGGTGCATAAGGTGGTGAGATGAGGAAAGTCGGTCTCAACAGGCTAACAATGAGAAGTTTTAAGTTATCAAGAGAAAAGATGAGGGAGTCAATAAAAAGGAGAGCCAGTTGTTAAGGCAGAGAATAGAGAAGAGATGGGTGGGCGCAGACAACAGCTGCGAAATGGAGGCATGAGAGAGAACAGGGACAGTGCTGGAAAGCGTGGGAGACAGGAATTGGAAGCAGCAAGAGGACAAGAGAAAAGTGGCATTCCCACTGTTTTTGGCATTGTGATGCAGTGAAACAACTTGCACAGGTCTGTTGCTGAAGTCGGATATGTGGTATCGATGAATGGTATTATCATTGAAATTATAATAAATTACTTAATGACTTAATAAATGACTTAAACTTCAGCTACCACGACAGGGCTGCAGGTTTAGCTGGACACAAACACTCCTCTCCAGCTTCGAGTCACCAGAAGGTTTTCCATGGTTCATGCAGCCTGCATCCTGAGCAGCGTGGGTTTGAGGCTCATCTGCTGAAGAACCTGTTGCTTTGCTAGAATGGACTCTCCAGCTCCTCAGGCACAGACCCAGCTGTTGTGTCACGGACACTGCAGTTGTGAAAGATCTGCTTCTTTTGTCTCCTGGATGTACACATTCCATTTGTCCAATGTGAAAGCAGCCACTCTGAGAACCTGACCTAGCATCTGAAAATCTGATGGATGCTCTCTGTAACACCCCAGATATTTACTCCACAACACTATTTTCAGCTGAACAAACCACTGGAAAGGAGAAATAATTTCACATTACTGAAGTGTAGCCACACTTTCCATGAAGCAAAGCAGCAGTTGCACACATCACCATTGGTTTAGGCAGAAAATTAGCAACATTGGGCCTCTTTAGCTTGCATGGACTCTCTTCCTTGAAAAGCATCTCCCTACTGGGAATTTGGCTAGCACTGATGTGGCAAAGCACCCTCCATCACTCTCCTCTCCTGTGTGCTTTACTGAACTACATATCAAACCAACAGATCTAAGCCTTAGGTCTCAACAGATTTTCTGCTCCTAACCCATTGGGGCTGAAAACCACAGGTTGTAACTTGATGTTCTGTCCCCTAGAGAGCAATCAACAGGCGAATGATAATTTGTGGCAATGGATTGGAAGCCAGGGAATCTGGATCTTTCCAAGTCTTTCCCCAAAGAGTAGCAGAGAGGGGCCCGCTGCTGCGTGGGGGTTTGTTTGTGGTCATCCACGCTCACAGCTGCTGCTGGGTACATCTGGCAGAGGGGTGAGTCAGACACGGGCTGGCTTGAACGGCCACAAAACAAGATGGGGAGCCAGTGATCCGCCCTGGAAACCTCCCTGGGAAGCAGAGTGGAGACAGCACAAACCCCTACGCTTCTACGCCTCCCCAGGTCTGCTGTCCGCGGCTATTCCACAGGCAGGCAGCAGTATTTCGGCACAAACAAGGAGATGCTGAGTTGTTTCCAGACCAGCAGCTAGCAGCGGTGCTGGTATGTGTGCCGTGTGCTCCAGGACTGCTTCCTGCAGGCTGCCACGAGCACCAGCGAGGGGCTCAGTGGGATTCAGCTCATCCGGCTCAGGTGCAGCGCGCTGTGCTGAGGAGCAAAGCACAGGGAACGGCCCCAGGCAAAATGCAGAGGATGCTGCACAGCAGGGCAGTGCTCCATGCATAGCAGCGTCCTCATCAGTCACTCCAGCAGAGGTAGACTCTGTTCCTAGAGGGGAATTAAAATACCATTTTACTTACAAGCCACGACAACTCGGTTCTCTGTTCAACGCCTTCTTAGATGGGGATTATACTGCTGTATGAGCAGAGCTGGCAGAGTGGCTGAAGGTCTCTTTGTTGTAACCAGGGTTTCGTAGCCTGCACCTGAAGAGGTGATGTGAGGGGAAGCTGTATTTCTTGTCTAAAGCCGCTGATCTCACACCTGTGAGAAGTGCTGAGCACCTGCTGCACGGAGCAACGTGGCTCCTGTTCAGTGCTGGTGCCAGTGCTGTGCTCCCCACCGAGGTTTCTGGGCCAGATGCAGCGTTGGTGTAAACCACTAAGGCCATGCAGATTAGAAATGATCTGGCTGTGTGCACACCAATTCCTGCAGCTGTGGTGGGGCCGGAAAGGCAAAGCCCGTGGTGGTTTCAGCCAACACAGCCTTTCCAAAGCTTCATTTGACACCCACCTGCCAGTTGCTTTTCCTGCTATGCTGCTTCTGTGGGGAGTGCAGCTTTCCAGTGCTAACTTGTTGTGACTTCACCAGCATCCATTTCCAACATCACCAATACCTCCACACTTTGCTGCTGCATTTGGCTAGAGAGATATTCAAATCCCATTCCTTCCACAGCAGTCAGCAGAAATGGAAAGTGGTTGATCTCTAAATCTTGCTAAGGATGGGACACCAGGCTGTGCTGATGCACGGCTCTAGAAATAAGGCAGAGCCTCACAGAGGGCTGAGCAGCCATCCAGACATCAGCAGGACTGAGTCATGGTTCCAGCTCTTCCACTGAATTGCTCTGTGACTGTGAGTAAATCAATTCAGGTATATTTTCCTCATCTATAAAATGGGAATGGTCACATTTCGATACCCCAGGGAAGTTGCAAGACATGATTAGTTAATGCTAGCGCCTTGTCAGTTCTCATTACCATGGTATCTGTGTTTATTGCTCTGAAATTGTAAAATGCTTCTTACATGCTAAACCTTATTATTCTACATGAGGTGGAGTGACTTAATTCAATTTCTCTGTAAATACCAAGGGCAGGGAGTTGACATTCCCAGTATTGGCTTTAGTGTGAGGTCTGCCTTACCTGTAGAAAAATCTCCCTGACATATAACAAAAATAATTTCTTTCCAGATTCCTGATGTAAGTTGCTCTTGAAACAGTTAAGCTGCACTATTACTGGTTTACTTAATTTGGTATGTGTAAATAAATTCACCCGGGATAAACATAATTTACAGTGGTTTAGACACAATGTTGGTTCCAGTGTCAGGGAAACAGAACAAGGTCCAGGAAAGACTTTCAAGACCTGTCAAGTCACTTGGAGGAAAGTGACTGTAGGCAGCTTGAAATGGGAGATGGCTGGCAGATTCATGGACTGAAGGGATTTTAGGTGCCCAGCCTCAAAAAAAAGAGCTAGTGACTAATCCAGTGAGTCATCTCCAGACCTTTCCCAGAACAGCCCTGCTTGTAACTAGGGAGTTTTGAGATACTCAGGTTTTCTGTCATGGGTTAAGAGAGAGCCTGAATGCCCACAGGAGCACAGTCTTGAACTTAAGGGCTGTTAGAAAATACTTGGGATGCTGAAAGTGGGATGGGGGGGCTGCCTGCACCCCTTCTGACCCCAATGTGTCAGCTGTGTCAGCTGGGCTGGGGGGCCTGGATAGCCACGGGCTGACAGTAGCCTGGAAGAGGCAGGCTGCTCCTCCCACTGCATTTCCACAGGGGCTGGGAAACGGCTTCACACTTTGCATTTTGCAGCTATCACTTTCATCCTCCAAGGCACCAGAAGCACACACCCCTGTAGTACCTCAGCCTGGTACTCAGCTCAGAAAATCAGCTCAGTGGCCCCCTTGGGCTGGATGCAGCCACACAATGACAGGGGCTGCTCAGCTCTCTTTGTCACCAGCCCAGTTTAAACCAGCAGTGCAGAAGTGGAAATAAAAGACCTGCTTGAACTGCTAGTGACATTGACTCCTCCAGCTGGTTCACTTTCACCAGCTCTCACCAAACACCTGAGGCTCAGCTCCAGAGGTTCCCATGCTAGCAGGATATCAATACAAGCTGCTGGTGCTCCTTACAGTTAGGCAGGAAGGATGCTGTAGGCTCCTGAACAGAGATCTGATAAACAGGTCACAGTCTTGGCCAGAAGAACCTCTAGGTTCCTGTTCCCAGCTCCCCAAACAGCTCTGCCAAGGCACTTCTGCTTTTCCCTGCGTTCAAGATGAGGATCCTGCTGCAAGCCACCTGCCTGTGGTGGAACGGCTGCGCCGGTGGAAGCACTGACTTGTTTTAAACCTGTGACCCGATGAAAACACAAGTAAATAGGCAATGGAGAAAGGAGAAATTGGCAAGAGAAGGGCCAGGTGATTTATTCCTCCTTCTGCACTTAATAGCTTTCGAGGTTTGGGTTTCCCACACCCAGCCCTCCTGGTTCACCTTCATGCCTAAGCCTCATTTTCCTGCTGGGAAGAGAGGGATGTATGCCAGCAGCTCTGTCTGCGTGCCCCAGCCCCCAAGATACTGTCTGCCCTGCTAGACCGTGGCACTAGGAAAACCCAGCCACCCGAAGTTAATCACCCAGATCAGCAATCCAATTTGCAAAGTCCTCAGCACCCAACCATCCTGCCAGTTATCTGAGTGGCCATCTTTCCCTTGCCTGTTCCCAGGGGCCACTCCCAGCAGCGCAGGCAAAATGGGGTGGCTTTGCTGGCAGCTGGGTGACCCTACTTTATGCTCTCGTGAGGGCAGAATTCACCCCCAAGCCCCAAAATGTGGCAGGAAGGCTTTGATTTATAGATCCAGACAAAGCCCCATAGGGAACAGCCGTATGGAAATAAAACCTATTATGCTTTACAATTAGGGAGGGAAAAAGCTTGGGGTTAAAATATGAAGTGGCCAAGCTATTAACCTTCTCGATTAGAATGAATGCTCACTAAATTACAGGGCACATGTCCTCCCTCCTCCAAAGAATGGCCTTATGAGGAGTAGCTGAGGGTGTTCAGCCTGGAGAAAAAGAGACTCAGTGGGGATCTTATCACCCTCTACAACTACCAGAAAGGAAGTTGTAGCAAGGTGAGTGTTGGTCTCTTTTTCCAGGTAACAAACAATATAACAACGAAGAAATGGCCTCAAGTTTAGATTGGATATTAGGAAAAATTTCTTCACCAAAAGGGTCGTGAAACACTGGAACAGGCTGCCCAGGGAAGTGGCTGTGTCACCAGCACTGGAGATATTTAAGACATGTAGATGTGGCACTAGGGACATGGCTTGGCAGTGCTGGGTAATGGTTGGGCTTGATGATCATAAAGGTCTTTTCCAACCTCAATGATACTGGTCCACTACCTGAGCAAGCAATAAAGCATAATTCATCCTATTCTGAAAATATCATCAAATACTGGCAGTGAGCCACAGTGAGCCAGAGGGGGGGCTGAGAAACTTAAATCAGAGAACCAGCACATCAGGCAAAGAGCAAATCCTCCCACCACCTCTTGTCACCACAATCACCCAGCTAGTGTTTGTGTTCCTACCAGTGACACAAAATGTGCAGCCTTACCTAGACTCCATGGGGGGAAAGCTCAGTTTCCACAGGGAAAATGTGCATTTGGAGAGGGAAGGGGATGGAGTTTTCAGAGATCCCATCTTCTAAGAGGCAATGTTGTACATAGATTTTAGCCAGTCCTGATGGTTAAAAGTCTCCTTGGTAGTGTTTGGGTGCAGTGAGAGATGTGGTAGGGAAGTGCCCTCTCCCCCACCTTGGGTGAGAGATCTCTGGTGCAGAATTTATCAGTTCTCTTTCTGATGCAGAGTCTCTGAACAGCCATCACAACTCTACCCTCCTCTCTCCAAAGCAAGTACTTTGTTCAACTGATTTTTCTTTCCCATGAGAGAGGGCTACCATTTCTGTCTGAAGCAGCATCATGGAAATCAAGTTGAAAGCAAAATCAAGCAAAAATTAATTTAGCAAAACATCCATTACAACAGTGATATTAAATATAAACCAAACAGACAACCAAAATTCCCCTGCAGCCTTTCCAACCCCAACTTTGAAGACCATTCTGGGGAAGATTAACAAACTGAAAGAAAAGCAAAGATGACTTGAAAGAAAAGAGAAACCAGCCAAACAAATTCCTTTGATCCAGCTGAGAAAAAAAAAATACAAGAGGGAAAGAGCTAACAAAAAAACCCTTTTGGGTTTTTTTAGTGCAGTTAGTATCAGTGATCATTCTGCCTCAAAATCCCAGTTCTGGCAGGGGTCTCAGCCTCTACCACTGGCCTTCTCAGCTCCAAATTTCCTCCCACCTGTGGGATGAGGGACACAGAGGAAGAGCAGAACTCTGCAGCCCCAAGACTTGGTCAGAGTCAAGAAGTATTTTAAGTACTCCTCATCCTTTTCCTGCTGTTGGCTGCTGCAGCTGCTGTGCCTCATTTCTTTGTAACAGAGAGGGAAGGACAGAGGCAGATTTCCCTTTGAGGACTCACCACTGCTCCGTGTTCTACACCAGCTCCTGTCCCCAGGCCAAGCTGTTACTCCCATCCTCCTCTTGTCCTTTCCTAGAGAGGTGCCTTTTGTGGTTTAGCACCAATTTCCTGAAAATAATAACGAACCAAACACTTATTTCTAGTCTAAAACTTATTCCACCTGCCCATTTAGGGTGAATCCAGCCTGTCAGAGCCAGCTGATCTGAGAAAAACCTTGATCTAGCAGGACAGAAATAGTTGTGTTATAGCACGGGGAATAGTTCTGGTGTTCACTTATGCCTGATGCTGTAACTTTAGCAAAAAAAAAAACACATCTAATTTTTAAAATTAAGCTGACAGGTGGGTTTGCTTAGCTGTTTCTGAAGCTATGAAAGAGCAGATCAGTGTCAAGCCAAACTCTGTCACTGCAGTCACACCCACCGTGCCAGAGGCTCCCTCTCTCCCCACAGAGATCTGCCCTCAGAGCCACTACCAGCCAGGCACTCGCAGCACGAGAGCAGCTAAAATTGCAGTGCTGCAACAAATAGTTGCCCCTCCCAAAGTGCCTCTCCAAATCTGAGCTGATAGCACCTCCCCGGGAGATTGGGCTCTGCAGAGGAGCAGTGTCAGCACACCCACCCTCCCTGCAGGACATCCCTGCTGGCACCACCCAAAGGCACCCAGGGCCAGGCTGGCTGGGGCCCTGCTGCCAGGAGGGGCTGGCACAGGGCACAAATCCGCCTCTCACCTATTTATTCTGTGGGGGTTAAGGCTCCTTTTCCCAGTTGCATGGTGACCCAGGTGGGGCTAATGAGTGCTTGCCTTGCTTGGCTAATTAGAGGCGCTGAGAGCAGCAGGCTGCAGTTCTGGGCTGGGGCACTTGCAGAGGAACGATAGAGGCTGTGGGGTTTCATACTAGCTTTTTTTTTTTTTTTTTTTTTTTTTTTTTTTTTTTAAATTTTTCCTTATGGTCAAGTTAGAAACCTCTGGCAGGACAGCACGGCACAGATGGGAAAGAGCAGAGGGAGGAGGCTCCACAGCACACTTCTAATCTGCATTATTCTGTGCTATGAGAAGGAGGCAGGACTAAAAGATAAGGCTGGACCATTTGTTCCCATTCAAAGACAGATTTTCAATGTGTGATCTAAATCCTTCAAAGGCCAGCCTAAGCCTCCCCACTTGCACAGCTCACCCCTCTGAAGCTGCCCACGACCTCAGTAGAGTGCAGCACGAGCCTGCCCGTGAAGCTCGGGCGTTCTGTGGGACACTTACAGACTCCAAAATGCTCTGCAGGGGCTTCACCCTCCCTCCCTGCCTGCCATGCATCCTCCTCTCAGTGGTGCTGCCCGAGGATGCTGAAGGAGAGCCTTCCCCAGCAGAAATGTTGGGAGAAACTGAGCAATTACAGCGGCTGGGCTGGGCACTCCTGCCCTCCCCTTTGCACACCCCAGAGGTTTTTTGCCACTGGGGCCCAAGACCACGGACAGACAGACGGACTGACAGACAACCGAGAGCCAGCGCTGCTGCCTGCTGTTCCCACCCGGCAGCAGCAGGGCAGAGACTGGGAGTGGGGGGCAGCCCTGGTGGGAGGTTCTGCGGCGTGGAGCGTGCCCAGCGCAGCTGAAATCGCCCCCTGGGGAAGGTTTGGGGTGCAGGAGCCCGGCTTAGGGGGTGATGCTTGTCAGGGAGGTAACGGCCAGAGCTGCTAAGGCTGCTCCTGGCCACCCCACGTGTGGCAGTGGGCTGGCCAGGACGTGACAGCTTGAAGGGATCTGGATTTTATTACAACATCACCTCTATCATAACACACCCAAAGAAGGCCTTCAGCTGCTGAGGAGCCTGCCCTGTGCTCATAGGCTTGACCACAAAAAGTTGTGGTCTGAGCTCTCTTTTCCTTGCCTGCCCAGCCCTTTATGTATAAATTTCAGCTGCTGCTGAAAGGTGTTTCTTTTTCACCTCACTCTTGCAAGCTTTGTTTCCCTTGCCTCTTTCTAGCTGTTATTTAGTTCCCTTCATATTGTTTTCCCCTGGCTTTTTCTTTGTTTCTTTCGCAGGAAGCAGCACATCATTATGGCTGGTCTTTCTCTAGGGCTCTCCTAGCCAGGTCATTACTTAGCTGGGGAGATCCAAGGAGGTGGCTGTTTGTGTGGCTGTGAGACCTGTGAAAAAGCAGCTAATCAATTCAGAAAATCATCTGGGTGGTAACCCCACTGTCAGCTTATTTTCTTCCCTTCCACTTAGACATCAAACTGGCTGAAGAGGACTCTGGGGAATGAGGCAGGCACTGAGAGCTCCTCCTCTGCAGACACATCTGTGTCTTTCATCAGCAGGGCTCAGGGAATACCACTAACTGGAGAGGGGAAAAATCTCTTTGGAGCTGAGAGGCTCGTGGTCTCCATCCTCCTGCTCTGAAGAGACCCTGCCCAATGGGGAAGCAATCATTTGAAAAGTGGCTAATGCACTAACACTGTTTGGCAGAAACTGTCACGTTAACAGGCAGAACTGGGGAGCACAGGGACAAAACACACAGCAAAGAGGACGTTAAGTTATGCCAGTGAGCAGACCCTGGCAGCCAAAACTGCCTGCAGTGGCTAAGTGGAGCAGCAATTGCAATAGGACATGCAAATGGCCTTCTGGTGAATGAACTTACTAATTGCTGCACTTTGCTTTCACTCGGTCTTCCTCTGGTTTGTGTCTTTGGGGGCTGCATCAGAACAGGGAACGCTCAGAGCCATAGAGCCTTTACCGTGGCCAGTTCTAGTCATTAAAAACAGAGATGCACAGTGCCTTGTGCTCTGGGGCTCCGTGGTGTCATTCAGCAAAGATAAGTCGTATCAGAAAGGCATTCTCTATCAGGCCAGCTAGCCCTCTGAAGGGGGAGTGTGCATGCATGGGTCAGAGCCACAGAATGGTTTGTGCTGGGAGGGGCCTTTAAAGGCTGTTGAGCTCCAGCTGCCCTGCAATGAGAAGGGAGACCTTCAGCTACATCATATTGCTCAGAGCCCAATCCAACCTGACCCTGAATGTTTCCAGGGATGGGGAATCAACAACATCTATGTGCAACCTGCTCCAGTGTTTCACCACCCTCTCCATAAAAAAAAAATTGTTCTTTATTATCTAGTCTAAATCTAGTCTCTCTTAGTTTAAAACCAGTACTGCTTGTCCTATCACAACATACCCCACTAAAAAATGTGTCCTAACTTTATATTTCTTATAAAAACCTATTTCAGTACTAAAATGCCACAGTGACTTCTCCCTAGAGCCTTCTCCAGGCTGAATAATCCCAATTCAGTCGTTCCTTAGAGGAGTTCTGTCCTGCTGATAATCTTGCACAGCCCTCAGGGTGTGGCCCCCATTCCACCAAGTCTCGCTGCCATCAGTGGCCCCACTGTGGGGGCTGGCCAAAACTTCCAGCCCCAACCACAGCACCCAACAGCCACCCCCAGCCCCCCAAACCTTCTTCCATCCCATGAGGGACTGGGGAGGGTGTTGGGGCCAGACTGGGACACGGGGAGCTTTACATTCCATCCCAGGGGACCCCAATCAGAGGGCCAGAGCCAGCACCCCCAGAGTCCTTAGCAGCCGCCTGCCCTAAGAACCAACCCTCCATTGTGTATCAACAAGGATTTTGTCCCCACATCCTAAGAAAGGTGGGGAGGGAAGAATGGGATTTTTTTCTCCTTTGGACTGAAATGATTGAACTCATGTAGGTTGCTGTTCTGTTTTACTGACATGCAAGATGTCATTAAGCAAATGTCTTTTCTATAAAGCAAGGAATACTCACACATAGCCAGGCTTTCTCTATTTTCCATGCACAGAGTGTGGTTCTGTATTTATTTAGCAGGAATACTGAACCCTCTGCAAAGATTTGCTGTGAGGTCAGAATGGGAGAACAGCCTGAATTTGAGGTTTCCTTCCCTCTGCAAGGTTAAGTCACATCCTTAGGTCTCCTTTTAGGAAGCTAACAAACCACGTTAGAAGAAAGAGAAAAATCTTTAATGGAGAAGTCTTGCACTCGAGAGAGCACACAACACTGACCCAGGCCACAGTTCAATTCTTGGGCTCATTTTCTGCAGAGACACAGACAAGACAACTGCGCACCTTTTTTCCTGTTAGAAGCAAACTCTGATGCTCTTCACAGCCAGACAACTTTGACAAAGGATCTCAGACATAAACGAAAGGCTTTAATGTTTGTGAAGAGTGAATTAGTGCAAACAAATTCCTTGAAACTACTGTTTAAAAAAAACCCACCTCAAACAGAGGGAGAAAGCAGGAAGCTCAACTACCTTCAAGGACAATGCCATCCTACAGAGCAAGTTCTGTATGAAATCAAGATGTGCATTTGCTTCCTTTGGTGTCTCCAGCACTTAAAGCTTTTATCCTATTATATTTTAAACCATGGCTGTCAGCAGAAAAACAGTTCTTGCCTTGTTTCCTCTATTTTACCAACATGAAATGTTCTACCCATGGATTTGGCCGGTAGTCTGGAAAATGTCAAGGTTAGGAAAGGCTGAGCTTCATTTGCTTTTCACAGATCTGAGTAATGAATTGTTCATTTTAAAGTATTGTTCTAGCTTGAAAAGCAAGTCTGTAGTGCTGGCATCATAGGGTTCCACATCTGTCTCTTAGTTGCTCTGGACTACGTTGGCTCAATTTATTAAACAGGGAGGGTTTTTTTATGTTCTGCAACCCTGCAAACTAAACAGGAGGCCTGAGGCTTTAGTGGGTTTTTCCTCTCCATATGCAGCCATCAACATGGCAAATTTTGCTCACTAACACTTCAGATCAATCTCCTACATTGGCGTTGCTGTTGCAAGAAAACTGGATGAACCCAAAGCGCAGGAAAGGTAAGAGCATCAAGAACTTACTTTTGACACTAGACAGAGTACTTATAATTCTGAATGAAAATAGGAAGCAGAACCCCACAGTAAAAACAAAGGCAGAGTCCCCAGACAGAGTTGGGTAAAAGTCATTGTGGTTGCAGCTTGATAAAACTCCATGAAAGAATGAGCAGCTCCACCAGATTCACTGGGAACTCATCTCTGTGTTTCATTGTGTGAAAACCAGAGATCTTCAATTACATTAGAAATCATATGAGGGCAATTGGAGGCAATCCCTTTTCACACTGTGCACATTTACCTATGGAATGTGCTTCTGCTTCCATGTGTGATGGAGCCCAGGGGTCTCAGCAGGATCCTGAAAAGAGTTCAGCAGGTCTCAAACATTTTTATAGGCAATATTAAAAGCTCTAATTAAAGTAACAAAGGCTGCTAGTGATGTAAGCCCTGCTTGCCAAAGCTGAATTCAACCTTTCCCAGTGGAGCTTGGGAAGTGTTTCATCAGTAGGGATGTTCTCCTGCTCGTACCTTCTGAAGATTTTTGTGTCCCTGCCCATGATGCTGATGCCTGGCAAAAACAAAGATCTAGAGGAGAGCCAGAATTAGTCTTACCTAACACAAATCTGTTTTTCTCTTTAATTTAAACTGCTGAGCATCAAATATGCCCACTGTAATCCTGACCAGTCCTAAGGACAATGCAAGGTTGGAGGGGTGGTGTCCACAGAGTCCTGACTCCCATAAGGGCTCGTGTTGGGCACTCATGAAAAGGTGCAAAAAATTCCTTTGCCTTAAACAAATGTCTTGGGGCAGCGGGTTCCACAGCTTAACTACTTATGTGGGAAGCAGACAGGCAAACTTCCTTCTTATTAATTTCTCCCAGAGGCTGATTTCACTGGCCATGCTGCAGCAGTGGCACTAACAAAGAGAAAGCTCCTGAATGTTTTCTCTCTAGAAGTGCTTCACCCGTTTGACCCTCCCTGCAGTGTGCACACACCGGCTGCAGTTGCTGAAGGGCTGCTGGCCCAGTGACACCATTCCCCTGGGCTGGAACGGAGACCAAGGGTTTATCAGCAGCCAAAAATGGCCCAGCCTGGTGTCTGCTTGATTGTGTGAGAACCACTGGAGTTACCCCACCACATCCACACTCTCAGTGGTTTCCACACAAGCGATAGCCTGTGGCAAGTGCTGCCAAGTACAGCAAAGGGGTGAGGGAGGAGAAGAGCAGCCCCCAGCCACAGCAGGACCTCAGGGCAAGCACGAGGGTTGCAGCCTAAGCAAGCCAAACAACACGTGTGAGCCTGCCTGAGCCAGGTGTATTTAGTTCCTTCCACTTGTTTCCTGGCCGCTGCACACAGCTTGAGTGGCCCCGTGGCTGCTGTGGGGCCGGAGCCTTGCAGGAGGAGGGTGCAGCGCTAGAGGCGAAGCACCGAGCATCCCTGGGGTGGCTGTGCTGGGATTTGCAGGGGGATATAAGGAGGTGGGGAGCAGGTGGCACAGTGCTGAGCTGCTCAGCTGTCGCGTGGCTGGAGAGGGACGGACGCAGCTGGGTGAGGGAAGGGAAGGGAAGAGCTCAAGGCCTGGCAGTCCTGCTGCTTTACAGGGCTGTGGCCGGCAAAGGAACAGCAGAAAGGGATCCAGCTGGGATGCAGGGCCCTGTGTGGTTTTGATCCCGGGAGGGGTAGTGCCACGAAGCACCCTGGAAGGGGTGAGATGTGCGCACACAGGCTCTGTGATGGCCTCACCCCAGGCTGCTCTGCTTTGTGCTGGGGTGAGTATCCTGGCAGCAGCCCCTGCTGTGTGCCAGCAGGGGCCTTGGCAGCGCTCTCTGGGGCATAGATTTATATCTGCTCATGCAAATAACCTGGAAGTGTCCCCCGGAGTGGGACAGCTGGTCCCCGGTAGCGCTTTTGGGAGCATTCTTTATGTGCCCATGTAAGTACCCTGGCAATCTCTTTTGGGCTCGCCAGCAGGGGCCCTGGCAGAGACCAGGAGCAGCGTCCCGGGGGCTGAAGCCATGCCAGCTGAAGCTTTCCAGCAGCAAAGCTTTCTTGTGCCCCGAACAAAGAACCAACGTGGCCAGCGCTATCGATTTGTTTCGTGACTCGCCGCTTTTAGCGTGGCAGGAAAAGACCAAGAGGAGTTTTAATTTGTCCAAATGGTTTTAGACAAGGTTAATAAAACTCATTGATAAATGGCGCTTTTCATTAAGTTTTAATTACAGTGTCGTTTCAACAGGCTGGACGTGCATAGTTGTGGAGTTTGATTTTTCCACTTAAGGTGATGCCTCAGCAAAGTTGGTGGTGCTTGTTTTTTTCATTTAAGGTGCGCTTCCCTGAGTTCAGTGATTAATTTCCATTGTGGACCGAGGAGCTGCCAGGCTGCTGGAGAGCCTGACTGCCTCAGTGAATTCCCTTTGGCCCCCATCCCATGCTGGGAATGACAGATATTTAGGTTAAAATCTCTGAACCTAGCACACTTTTGTACCTTGATACATCATCAACTTGGTCCAGAAAGGGTGCTGGTGGCTGCTAGCCATCTCTCCTCCTCAGGGACTGGTGAGGATGCTGAGTGTTTCCTCTTTCCTGTTGTGTCCCAGAAGTGGGTTTTGAACACCTGAAAGAGATGCAGACAGGATCTGGTTCAGGTCAACTCACAGCAGGGTGAACAAACAGAAAATACCAGAACCACTGGTCAGTTAGAAGCTCAGTTTGGCTGATAGTTCTCCCTCTCCAGAAAATGTGAATACTGTTTTAGCTTAAGAAGGTTTGTGTACACACATATTATCCCTCCCCTGCACTGCACTGACTTCTGTCCCCAGCTCGGTTTCAAAACTTTGTTAAAACAGCTATTTTTAAGCAGTTTACAATTTCACTATTTGCTCCCTTTCTTAACAGCAAATTTCCACATTCTTTCCATGTAATCATTATAAAAGTGGAGAAGTTCACTGCTGCAGAAGGCTGTCTGGCAAAGACCTTTTACTTTAAAATGCCCAGTGCTGTTACCATCAGCATTTGAGGAGCTGTGGTGCTTCAGCTGGGGATTGGCAGCAGATTATATTCGTCCCTTGCATCTCCACCTGCCTTCAGAAGGCTCACACAGCATGGTAGCTAGCTTCAGGCTTATGAGATCATCCCCTGGGGGTTTGACTGCCTGGGCTCAGGGCTGACTTAGATAATCACACAAGTGCCCGATGTCGAAGAGAGCTCTGCAAGGAAGCTCTGCTAAAAAGCCCTGGTGAGGGCCTGTCACGCTGCTCACTAGCCAAGGCTCTTGCCCCTGCTCCCCAGCTGTGCCACCTTGCACCTACAGCTGTGCCGTGTACCCTGGTTGTGTGGACCTTGGCCTGTGGACTTCAGTCCCTGAGCTGACCTGGGATCTGTCTCGTCACCGTGGACTGGCCTGGCAGTCACTGGGCTGTGGCTGAGCCTGATTGCCATCACCAGATCTGCTCTGCTCTTCTTGCTTGGGCACTGTGTGGCTGCACCACTGCCCCACGCCTGCCTTCTGCCACCCCCAGCTCCAGCCTCACCTTCCTCCATGGAGCCAGACCTTGCAGGTGACACGCTCATTGATGCCTGCATCCCTGCTGGTACCTGTAATTTTGCCTGGGTTGTCACCAGCAGAGTGAAACCACAGCAGGAAACAGTCACCCTGTGTCTGCAGAGGACGTATTGGTCAGGCAGAATAGAAAGGAAGAAGCTCTCCCATATTGCAATTCGAAGCAGCAATGGACAGCAGCATTCCTGTACCCATGTGCCACATACCAAAATCTTAATGTGTGCTACAGCACGGAGGGATGTTCCACACACTGAAGGAGGCCATGGGAAAGGGGAATTTCAGGCAGATGGTGAGCCTGGAGGAAAAGGAGACTCAGAGGTGCCCTTATCACTCTCTACAGCTCCCTGAAAGGTGGCTGTGGCCAGGTGGGGTTGGGCTCTCTCTCCAGGCAGCACTGACAGAACCAGAGGACACAGCCTCAAGCTGTGCCAAGGGAAATACAGGTTGGATATTAGGAAAAAGTTTTTCAGGGAAGGAGTGATAAAGCTGTGGAATGGCTGCCCAGGGAGGTGGTGCAGTCACAATCCCTGGGTGTGTTTAACAAAGCCTGGATGTGGCACTGGGTGCCAGGGTTGAGTTGAGGTGTTGGGGCTGGGTTGGAGTCGGTGATCTTTGAGGTCTCTTCCAACCCGGTCATTCTGTGAATTCTGTGCATAATGGCTCCCCAACATGCCACTCTGGAGGGGGCTGTGCTAGGTGTGGACTGGGATGCCAGGGTGAGCTGGGCCCTGCAGCTGTGCTGGCTCCCACAGCTGGTGGTTCCACGAGAACCTCGCAGCAGCACGGCTGCACAGAGCCACTCTCAGAGCTGGCACTGAGCTTCAAGAGACAGGGCTTGCTCACCAGCACTAGAAGAAGGTAGACTTGAGCTCTTTGTTCCTAGGATGGGCTGAAAAGTAGTTGTGTTCTCGTGGCTACCAAAAGACATGGGCTGTTTGGATCAAAGACCCCACAAGCCTCCTTAAAGCGTCTGTCTGTGCCTGAACTTTGTGAGTTCAGTGATCTCATTGCAGCTTGTTGCTGAAGGTCTTGTAAAAGTGGCCCTGGCTGTGTGCTCCATGCCTTTGTCACCCTGTTAGGGTGGGTGCCCTGAGGACTTGGCTGCTTGCTGTGGTGAGGCAGGCAGTGCTGCAGTGCTTTAGGGGAAGAGCATCTCTTGGGGAGATGCAGCGATGCACTGAAGGTAAGATCATACCTATCACTACCTGCAGGGCAAGGCTGGGAGGTGCCAGGGGACAGGAGTGTGTTGGGCTGGGCTGAAATTGAAATGCCTCTGAAGAACAGGATGAACAAGTCTAGGCATGCCAGAAATGCCCTGAGCTTTGTCTGTAAGGATCACAAGTGGCTGGGCTCTGCTGTTCAGGGTGTACCCTGGGCAGGTGGCTGGTGCTGGGATGAGCACCCTTCACCTTGCTTTAAACTCTGTTGCTCAGGTGTTGCCATAGCTGAGAGCAATACAAATCCCTGCAGAGCAAAACCCTGCCTAAGGAGCTTGGGGGAATGAGGTTTTGCTGGCAGGGTTGCTATTGCTGACTGGCTTGAAGCCAGTGTCTGCATTTGCAGCATGGTATATGGAGGCACCTCTAAAGGGAACTGTGCAGAAGCCTTGTTTTGACATCTCAAGGCTTTAATAAAGTTTGGAGATTTGCCTAGGCAGGATGAAGCTTGGCTACAACACAGGCACTTTTGGCCAGTCATGTTTTAATCCAAATGCTCCTCACTACTGTTAATTTTTTTTTTGTATAAACCCATTCTAAATGCTGACTTGCTTGTCTCACACACAGGAGGAAAAGAAATGGCACAAAATGGGGTGACTCCTGAGCAGCTGAAGGTCAGGTGTATCTGCTGATGTGCTCCCCAGCCTTTGCTATCCTCTTTTCCAAAATACTTCTGGAGCCTTAAAGTATATGATAGAGCCATAGCTCTGGGATGCAGTGTAGAATGTCTCTTCTGGTGAGCCTTCCATGAGAGGCTGGGGTCAGAGAGAGAGAGAAAAACATGGTGCAGTGTCAATGCAAGGCCTTGTACTTTTTACTGATTGGGCTTGAAGCGTGTGTGATGGTGGAGCTGTGTGGGTGGTGTAGACACAGAGAAATGGAGGGGCAGTGAGATGAGGGGATGGTTGACATGCAGACACAGGATGTCCTGGCAGAGGTCACGGGGATGCTCACAGCTGCAGAGTGACCACAGATGAACTCGGATCCTCTGTGTCAAGGTGTGATGGGCCCCAGGGACAGAGGTGGAGGGATTAGGACAGAGACGTGGTTGGCTTTTGGTTCTGTCTCGGGAAGTCAGGGCGGTAGAGTAGGAGGATGGGAGTGGGGAGGATGTTTATATGGAATATAGCTCCTAGGAGCAGGAATTTTGCCTGCTCTTATGCTAGGGCAAATCGCTGCAAAAGCACACTAACCTCTGTGTATCCATCCCCCAGCACAGCCTAGGGATGGACAGACACCATAGGTTGGGCAGGAAACCTGATGTGACTAACACAAAAAGCAGGAAAACACTTCCCATGGTAGCACTGGGCTTCTACCCTCCCTAAAGTAATCTCCCAGGGAGAGAGTCAAGTACACTTGCTAATCCAGGATGTTTTGGTCGCCTAGCTTGCTCTCATTTTTGTCCCTGAGGGTAGGAGAGGAAGAGAATACAAGAATACAAATAATAAACTTGAGGCTCTGGGAATCTTTGCACAGAAGGCTTGGTGACAGCTTGGGACCTGCCTTGGATGGCACTGAGCCCCTTTCCCAAACACCCACTGCTCTCAGCTCATGCCCTGGGAGCCCTTGGCAGGCTGCTGTTTGCCCCCAAAGCAGTGGGGTGTTAATACACCCCAGCTCACTTGGTTTTGTACTTCCCCTTCCCAGACCTCCAGGGTGGGGTGGCAGCAGCAGGGAATTGGGGTGGGCACATGTGGAGGGTTGGAAGGAAATGATGCAGCTTCACTTATTTATTTGCAGCAGCAGCACCCAGTGACAGCCGGGTGTGTGCGCTGACTGCTGAGCCCCTCTCCTTAGAGGGCCAATGCTGATGGAGCTGTTTGGCTCCTGGAGCTCTGAGCCCTGCTATTGTGAGCAAGGTTTGAGCTTTTGCAGGTGTGCTGGGAATAGCCCACAGCGCCTTGTCTCGGTTGCTGGTCAGAGGAATTCATGGCTATTATATCTGGGAGCCAGGCAATGATTACAAATCAATGACTCCACTCCCAGAGTGATTCATCAGTAACCTGGGAATTCAGCCCTTTCCCTGGCTCTCTCCATCAGCAGCTCCTGCTCCTGTAGCATCTCAAGTGTCTTACTCATTTTAAATCATTGGATAGTTATGGATGTAGCTGAGCAGGAGTGGAAGGACAGAGGCACTGAGACATTCTTGGGCAGCTAAGGGGAGGGAGGGCTTTGGAAGGGGCACGGGGCACCTTGAGGGTGAGCAGAGCTTGGCTGTAGACTGGGGAGCAATGCTGCCAGGGCACACCAGCAGTCTCTCTGCTGTAGGGCTCCCACTGATGTCCCTGTTGGGCTGGGAAATGGCCCATGTTTTTGCCTGGCTGGGATTGAAAGAAATAAAAATACCAACCTGTGCCCAGCCAGACCAAAGCAGGGGTTATTTAGTGCTCCAGTGGGGAGGTTTTAAAGATCCCAAACATCCCAGGACAGTCTATTCATAGTTTTAATTTATAGCACTAAGCACTGTTACATGTTCTTAGCATTTTGCAGGCATTAACCAGAGACTGGGACTGCGTCAGAGCAGGGACTGGCACTGTGGTCTCACCCAGCCCCAGCAGAGGCAGGGAGTCTCCACAGCCTGCCCTCACTCACCTGTGCACCTGCCCACCTCTGGCTGTTTTCCTGCCCCTTGTCCCACCTCACGGTTTCCCTCTCCAAACTAGACTATGTCTCTTATGCAGACTTGCTTTACAACAGCTGCTGGCCCAGGGACCACGGCTTTTGCACCAGCAGATACAGCAAATAACCATCACAGCTAGGCAGGGAATCGGTTCCATTGCACAAATGAGGCAGCTGGCACAGAAAGAACAGCTAACTGGTGAGCTTGGAACACATTTCCCGGCTCCAGTCTTCTCTTCCCGGCCTTACAGTGATATTTCCAGAAAGCAGCTTAGATTTCAACTTGTTCAGAGAGGCTAAGAAGCTGAAAGGCAGCCCCACCCTCTGTGCTCTCAGAAACGCTCCTTGGTTTGCATTTGGCTCACACAAAAATGGGTGTCCCCACGCAGAAAACACAGCCAGGTCTGCATCACCCCTAGGTCTTGCCTCTGCTGGATTTATCACTGTGGCTTTTGCTGTCACCTACACACGCTGCCAGGCTTTAGCTGGGGCTGGGAGCTGCGGTGGAGCAATGCAAGCTGACCCTCCACAGCAGCAGGAGGGACCCTGCAGGACCCGAGCTGAAAGATGAAGTGAGAAACACACATCTGCAAGCCTGCTGCTGCTGCTGCCGCCTCTGTGGTCCTTCCCCCTTCCTGCAGCCCCAGAGCTGCCCATGCTCCCCTGTGCACGGCTGCTGCTGCTCCAGGAACAGGGAGGTGGGAGCCCGTGGCCACAGCTGGGGAGATGCAGCAGGGAGAGGAGGGGAAACGCTCTGGGAACGGTACCTGTGACCTTCAAGGGGCTCAAAAGGGTTGAAGGAAAGCGGTTCACACGTGGAACTGAAACTGGAGCAGGGGGAACTCGCTGTGAGCACTCAGTGCTGGCCACCAGCTATTTAAAGCTTCAGATGCATCTGAGGTGCAGCTGGGCATAAGGAAGGGGCACGGCTGCAGCTTGCACAGACACACCCAGGACAGGGGCTTTGGAACACTGCTGGGTACAGCTGCAGCAGCTGAGAGGTCAGCAGGGGCTAGGAACCACCCCAGAAACCAAGGAAAAGCTGGGCTGTTTGATGAAGGAGCAGGGCATGCCTGGCTAAACAGCACGTGGGACCAGAGCCAGGGAGCTGAAGACTGTTCCAGGGGCCACACAAGACTGGACAGGAACTGCAGTCGTGCTCCTGTGGAGAGACACAGAGCTATTGCAAAACCTCCAAACAGGCTTCTTGGTTCTCAGGAAGAATGCAAAGAAGCTGAGAGATGTGTTGGTGTGGAAATGACAACTGTAACATTCCTTGTTAGTCCTTGAGATGGGCCAAGTCTTCCTATACCATGCCTCAGTTCCCAGGGAAGTCTGAAGCCAGGGTTTTGGCTGCCTGCAGGCACTAGAGAAACCCAATCCTCCCCCAGATGGGGCTCCTGATTGTCCTCTTCTCCCTCTTTCCACCTTTCACATCCAGACAGATCCCACCTAAAAGCAGCTGTGGTCCCATTTCACCATTTTTTTATTTTCAGAGCATGCACCACGTTTTAATAGAGAGCAAAGCCTCTCAAACACCTGCTTATTTCCTAGTCCAACCCTTGCAACCTCTGTACAAAACTCTCCTGGCAATGTCTGCAGTTGTTTACGTGGAAAGGTCCCATCAAAGAAGCATTTGAGCACTGGACTTCGGTTTTGTTTTTCAAACGTGATTTGAAAGGATGAACCACTACAAATCTCCGAGGCCCTCTGGCAGGCATTCCCAAGACCCCTGCCTGGCTGTAAGCTATTTGAGATCCCTCCCACAGCATTTTAAGCCCCCTCAGTGCTCCACAGTGGCAACCTGTCTCTAGCACCCAATTGCTCACTACAGAGCCAGTTTTCCAACTGCCTGGGCTGAATTTGGTTTTATGGAACCAATGCTAGGCTTTACTACGACAAGAAAATTAAAGCAATTCCCTTCCTTCAGTGATATTGTTCCCTTGGAGGTATTTGGAGGCAGAACTCTTGTCCCTGCTGAACCATCCCTTTTCACTTCCCTCCTCACACCTCCCGTCCTCGAGCTGCTTTCATCAACCAATAGTTGCTGCTGAGCATATTTGGGTCATTTTTCCACTCCACTGATCTCCCACTTTGGGAGCAGGATCATCTAGAGACTCAAGGAACACCCATCCCGCTGAGGGGCAGGCAAGGGGGGCACAGCCACCCTCTGGACATGCTGCCATGGACAGGGCTTAGGGAGGATTTGGGATCCCTGGCTGATCTCTGCATGGATGCTGGGGCTGATCTTAGTGACAGCAGAGAGTGAAGGGACCAGGAGAGGAGGAAAAGCTGGCAGGTGTCAGGGAGGGGAGGGTGGGCAGCCTGAACACCCTGCTTTCAGTCCATTGTGCCAGCTAATGAAATTTAAAATATTATTGACCAGATTCTACTGTCTGCCTCAAAAACAATCGTTGTGACTACTGTGGGTTGTTTTCAACAGTTCTTAACTTACAAGACCTTTCTCTTTTTGTTTTTATATTTAAAATTATTACATTTTTGGACTAAATTAAACTAAATGGACTTTGTTCTCCCCTGGAAGCTGTTTATGTAACACCTGTTTCAAGTAGTTTAAAACTCAGCCCGTTTAACTGCGTGAAATAAAATGCCGAAATTACTGTATTTGTTGTGACTTTTTTTCTTTTTTTTTTTTTTTTTAATAAATCCGTCCCCCCTCCACCTGACTTGCTTCCCAGGCTCGAGCTCTGCCCTGTGTGTCTCAGGGCAGCCGGCTGGATTGATGCCTGCCCCATTCACGGAGCTGGCAGAGACTGGGCAAGGCCATTTCGGGGTACAAATTGCCGTTTTCTCGGATGTAAAAGCGGTAGCGAGCAGAGCTTGCAGTGCCGCTGGCACTAAAACGCTCTGTGTCGGATTAGGATTGGATATCCAAGCCCGTGTGTATCCCTGGGGCAGCGAGCAGGGTTTCGGAGCCTCCCCGCCCCAGGAACGCGCTTCTCGCAGGGTATTTAAAAGCCGCATGTGCGCGCCAGGGAACGCGGCACGGCCGCACGGACAAGCCCCCGGAGATGCCCTCGCTGCCAGGCAGTGATGGGTTAAAGAGCTGGGGGGGGGGGGGGGGTTCCCCTGAGCGACCCCGCTTTTTTGGCAGCCCGGCTCTTCAGCCGCTGCCCGGGCGGCCGTGTCCCACTTTCTCATAACCTCCGCTGCCTCCTCCTCCTCCTCCTCCTCCTTATATATTCATGAAGCAGCGCAGCTGGGGTGAAATAAAAGCTGGGCGAGCCGGGGCGGCTGCACAGGAAGAGGAACTCCGTGTGCCTGGCTCCGCACGGCCGGGACGGACCCTGCTCTTTATCTTTCTCCTTATCCGGGCTGGGACGGCGCTGGCTCGCCGGAGGCAGAGCCGCTCCCCGCTCGCTCGGGCAGCGGCTGCGTGAGCTCTGGATGCCAGGAGGAGGAGAGTTGACAGTAAGTGAGTCAGTCTCACCACGGTTAAGATAACACTTTCTTGGGGATGTTTCCTTTTCTAAGCTCAGAGCCAGGCCTGGTAGGGGGCTGCATCCACCCCTGCTCTGTTTGCTCCCCAGCACGCCTTCAACCCCCAGGACCCAATAAAGGGGCTGGGGATGTCTTCGTGGACCTACAGGTGGAGGAGAGGCTGGAAGGAGAAGACACTTGCACAAGCAGGGCCTCTCTATGTAATTCACACAGGCTTATTTCAAAATATTGAGCCCTTCTCCAGCCTGTTTTGCTCTTGAGAGATTGGCACAAGCCTGGTGTTGAAGGATTATATTGCAGTTGTGATTTTTGGGGGGGAGGGAGAGCTCAGAGTTCACATGTGCCTGTCTCCTGTGATCTCTTACTACTCCCATGGTCTCACTTCCATCCCCTTTCCTCTGGCATTGCAAGGAAAGGACCCACCTCTGTTACTGCAGAGAAAGCCCTGGGTTATCCTGCCTGTAAATTAACCCTTTGGATAGCTGGAATATACTAAAAGGGAGCAACAGGATCTTCTCTCAACGGGAGGGAATCGGGATCTGATCAGTTCAAGCCAAGTCCCTTACCTGGACATTATCAGCACAGCCAGCACCTTGGCACCAGCACATGAGAGCTCCCTCCTAGACTGCAAGCAACATCCTGATCCCACCAATCCCCCCTTCCAGGGCTGGGCCTTTGCCTTACTGCACGATGTGCTGCCAGTGTGATCCAAGGAGCAACATCTCTTCACCCTACCCAGCCTTGCTGTGCATAGTCAGCACATTGGGAGTGTGCTGATCCATTAGCCCTAAATTCAGGGGACATTGGTACCAGGTGTCCCTGCCAGTTCTGAGCATCCCATTAACCCGCTGCCTCTGCAGGATGGGCCAACAACTTGGCAGCCCATTGCCGAGGTGCTCCCTTCTGACCTCTGCTAATGCCTCAGTCTTTTCTCCCTGTCAAGGTGCAGCTCTGAGATGAAACCTCCATCTGAGCAAGGCATGAGGCTGGCATACCTTCTCCTGAGCCTGGCTTCCCTCTGCCTCCCCATCCCTCTCTGGAAGGACCGGGACTCCCTGATGCAGGAGGAGAAAGCCCATCAGACAGGTGGCAACTTGGTGCTGAGCAGGCAGGAGCAGCAGCTCAGTACAAAGCTCGTAAACCTCAAGAAGAAGGAGGTGGAAACAGCCATAACGACGGGACAGTTTCCTCCAAGCATGCACTTCTTCCGGGCAAAAAGCCTCATTGATCAGAGCACGGTGTTCAGCATCTTAAAGCGCATGCCTAAAGGTAGGCTTGGCTTAAGGAGTCTCATCTTACTCATCCTTTCTCATCTTTTGCTTTCTGAGCTGGGACAAAACACAGGATGTGGGAGACAAGCTTCTGAGAGCTGTAAATTGTGCTCATTGGGCTTCAGGAAAAGCCCTGACTTTGAGCTCAGGGTTGGGGTAGGGGGAGAGAGGAAGAGGGGGATGGATTGGGTGAATACACATTTCCAGCAATTGTGGCATTTGGTTTAACTTACAATATGGATCCTTAAGCTTTCAAGAGTGGAGAAGGGACAGAGGAAGCAAAGACAAGAAGAAATGACAGACATCCCCATTTGCTCAGCATGTTCCAGCCAGGGCCTCTCTTTTTCCCACATACACATTCCATGAACAGGCTACCAACCTTATTCTGTATCTCAGCCAAAAGTGTTGCATCCCCCAGAAAGTGTTTCTGCAGCAGACCTGGAAGTGTGCTGGAAAGTCTGGGGACACTAGAGGAGGAAGGGGCTACCTCTAACACTGAAATCTTTATTTTCTTTGCTTGTTGTGTACAAGTCAAAGCCTGTGTACTCCCAGCACCTAAAGTGAGCTTATAAAAAGGAGAGAGAGCAACATTTTTACATGGGCAGGTAGTGACAAGACCAGGGGGGTCAGAATTGAATTAAAAGAGGAGAGATTTTGATTAGATATTAGTAAATCTACTCAGAGGGTGGTGAGGCACTGGAACAGGTTGCCCAGAGAAGTTGTGGCTGCCCCATCCCTGGAAGTGTTTATGGCCAGATGGGATGTGGCCCTAAGCAATCTTCTCAACTTCTCCCTCCCAGTCTCCGCTGTGGGATGGAGATCCCAGTCTTGCAGCATCCCAGTCCATTACCATAAAGAATCAGTGTGTCAGAAATGTCATTGTCCTTTCATGGCTGAATTGAACAGTGAGAAATTTAAAAGTACTTCCCTCTTCACCTCCAGTATCATTGATACCAAGTGGGAGACAAAACAAACAATTAACTCTTTTCAATCCAGGCAATGTTTAAAGGGGCTCTTGGATTCTTTGCAAGGGCTGTAAGCTTTTAGGGCCAAGATCACATCCTTGTAGCTGTTTGAGGAGGATTTGATCAGAGCCTCTGGGAGTTCCTGTTGTTTCAAGCACAATTGTAATGTCTGTTGCTGCTCTCATAGGGAAGAAGGTGACATTGCCAGCCAGAGGAGGGTCAGACAGCTGCAGCATGCCCAGTCTGGTGCACCAGCTCTGCTGAGAGCAGCAACCACAGCTCCTCAGCATCTTTACAACCAGACCCTCTGCAGTGGGAGATCATAGACATGAGTCTATATTAGATTAGTCCACTATAAATTATAGTCTGGAACGTAATCTAATGTCAAATACATACCAGTCTTGTGTCTTGTTCTTGCTGTTCATGTTCTCCCTTTACCCTTAAGGGCATCAAAGCTATTTTGACTAAGAGGTCTCCCCTAGACTAATAAAATGCATATCTAAGACTTCAGCTCTCACAGTATCTTCCCTTTACAAAGGTGAGGCATAGTTCAAGCACCAATAACAGCAGGAGTCTTTGGAAAAGGAGAGATTTCAGCAAGATGAAATGGTAAGGAAGGTGAGCATACAGAGGATGCTTCCTGTGCCAGGAAAACTGGCAGCTGCCCACATACTGCACAATAACAGAGTGCCCCAGAGGCCCTTCGTGCTGGCCAGCAGCAGATGTACAACGTAAGCAAGCATGCTTTTGATAAGGCACAGAAGTAAATTGTACTTCTGCATCCGAGTGCAATTCCCCAGAGTAACGTGGTCTGGGATTTTGGTGTATGCCAGAGTTCCAGAGAGTGGAAAGAAGAGACACGCACTAGACACAAAAATTGAAGCTGGGATCCAAACAGCTTAGAGACAGAGCCTTGCTTCAGGTGTGCTTCAGCCAGCATGCCTTGTAAACTGCTGCCTCCTGTGCAAGTTTCTCTTTAAGACAATGGGGCCTGAGCCAGCTCACAGCAAAGTCTGCCTGAAAGACCTTCAATAACTCGGAGCATTTTCCATCCCAGTGGAGAAGCAGAGCTCCCTATTGATTTCCCCCCCCCGCCCTGTGCTCCCAGGGAGCTGTCAAGCTCTGCCTGCCCAGTGTCTGATGTGGAGGGACCACATCCTCCAGCCTGGGGGAGGCAGAGCAGCAGAGGGAGAGTTCTCTCACAGCCTTCTCGGAGCATTTCCAGACACCCCCGGATGGGCAAACAAACTGCTCCCACATTAAGCCTTCTTCCCGGCTGCCTGGGCTCATCAGGGCGTCCTTGTCCCCCACCAGGTGCTGTGCTCCACCTGCACGACTTCGCCATGCTGAGCGTGGGCTGGCTGGTGTTCAATGCCTCCTACCTGCCCGACTGCTACATCTGCTTCACCCCCGCGGGCTCCGTGCGCTTCCGCTTCTCCCGGCCGCGCCCTGCCCGCCCGCCGCCAGCCCAGTGCTCCCAGTGGCTTCTGCTGGACGCCTACCGGGGACAGCTGAGGGACGTGGCCGAGTTTGACAGAGGGTGAGTGGAGGGGGGGGTGGCCAGCCTGTTGGAGCTCCACTGTGCGGCCAGCGGGAGCATTCTGGTCCGGCTTTCCCTTTCGCTCGCTGCTCCGCAAGTGAGGAGCTCCATAAGTGAGGAGCTCCGTAAGCGAGGAGCTCCGTAAGCGAGGAGCTCCGTAAGCGAGGAGCTCCGTAAGCGAGGAGCTCCGTGTCTAGGGCTGTGCACGTGAAAAAGGAAACGGCGAGATAAGAGCTTGAAGGCTGCAGCATTGAGTACACCGGAGTCAGGGAGCATAAAAACTGAATTTTTCTGTGCACGCTCGCTCTGGTCCTCAGACATGCTGAGGACAGTAGCTGAAGTAGATTTATGAGACCTGTCTCCAACCCCCCTCAGCACCCAGGCTGAATGGGCTCTCAGTGTAGGACAGGGCTGCACGGTGCCTCATCCAGTGAGGTATCCAAAAACTGGGTGAGGAAGCCAGGTAGCTGAACAGGCTCTCCCCAACAGCAGAAAAGCCCTTTGCAAAATCACTGTTTTGATTCAGAGCAAGAAGTTGGGCAATTTACGTTAATTATGGCACTAGCAAAACCTCTCAAACTTCCCAAAACAAAACCCAACCCAACTGTCCCTCCAAACAACAAACTTATTTTCTGAGGCCTGCCTTTGAAACCCCACTGGCACCCAGCACCTGGAAGCATGAGGCACTCGTTGCCAACAGGCACCAGGAGCTGTGGCTTGCCCTCCTGGTCACTGGCTGAGCCAAGGAACCCCACACACGGGACCCCTGCCTGGTCTGGGGCTCCTTCCCCTCAAA
Organism: Vidua macroura; assembly: GCF_024509145.1. Classification (NCBI taxonomy): domain Eukaryota; kingdom Metazoa; phylum Chordata; class Aves; order Passeriformes; family Viduidae; genus Vidua; species Vidua macroura. The sequence goes on from NC_071575.1 coordinate 3,698,577, forward strand.
CACCCTCCTGCTAACAGAGCTTCTGCCCTTGCAGGCAAGGCTCCTGCAGTTGTCCAAGTGCTCACACCTCAGCTGGTCCCCCAGAGCATCACTCACCCTCCTGCAGGAGCTCCCTTCCCTGCAGGCAGCTCCTGCCTTTACTGCTGGCAGCCTTTTATCAGGGCTGGGCTCGTCTGAACCACCTGGCATTCATTCACTTACAGGTGGCTGGGAAGAGCCTGGCTCCCTCTCCAGCCAGTGGTGATGGGAAGACAGAGTCCTATCTCCCCATCCAGGGCTGTTGATCCCGGGACAAAGCCCTGCTGGAAAGGCCAAGAGGAAGCATGCAGCTCTGCCGTGGTGTGTGGGGGGCTGGAGAGAGCACGCTAAATAATGCATGAAGTCAGACACTGAGCGATGAGGACAAAGGAAAATATTGAGTAGCCATCCATTCAGAGGGCACTGCTGTCCGTGGCGCTCCGGGGCCTGGGGTCTGCAGAAAAAAACGTCTGGGGTGTCGTGTAATCACAGACAGTATTGCCATGCCAACACACAAGGAGAGGGCTGGATTAAGGCAATGCAGATGACCCTAATTCCAGCATTTCCGAAGTGAAGCTTGGTGGGTTTTACTGCAGTGCTCTTCAGTGAGGTTGTGTGCTCTTAAATAGAGAGCTTTTAACTCTTAGTGAGCTGGTATCCCCTCCACGTGGAAGCTGTCTGGGCTCTGTGCCCTGCAGTTCTGGGAAGGAGGTCAGGTTGGGAAGCTGAGGAGCTTGTGGCATTGCCTTCCCTCCCCAAAACCAGCAATGGGCAGGGCACAGGGGTCTGACTCTCCAGGGCATCCACCATCCCTCTCTTATGGAAGTCCAGAAGGGAAGGAGAAAGTGCCAGACCCTGGGCTCTTGACCTTTTATATCCTGAGGCTCAACTGCCCTGACACATCATGGATGAAATAAGATCCAGTGAGAAGTCACCGATCTCTGTCTTCCAGAGAGAAAACTGGTTCCCCATTAGCTCCCTTCCATTTCTGCTGGGAGTGATGAGGAAGGAAAGATGACAGCACCAGCTCTCTTCAACCACACCAGGAGACCCATAAATAATGTGCAGGAGACTGGGTTTTGAAACAGCTTCACTTCCTTAAAGCACAAGCAATTCCACTGGGCACTGAGAAGTGTCTCAGGAGCAGCCCTTCATTGCACTTAAGTTGTGTTTCCATGGCATGATGCCACTTTCTGTTCTGGCAGAGGCTGAAGGGCAGGGCATCCTGTGTACCCTGTACACCTGGGTGACCGGGGCTGTGCATTGTGTGGCTCCCTCTGTTCCTGTGTGGAAACACTTGTTTTCAGAGGCAGTACTGCCACATTCCTCTTCTTTTGTATTTGCCTGACAGTGTTTAGTGGCCACAAGTCAGAGCAGGGCTTCAGAGTGGCAGGCGCTGCACAGAGCCTCAGTGCAAGGGTCTCCTCAAATGTGGAGGGGAAACGGAGGCAGAAGCCAATGAAGTGATTTTCCTCAGCAAACATGAGCCTGAGCCAAGAACAAACTTGGATCTCTGGCGTCCTGGGTGCTCACTTATCCATTTGAGTATGTTGTCCTTCATTTCTTGCCCTTCTGTGCTCATCACCACAAAATCACAGAGGAGTCATTACGCATAATGTGCAAACACACCAACAACAGCCACACTGAGGCACTTCCCCTCTATTCTCATCTAATCCCTGGGCACTAGTCTAGGGGTTAGGAATGTTTTTGGCCGTCTGGAAATAGGTCTCTAGCCAGGAATAGGCCCCAATCTGTTCTGCTTCTCAGTTTCTGGAAACTCTCCCAGTCTCTTGAACATGTGCATCCCAGGCTACCTCTCTCCTGCGCTCCTCTTTGCCCTTGAGCACTGACAAGCTGAGAGAAAGCAGATGTCAGAGGAAAGAACGGATGGATAGTTGGGTGGTTTCAAGGAAGTGTCAAGGGAATATGGCAGCAGGGAAGGGCTCTCATGCAAGACAGGGTGGATCAGCAAATGTGAAGGAACAATGGAAATGTTTCGAGAAGCTGCACCTCTTTCACCTTACAGCATTTCTGACCGGGAAGGGCTGGAAGAGAGGGGAATCTGCAAGATTTTTTTTGCTGCTTGCATTTTTAGGTACATATACGCACGTGCACGTGTGTGTGTTTGTGTGTGTGTGCTCTGGAAGGGACTCCTTTTGTTTGTTTCCCTCAAGAGAAAGTCTAATCATTCCTATTCAAAACACACATCTCATGGGCCAAGACCCCAGAGTATTGTGTTACTGGTGAGCTTCCAAAAGGATGCTGTTAGGAGAGCCAGGAGACCACAGGCCAAGGGACAGTGAAAGGAAGGGAATTTTGCTTTCCTACTTAAAAGGAAAAACAATCCTCACTTATTTTCTTCACAATCAATTACGATACAGGAGAATGCCATTCTTTCCCTCAAGAAGCAACATAATGGCTGCCATCTCCAAAGCAAGAGCATGCCCCCAGATATTTAGGGAAGCAGCATTGACATTCCAGATATTTGTAAAATACCACTGCACACCCCCCACCAGCAGCACAGGGACTGAGGCCATGCCCAGCAGAGCTCTCTATCACCAGGATGAAGTCATCTGTGAGGGAGCTGACACCACGGCCGAGGCTTCAGGGACAACTCCCCTGGGCACTGGTGGCTGCCCGGGCTGCCATCACCTTCCCCTCTGTCTTCTGACTGCCTTATCTCACAGAAAAATAGGGCAGTGTGTGCAGTGAGAGGGGGGAAAAAAAGGAATAAAAATCCACTACAGAAACAAAGCACTCCACTCCCTCTACAAGTCTCCCCTTGGGGAGAAGAAGAGGGGATGAGAGAGAGCGAGAGAAAGCGAATGAACCACATGTGACAGATGTTAGTCACACTATTTAATGCACCACTGGAAGACATTTAGATACTACGGTGAGGAGAGGGGCATAATTACCCATCGAGAACAGAAAAAGGAGCAGGGAAAAGAATGCCTTTAAAAACAAGGCAACAAAACCTTTCACTTCTGTATTACATAGCACAGGGAAGGAAAACGGGGAAAAAACCCAAGAAAAGAGGAAGCAAACCCACAGCTGAAAAGAAATAATCCTTGGCTGGTCATTTTAGCCGTGCCCCTTTGGGCATATGCGTTGCAATAGCATTGTTCAGTGCATATATGACATGACATGGAAGGCTGTTTGTAGTCTGCACCTGATCACTGGTGAAGGCCCATTCCAGAAAAGAAGCAAAAAATTAATGTATTTATGAAGCTTTGCATGAGCTACTGATGGCAAAAGCCCCCAAACCCTTAGGAGATTATCTGGTGATCAAGGATGGATCACTATAATGCAATAAATCTTCAACAGTTGTAAGGATCAATAATCAGTCTCAAAGGGAAGGGGATTATAAAGAGAAGTACAATTTGATTTATGTGCTTTTAGGAGCAGGGTGGTGTGGGGATTTATCGCTGTTTCTAGCCCAAGAGCACAGGCTAAGTAAACAACAGCGAGTTTGTACAGCCAGATTTAAAGGCAGGAGCAGAGCCCTGCGTGCGCTCATTGCTGGAGGAGCCGAGTTCTCACAGGACAAGGGGAGAAAGTGGTGGGAGCCCGACTAAGCACCCATCCTTATCTGAAACGGAGCTGCCTGGAGTGGCGAGAACGGGCTTGCACGGCCTTTTGATCCACGGGGAGGTTTTTCCCTGGGCGCTCGCAGCGCCGGTGGGAACAGCCCCGCTCGGCTCCCGGCTCCGGGCAGGTGCCGAGCTGGAGGGGAGCTGCCCTTCGGCCGCGAGGGAAGGGGAAAATTCTCCTTCCCCCAGCCCTTCCCACACGAAACCTCCCTGATGAGCAGCAGCACACCCTTTCTGCCGGCGGCTGCCCCCTCCGCGGCTCCGGCTGCTGGATCAGCGCCTTCGGGATGCTCCCGACTCCTGCATTCCTGGTTTCTAGGGAGATGCCGTGGTGTCTCCGGCTGCCGCCTGCTCCTCGCTGCCCGCCCCTTCCGTGGTCCAGCTCGGTCTTCCCTGGTTGCATGGATTACTGAACAGTAGCTGGGGTTGCCCAGGGTCCTGCGATAATGGCACCAAAGCCCCTATTGTAATGCATGGGAGGGCAGAGCCCAAGTTGCTGTGGAAACCTTAACTCTGAATTTTCCTGACTGCTGAGCACTTAAAAGTCTCATCCTTAACAGTAGTAGCATCTCTTTTAGGTACAGGTTTGCTTCTAAAATAGTTCCTGGCAAAGAAATTAACAGAGTGAGGAAGAAATGAAACTGCAGGCCCTGGAAGAGAATCCTTAGAGAGTGAAACAGCAGGCAAATCCTGGGGGAACAGGCTCTGTTTTATGGGCAGGATGGAGGGATTCAAAAGGCATATCTGTCCAGGATGTCTTAGTTTATGAATTTGGACCAGATCACATTTTACATCTGTAGGGGGGCTGTGGGGGTTTAATTCCATCCACAGCAGTGTCCTGGATGAAGATAATAAGATCACAAATCAAAGCCACACCTCCCATATAACAGAGCAGAGCACTGCACGAGGATGGGGGCCAAGACATCAAACAGGAAACATTATTAAAGATCAGTAGCTGTTATTGAGGGGAAACAATATACCCAGATGAAAGCTGAAGCATGGCTGAAGGTATTTCTGTCTGAACCTGCTTAGCCCCTGACACGAGATAAGCATTGGGCCAGCAAGAAAACATCTGTAGGTTTCTGTGATGGCTTCCATTTGTCCACCCAGGAATGAAGTTAAGCACCCCTGCATTGCCATTTAGACTTTGCCCACTGGTAGGAGAAATTTATTAGGAGCTGCTCTTCAGGTGGAAGAAGGAAGGCTGTTGCCAGGGGCAGGGCTTCAGGTGGGATGAAGGCTATCAGCTTGCCAGAGGATGGTGGTGTGGCACAGATGCCCACCTGTCCTAAATGCAAGCTGTCACCCACAATTGGATATTCTTGCAATTTACTGGCTCCCTTAAAGTCTGCTTGATAAAACTACCCACTGTCTCTCTGGATCTCTGAAAGAGGCTTATATGCCAGCTGAGTGTATGGAGGAAATAAATACATTTCCATCACTCTAAGGAAAAGCCAGGACTGAGATTCTTATCAGCAGTTTCCCTGAAGTAGCTATCAGCAAGGCAGGTGGGGCATCAGGTTTGTTCTCAGTGGCTGGGAAAAATGATTTCTGATTCAGAACTGTCTTCCCCTTGCTTTTTTTTTTTTTTTTTTTGGATGGCATATTTTGACAATACAAAGGTCAAAATATACCAGGACAACTTATGGGCTCAGCAAGCAGGTTGGTGGTGGCCCAGTACATGGCATCTCCTGTAAACTCAGTCTGCCCTTCAGGTGCTGAACAAAGGGCCAAGTGTTGTGACTTCCATTGAAGAGTCTCGGGAAAACATATTGTCTGCAGGAGTAATGTTCATGCCTACTTTCAGATTAGGGATACCCTGGGTAGCAGAGTATAATTGATATAAAAGATTTTCAAATTATGGATACTGTGGGTAGCAGAGTATAACTGATATAAAAGCACCATACTTGCTTTTGTAACTCCGTTCCTTGAAAAAGGGACGGGGCAGGTTTTAAGCACCTACTCCTACCCTGCTTACAGCTCAACATGTATCATACAAATTCTGTGCCAGGCATTAGAGGAGTAAATACAGGTGACAGAAAAATGACCTGAATGCTTCCTAGTTGCACCAGTCACTGTTGTACTGCAGTGCCAAACAGGCTCTGTTTGTTCTCCTCATTCCTTCTCTCCTCCCTTTTCTATAGCTTGCTGAGAAACCTGACCCTGGTGACAGATGCCCCTGAGCTGGCCTACCCTTCTCAGACTTCCATTTGGAAAAGATTTGAAGAAGTCTTTCTCATTGCCTCTGGACTTATCTGCTATGCACCTGTGTTCAAGGCCTATTTCTACCAGGGGCTGCTGGAGCTCTATGAAGATAACATACAGTATGTTGAGATAAGAGCTATCCTGCCTGCGGTACGTGGGGTTTGGCTTCTCTAGTGATCTTTTAAATCCTTATTTCTCCATAACTTTTCTCAAGCCCTATCTTGAATTTAGTTTTTGGATGTTTGCATACCTGCCCTTCTAAGGATGCTGGAAAACCTTGATCGTATTCAAACGTCTGTCTTGGAGATTTGCATAGGCAAGGGCTTGAGAGATTCTTTGTTCTTAATGGCTAAGGGGGGTACCTGCTGTGACATAGGCTCAAAACTACACTGTACAGTCACACTGGGAGCTGGGTCAAACTCTTGCTCATTGGGAAGATGTAGCTCAGTTTTGTCTGCACCAGAATCACCTGTTCTGTGGCAGCTACTCTGAACAAATGTCCTGTCTTGGATAGAGACTTATTCTGGAATAGTTACCTTATTTTAAATCCTCAGCTTATTTCAGAACAATTACTCTGAACAGGTGAGTCAATCAATTGGCAGAACACCAAACCTCCCACAATCTGCAGACAACCTGAAATTTTGGCTGTGTGTATGAAGTATGAACTGCTCCTTTCATTGCTATTAACACCAAAATCTGGTAATGGCTCAAGCCTTTCTCCCTGCGTGCCACCCAGAGCTGGTCAGGCTGTCCTACAAACCCACCCTGCCCAAATGCCTCCCCAGGCACCAGCAGACCACACCACCCTAAGTGTTCCCATGTCCCCAGTGACAATTTTGTCACTGCAGACACACCTTTCCCATGCAATTCTCCAGCCAAGCTCCATGCAGGACTCAGTGGGGGTGGGAGTTCTATCAGTCTATTGTGCCTGAGAGGAGAAGGATGTATTGCAAAGGGAAAAAAAAAAAAAAAAAAAAGGACGTGGAGAAGTCCACAAAGTTTACGTGAGTCTTACTTTGCTGGGGGTTGCCATAAGCCAGTTGATCTGAATTCAGCCACCACCTGTCTTTGGGGTACCTGGAAAGAGAAAATAACAGCAATGTCAAAATGCCTGTGAGGCAGCGTGAGCGCTGGCGTCCCCTCAGGCCACACAGCTTTCCAGGCCAAGAGTATCTGCCTTGATACAAGTGCGTGGGCCTGACTGGAAAATACCCTGCCTTTACCATCAGCCCTTAGACACGGTTGTAAGTCCTTTTGAAGAGAGGCTTGGCAGGGAAGATTTGCTTCCCATCCAGCTCCTGCTGCTGGCAGCAGCCATGGGAGCCTGCAGAGCCCTGGGGCTCGCCCGCAGCCGGCAGCTGACGTGCTGTGAGCTCCAGTGCTGTGAGCTCCAGAGCTGTGAGTGCCAATGCTGTGAGCTCCAGTGCTGTGAGCTCCAAAGGTGTGAGCTCCAGAGCTGTGAGCTCCAGAGCTGTGAGCTCCAGTGCTGTGAGCTCCAAAGCTGTGAGTGCCAATGCTGTGAGCTCCAAAGCTGTGAGCTCCAGAGCTGTGAGCTCCAAAGCTGTGAGCTCCAGAGCTGTGAGTGCCAATGCTGTGAGCTCCAAAGCTGTGAGCTCCAGAGCTGTGAGCTCCAATGCTGTGAGCTCCAAAGCTGTGAGCTCCAGAGCTGTGAGCTCCAATGCTGTGAGCTCCAAAGCTGTGAGCTCCAGTGCTGTGACCTCCAGCGCTGTGAGCTCCAATGCTGTGAGCTCCAGGCAGGCTGCCTGCAGCCTGGGTACCACGGCAGGGAATGCCAGGAGCCGTGGCCATGCTGGGATGAAGGGCAGCATGGGCAGTGAAGGGACAGCCAGGCTGAAGCTGGGGTGAGAGGGCAGGGAAATTCTTCACAGGGAAAGTCAAGGTGAGCAGGGTGTGACGGGAATAGCAAGATGCTCGTGTGGCTGGAGATCCTCCACAAGGCTCGGACAGCAGCGCTGAGGCTGCAAAAGCTCTCCTTGCAGCAAAGCCTGCCAGAAGCGGCCCCTGAGGTAAAGTAAATGAAACTGGGATTTAGTGTGAAACAGCAAACACTGTGGAAAAGCCCCCTAAGCCCAGCTGTGTTTGCAGATTCAGCTGTGTAAAGTCTCACATTCCCATGGGCTGCAGCTGGGGAAAATTCCCTCTGAGCATCTGCTGCTGGTGCCTGCAAGGGGGACATCACATTGTGACAGGGTGTGGGGCTTTGCGAGGGGCATCCCTGCAAGGGACAGCACCAGAGAGGAAGTTAGGGGGTGAAGTGGAGCAGTTGAAGGCTGGAGGAGAAAGGTGACAGAGAAAAGAATGGTGAGAAGGGTGAGAGGAGAACTGATGGAGTGGTTTCAGCTGCTGTCCGTGAGCGACTGCAGGCAGGGCCTTTGTGGGTTAGTATCAGTTCAGGGTCTCCACCCCTGCTGAAATCAGGGCAAAAGCCCTGAGAACAGCTCTGGTAGAGAGGAACCTCCAGAGCAAGTTGATGAGACAGAGCATGCCAGAAAGATTATTTTTCCCATTTTGCAGCCAGAGACCTGGGAAAGCATGGCAAGACTAAATGACTGACTCAAGGTCATGAAGCAAACCTCTGGCAGAGGGGAGCAGGAGCCCAGCTCAGCTGGTAGCTTATGGAGCTCAGCCATCGCGTGCCTTGGGGCTGCCTCAGCTGACAGATTGCCACTGCAAGGCACAGAGCATGTGTGAGCCACAGACAGCTGGACAAAACACTGCAGCGCTGGATTCAGACAGGAGTAAGAAGTCACGGTCTCCTCAGGGCTCTCAAGGGCGTTTGCTTGCCATGTCTGAACACAGAGAAACTTGTATCACATAGGAGGGGGGAAACCCACTCCTTGGTTCTTGCCAGCTGGTAGAGGCTTGAAGAAGGAAATATTCTGCACAGATTTTACTGCTTTTGTTTCCCTGCCCTGTTCTCAGGACCACAGCACTCTGCTTCTCCCAAGGTTTTTGTCACTTCATTTCTCCCACCTTCCAGTAAAACACCTCTTCTAACTGCTCCTTTTCACGCTGCAGGTGTACGAACTGGATGGCACCAAGCACAATAAATCATGGTCTGTGGCAGCCTACCGGGAAGTGACCAGGCAGTTCGTGAAGGAGCACCCAGACTTTGCCGGAGCCAAGGTTATATTTGCGGCGCACAGGTAGAGGCAGAGCAGGGCTAAGAGCAGCCGTGCAGTGTCGGAGGTGGGCAGAGGGCTGGGAGAGGCAACGCTGGGCCGGAGCGCCAAAGTTGGCCGGCGACGTCCACGTGCGTCGTTAGAGCCGGGCGTTGACTCTGGAGACGTTCCCTGTGAAAGGCTGAGGGTGACAACCCATCTGTGTGGGTCTGCCTACGTGCCAGAGGAGTGCCCGTGAGCCCTGGGAGCGGGAATGAGCCCGGGCAGGGCTGCCTGTGTGCGTGTCCACGCCGTGCCTGCTCTCCTCCCAAGCCTGGATGCACTCCCCTGGCCCGCAGACACCGAAGCAGTGATGGCAGTGCCTGAGTATGGGCACTCGGTGTGGCAGGGGTCCCCGTGCAGCACACGCTGCTCCCCTGCAGCCCCTGTACGGAATGTTCGTGCTGCTGCCCCGGGCAGGAGGGCACAAGGCTGCTCTCCAAGGCAGCCAGATGCCATGAAGTCATGTGAGGTGATCCTCAGCAAGTAGAGCAGACCTCTCGGCAGCACTGACTCGCTCTGGTTTGGCACAATGCCCTCTCCAGTTCAGAGCTGGCTTGCCTCTCTGGTCAGCTTGAGTACGGACACGGTCTGCAAAATGCACCGAGAAGTTTAAGTCTGATAGGGCTAGAAGAAACCTAAATGTAAAACTCTCTTGAAATGCAGTTACTGCCTCACCTCCCAGCAAAACAGCCGGGAGGAAACAAAAAAAAATTAAACATTTTCTCTCCACACTGTTGTGTTCCCTTCCCTGCTTGGTAAATGGGAAATCCAGTGAGTTAGACAAGCATGCCTCAACACAAGTGACAGCAGGGTCTAGCCAGGCATTTCCTGGTCATTCATGGGTTTTGTTTCACAATATCAATTTTCTACTGCTGTTCCTCTAGAGACCTGAAGTTGGTTGTCAGATTCAAGGGCAACTTGCATTTTGGAAATACCCCTGGGGGCCCCATTTCACAACTCAAACCCTGAGAAGGCAGGCCCATGGGAGTCAGCTTCTGCAGCGCTTTCTCTCTCTTGCTCTCTAGGATGCTGAATGTTTCCCAGATTAAAGAAGCCATCGTCACTGCCATGGCACTCAGAGCCCGCTTCCCAGACACCCTGGCAGGCTTCGACCTGGTAACTGTATTTCTTCTGGGGCTTCACATTAACCCCTGGTGATATAACCACATATATACCATGGCATATGTTGTATGCCAGAGCCAGAACCTCCGCTTTCAGAACACTGAAATCAGTGTTAATGAATTGCAAATCCTCCAGCTAAGGATTTTGTTCAGGGTAATTGACAAAATCCCCTGAAAGAATCAGCTCCCTACCCCACAGCACTGTAATTTCAGCACAGCTGGCACCTCATTTATATAGAGCTGAGAGTCCCACCATCTTCCCAAGCGTGCTCAAAAATACCTTTCTGCCTTCCCCCAGGTTGGTGATGAGGACGAAGGTCATTCTTTATGGGACCTGAAGGATGCCCTGACCATCCCATATTCCATGGGGGTCAACTTGCCATACTTCTTCCATGCTGGGGAGACTGGTGAGCATGAGAACTCAAGGCTTGTTATTGCTTTCAGAGGCAAGACTGAAATCTTGCAGAGAGCAGAAGCAGCAAGCCTGGCTTGCTTGCTGGCTGTATCAAGAGGATGTGAGTGCATACACATGCACATAACCACTTTCCCCTGTGCTTCTCCCCATCTCAGTTTGGGGCTGTGGCATTCCTACGTGACCCCTCCCTGCTTTTGACTGTAGGTGTCACATTGCTCAGCGTCTTTGACCTGGTGTGACAAGGAGTCACATGTAGGAGTTGTTGCTAGTAGCCATTTCCCCCTTGGAACAGCACTCACCTCCCATCCACAGCAGCAGCAGAGTCCCCCAACCATCATTTTACATTTAAAGGTGAAATAATGTTTGAGCCAGACTCGAGTCTTAAGTGAACAGGCTTATCAAAGGAACTGATGTACCCTTCATTCCTGGGGCAATGTGTTACTGCTGGCAATATATTACTCAGTCTGCATTGGTGGGATTTATCCTAACCAGGAGAGCCGTGTGCCTTGTGTGTTGCATGTTGACATCAACACAACAAGTCTGGTTACCCTGGGCTCCCTTTATAGCCACAGGCAGGAGCGAGCACTTCTAAGCCACAATACATCTCATTCTAACGCACAGGCTACTCCCCAGTAATTGTTACTTCTCTCCATTGACAAGTAATGGAGTCCAGCATAATTAACTCAGCTGCAAGAGCAATACTGAAACATCTAAAGCCAGGTGAGATGAGTGGGTATCTCTGTGCTGGGCAACATCCTGAGCAGATTTAGATCCCTGTTTCACTGAAAATGCAAGTGGAAGCTCTGAGCATGAGCAACCCTTTCATCTCACAAATTGGGACCTCTCTTAACAAAATCATCTAGCAGTTTGAGAAGCTTTATTTCCTCACAGCACTGCAGTGACTCTTATCTGTCTCTGCTCAGACTGGCAGGGCACCTCTGTAGACAATAATGTGCTGGATGCATTGCTACTGAATACCAGCAGGATTGGCCATGGACTTGCTCTCATTAAACACCCAGTAGCCAAAAATTTGTCTCTGAAGAGGGATATTCCTGTAGAAGTCTGTCCCATCTCCAACCAGGTATGTTGTGATGTGGCTGGGTCACTGTAAAGGGGTTTACCATTGCTGTGAGGGTCAGCTGGGGGGCACCTACAAGTTTTGATACACACAGGCTGGCTTAGTTTCCTTTGCAGCACCTTATGCTGCAGTTTGATATGTAGATATACACTGTGAATATATATAAGGCTTGTAATGCCAGTCAGAAAAAAAAAAAAAAATTAAATTCCTGTCCAGAGGAACTCGTGAAGGCAGTCCTCCCTAGTGGAGATGAGGCCTGGAGACACAGAGGTGCCTTAAGAGACATAATTGAAAATACTTCAAAGCCAGGAGGGCCAGAGGCTGACAAGCTGCAATTGTAACAGGAAGTCCTTGGTTTTGCAGAATTTATAACCAGTGGGGACTCTTTTGCAGCACATTAGCATGGTGCCACTGTCCCCTGCATGCAGCAGAAAGGACACTTTGGGTGGAGATTTACTGGTGTAAGCCTTGAGGGAGAGAACCCTGATACCAGCCCCAGACACCTCAAGCTAAGCACCACAGCAAATGTGTGACCAAAAGACTGTTCCTGAATTGCTCACAGTCAAATTGTTCTAAATAAGCACAAGTTATTCACCCCACTGGACTTGATTAAGGTGGTTTATTTAAGGAATTAATCTCCCTGTACAGTCAGTGGAGACAAGCTGCTTCCTCCTGCAGCAGTTCAGAGCGGAAAACATTCTGAACAGTCCTTTGGAGCCTGTCCCTCCGTGACCACTACCTGCTGTCACAGGCAGCCCTGGCAGGTGCCAGTGTGACACAGCTGCAGCAATAACCTGGCGTGGTGCTGTCTCCCAGGTCCTGCTGCTGGTAGCTGACTTGAGGAGTCACCCTGCAGCTGACCTCATGGCTGAAGGGCACCCCATTGTGATCAGCCCCGACGATCCCCCCATCTTTGGGGCAAAGGGAGTCTCTTATGACTTCTATGAGGTGTTCATGGCCATCGGAGGGATGAATGCTGACCTGAGGACCCTAAAACAGCTTGCACTCAACTCCATAAAGTAAGTTCATCACCTCTCTCACCTTGTCATAGTAATCATAAGGAGACTATCAGCTTTCCCCCCCTTGCTTGCATTTGGGTTTTGGCCCCAGAGTCTCCTCTGCCACATGAGCTGGGCTTCTGTCAATCCAAAATCTCCTCTGTGTGTCTTGTCCAAAGGCAGGCCACAGGGAGCCCAGAGGCTCCTCTGCCTGTGTTCTCAAGTGCCTTTCTCTGACTCCATGCCCCAGTGTATTCCTTCTTTTCCATTCTTTGTGACCTTGCCTCCACCACCTGGTTCTGGATTTGGGAGAAATTGTATGTCTTTGTATCACTTGTCTTTTTCTGCCAAAATTTGACTTGCTGCAGTGTTTGCCATGACTCATCTGGGAAACACAGGAAAACAATTAGCATTTTGTTTGTGTGTGTGTGCTTAACCCCTTTTTCTATTAACTGGACAGTTCTGAATGTCCAAAAAATAGTTTGGACGTGATGCCCAGGGTCTTCCTGCAAATTCCTTGGCTCCTGCCTGTTATATACCCTGTTACTCTGTGTGGTGCAGGCATGTCCTGCAAGGGTTAATCTCTTGCTGCCTCCTGCCTTTTCATTTCGGTGCTGCTCTTGAAATAGCTGCCCCCTTGTCTCCTGCCTGACACTGACTTTCCTCCTCCTCACAGATACAGTGCCATGCTACCGGATGAGAAAGCCAAGGCCAAAGAGCTCTGGCAGAAAAAATGGGACCAATTTGTGGCTGACCTCTCTGATAGCTTTCTAAGGGAGCTGTAGAGAGGACAAGGCTCATCTCAGAAGGCATTTGGCAAGCTAGAGTGAGCCAGACTGATTGCTAAGAGGGAGACTGCTTCTTCCATGTGACCTGAGCAGATGAATGGACGTCAAAGTCTCACCTGGCAGCGGGCGACTCTGCTAAGCCAGGCTTAATGGGCTTAAAGCTAAGAAGGAGCTGCACTATCCTGTGAAACTCATGGACTGGAGGTAAAAGGGAGCAGTGAGCCTTTAGAGTAACCACAAGAAATCACCCTGCTCAAGAGAGTCAAAGTAATTAAAATTGCCAATGACCAAATCCTGACATCCTTTTTCAGGAAAAACATGCTTTCCAATTAGAGTCAGCAGGAGATCGCCAACATGAGGATCTCTAAATTTTGCCTTATCATTACAAAATGCAGACCTTGTCCGGAAACAGCTAAGACAAACATCCAACCATTTGGGCCACTGACCTTCAAGAGAGCAAGGACTGAAAATGACTCTTGTTATGTTTAACCCTGGGCCTGCTGCCAAAATAGCACTGCTAGGTCAAAGAACCAGTCATAGGTCTGATGTCTGCTATTTCAGGACCTACCATGGCTGGAAACAAGCTGGTGGAACTTGCTCCCAGAACATTTAAGCCTGGTTGCACAGTGATCATAAAGCCAGAAGAGAGATGCCTCAGTTGCCAGCAGTTTTTTTACTACAAAATCTTTTCCTGTCCTCTGGTCAAAAGGAAGACAAAACACACTTCAGGTTGAGTCAAAAACATCCTGGCTTCCCAGACCCAGCTTGATTAAAACTATCCCCCTGCACAAGGCTGTGTTAACACAGACATTTATAGGAAACACCTTTTGGTTTCAGGGAGTTTCAGGGAGTTCCACTACCAGCCTTGCTGAACTCATCGTGCAAATGTGGCTTTATTCAGCCTGTCAGAGAGATTTGCACCTTGGTAGAGAACTGCTGTGGATATCCACAGGGCTCATTTGGACCTCTGTGGTTTCCAGCTCCTTGGCAAAAAAAAAAAAAAAAAAAAAGAAAAAAAAATCCTACAGAAGAAATAGTCTCTTGACAAGCTGATTCCCTGTCTTAACATCATCAAAAATATTAGAAGGAGAACTAGTTGCAGGGAGACTAAAAAAAAAAAAAAACAGAACAAAACCAAAACAAACAAACAAACAGAAAAAAGAAATCTTAAGCAGATTGCTAAATAAATTCAGAAAAATCTTTCAGCTCACACATGCCAAGCATGCAGCCAGGATCAAAGAGCATCTTTCCCTGACTTCAGTACAATCATGCTGGTTTGCATCAGTCAAGGGAGACTTGACAAAAGTTCCTGCTGAAAGACGTCTCCCTCCTCTGAACCACAGCCTTGCAAAGGCTGTTGTTTCCTAATCTGACCAGCCTGGGCCAATTGGCTCTCTTTATGCTTTCTGTTAATTGTCTCAAGCAGCTTGGCCGTAGTGTTTATTTCCACTGACCTTGGCTGGAGCACCTTAGCAGGAGGCAAACACACTTATTACAGAAGTGGATCAAGCTGCACAGCCTGCATGCCCTGTGTTAAATTGCCCACAGCTCACAGGCTGCAACTTCATCTCTGGTTATCCCAGAGAAAATAAAAACCAACCAAACCACACACACACTACAAACCCCATCGCAGAACACAAATAAAATCACAACAAACAGCAGGTGTGTGCATTGCAGAAGGCAGCAACACAAACCACAAAAATGAAAGAGTGAGAGCCCAGTCACACCCCTCACTAACTAGGGGGGGGCTAAGTGCCTTACACCCCCAGCCCTTTTCAGCCACAGCTACCTCTACTCCAGCTCTCTCTGCCCATGCCCCCAGCATCTTCCTCTGAAGCATCCTGATATTTTTGCAGACTGACCTCTCCTGGGCCTTGATACAGATTTGGTCCTGGGAAGGAGTTTTATACTGGAGGAGTAGCCAGAGCAGAGCCACCCTCCCTCCTCCTGCATGGGTGTTGCATACAGAGCTCAGACTAAAGTCCCCAGGGTAGGCTTTGGTCATGGCCAGGTTATAAATGCTGGCTTGGGGAGTGCTTTACTTGTAATGCTGCTGAGGAGAACCACAGCAAACGAGCAGAATAGCTGCTGACCAGCAACCCCAAGCCCTGTCCCTCTCAGCAACCTGATCTTTCAGCTTTGCTATATGTGGATGGATTAATATCTTTATTTGCCATGAGTTGATTCTCCCTTAAATAAGCCTCTTTGCTGCCAAGGTGAAGCTAATCATTACAGAGCCATTGTGGGAGGAGCTGAGCTCCTCAACACACAGGTTGATCCATGCCCCTTCCTCTTCTACCACAGCAGAAAGCTTTCAGCTCTTCCTACAATGGTCTCTTGAGGTCCTGAACCACTTTTTGGTTACCTGTAGTCCTCCTTTCTCCTCTTTAAATGCAGTAGTTGCAGGGCTAGATCTTCCATTTGCCAAATGCTTGCTGGAACCAGTTTATCTGTTGTGTCCAATTGGTTCTTGCTTTCCTAGGAAAAGCCTGTTGTGCACATGGTCATTTAGGTTTCTGCAAAAATCACAGGGGTTTAAAATGGCACAGGTCTGATGCAGCCCTCAAAACTGGGAGTGTGGCAGAGGGAGGGCCAGCCTGCCTTACTGCTGGGAATCTGCTCTTCCTTGGAGTATGTCTTAACTGGGAGAAAGGTGCAGATGGGGAAGCCCAGGCTGCATCCTCACCTAACTCCAGGTGTGCAGAAAAGGAGGGCTTTAGGCTGGACCACAGCAGTTAAAAAAGATCAATTCATTCAGCTCCATTCAAGCTTTGGGTAAATTTGGCTGCAGGGCTTCACTGAGACTTGGCTTTTAGCAGCACTATTCCAAGGGTTTTGCTGCCAGTCTACTCCCTTTTGCCCAGTACCTTGGCTCCCTGCTCACATTTGTTGGCAAATACATCACATATAATGCTCTCTTGCTTGTCTCTATCAGAACATAGTCTATAATTAAATTTTCAAACCTGTCTCAGTCATGGGGGTTATTTTTCCCTTTTTTTTTTGGCTCCCTGTTAAAAAGAACAGGGGATACATGGATTTGATGGGAGGTTTTAATCTGGAACATGCCGTGGAGGGGGATGTCTCACATCACTCAGCCTGGAGTGATCAGGGAGCCTGAAATGCCTTCTCAGCATGCTGCAAAGGGCAACTTGATCTGTGGAGCTAACACAGTGTTAAGCCTGAGTCCTGGCCAAGACACCACACAGGTGCCCTGTTCCCCCTTCCCCAAGCCCCACAGTAGCTGCATGCAGCTCAGGGCTGTGTTTTGACACAGAGACCACCTGACAGACAGGATTTGCTCGCCCTGACTCTCCTCCCACTACAGTTTTGTACCATCTCTGTGGTGCTTACAGCAGGGGAAAGTAAAGGAATGACTGAAGGTCATTCAACCTCCTTTTAGCATGATTTTAGGAAGGGAATAGAGGGAAGTGAGGAGAAGACTAAATGATCAGCCCATTCTTTTCAAAGAAAAGTGAATTCTTTTCAAATAATTGCCTTGTGGAGCACCAGGTGGCTACAGGGTACAACGTGAGGCTCTTTGCCCAAATTACTGCTGGTGGGCATGGGAAGAAAGCACCAGCTTGAGAGAGCTGAGATGAAAGAGGAGGAGGCAGCCACAAGGGTGGTGGGAGGCTCAGTAGAGCAAACAGAAAGAGGCAAAAAGAGCCTGCTTCAGTCTCCATCCAGACTCAGGAGCAAGGAAGGAGAGTAGAAAATTCATGGAAGCTCCTATTGCAGTTACTTCAAGCAGCCATAGCAATACCTAAAGCCTTATGGCTGTTATCTTCCCCATCTGTCACTCCCTGTGGCCTCTTCAGGTTCAATTTGTTTAAATGGGAGGTGGATGGAGCTTTGTTTGCAGCACAAGTGTTTGCTGCAGAGCATCCTAGACTGCCTTTGGGGCAATTTAGAGGATGAAATGTTTGCCTCCTGGTCACTCACTGCCAGGAAACGGCTGATCCAGCACGAGTTGCTGTCAAAAATCCTGCCAATAAAAACAGAGGAGCAAAGTAAGTGGTTGAAAACAGAGATAGGCCCAAGCAAGCAGCTGGATCTATCTGTCATGTGAGCCTCCATCACTGCAGTGGGACTATGCAGGTGCCAGATGCTAAGCAAAGCCCTCTGGCCATAAAACACGGGCCTGCAGATGCGTTTTCCACCAGCTCCAAATGATCAGCCTGCTTCAGGTTTTCTTCCTAAGTCTCTGAATTAGCCTCTTCACAGGTAGCAGAAGGACATTTCTTTGGTCAGAAACCTGTAGCTCTAATTGGCTCAGTCGTTAATTCCTTTCTTTCCAGGCTTGCAGCAGTTGCAATCACAGCAGGTCTATCGAGTGTTTTCTGTGCACTGAGGGACAGGCAGGTGAAGGGTCTGGCTCTCAATTCTCCTGGTTTGTCATTTTTATCAGGTTGTGTCCTCCCCCTTGGTCATTACAGGATAAGAAAGGCATTTTACTTTATTTTCTCAACCTTTAGCTTGTCCATCATTCCATGAGCAGGCTGCAGCATGGGAAGAGGAGAGATAAACCGTGGGGGGAGGGCTGGTTCAGGCCATTAGAGCCTCTGCAGTAAGGAAAGAGATGGAAGGTATGGCTGCATTCGAAGGGCATGTGAGAAGGTCAGGAAGAGGGGAGTGATGACAGGGCTGTGAGCCCAGGGAAAACAGAGCTGCAAAGTTTACACAGGGACCCACGGGAGAAGGCTGTGGGCAACTGCCTGTTTTGCTTGTCTTTATAGCGAGCTCTGAAAGGGGGCGGGAGACATCCAAGCACGGTGTGGACAGGGGAAGAAAGGGGAGTCTCCTGTGGGCGGTGTGAGAGGGGCACACAGACGATCCCTAGGGGTATTTGGGGTATTTGCTGCCAGATGTGCCTGCAGAGGAAATCACGAGGTCCGGCCACGCACAGCGGGCGGAACGGGAAGCTCCAAGCAGACACAGAGATATTCCCAGCGCTGGAAGGGGAAAAGACACAGCGAGCATTCAGCACAGGGATGATGGGCTAAAGCCTGCCTGGGGGTGCCGGGGCTCAGCAGCCTCTGCAGGCTCTGCACAGTCCCCGCTGCGCCTGCCAGGCTCAGCCCGTGTCGGTTTAAAAATAAGCGCTCCAGCCTGTTGGGACAGCCTTCCTTGGAAAAACCAACCCGGCAGCGCCGGCAGCCCGCAGGGGCAAAGCGCACGCACACTTCGGGGACACCTCTCCAAGGGCGGATAGCCCCAGAGTCCCCTTGGGAGCAGAACAACGCGCTCCTTTCCCTCCCTCCGGCCAGACCGCTCATCCCCACCCGCATCCCCCGTGCCCGGAGCCCCCCGAGCCGGGGCGCAGGGGAGCGCTGCGGGCCCGCCCGCGCCGTGGAGCAGGAGCGCCTCCCGCAGGGACGCGCCGGGATAACAACCCGCATCGGGAGGATAAAACCCGCACCCCCAAAACGCCCACCCCCAAAAAAACCCAGATCTAAAACCCCCAGCCCCAAAGCCCTCACCCCCAAAAACCCCACCTCTAAAACCCCCAGCCCCAAAGCCCTCACCCCCAAAAACCCCACCTCTAAAACCCCCAGCCCCAAAGTCCTCACCCCCAAAACGCCCACCCCCAAGAACCCCCACCTCTAAAACCCCCACCCTCAAAAACCCCCAGCCCCAAAACCCCCACCCCAAACCCTACCCCCAAAACCCCCACCCCTAAAATCTCCACTTCTAAAAACCCCACCCCCGAAACCCCCAGCCCCAAAAACCCCACCCCTAAAATCCCCACCTCTAAAACCCCACCCCCAAAACGCCCAACCCCAACCCCCCCAAAACCCCCACCCCCAAAAAACCCACCCCCAAAACCAATCCCTAAAACGCCCAGCCCCAAAACTCCCAGCCCCAAAACCCCCAGCCCCAAAAACCCCCAGCCCCAAAAACCTCACGCCCAAAATCCCCACCTCTAAAACCCCCAGCCCCAAAAACCTCACGCCCAAAATCCCCACCTCTAAAACCCCCAGCCCCAAAACCCCCACCCCCAAAAACTCCACCCCTAAAATCTCCACCTCTAAAAACCCCACCCCCAAAATGCCAGCCCCCAAAACCCTACCCCCAAAAACCCCACCCCTAAAATCCCCACCTCTAAAACCCCCACCCCCAAAACCCTACCCCAAAAAACCCCATCCCCCAAAACCCCCACCCCCAAAACCCTCACCCCCAAAACCCCCACCCACAAAAACCCCTACCCCCAAAACTCCCAGCCCCAAAAACCCCACCCCTAAAATTCCCACCCCCAAAGCCCCAGCCCCAAAAACCCCTACCCCCAAAAACACCCACCCCCAAAACCCCCAACATGTCCCCCTCTCTGCCCTGCCAGAACTCTTGAATATTTAATACACAAAATTTTTTTCCTTTTTTTAGCAATGAAATCTTCTCTGCGATAGGGAACAGGCTGGATGTCTCTCCCAGCTCTTTTGCACGCCTCGGGAACGGAGAGAAAGGGGCAAAAGTATCCCTACACTTAAAATAAAAGGCACTGACAGACCCCAAAAGTGCAGTTCAGTCTAGAGGCACCGAAACCAGCAAGCAAAACAACCCGCCTAACTTGCAAGTGGCTGTATCATTAAAAGGCCATAAATCCACGTTAGCAAATACCCTAAGCAGAAATCACAGCAAATCAATCACATTTTCACTCTGCCTGGAGGGACCGCCTTGGTGGATGGGTGAGAAGCACTCGAGACAAGGCTCCTGTGTTTGTCATTAATTTCAGAAAGTCTTTGCCTCTCTCTCTGACTATTTTTCATCGACAGCCAGGGAAGGTGAGGGCTGGAGGCCTCTGGTTTGTACATAGTTGAGAAGGCACACCTCAGAGTAGCTGTAGCTGGTTTCCTTGTGCTGGTGGAAGAAGGTTTGAAGCCCAGTTCTTCATGCAGCTAAATATTTTCAGTAATGTCTCCAAGGCCAGCACAAATTTTGCCAGAGCAGGATGAGCTGCAAACACTTCAGAGAAATTAAAGTGATCCTGGCAAATTGAGGAAATTACAAAAAATAAACGGTAGGTAATTCAGTTAAGGCAAAAAGCACTTAAGGAGGAATAACCATCTGTACAAATGTATATCTCTAAATTGCCAGTGCTTTAATAGCTCTGCAAATAGGGCTCTGGGTGTTAAAGTGGGTCAAAAAGAAATTAAGGTTGGTGTTCATGGCAATGGAAGCGTAAAAACAAACAATTACACTGTGTAATTGATGCCTAAAGTCATACGTGTTAAACCTGCCCTGTGGAGGGACTCAGGAGATCCTAAGCCCAGTCAGAAAGCAAACAAACATTGTTTCATCTCCATGGATGTGAAATGAACCTTTTACTTTCCCCAGGTTTGGAAGCGCCTCAGCTGAGTTCAGCACCAAGATTTCTGTTTCAGGTTGCAGGAAAGAGGGACGCAGTCTGTCAGGGCAAAAAAAGTGACCAGAGTTTTAGAGAACCTTATTTATCTGTAGGAAAAAGGGTTTTCATAGGAAAGGCTGAGCAAAGGCAGGGCAGCAACTCACAGAGTTCTTAAGGTTGGAAAAGACCCGCAAGGTCATCAAGGTCATCCAAAGGTCATCCAAACTAACTGACCACCACCCTGTCAACCAGACCATGGCCGTAACTGCCACATCCAGTCATTTCTTGAACACCTCCAAGGATGGTGATTCCACCGCCTCCCTAGGCAGTCTGTTCCAACACCTGACCACGCTTTCAGTGAAGAAATTCTTCCTGATGTCCAGCCTGGCACACCTTGAGCCTATGTCCTCTTGTCCTGTTGCTGTTGCCTGGGGGAAGAGCCCGACCCCCACCTGGCTGTGCCCTCCTGTCAGTTGTAGAGAGCCATAATGTCTCCCCTGAGCCTCTCTTCCAGCCCTCAGCTACTCCTCATAGAACCCCACACCCTTCACCAGCTTCGCTGCCCTTCTCTGAACTTGCTCCGCACCTCAGTTTCTTGTAGGGAGGGACCCAGAACTGGACGCAGCACTCGAGGTGGGACCTCCCCAGTGCCGAGCACACAGGGACATTTTGACGCTTGAGCGCATCCAGAGGAGGCAACGAGGCTGGAGAGGGGCTGGGAACACAAACCCTGTGAGGAACAGCTGAGGGAGCTGGGGTTGTTTAGCCTGGAGAAGAGGAGGCTCAGAGGTGACCTCATTGCTCTCTACAATTTCCTGAAGGGAGGTGCAGACAGGTGGGGTCGGTCTCTTCCACTGACAGAACAAGAGGACACAGCCTCAAGCTCCGTCAGGGAAGGTACAGGTTGGATATTAGGAAAAGATTTTTCACCGAAAGAATAATAAAGCACTGGAATTGTCTTCCCAGGTAGAATCACCATCTCTGGATGTGTTTAAAAAAAGACTGGACGTGGCACTTGGTGCTGTAGTCTGGTTGAGGTGTTGGGGCACGGGTTGGACTGGATGATCTCAGAGGTCTCTTCCAAACTCATTGTTCTGTGATTCTGGGACAGTCCCTGCCGCGGTCGGCTGGCAGAGGTGACAAGCTGCGGCGCAATTCCTCGGCATGCAGAGCGGCAGGCAGGGTAAGCAGCAACCAGCCAGACCGAAACCAGGCTGCGCCCGGGCCGCCGCCTTCCTTATCACGAGAGCGGGGCCCTGCAGCTCTGCAGCAGTTCCGCCCACAGCCCGGGAGTCTCCCGTCCTTTGACTTTGTGAAGGGCTGAGATAAACCCGCTCTGATTGCCTTGCAGGGCTCAAAGCCTTTCGCTCCCTCCTGCCCAAATCTCTGCTCGCCGGTGATTCTGGCCATGGCACGGCTGCCTGTGGCCAGCGCACCCCTTTGCGGGTCCCGCCAGCCCCGCTGCTGCTTCCAACACCCGCTCCCCTCTCCAGCTCTCCCCAAACCCGCTTCGCCCGCAGCAGGGGCAGCACCCTTCCCTCAGAACACCCAGAACCGCGGTGCGGCCGGGCCGCCCCGCCCCGCCGGCCGCGGGGAGCTGTAGGCCGGCAGCGGCGGCGTGTCCGCGGCCGCAGGGGCGGGTGGGAGCTGTAGTCCGAGGGCGGCGGCGTGCCCGAGGTCGCCGGGGCGGATGGCGCTGCGCGGCTCGCTGCGGGCCGGCCGGGCGCTGCTGCGCGCCCCGGGGCCGCCCGCCCGCGGGCTCTGCGGCCGGGTGCGTGCGCGGAGGGGCGCGGGGCGGGCGCGGGGCGGGCGGGGAGGCTCTCCCGGCTGACCGTGCCCTCCGCTCGCCTTGCAGCCGCCGGCCTTCGGGTTCCTGTTCGATGTGGACGGCGTGCTGGTGCGGGGCAGCCAGCCCGTGCCCGCCGCCCGCCGCGCCTTCCAGAGGCTGGCGGACGGCGGCGGGCGGCTGAGGGTGCCCGTCGTGTTCCTGACCAACGCCGGGAACTGCCTGCGGTCGGCTAAGGCCCGAGAGCTGTCCCAGGCGCTGGGGCTGCAGGTAATGGTGACGGGGCAGCGGGAGCGGTGTCCCGGCCTCGGAGCGCCGGCTGGAGGGAGCCCGAGCGGTCCCCCCGGCACGGAAGCACCAGGAGTGCCCGGCCTGGCCCCGGCCCGAGGGGCTGCAGAGGGGCAGCGATGCCACCCGACCGCCGGCGGGAGGGGGCGAAAATCCTCCCTGCGGCTCCCAGCCGGCCTCTCCCTCCGTCCCGCAGGTGTCTCCGGAGCAGGTGATCCTGTCCCACAGCCCTCTGCAGCTCTTCAGCCAGTTCCACCAGAGGTGCATGCTGGTGGCCGGGCAGGGGCCCGTGGAGGAGAACGCCCACAAGTATCCTTTGTGCCTCGCGGTGCTCTGCGCGCCCTGCTGCGGCGTCCCGGCTAAAGGCTGCTGCTCCCGCCCTACCCCTACTGCCCCTGGCACTCGCTTGCTCAGCTTCTGAAGCACAAGGAGACACAAAGGTCATTGGGCTTACCTTATGGGGCAGCGTCCTTGTGGACAGGCTCAGGTGCTGTTGATCTCCACGTTGGTCACTTCCTGGCTCCCCCGTTCAGTGTTTGGCTTCTCGTGCTCATGACTTCTCCTGCGATTGCTGTTCTGTTGGTGGGATGTGACCATGAGGACTCCATCAGCTTTAGGTGTCTCACTTTTGAGATAAAGTTGTGCTTCTCCCATTCTTTCACGGCAAAGCCCATTAGAGATCACTCCCAGCTGTCCCAGGGATAAGGTTTTCCCCAGAATCTGACAGCAGTTGAAGGAACTCAAATATGACGGGGCTTTGAGCAGTTTGGTCTGGTGGAAGGGTTCCTTGTCTGGCTGAAAGCCATGAGGTTATGCTTTAACTGCTATGCTACTAGGACTTGCATTCCTTAATCCTATAGATGCTTCTGCACGTAACTTAAAGAAAAACTGTCACTTTAAACCTCAAACAAACCAGTCTCCACAACATTCCTTGATGGTCTGAACTAGCCTGGGGTTCAAGCACGTGGTCACCATAGAGGCCCTGAGGAAGGCATATCCCCTGTTAGACATGGTGGACCTGAGCCGGAGGCCGAAAGAACTGGTAATTTCCTGAAACAGCAGCAGAAGGGGTGTTCTGCTGCAGAGCTGGTCACAGCACGCAGCAAAGGGACAGGGCAGCTGCCAGTGAGGTCCCTTAGCAGGAGCCTGGCACTGTCCCTGAGCAAGCAGCCCCTCTGCTTTTCCCGGTGTTGGCTCCTGCAGGAAGGGCAGCGACTCTCCCCTCTCCTTTCTCATGCCACACCAGCCTTCCATTGCTGTTCCTTGCCGTGAGGGGTAAGGTGGTTTGGTTGACATCTCCAGCTCTGAGACAGGAGTACAAGATCTGTGAAATCCCATCTGGGACGGGGGAGGGGGAAAAAATACTCCTTCAGGATTCCAGGTGGCTTTGTCCTGCCTTATTATGGAACTGCCTTGGCAGGTTCAAGGGAGGCATTTTTAGTTTTGTTTTGGAGATGGCATTAGGTTTTGCGTTACTAATCCAGCCTTCCTTCTTTTCTGGCAGCCTCCTCCCACCACTGGCTTCCCCACTATAGAAGGTAAGCAGTGGCCTGTGTTTACATATGAGCAGCAAGCAGAGCTAGGAGCAAGGCAGGCCAGCTGGGATGGGAGCTAATGATGTGCTGTCAGCTCACTGCTATCCGTGGGCAGCATATTCAGAGGGTACAGCCAGGAGGCAGCCTCGCTGCTGGAAAAAGCTGGATAAAAGCAACTTTTCCCTGTGCCATGTGCCAGTTTCTGGAACCAGTGGTGCACATGGTGCAGTGATGTGCAGACTGGAGCTCTGGCACCTGCCATGTTCCACTGGTAGCTGTACTTGCCAGGGCAGCCCAGCACAGGAGGGGTTTTGTTAGCGGGTGGCTTTTGGATGCTGTGAGTTTCCAAAGGGTTTCCTCAAAATCTTGCAGGGGTGATTCTGTTTGGCGAGCCAGTGAGGTGGGAGACGAGCCTGCAGCTCATTGCTGATGTGCTCCTGAGCAATGGGAACCCTGGGGCAGAGCTGCAGGATGTACCATACCCCCATCTGCCCATCCTTGCCTGCAACATGGACCTCCTGTGGATGGCTGAAGCCAAGATGCCCAGGTGAAAAGCACGTGTGGTATTTGGTTTAGCCAATTCCATACTCCTCTCGTGCAGGTGATCTTTTCCTACTGTGTTTTTTCAGCATCTGAATGTTTTAAGAGCTTGATTGTATGATGTAAGCTGCATGAGAAAAAAAGGCTAAAACCTGGGTAGGAGCAAAAGCCAGACCACTGTCTGTGGAAGTGTGTGTGGGCACCGTGTCCAAAACAGGCAATAACCAAGGAGTGCTTGCTGCTTCAGTGGTGTTTCTGGGGATGCTGATGACCTCCTTTCTGGGGCAGGTTTGGCCATGGCACTTTCCTTCTCTGCTTGGAGAGCATTTACAAGAAGGTGACAGGCAGGGAGCTGAAGTACGAGGCCCTGATTGGCAAGCCCAGCCCAGTCACCTACCGCTATGCCCAATACTTGATCCAGCAGCAGGCAGAGCAGCAGGGCTGGAAGGCTCCCATCCGACGCCTCTATGCAGTTGGGTAAGAGACTTTTTCCTGCTGGTTTCCTTGGGGAGTTGCAAACTGACTGCTCTTTAGTGGTGGTGGGGGTTTTGTTTGGTTTTGGGTTTGTTTTTTTTTTTTTTCTTTTTTTTTTTCTTACTTGCTTGTTTTTTTTTTTTTTTTCCCTCTGGATATTTCTAAAGTTAATACCAAAATTCCCATGGTATCTCTGGAGCCTCACATCCTGGAACAGAGGCTTGCTAGCTTTTTGTACCCTACACAGCAAAGCTGTGCACTGCAGGATGCAGAGTGCGACTCAATTAAAGACAAAATTAAGAGACCCAGGTGCAGTACTGTTAGCTCAGTTTGGCCAAACACTTTGGGAACATAGGGGTTATAATCCAGTCATGGCTGAAACTGCTCTGGGTGCTTGGGATGTGCTGTCTCCCCTTAGAAAGGTGCACATGTCCTGAGCAGGGCAGACTCACTGGCCAACACCAGCTGCTCCTCATGATCTTAGCAGCTATCTCACACCCCTTCCTCCTTCAGTGCTGGCTTGATCTCAGTCCCCCAGAGCCAGAGGGCTTGTTTCTCATTTCTGAGCCCATTCTCATGGGCTTGTTTCTCCTTTCTGGTTCACGCTGTGACCTTATCCAGGGATAACCCTATGTCTGACGTCTATGGGGCAAACCTCTACAACAACTACCTCAAGTCAGCTCAGCAGAACCAGGTCCAGGCTGGGCTGAAGAGGAGCCCACAGGCAGCCAGTCCCCAGGCTGAGGTTTCCCTGGAGCTGAGGAATGACTGCAACAATTCAGTGGAGAGCTGCGAGTCGATTCTGGTCTGCACTGGGGTCTACCGCCACAACGGCGACGTTCCCAAGAAAACAGTGGAGACAGTGTTCCATGGACACCGGGACTTCTGCTTCGACCCCAGCCTGGTGGAGGCATCTTACATAGTGCAGGATGTGGATGATGCTGTGCAACTTGCTTTTAAAAAAGAAAACTGGAGCTAGGGGTTAAGACAGGTGTGCCTAAAGATCTGCTGTGAGGGGTTTTACGTACTGGAAAGGGAAGAGGGGAAGAATGGGGAGGGACCTGGGGTGATTTTCTAATCTAGCTAATGTTAAAGAAAACTCCCTGTTTTAGCACTAAAAGCCCCTTAATGTTATTGATACTCATCTGCCATCCTGACAGCTGCCCACAGACTTTCAGCTGTGACTGTACATTGCTGCCAGCCATAATTGAGCCACAATGGAAACAGGGTAAAAGGAGTAGGCTTGTCCCAGCAATCCCAGTTTTGTTCAGCTCTCACAGCTCATTCTTTTCCACACTTTGTGTGCAAAGATCAGGGGAGCCCACCCTCCTCTTTGTGAGGTGTTTGAGGGCAAAGCTCTTCCCCACACAAGAAGCCACCATCAGCCATTTGTAGAATGTGCTGTTTGTCCAGGCTGTGACTGGAGCACACCAGAAGCTGGGCTGTGGTGGCTCTGTGCCAAGAGAAGGCTTTAAGGCTTAACATTCTCCTTGTGAAGAGTAAGTGCCTATGGACTTTAACAAATTCTCTTTGCTTGGGGATTTGCCACTGCATCACTGTCAGCCTGAAACAAAGTTCTGTTTTGCAGTCATCTGGCAGCTGTGGAGAGGCAGGGCCCCTCAAAGGAAGCTTCAGTAGCCAGAGCAACTTGCTGCAGGGCTGAGGTGAAAGTTATATTGTTCCCTCCCCCCTATTTAGCATTCTGTGAACACCCCTGCCTTTTCACATCCCACTAGGGAGCCAGCAGCCTGCGCTCAGCAGCAGAGGAAACCACCACAGAGTTTGAATTGGCAGAGTTGTCTTTGCCCAGAACTCAGTGCTGCAGCAAGAGGCTCTTTTGGCACCCACTCTGATCCCAACTGTTGCAAGGAACATCCACCTGCTCCAGCTGGCACAGCTTCCAAGAGGGGCCCTTCTTTGGAACAAGGGCCAAACAAAAAGAGTCCCAGTCCACCTTTGCTCCTTCCTTGCATGCAAAGATTCAAAGAGAAGATCATCAAGCCAGGATAGTACCAGAGCCCCAGACTCCCAGGCCTGATCTTTTAGAATACAAATGTCTGTGTCTTCCAGTTCTTTTGTTCCTCTCATCTCTCATGTGGTTTGCAGCTCAGGGATACCCCATACAATCTGACCTCTGGTCCCTCCTCTTTCTTCAACATGCAGGTAGAGTCCCCCTAACATGAATTAGCAGCTGGGACTTGCCTGCCCAGGAACATTTCCCTAACAACATGCACCTTCTATTGCCTCTGTTCTCCTAGCCAGAGAAAGATAAGACTTGTGTCTCCATAGACATTCCAAAGAAGATAAGCAAGGTTTGCATGAGAAATTAATGTGAAAGATTTGGCTTAGCGAGGAGTGTCTTAATTCTAGAGGAGCACTGTGATTTTAGAAGCACAAATCAGCCTGTGTATATGATGAAAAGCCTTGGAGCCAGCACAACTGAGTTGGTTTTCCTAATTACAGTCAGCTCACACCACACTGAAGTATCAGAAATGAGTCTGCTCTGCCTCTTCTTTCCACCTTCCTGCTTTACCAGGCAGCTCCATACACAGGGTGCAAACAAGATGTTCTGCACAGAAGTTTGAGTTCTTAACCCAAATCTCAGCATCCATGTGCACTGAAATTCTGCTCCAGCAGCTCTCCATCCTCTCAATACTGATGTATCTTCCTAGGAAGGTCACACTGCAGCATAGGCTCTGTTCTTAAGTTGTGCCAGGCTCTGTGTGTGAAGCAGATCATGTGCTCTTTCAGTTATACAGGCAAAAGAGTTCCTTTTCTGTTTCTCTATCCTTCACTTCATGAATAAGAGCAGGAAAATACCTCTTTGCATGTGTTTCCCTCTGTGAAATCAACAATGGGAAGCAGTTTCTTCCTCTTACCACTACTTGGGTTTCTTCTCCTTTGTCTCATCAGGACGAGAATTGCTTGGCTGCTTCTAGAAGCAGCTGTAATGGGAAGAACACAGATTTGAATCCTTTTCCTTTCACTGGAGAGAGAAGGAAATTGCCATTTCATCTCGTTGCACAAAACAAGGGCTTGTCTGCAGTTCCCAGAAGAGCAAGCACATGGAAGGACTTGGGATATAACACAGGGAAGGTCCTTTGGCTGCAGCACCTCTCCACAGTCACAGCTGTGCTGTGCACCCAGCGTGCAAGGCCTGAAACTGGAGCCCAAATCCCATTTATCCATAGGGTATCTCCAGTGTCCCCCAGCCTTGCTTTTCAGAGGGGCCATGCACTGCAGGAAGAGGAGCACTCCCTTTGCT
This sequence comes from Vidua macroura, assembly GCF_024509145.1. Lineage (NCBI taxonomy): Eukaryota > Metazoa > Chordata > Aves > Passeriformes > Viduidae > Vidua > Vidua macroura. The sequence continues at coordinate 3,727,205 of NC_071575.1, forward strand.
TGCAGTGCTTGCTGACTTGGGTGGTGACTTCCATGGGATTCCTTGGAATGGTCCTCATAGATAGACCTCAGGGAGCTGGTTGCTGGCAGGAAAAACGAGCCGCACCTTCAGCGTGGTGAGTGCTGACTGCAGAAATGCTGAGGTCTGTCCGTCTGCAGCCAGCCTTTGGCAGAGCTCTGTCTTGTTACGTGTTAGAAGTGTGGTGCCAGTTCCTCAGAGAAAAGGTGCTGCTGAACCACTGTACCCTGAGGGCTGTGGCACCTCTTCCAAGGAAGAGGTTTGTGTTTGCACAGAGAGGGAGCCAGGCATCTCCATCTTTGGAATAGCAGTGGAGGTGAGCTGACTGATGTGAATCTGCTTCAGATGCCAAATCTGCTTTTAGCTCTGGATTTGGTTAGTTGTTTTTTGTGGGTTTTTTTTTCCCACCAGTGTTCTGTGAGTCTTAAAAATGCGTAGGAGGAACTTCAGTGATAAGGAATTTTTAAAAAATGCTTTGCTTGCGAGTTGAAATTGAACAGAAGGGAGGAGAAGGAATCTAGAAATATCTTGTACCCTTTCCCTAATTCGTACCAAGTAAGGTTGCATAAAAAACTCTGCTTTGTTGCTCTCTGCACTAATTAGCCAGATGGGCTGTCCTTGGTCTGAGCAATGCAAAGACCTTTCCCTTCTTCCCCTTCTTAGCTCCTTGAAACAGTGCACTTTGTCCAAGTCCCTGCCAGGGAATTGCATGGACCCACTGATGGAGCAGGAAATCTGGCTTCTCCAGCTGCTGTTGGACAGTGGCTTGATTCTGAAAGGTTTCTGTTAATGACACTGCTTGGCAGGTCTCCTCTGTTCCATGAGTTGTGCTAGAGTTTATTGAGTTTATAGAGTTTACTGGCTTGTAGCTTATTTCCAGTTAATTTATGGACATCTGTTACTGCCAGAATTCAGTGAAATCCTTTTTCCTTAGAACTGCAGCTTCCTGGAATTAGCTTCCAGCATGGCTGGAATGAAACTCTTCCTTTGTCTCATGCATTGCTCAGAAGAGGTGTCTCTGAAGTAGTATTTCTGTCCTTTGGAGCTGTCATCCTTCTGTGCAGACTGTGGGACCAAGCAGGAGAGGGGACTTCACTGCTGATCCAATACCTTAATATTTACATGGTGCACTGCCCCGTACAACCAACAGGGCAAAGACCTGATCCTAGCAACTCCATCTTCCTAAGATGAACAGGTTTTAGTCAAGCCAGAAGGGAGCTTGCAGCTGAAACTAGCAGGAAGGAACCAAGGGCTAGACCATGTTTTGGATCTGAAGCCAAGAGCTTTTGTGGCATGCGATAGAAGAAGTTAATTCCTTTATTCCACAGGACACATGCAACTGCTAACCTGGCATTCAGGGCATCAGAAAACACTGCTGTCCCCCTTCCTCCCAGTCCTAATCCTGCCATGTCTTTCTCCCTCCAAGAAATGGTAATGTTTCAGATTGTGTCATGTGCACTGTAGAAGAGTGATTATGTATCATTCAGAGAAATCACAAGCTGTGATTATTTTTGATTTCATATTAATTTCAGTGCAGTTACAGAGTTGCTGCTTTGTTCAAACACATATGTAAAATAATAAAAGATGTTTTCTTTGAAATTAATTTTAACTTCCTGTGTGTACATTTAATGGGTATTATCCTGCTCTCTTTCACATCTTTGCCCTAGAAGATTATTAGGGCAAATTCTGTTTGCTTTTTCTTTTTTTTTTTTTTTTTTTCCCTGTTCTTCAAGCTATTACCAGATTTTCCTGAGGGAACCACCCTGAAAGATACCCCTTCAGCAACTAACTAGCAAACTTTCAGACTAGAACCAAAAACTTCCCCTGATTTCAATGGAAAAGTCAAAATCCTGCTAGGTGAAACCATCATCTTTAACAATCTAGAAACAGCCAATCCACTTGCATTGTTTTTATATTTTTATCAGAAAGTTTCCCATCTACAAAGTTCACAGCTCACAGGAGGCACATTAGACAGCAAAACAAGTGTGATGCAGAGTCCTGAGAACTTGATGTTGAAAGCAACAATCAGTAAAGCAGTTTTGGAGGGACTGGACAAGGATTCCCAATCTTAGCAGAGAAAGGAATTGAATTACATTCTACATCCTGGAGAAGTGACCTACAGCTCCAACCTCTAATAAATAATGATAAAAAGTATTAATCAGCCTCCTCCTTTTATCCAGTGCTCTGGTAGTTGGAGCACTCCGAGGTGGGGTTGGTTAAGCAGGTAGAGATCCCAAGCTGAAACTCCCAGGTGCATGCTTTTAACCACTACTGTCAGAGCACAAGGGCAGCCTAGGGTTAAGGTGTCCCTTGTAGGAGAGAGGCTGAGCTGGAAGTTAGAAATCTTTACCCAGCCTAAGGTGCAGAGTTAAACACTGAAGAAAGACCAACTTGAACAAAAGCATTGAGAGCCCTGGAGGAGTTTGCTCCCAGGGGAATGCTGTGAGAAATGCCTGCCAGGGTGACCCCTGGGAAGGGCTTGGTCCCTGCTTGCCCTGGTACCTTTAGGGGCCTGTCCAAACCTTTCCATTCCCAGGCCTTCCTAACCCCATTTATAAAAGCACAAATCTTTATGTTTTTTTTTTTTACTGCTGCAGTTAATTTGATGAACACTATGCACTTACAGACCTTCACAGATCCAGTCTGCAACAGTTTAAAACCCTGCACCAGCAGGGCAGCTACGTGCTCTCTAGGAACCAAACCTCCATCAAGAAAACACTTCTCTTAATTCACTATAATAAACCCACTTTTCAGTCACCTAAACTATGAAGAACTTTCACTTTCTCAAGGTCAGATCAATTGATGCTCTATGCTAAGACTGAGTGAAGACAAAATACCAAAAAGCAAACCCCAAATCCACTCTCGAAGCCCCTACCCCGCTACAAGCATGAAAAGAAATGTCTTGGCACTTTCTGCTGGCATTGAAAGCTCTCTGAACTGAAATGTAATTACAAGCAATAGACTGTTAACACTTCAGTATCCTTTTGAAGAGGATCTGCATTCCCTGAACCATAACACAGGATCAGCAGTTTAGTTACAAAGGCTGCATTTGGAAGCCAAGGCATCGTTGAATTTTGCTGCTGGCCAGGTGAAACTTTTTTACACTTATCTGTCACTTCAGCCCTGACCATTTGAATGGGTTAGATAAGTGCAGCACAAAGCACGTGTCAGAGAATCCCAGAAGCTTCCTTTCCCACACAAAAGGCATTTTAAGTATGGTTGGAGCAGATTATGCTTGAACTCCCTGAGATCAGCTTTGCTTCCTTCCCTCCCACTGCTGCCAGTTTCTGACAGCTTACTGCAGGGTATAATTAGGTATCTAGTTTCTGGTCTTTCTTTCAGGCATATATCTGCCCTGTTTTTCTTTCTTTTATTTTTTTTTTTTCTTCCCCCAAGAAATGGAGTCATTATTTTGTTTCCTCCCAAGTTCAACCTTCAAGAAAGTTTTGCCTTCCTCCAGCAGGGGTATTTTCGGGGGCACACTTGTTTCCACTTGTAGTGTAAACTAAAAATGGTAGCATTTTAGATATTCAGTATGACTATTGCACAAAACTCTGTCTGCTGTTTGCCTTTAAATATATGTATACACACACACATCCCTATGCATACACATCAATACATAAAAAAGCCAAAAACATAGCTTGGGAGCTACTAAAGAGTAGAAGCTATTTATAGTTTTGCTTTTTTAATGTTTTAACAGTAATGGTTAAGCACTAACACATCCAAGGAGTGCACATTGCATTAAATAACTGGATCACATGGGAAGCATCAGCTTGTCATATCTCATCCTACAGTGTGCTACAAAAAGCTCTTCAGTGCTTTCTCGTGCAGAAGTCATTTTTCCCCTCATTCCCATTTTAAAGCAGAGGCACAATTTCTGCTTCCTTTCCTACAAATAAGCTCCTTTCTTACCCTCACCTCTTTTGTTTGCGTTGTGCTTGCACTGCTGGAGCCCATGCTCAGCCCAAGGAAGCCCTTGAGCTTCCAGCCTCCTGCCTGGTGTTCCCCCATTCCTTGTCATAGCTCCCCTTGCCGTGCAACCACGGCTCCTCCCTGTTCCCACTTACCTGCCTTGCATGCAGGAACCTTCACAGCCCCAGCAGGCACCCTGTGGTGTCAGGAGAACCATTTCCACGAGCTTGCTCTTGCCCTGCTCACACAGGCTCAGCCCAGCAGGCCCCCTGAGCACCCAGCTGCCTCAATTCCCTGCTCCCAGCTCCCCGCATCACCTGGGTGGCAGGGTCAGAGCCCATTTCCCAGGTCTGCACACCAGCTGTGGGTGACAGCCCAACCCCTCCCAAAGCCCAGGGATCCCCACCCAGCTCCCTTTTCCCCAGCAGGTGGGACACCAGACAGCCACCCAAAGCTTTAGGGAATGAGGCTTCTTTGTGAAATGAGTGCCTGGATCAAAAGCAGAGGTGTGAGTGCCTGTGGCAGGCTGCCAGGGCAGCTAAGTGAGCATGTCCAGCCTGTGGCACACAGAGAATTGCATTGCTCAGGAAATCCAGAGCGTGAGAGCCAACGAGGCAAAGCTGTCACCGTCTGCTGCCCAGGTAGGGCAGGACCAGCCCTCTCTGCATGAGGGCTGTTGCCCTGAGCGGTCCAGAGGGATGCTTGCTTTTCACTCCACATCCTCTTGTAGAAGTGGAAAACTCCCCTTGCAGCAGAATGTGGCAAGACCAAGACCAATTTAGCTAATGCTGAGGGCTGACCACACATGAATCATGGCTTGCCTGAGAAGAGTCAGGTGAAGGGGCACACCCACCTTGGATAAAAGTCAGAACATAAGAATGTGTTTTTATCCTCTACCACGGGCCACACAGACTTAGACTGCCATCTAACCCAGCCTTTCTGTGGAAACCAAATCAGGAGGCACAGCTGATGTCATTTACACCACTCTGAGCTGTCCTGAACTGGGCAACTGCCAACACCTGCCAAGGAGCATGAAAGAGCACCACAGAAAGCAATCTTCCTCCTTAGCCATGGACTCCAGCCTCCTGCTCCCTTTCACACAGAGACCACCCACAGAGCCTTCAGTGGAGCGTTTTGTGGGGTTGTACAAAAATTGTAGACTTTTGTAGACAAAAGTCAAAGCAATTGTTTGGCCATGGATTTTTCTTGGGCAGCAAAGTCAGTCGAAGAGAGCAAGCCTTGCCCAGGCTCTCATCCCTGACAATCCACACAGCCCTAGAGGCTGGAGAGCAAAGCCAACACGATGGGAATGTATCTGGCAAGGAAGGGAGGTGGATCACTGCTCTCTGTCTTGCATCTTGAATGTCCTCAGACCAAGCTGCTCACGGTGCTGCACTGCTTCAGGCACACAGGACCTTGCCACTCTCCTGTGATAGTTGTGGGCCCCCACAGTGCAGAGGGAACAATGGCCCCTGTGTTGCTGCAGCAACCTGGCAGCACCTTCGAGGCACTGATGTGGGATGTGGATCACGGGGAGCAGCCCCTGGGGAAGGCAGAGGGGCTGCCAGAGGTGTGATGCCTGGGCCAAGCACCTTGACAGAGGCCCATGAGCTGCCTGGCCTAAATGCAGTGCTGCACAGGGCTGCTGGGAGCCTGCTCGGAGAGCTCTTCAGCCTCAGGCTGTCATGCAGTCACCTGCTGGAAAAGAAACGGCAACAGCCCTCTTTGGAGGGCTGAAAATGGTGACCTTCTTAAAACAAATTGGTTTTATTTGCTAATGGAAATGTGGAGTCAGCGAGAAAGCTCTCAGCAAGGAAGCACATGGTGTGCTCAGTCTCATCTGCTGCTGGGGACCCTGACAAGGGGACTGAGAGGAAGGCAGGGACACAGGCAGGGTTGGTACAAGGTTGAATCTTGGCAAGTGTATCCCAGCACTGCAAAGACAGCGTGAGTGTAGCACAAAATAGATGTTCCCCCTCCGAGCTGCAGCCCAGCCAAGCAGGGTGTGGCAGCAGGGATGCAGCAGCATGGGCTTAGGGGCAGGGTAGCAACCGGTGCGGGGGACCGTGGGAACAGCTGCTTGTTTCTATCCCTAGATGTGGTACCATTGCAGTCCTGTGCTGCCCAAATAACCATAT